>NC_140594.1:267568741-268768741 GCF_964204655.1 Triturus cristatus
TTGCTCCATTTTACGAGAACATCAGCAACTGGTCGCGCTTCATAGATGAAATTTTTTTTATCTGGAAGGGTGACCAAGCGACCATGGATGAGTTCATTATCTGGATTATTGCGGCAGATTCCAATCTTATATTCACCCCACATATGAGCAATATTAAACTTGAATTTCTGGATGTGTGGATTGAACATCTTAATTTCCAACTTATGGTGTCCCTATACACCAAGCCCACGTCAAGAAACACCCTCCTGCATTTCAGCAGTTTCCATCTGAGGTGTCAAAAATACGGAATCCTGTTCAGCCAATTTCTATGTCCCCGAAGAAATTGTACCACTGTTAAGGATTATTTGACCCATGCTGAAATTCTAAAAGAAAAACTGATCAAGAGGGGATATCCCCACAAGCTCATCAAAGATGCATTAAAGAGAGCGCGATATCATAATCGTGACACGATGTTCCAACCTAAAAACAAGGAAGTGACAGACAAAGTAGTGTGTGTTACTAAATACTCCTAGTTTGACCATAAAGTGCGCCAACTTATTAACTCTCAGTGGCACCTTCTCAATTTGGACCACCAGCCCCAGCCTATACCCAAACCGCTGTTTGCCTTCAAGAGGAATAAAAACCTGAGGAATATTTTGGTTAAGGCTAAAAGATCTGAGACTAACAATTTTGTACAAAGATCCATAACGGGAGGTCAACCCATAAAGGGCAACCACAAATGTGGCTCATGCTAAGCCTGCGCCAACACGATTGTTGGCGACCGTATTCGAATCAATGACAGGACAGTATTTTTTAAAGAAATAATGAATTGCCGCACGTATGCCATCTTATGCCCCTGCGATTTGGCCTACATCGGGGAAACCGCCAGAGAATGTAGAACCCGCATGGGTGAACCCAAATCTAATATCAGATTGCACAAACACACTGCACCCCTAGTCAGTCATTGGATGTAAGCGAGCCATACTGAAGGGGATCTTCTTTGGACCATACTTGAAAAAGTCCGCCCGCCATGCTACCGGGCCTTTTAACACAGGGTGGAGCCTGTGATCATTAGCAAGACGTCAGACGCCTAGACGTGCTCTTGCACCTACTCTCCCCCTCTTGACGTTTAGACCTCGCGGCACTGCGACCGGCTCTGCCCTCCGTCTTCGCGCATCATCCTGCATAGGTATGAATCGTTCATCACCCTGACCCGGCGGCAGTAGGGCTTTGTTGTCGTACCCTTCTTTGGTTCGTTTGGCCCCCTCTGCCCTATCCTTATTTAATCAATTTGTCTTTTCTTTAGGAGCCTCGTACTAATGGCTTTTGGTCTTATGATTGCCGCCATAGTTTGATCAGACCGCATTTCGTTCTGACATGCCGGCATAGACGCCGTTGCTCCCTCCTGCTTCAGCCCTCATTGCAGGTGAGTTATTCAGCTTGTCGTCAGCTGCTTTAACCACGTTGGCCTGCCATAGGATAGATAGTCTTTATAAATCTTCTTCATTTCCTTTTTCATTATACGAGCTTGGAGCGTTTCCTGATCCGTGGACACCCACTGCTTCTGTTTTCGGAAACAGTCTTTTTATTCTATTGCAGTGGCTCTTCCTGATCACGAGTAATTTTCTACCGTCCCTTTTAACCAGTTAGAGAACCCAGGCTGGACGGCTTCTCGAATATCTCTACATGGTAAGCCGTGATGCATTTCTCTTTCCTCTGAGTTTTCACTCACTTATTAGCAGACCCACCTGACACTGATTCATTATTTTTGTAAGTTGCACTTTCGCAGGCTCTGTTCTTATCGTGCCTTTGCTGACATTTGATCTCTACCAGCTGTTTGCCCGTTCAGGTACCCCTTATGAAGTACCGGGGATTTTAGGACCCCAGCGGTGCCAGGGGTAGCACCCTATGACTTCGTTTTCCATGTTGGCGTAGTATTATAAAATTCCACTCTCATGGTAATATAACAAAGAACTTGGCAAAGAAGCTGAAATATGAAAAGACATCTTTATTAAACTCAAATGAGTGAGACTACGTCGCACAGAAGCCTTAGCAACTGAATGAGGCAGTCTCCAGAACAAAAACCAGTCTTCCCTTTTATACAGAATATTACGCTTTGGGCAACACCGCCCCTGTTTCACAAGTGGTCATTCACATATTTTGGCTTCAAAGAAAAGGCAGAGTCATGATGACAATCCCACATTCCAGTTCGTTCAGCCCTCAATCATTTAACCCAGCAAGGCTCAGAACCCTCATCAGATATCAGCAGACCCCAATAAAACGGGCACCTCCTGCTCGTAAAACAAGCCATAAAGTAGGAAACAGAGTCAGATGTGAAAGAGATTAGCCGGAGGCTTGTGTGGGATGAAAAGGCTTTATGGTATGTCAAACCCTGATGCTAATCACAGGTGGCCATAGGACGGGGAGCTCGTGGGACCGGACTGACCTGGGGCAGAGGAGCCAAGCTGCCCAGGTCACAGAGAAGTCAAAGGAAAGCACATGTGCTCTAAAAGGCCCGTATTTGCTTCATGATATGTAGCCTATGTGAGGGCAACCATAAGATGGCCACCGCTCTAAAATGGAACCCACGTAGTGATGTATAATAACGTATACACAGTGCATTCATAGCTAAAACGTTACACAAAGCACTTGTACATACTGCATTGACCATTCGCGGTTCGCTAATACCGGAATAGACAGGGGTAGGGCCCTGCCTCCTACGTGGTCCCAAATTTTAAAGTACGACACTTACCCTGTTGTTCTTTGCCCTAATCTTATTTGGCTTGAGAAATGTCAGTGTTCCCGATATTACATGTCTCTGTACGCCATGTTAGGTCCTGTTGGAGTCTGCATGTGTCTTTGAATTTTTAATTTTTAATTTTTGTATTTGTGATATTATATGCATTGTTTACCTTATTTGTACATGAATGTTTCCTTGTATCTTCTGCTTTATGCTGCGCGTGCACACGTTATCAAATTTCCCTGCATCAGTTCATTGTAACTCTCAACCCATGCCTTTGTGACCACATCATGTTATTAAGGTATTTCATTGAACACATCATGTTTCTTGATTAACATGTTCTTTTCACGTTCTATGATATACAACTGTACCATGGTGTAAATATATCGATTTGTGTTCACTGTTCATTTTAGACACGTCCCACCACTACTGTCTTTAGGCACTTGTGCCCTTAGGAAGGTGACACCCACAGTGGGGTCTAACACCGAAACGCGCGTTGGCGCTGAAAAAGCGACGTGGATGACTTTGATTAAATCCTGCTTGTTTCCCCCCGAATTGTTCCATCATGCCATTGATATTAATCTGGGTCATCATTATGTGACCCTTCAATAGATTTTCATAGAATTTCCTTTTTAATCTCTTAGCCACACTGATGTTTTTACAATAAGAGGACAATACCTTCTCTGCAACTTTTCCTCCTGGGGGTCTGTCCACGCCGATTTATCCATTACTTTTGTACTATGGAATGTCTGACGAAAATGAGTATGTGTGGTCATAAACCAGAATGTTTGACGTGGTGAGAGTGTGTGGTCTGGGATGTGTTCTGTATAGCACTTTGTTATATGTATGCAGAAATTAGAAGTGTTGAACAGACAAATGATAAAATAATAATAAAAACTTTTTTGATACTAAACGCTGAATGTTGTGCCTCTTGGTCACATGTGTTGGCATGGGTTGTTAGTTGATTCTTAATTATTGACTAGTTGCACTTTTTGATTCACACAGGTAGAGAGTCTGTTTCTTGAGTGTACTGCTTATTTCCCCTGTTTTCTCTACCTTATTTCTTTCAGGGGCCCACTCTTTTGAGTGGATGTGTTCCAAACGAGAACACAGGCTCCCCTTGAAGAAAGGGTTGGATGGGGAAAACCTTGCACCCTGTGGCGGGCATCCCATGGTGCCTCCACACTCTTCATGGTTGGAAAGGGGGGTCACTTGGGTACCTCCACGGGCCTGATTCAGAGGGCCCCAGGTGAAGGGGGACCTGCTATGGGCCCCCAAAGACCGATTCCGGCAGCTGTTTCGTTCTGGAGTAACCGATTTGGAACGGCTGTCCGAATCAGTCATCATACTCGCTCGCTCCGAAAATCGAGTCAGTGGGGCTGTACGATTCGGCTACAAAAGACGCAACCTGCCCAAAAATCCTTTTGGAACAGATTCGGTCAGCCCTAACAGTTTCCAGGCATCGAAATCCGTCATTCGGAAGTGTGTCCGATTCGGTCAGAAACAAGGGTTCCGGATCGGATTCAGCAAACACAAATCCGATTCAGAGCCCTTCCGAACGACATCGGAATCAGGCCCTAAGTTGGGAAACGGCCTTTACAACGTGCCCTTAAGCATGCATGCTGTTTCTCCGCAAGTGGAACCTCGCTTGCCTTGATCAAGCATATGCCTTACCAACATATATGCCTTAACCACGCATATGTGTGGTCAAGGCAGAGCATGGTGTACATGCGCGGCTGGGTGGGCACAGGAAGAGGAAGGATCGGTAGAGGGAGCTCCGGGACGTGGTCTGATAAGTTCGGTTGGAGCTGGGTTTTGATGCATGGGGGGTAGTTTTTAGGGATGGGGTAGTTTTTAGGGCTCAGAAGGATCGGGGTTGTTTTTAGGGCTTGGGGGCTGGGTTGTTTTTAGGGGTCAGATTTGTTTTCAGGGCTCGGGTCGGGGTTGTTTTTTATTGCTGGTGGGGTCAGGGTTGTTTTTATTTTATTTTAGGGTTCTGGGGTGTTGGGGTTGTTTTTAAGGCTCAGGGGGGGTCGGGGTTCCTTTAAGGACTTGAGCAGGGGGGCTGGGGTGTGATCTTCACCACACATATCCCTTTACCAGTCATGTCTTTACCACAAAATTGAGTGATAAAGGCATGCGTGGTAAAGGCATCAGTGGTAAAGAAATGCGTTGTTAAGAAACATTCAGGCAGCGTTTTAGAGCATGCATGATTCAGCCATGTGTGCCTCTGTCATACAACCAGAAAGGGAAACAACCTTTACAACATGGCGTAAGGCACAAGCGCCCTTTTCCCATAAGCAGAACTATGCTTGCCTTAAGGCAGTGCTCAGTCTAGATGAGCGCATGGGCAGGCACAGGAAGAGGAAGAATCAGTAGCTCCGGGATGTGGTCTGGTAAGTGGGGCTAGGGCCTGGTTTTGGGTGGGTGGGGAGGGTAGTATTTATGGATGGGGTCGTTTTTAGGGCTCAGGAGGGTCGGGGTTGTTTGCAGGGCTCAGGGATTGGGGATTTCTTTAGGGCTTAGGGGGTCAGGGTTGTTTTTAGGGCTCGGGGTCAGGGTTGTTTTTAGCGATTGGGTTTGTTTTTAGAGCTTAGGGGAAGGGAGGGTTTACTTTTACGACTATGGGGGGTCGGGGATGTTTTTAGGGTTTAGGGCGGTGGAGCTGGGGTGTGATCTTTCTAACACATATCCTTTTACCAGTCATGCCCTTACCATGAAATTGCGTGGTAAAAGCATACGTGGTAAAGGCCTGCATGGTAAAGGAATGCGTTGTTAAGCCGCATTCATTGTTCGGGCAGCATTGTAGAGGCACACGTGGTTCAGCCATGCGTGCCTCTCTCATACAACTGTCCAAGTTACTTGCTTTTGGACTCAGACTCCCCATTCTAGAGACTATTTCCTCTTACCTTGTACTCCTGCCCAGCATCCTCCTTCTCACTTACACAATGCCCTCTTTGTGTCCAGTACTCTCTGCTGCTCGTACACAGTTGCTTTTACCAACAAGCAGCAGCTTCTCCCCATCCTCCTAACTCAGGCGTCCTAACACGATTTGCAGTGTTTTTAGCTTCTCCACTATGATTGCTAATCTCTTGCTGGGCTTCAATACTTTTCCTCAGTCAAAGTCTTACTTGCACTCCTGGCAGGATATCTCCCAGTCTTCTTTACTCTCACAGGTCTTTATGCACAGAAGGTTTGGGGAATGCACCCAGTCTAAGGTCATGGGAGCAGTGCAAATCCTAGTGCTTTAAATGGAAATATGGAAGTGCAGGTACTCTTTACAGTACATGTTTGCTCCTGTAAAGAGCTGGTACTCTCCCATTAAATGCATTGCAGCAGTGCTGAGAAGTGAAGCGGCATATCAAGAAAGAGTGACCTTCTTGGCACAAAAGATCATAGAGACAGCCTTATGTCGAGTGACAATTTTTCTTATGATGAGGAGGTGGACGAATTCATTTTCGACCCCCAAGAGAATTATGACATCCTGGAAAGCTTTGAGTAGCATGTAGAACAACTCTCTAGATCACAGGAAATTAAAGACCCCTTTAGGGGCGAAATGTTTAATCCTACTACTATAAGACATCCACGAAGCACAGAGTGGTTGCCAATGGACAACGTTTCAAAATACCTGTCACACTGGGTTAAAAAAACTCTAGACAGGGAAACCTGTAACCTCCTTAGAAATGAGTGCCCAAGACCCTCAACGCTGGGCAAGGTTTGCAACACCCCTAATTTAGATCCAGACTTAATAACCTTTCTGTTCAAATATGTTAGGGACCCTAGGAAGGGAATTGAGAAATGCCTGAAACAATGCCAGGACAAACTCCTTGTCATCGTAGGTCCTTTGACTCGCATTTTCAATATGGCTGAAGATGCTGGGCCCAAAGAGCCATATGCATTTAGGTAATGCTAACGCAAATCTGATTTCAGAAAGATGCAACGCCATCTTAATGAGATTGAATCCAAAACTTGCCGACCTCTCAACAAAAGAGTATAAGAGTGACACAAAGGGCCTCCTTTTCGAAGATGACTTATTCAAAACCTTGGGGAAATACATTTCTACCTTTACGGCCTTTAGTAAAGCACAAAAGAACATGCACAGTGTTTGGTTCAAGACACCTTGTTGGAAGGGCTGACAGGAGGGGACTGACTGCCAGACGTGGAACATTCAGGTCCCAGTTCTACCCTGAGGAGCAACAAGGGTTCACCAATTATGGAAGGGGCTACAGTCAGAGCGGAAATTTCTACCCTCAAAGTGGGAGAAACCAGAGAACCCGAGGTGGAAGAACCAGAGGAGCCTCAAACCAGGGACATCAAGGTAAGCAATACCACTTCTTTTACCAAGAAAGTAGGGGGAAGACTAATATTATTCATTCATAATTGGGAAAAAGATAACAAACGACCCACGGGTACTGCAAACCGATAGATTTCGGGAAATACCCTGTACAATCGATAAGAGCCAGAGAATTATCCTCAGACGAGGGAACAATGAGTCAAATAGACAAGGAGGTGACCCAGATGTTAGAAAAAGGCGCTTTAATTTAAGTGACATGAGATCAGGAAAAGATAAAAGGTTTTGTGAGTACAATTTGTTTGGTAAAAAAGAAAGACAAGGGTTGGCGACCTGTCATAAACTTAAAAGAACTAAACAAGCTCCTAATATACAGACATTTCAAAATGAAGGGATTTCACCTCTTGAGAGACATTTTACAAGCCAACGACTGGCTGGTAAAATTGGATCTCAAGGATGCTTATTTTACTATTCCCATGGACAGGGACAGCCAGAAAGTCCTACGGTTTACTTAGAGATGTGTGACTCACCAATTCCGCTGCCTACCCTTCGGCTTATCCTCGGCCCCATGGTGCTTCACCAAGGTCCTTCGCCCAGTGGTCAGTCATCTCAGAGAAAGGGGAGTTCGCCTTATCATATATCTAGACGACATTTTCATCACGTCACAAGACACTTCTAAAACACCTATCCTGGGCAATAGAACTCTTAGAGAACCTAGGTTTCGTTGTGAATTCAGAGAAGTCTGTCATGATCCCCATTCAGGAAATAGAGTTTCTGCGGTTTCAATTGAATTCAATTATATCCCAATTAATCACACCAGAAAGTATTAAAGATAAAAAAGGAAATGAGATCGGTACTATCAAGAGATTCAGTAATTCTGAGAGACCTCGCAAGAGTCTTGGGTCTCCTATCATCCTCTATTCAGGCAATCTCCCCATGACCCCTCCATTACAGGGTGGTACAAAGAGGCTCGGGAAGATCTAGAGTGGGGCTAAAGAATCTTGGAGCATGGAATGGCAAGGCCATATTCAGAGATGTACCGGACTTTATCCTAGAACCAGACGTGAGCATCCAAGGTTGGGGAGCCCGGGTAGACAATCAAGAAACAGGGGGAAGATGGTCCTTAGAGTAACAGTCACTCCACATAAACTGTTTGGAAATGTTAGCTGGCCTGAATGCCCTTATAAGCTTCAAGGCGATCTTACAAAACTCCAGTATACTGATTTGCTTAGACAGTTTCTCAGCTGTATCATATATAAATCGACGTGGGGGGGGTACCAAATCACCAATGCTCTTGAGTCTAGCGAAACAAATTTGGTATTTTTGCTAGGATCACAAAATAGTGTTATGGATAGAATTAATTCCAGGACTTCAGAACACAAGGGCAGATTGGAACTCCAGATATCTCAAGGATTCCAGCGATTGGAAGTTACATCCGGATGTTTTCTCACGAATACAAGAATTATGGGGTCCATTCCAGATAGATTTATTTGTGAGCGGACTAAATTTTCAAATTCCAACATGCTTCAGTTGGAGACCAGACCCAAATTCAACAGCTGTAGATGCCTTTCTTCAATCATGATTCAAAGGGTTCTGTGGAAAGTGAGACTAGAATGCAGCAGTATTTTCCTAGTGACCCCCTTCTGGAAGTCCCAAATCTGGTTTCCCGGGGTGATGGACCTAGCAATGGATATCCCACGCCTGGTCCCGGTGTCCTTGGGTCTCCTACAAGGCCCAGACAGAGAAGAACATCCTTTGGTAGTAGAGGGCAAGATGAACTTTCTTGTTTGGAAGATTTCAGGAGATCAAATAGATAACCAAAGTTTTTATCAAAAGCTAAAAGCCTTTTGGATGAATCTTGGGCCCCGGGGACAAGAAAAAGATATAAAGGGGTGTGGAGCAAGTGGTGCAGTTGGTGCCTGGAAAGGGATTTGGATCCCGTGGAAACCCCTGTTCAATTCATAGCAATTTTTTTAGCAAGTCTTTTTGAATTCAGACTTTCTTATAGAACTATCAACTGCTATAGATCAGCTATCTCCTCTGGTCATGCCTTAGTTAATAATTTGGCGATCGGGAGTGATGCTTTTCTCAAAAGAGTCATGAAAGATGTAAGACTTAAAAGACCTCCTAAGATTTGTTACGAATCCATGTGCGACGTCAACTTGATTTTTTAACTTTTTAGTTCCTGGCCAAACAACATCTATCTCTCCCTTAAACAATTTTCTTTGAAACTTGCTACTCTACTTTGTTTGATATCCTTTAAAAGAGTATCCGACATCAAAGCATTAGAAATATCCATCAGATTCTATTCTAGTGAAGGTGTGCACTTCGATGTCTGTAAAAGAACCAAGACCATGTCTGATTCCGTCTTCTACACTTTCTTTCATGATTGTGAGAATTATGTGTGGTAAGATGCATGAAAGAATATAAAACTAAGATTTCAGAGTTCAGAGCAAATGGGGTTGACCAACTTTTATCTTATGTGAAACCTCATAAACTGGTTTAAACTGCGAGTCTCGCAAGATGGATACGTGGGGTTATGAGTGAAGCAGGCGTGGACCTTTCAAGGCTTGGTGCTCATTCTTCTAGAGGAGCAATGTCTAGTAAGGTCTTTTGGTCAAGTGGTTCCTTACCAGAGATTCTCAAAACTGCTGACTGGTCAAACGCAAGCACATTTGTTAAATTCTACCTAAAACCAATCGAGCATTTTAGTAATGTAGCCTTGAGGGGCATTGCAAATGCATAATGGTAGCCTTTGGTCTTGTAATGAAATGTCCATTCTCCAATTAATATGCTGACAAAATCTTGATTTCATTAAAGACAAAGGAGGCTAAGATTATCCCACCCTTCTCTCCCTTGAGGAGCGGTACACTTATATTTATTTATCCTGTTTATCCTGTTTAACCTGTATAGATTGTCTTATCGAAATATTCATGTCTTAACACAATATTTAAGATTTCCTTTCACTTGGGACTCTCTCTCTCTCTCGTTCCTTTTTCCTTCTAGAAAACACCTTGCAGGATGATACCAAGTTTTCAAGTTAGATTGTCGTCTTCTTGTGTTAGCAGCTAAAAGAGGAAGATGACTGAGTGCACCAGATACTTATACTCTGTTATGAACATTCTTATCTTTATGATGTGTTAAACATTCTTTAAAAGGGCTTCAGTTGGAATCGGCAATGAAACTCTTTGCATAATGTTAGCCTCTATTGTCTTTAATGAAATCAAGATTCTCTCTGCATATTAATTGGAGAATCATCATTCTCCCCCATTAAAGAAGTGCAAGTATTAAGTACTAGATAGTATCTGCCTATTTAAAGGAATGGTAAAGCCCATGGAGATGGAGCAAGTGGCTTCTTCTCGGAGAGCAGCTGCTGAGACTTCAGGTGGTCATGAACTGTGCTGACCCCCTTTCAAATTAGAGGTTCTGTTAACTGGTTGACTGGTTAATCAAAAGCAGCCCTGGCTCCAATGATCAATTGACTCCTTATCCCTTCATCTCATTACTCTAGCTCTCTCTTTCCATCCATCCATCCATCCAACCTCTCTCTCTCTCAAGGCATAAGTAGGATGAGCAAAGTGGGGGTCTCTAAAAGAGTCATTGACTATGAAGTATATCTAGGAAGAAGTGTGGCCCATGTAATTAAGGACATGACCCTACAGTATGTAAACTAAAATCATTTGCTTTCATAGCATACCATGTGACCATTAGTTTGGTGCTCCTCTATGAGTTTTCTGTTATTGCATCCGGACATATCAGACAATATCAGAAGTACACCTAAAATAAGTTAGTCCTATTGGTTTTGCCAATGTTTATTATCAGTTTCTCCGCACATCTTTCTGAAATTTTCCATTTGCATATTAGAAACCTTGTCTCTCTTTTGCACCCTTGTTTCACTCTCTCTTGCATGCACTTTCTTGCACCTCCTCAACTTCACCCTCCAAGGGACCTATTTCAAAACCAGCTATAAACTACTGCCAGCCCTTAAACCCAAAGGGACCTCCCACACTTAAAGCCCTCCTCTCTCACATTCTCTCCTCTGTCTTTCATCTCCATTTCTCTTCTCTTTCACTTCACCTCCCTTTCTCTCTTCTTCTATCCCCTGCGCTTGCTGCCATTAACAGCAGGGAAGTGATAAATGTGAGAGAGGCACCAGCACCACCCCGGGGATTAAAAATGGGCATCCAATAGCTCCCCCCAGCCGGCAAATGCCTGATGGAATAAAAGGCCAGTCTGCCTCTGCATGACGTAGAACCCTAAGTGAGCCAAACAAGGCATGTCTGCAGGCAGCAACAGGTACCAGGCTTTCTGCTGATAGCTATCTGGGGTGGGCCAGACGCATAACACAAGCCTCTGCAGCCCCCAACCTTAGCGGCAATATTCAGCCAAAACCATATAATTATCTGGGAGATATGGGAGACTAAGCCTCCCCTCTTTACAGTCTGCAGGGGGATTATTGTTGCTGTGTTATGCCACTTGGTGAGCCCCTATTCAAGATTTATCACGTTATGTAAGCATAATTGTTAGTAAAATAACTGGTGTTACAGCGCAAGACTCGTGGGAGATCCATAATGTCCAACACCGAGCACCTTTACAATGCTGTAGTTTGTATTTCAAATTTCCATGCATCTGCTCCTAGATGCTCAGCACCAAGCTCATGTAGATCACTGAACTTCGTGATCTCTGTTTCCCAGACTCTACCTTCTTGGATCAGTACTGAATGAACAGCATAAAACTCAACTTCCTTCACTTAGTTCCCCAGACCCTGCTCTCAGAGATCAGTACAAGATAAGGTCCTGGAAAGACTGCCTGCATTGATGATGAAAGCAGTCTTATAAAACAAAACAGTCCTGACAACGCTGCTTCCTTCCTTTTTCGTAAATGACATACCTCTTTCTTTATCATTTTTATCTTCCTATCTGGCAACTATAGCTGTTCCTCACAGTGTCTATCTTGAAACCCAAAAACTCCACTGACTGAGAAGGCTGAAATAACGACTTCTCCTGATTGATAATGAATCCCAGTCCTTCTAAAAAATCCTTTACTAACAACGGATGACCCTTTGAAACCTCCTCTTCCTGACTATAAGTATAAGTATGTATTCTAAATACACAATCATTTTCACACCTGTCCGTAAAAAACCTACAACTGGTTTTAAGACCTTCGTGAAACACCATGCTGCCGATGAAAGGCCAAAAGGAAGACACTGGAACTGGTACAACTTTCCCTGCCACCTTATCTCTAACTCCCCTTGTTTATGGGAACTGTAGAATAGGTATCCTTTAGATCCAATTTTATCATCCAATCTTACTCTTGCAAAATGTCTCCCAACATGTGAATTCCCTCCATTTTGAAATGATGATAAGGTACAAATTGATTCAAACATCTAGATGTATTGCTGGTCTTCATCCTTTGTCTTTTTTATTCCAAAAAATAACATACTTACAAAACCTTTCCCCCCTTCTTTAACCTTTATTATGGTTTCTCTGTCTAACATCATTTGGATCTACTCTGCTACTACCTTTCTCTGGTCTTGATTGTAAACCAACTCACTTCGTTCTCTTACCTGATATGAATCCTACTTAAAATCTATTGCATATCCTTCGACTGCTGCAATCACCCAAGCACACTGAGTTCTTAACCTTAATTTCTGTGTAAAATGTCTTAATCTGCCTGCCACTTTTGCATGGGATTGCTATTCTCTTCTCCTGAAGCCTCTCAATCTTCCACCTCTACCTCTTGGGGGATAAAAAACACCTAAGGAATAAAACCCTCTAGCAGTTTGTTTCCCTTGATTATACTGGGCCTTATATATTCATGGCTGAAAGGTTGCCCTGTCCTTCTGGCACGTCCATTTACAGCATTTCTGCTAAATACTCTTTGCATGAAATTCTGAGCCCTATCCACGGCAGTAAATGTAGACACATATTTAATAGAGGATTTAGCCATCTCTTCACAAAACAAAAGGCCCTTAGCCTCATCTCAGGACTCCTTCTGTGCTAAATTGCCCAAGTTCTGACTTCTGCGCATCAAAATTGCCTTTCTTCTCTCAGCAGTTGGACTTGCATTTGCGTTCCCTAAAAAAACAAAAAAACTTTTCTCTGACACCAACCTCTCAAACATTCAATGTTCATATCATTTCCTTTTATATAAGTTTCCTCCACTACGTCAAAAAACCTTCTCAACTGACCCAAATCATCCAGTAATTTGTCCTCACATTGTTTTAGGGCTTGCTTCAACCCTTTTCTAGGGTCTCTTCCTAGTTTACACAGGTAAGTAATCAACTCAGGGTCTCAATTCAGAGCCATAGTCTCCCTTTCGCCCACAGCTGGTCTAGAACACTCAGCTCTCATCACATTTTTTCTTCTCTTTCTAGAGGTCTCCTGATTCTCTGCGTTAATAAAATCTGCCACATGTTTAATTGGCCACCAATCCATACTTCTCCGATGTTGCACCTCTTTTGGGTCAAACAATTTCTGACCTAATGGATCCTTAACTTTTTTTTCAGACTCTACCATAATCTTCTCGACATCTCCAAATTCAATTGGACTGAACCCTTACATCTCAATCAGTATCAATCTACCTACTTATTTAATCTCCCAAGTAAATTTAGATATACTTACCGGCCCAGAAGCAGCAAACAAAAGAGGAACAAGATTAAATGTTGGGATGTTTTAAGGACTGAAATTTCAATTTTTTCTTAATGACCCATACGGTGTTCTAGTTTGAAATTTTGAAGTGTTTGATGCTTGGAAGTAGTAAATAGAAATTAATGTGTAATGTTAACCTCCTGTCTTGCCATAAAATTGCATAATTCCAGTGGCCTCAGCTATAAAGCTATATCATTATTAATTCCATCCACAATTATATTCATTTTTTAGCTCAACATCTGGATTGCCCTTTAATAGAGGGCTTGTTACCCTTGTATATCCGTAATTATGTAACTGGACTAAACACTTAGCCATTTTAAAATAAATGGAAAAAGAGTTGTGGCTTGGACAGCAAAAACCTTGATTATTGTAACATATGATAACACCTCGAAATGGCTTACTCCAAAAAACATAGATAGATACACTACAAAAAAATCAACACTAAGGGGCCGATTCCGATCTCGCTGGGAAAAGGCTCTGTCCGACTCGGATCCGGAGGGTTTTTCAACCGACTCGTGCTCGGGGGCTCTGAGTGCCTGATTACTGTGCGAACAAGGGCTGATGGACAAGGGTCGTTCGGAGCACCATTGAAGTCAATGGGAGCCTGTTGTACGACGTGTACATAGACTCCCATTGATGAAAAGGGTATGTTGCGCACATAGGTGCCCCCTGTAGTGGGGAGGCGTCTGTGCCACCCGCACCGTATATGCATGTGTATGGGGTCCCTTGGGTCCCTCCCTGTGATTGACTCGTAAGGCTACATGTGAAGGGAGTCCGGCGCGGACCCCGGAAGAACGCTTCCCGGAGCGTTTACGTGTCGGAGGCTCTGACTCGATCCGGCTGTCCGAATCGTGCATCGTACTGGCTCAGTCGTAAATCGCCTCCATTGCATGGCACGGTTTGCTTATGGACGAGATGTACGGAGCGGTATGGACACGGAAACGATTCAGTTGGCGAATTTCACGTTGCTCGCATCCTACTTGCTCGCTCGTACAGCTGTACGAGTCGGATGGAAAACATGCGTACGGCTCATACTTTTTCCGGACAGATCGCGTTCGGAGCCCTTCCGAGCAAGATCGGAATCGGCCCCAATGAAATGATCATATTTTGATTATTTTATGGCAAAGAAAAACACAAAAGAGAAAAAAAAACATATACGTAGGAAACTTGTTCCTTCAACTTTGTAGCTTGCCAGTATAATCAACAGTAATTATGTCACTGTGATTTGTGTATCTTCTTGTATACACGGCTATATAATATATGGACAACTGAACTGTGAAGTTAATGGCAAAATGATGCGCCATTATTCAATGTATATTATGACAAGTGATTTGCACAGTATTCTTGCTTCACACACCCCATTACCCTCACACAAATCACCGGCTTTTCCTAAAAAATATTTCTCCCCACTTTTTCTGGACACCGTTATCAGTATTATATAAAACATTTCTGCAACTATTTTGATGTTCAGTGTGATTAAATAACACTGTCCAACTATACAACGTCCTCCTTAAGTTTGTTTATTTTCACTTACTTTATTTGTACTGTTGAATGTAATTCCACTGGGACCACTTAATATTGTACCTTCAACTTTAAAATCACATTTTCTTCAGCAACTTTAAAATGAATGTCAGTGCAAACAGACAAGGGGAATATAGCATGTTACATCGCATGCTATTTCAACGCATACTTTTACAACGCGGTCGTTACAAGAACAGCGTTGTTAGTACACAATACCCTTACATCGCAAGTCATTACAACGACTTGCTGTAGGGGGCACGTTGGACTAAGGAATAATATTATTTACTATTCCCACTCCAGTTTGCTCAACAGCAGGGAAGGTGTTGGATTTCATATCCAATACCTTAGTGCCCCCTACAGCAAGTCATTCTAATGACTTGCAATGTAAAGGTATTGCGTACTAATAACGCAGTCGTTGTAATGACCACATTGTAATGGTACTTCATTATAAAAACAACATTGTAAACGCTGTTTCCCGAAAAGGGCCTATTAAAATTAATTTACAGTCTAATTATGCTAATTTAAACATACCTAAATAAACATTATTTTCTAATACAAATGTTATCTCAGAAGCCTAACATAAAATGCATCAACCTATACCGACAAATATCTTCTGCTAGTAGGAAGTTATAGTTAGGATTTAGTTCCCATAGGAAGACCATTTATACATTTGCCAATAACTTTGGTATAATTTGACGAACCATCGCAAAATTTTCAAACTAGTTCAACACTCAATTCAGTTGCTGTCCTGAAAGTTTTGGGGTGATCTGTTAAGCGGGGGCTGAGAAAAAGGGGGGGTCCTAAAACGTGTTTTTCCCATGTTAATTTCCATAGGAACTTTAGACACAGCTACAGCTAGAACTGCTGAAAGGAATTATACAATATTTGTCTGGAAGGTAGATGTTGGTTCAGGGAAGTGCCTTTTTGTGATTTGGTGTAAATCCATTATTTAGTTGGGACATATTTTAAAGAAATTTCAAATTGTATATATAGGGACTTTAAGGATCCGCGAACCCTTCCGATCTCTTGCTGAGATCTGATTGGCTGCCAACACTTCAAACCAGGAAGTGTTGGCAGCCATCTTGGGACTCAGTTTGAGCTGAAATAATATTAAGAAAAAAGGAAAGGGGGCAAGGTAGAAATGCCCTGACCCTCTAGGCCTCTTGGGGGGTCCCACACGGACCGCACAGGGCTCAAAAAGCATTTTTTTTAAATGTTGGTGGGATCTGCAGATCCTGCTGGAAAAAAAAACATAGCGAGGGCAACCGCACTTCGCTAGTTATTGGCCCTGGATGGGACAGATCCCTTGGGCATTTCTGTAATGAGGGAGGGGCGCATGGGATCCCCCTCCTGGGGCCTAATATTGCCTCAGAGACCATCCCCCGGGTCTTATCTATTTTTAACTGGGGGGCATCTAGGTCCCCCGCAAGCCCAGGGACGGCCACCTCCTCTGAGCTTTAATTTCAATTAGTGAGGAGGACCGCACAGACCCCCCCGCAGCCCCAGTGACCACCACCTCCCAGGTGCAAAATCAAGGAAAGGAGGAGGGAAGTGCCACCCCTCCTCTTATTCATTTAAAAAGTAATAAATACTTGGTCCCCAGGGTCAAAATAGGCCAAGGAGGGGGGCTGCTCAGCTCCCTCCCTTTAAACTTTTTTCAAAAAAGGCTGGACCCCGGGGATGGGATCCCCGGGGGTGAAATCAGCCTGGAGAACAGGGCACGCAGACCCCCTCCCCTAATAAATAAAAAACGTTTTTAAAAAACTTGTACCGGCAAGTCGCTGGAGGCCCGCCCCTTTTAAGCACCACAACCCCTCCTGTTACCTCCAGTAAGTCCCGCACAGGGGGATTGCCCCCTTTCTGCACCACTCTGCAAACGCACCTCCTGGAGCAATACTAGTTGGGGGAGGAAGTCCCCTTGGATGATGAGGGTCATTGGGGGCCAGGAACCGCTTCTGTTACCTCCAGTAAGTCCCACACAATGCAGTTGCCGAGAGGTCTTTGGAAGCCACGCCACCTTTCATCACCACTCTGCAAATGCACCTCCTGGTGGACTACTAGTTGGGGAATGAAGTCCACTTAACTTTTGAGGGTCCTTTTGAGCTAACTACCCCTCCTGTTACCTCCAGTAAGTCCAGCAGGATTACTGAGAGTTGTCGGCAGCCATGCCCCCTTTCTGTACCACTCTGCAAACGTGCCTCCTGGCACACTACTAGTTGGGGGATGAAGTCCCCTCGGCTCTTAAGTGTTCTTTTGTGGCAACTATCCCTCCTGGCACCTCCAGTAAGTCCCACATGGCTGGATTGCTGAGAGGTTGTCGAAGGCCACGCCTCCTTTCCCCACCACTCTGCAAAAGTGCATCCTGGCAAACAACTGGTTGGGGGATGAACTCCCCTTGGCTGCTGAGGGTCCTTGGGGGCCCACTACCCCTCCTGTTACCTCCAGCAAGTCCAACACAGTGGAATTGCTGAAAGCTTTTTAGAGGTCAAGCCCCCTTTCTCCACCACTCTGCTAACGTGCTTCCTGGCAGACTACTGGTTGAGGTATGAAGTCCTCTTGGATGCAGAGGGACCATGGGGGCCATGAAGCCCTCCTGTTACCTTCAGTAAGTCTCATACATTGGGATTCCAAAGAGCTGGTAAGAGGCCCCACCCAATTTCTCCACACAACTGTTAGTTAATAAACTATAGACATTCACTTAAAAAAAACAAAGGTTGCCGGGACATTATACTTAGGAAATAGAATTTGAAAAACAATGAAATTCACTTAAAAACAAAAGAGTACAGGGATGTTATAGTTAGGAAATAGAATCGTAAAAAACATGGACATTTGCAGAAAAAAGCAAAGGTAACAGGGAGGTTATAGGTAGGCTCAGATTTCACTCATACAAAACCAGTGAAATTCAGCAATTATAGTTACCTAAGCTAACTATAACTCACCCCCCAGTGACAGAAGAATACTGTTGCCCACAGTTGCTTTCCTGAAAAGACTGGTGTGAAGAGTACTATTTTGGACAGTTAATAGCATGTCCTAACATTATTTGCAGAACAATTGGCAAACAGGTCAGTTAATCTCCCAGCATTATATTCAGGAAGAGCAGGTCATTGGGGGATTTGCTTACACATAGCTATCTAACTAGAAACGTGGGAGCAGTGGGATCGTGGCACATTCAACAACAGGGCATTTTCAAATGCGGGAGGTGCAAGGCCTGCTCACAGATTTCTAATAAGAAACTCTACACTCTACCTACAGGTGGGAAAAGCAAAATCAGAACATTTATCACCTGTACAAGTGAATTTGTTGTGTATGTTCTGGTTTTCCTCTGCAGGCTCCAATATGTAGGGAGTATCATCTTCCTAGTGAAAAAAAGGATTTTAAAACATATGCCTGCAATAAAGAATAATGATTCCAATTACCCCGTGGCGAGACACTGGCATCAGGTGCATTGTACTGAAACTGAAAAAAACTCTTTTTATGGCATTGACAGAATCTTGATGAATGCGACAGGAGGTGACAGGGAACACCTTCTGAGGAATATGGAGTCCAAGTATATTATCAAGCTCAATAGCAAACACTCTGTGGCGCTCAACCAGGATCCGGAACTCCACGCCCACATAGAATAAGTCTCTTGCATTTTCCTGCTTTTTCTTCTTTTCGCTCTTCAACCCTTTTTGAGACTTCCTGTGATTCATTGTTCTTGTGTAGCAACAGGATTGAGAATAATTTTGATGCAACATAGAGTTTAGAAATGTATGTATATTTTGTATATATTTTTTGAAATTCCAGACTTTGACTATATAATGAAATGTTATCCTGAATGTACCATCACGTTGAATATTTTTTCTAATTGTATTTAAATATGTGTGTTTTAGGGATTCTTTTTGGGAACATATTTGAACATGGGGTGTTCATGTGTTGTTTTGCGAGGTACACATGCAACTGCAGTTTTTTGTTTGTTTTTGATGCATATCCTTATTGTGTTTTTTTACCACTAGGCATTGATGGATAATTTTGATATTTGTTTTATTAACAATATTGATGCACATTTGCTCCTCTTTCCATAATTTTTTTCTTTCTTTTAAATTAGCCATTGTGTGGATATCTGTCTGTTCAGATACTTTAATTGATGTCAACCACTTGGTTGATACATGTTTCATTTTTAATGTTATGCCTACAAACCTATCCATATTGTTATCTCTCATTGTAAGCATGAGGCTATTTTCTAAAATGAAATCGCGAATACAATGTTGGCTAAGAATGGGTACATGATTTGGCGAGTGAACTCAGTTCCGCCCTTCTGACTGTCCGCTGTCTGGCTTTATCGGCTTTATCAGTGAACAAGTGCATTTCCGTATTGGTGACATTGCATCAATTTTTCATTGTCTGCGGGTACGGCTTGTGCAATATCTTTTCTTTTTATAACATTTTGTAGATATGTATGTATTGTGGCAACTAAAGTATTTTTAGTTTGTTTGTTATGTCTATGATGTCACATACACTATTTATCGTTTATGGCTTTTGACAAAGACCGTGGAGATCAAAACGTGTCAGCCTTCTAAACAAACTTTGTATGGCAGTAATCCTTAGGAGTGAGAGTAATTATTCCTGTGTCTTATGCAAGACACAGATTTCTTGTTTCATTTACAGTGGATCCTGCTCCCTCTATCTCTCACCGACTCTGGGAGTTGAATGTGGTCGGAGGACGGCAGGAGTTCAGCGTGATATATATATATCTATATTGAGACTGCAGTGTTTAGTGGAGGGGTGCACTCTTGCGATGACTGGAATCAAGAGTAACTGAGAGCAGACTCAGGACATTACAGTGGTAGTATCCGTGCAGGGAGTTGTGCGGAACCGCACAAAAGAGAAAACGAATGCGGCCAATACACAGTCAACATGGCTAGCACTTTAAAGTTTAATGTGTGACTCTGAAAGGAACTCACGGATGAATCCAGGACAGGTTTTTCAGTGCCCCTTGCTGTGAACTAAAGAACTAAAAAACTTCAAAAAAGCTTTATTGACAACCAAAGGAGTGCAGTGTCGATGGTTATGAACTTGCTTTACAGACAATAAACAAAACAATAAAAAGGAAACTAGCCCGAGGAGGCCATTAAGGTAATCGGAAGAAATTATTTAAATCAAAATAACTGGTGATGAATAGGAATACTTTTAAGGAAAGAAGGAAGTCACATCAAACAGTGAAGCAGAACACTGAATACATGGTAAAGGTAAAGGCTCAGCGTCATTAGTGTATTGATGATATAGCTGCTTAAACGAATAAAGTGAACTAAAAATACAAAGTGATATTAAAGGCAATTTAAAATAAAAATAAGGATAATGACTGACAGATGTGCCAAAAGAGAACTGAAGGCAAAGGAACTATTTGGCAAGGACCAAGTAGATAAAGGAGGAGACCTAAGGGCCATAAATACATCACCCCTAAAATCAGTTAAAGAGCTGGAGCAAAACGAGAATTACAGATATAAATAAATAGTGGGAGATGACAACTTAAAAAAATTACCTAGACTGTGGAAGAATACCGAGAGGACTGCGTATCTTCGTGCTCCCAACTCTGAGTGATTTAGATCCAGATCTGTCCAAACAATGGCAAGATGACACAACAGAATGTTCTAACAAACTAATGCGCACATTGATAATTAATACAGAGAGAAAATTGACGAAAGCCGTCGCCAAGATCAAAGAATTGGAGGAGGTCCTAGAAACTAGGAGAGAGAGGACGTATAAAATGCGCTGATTAAAATGGAAAAGAAACTGGAACAACATGAGGAGGAGATAGAGCAAAAGAAAGCAAAGAAATGTAACAGAGATAAAAAGAGATTCTGCTGCAGGTCAAAAATGTACGTTCACCTGAAGTTTTGATTATCTATATGCGAAACAAACCACAACCATTAATGCAACTGGCCCAAGATCAGCAGCTTCAAGTGTTGAGAGCTCAGAAGCAAGTTCGGGGAATGAAGAACCTACAACAGCACTCCTTCGGTTGGGCTTTACAGGCAAAATGAGACTTTACCAGATGACAACCAGACAAAAGGGAAGGGGAAAAATTAACACAGTCCAAGAAGATCCCACAAAACAAGAAGATCCAAGGGGAGGAGCCAAAAGAGGAAGAGGAACGCCAGACAAAAAGCATTAGTTAATGAAAAGGCACAAGACAAGAACTTAATTATTAACCTCTCCCAGAAAAACATCACTGAAAACCACAGGACTCTTTCAAATAAGGGGCTAAGTTTTTGTCCTAATGCTAGATTTGATTTTGTTGGTACGAGAAAAGACATCTAAACATTCACAAGGAAAGTGAAGATAAAAAAATATTATACACAAAAAAGAAATGAATGGGGCAAACAAGAAAAACCAAATCAATTACCATCCATTATCACAACAAATGACTTAACAACATTAAGATCCTTGACTAGTCTTGAAATAGAATCATCTGGATCAGGAACCCCACCAATTGAATGTCTCTCAGAATAGGACCTATGTGAATGTCTAGAAATACTTACAGTGGATGCAAACCAAAATCAAAATTCTGTCATCAACTACCTGTTGAATATAAAATTGACTTATTTTATGAAGTTGTGACAGATGAGTTAAAGAAAATGGTACCTGTGAAGACTGGACAGTCAGCTAGAATGAATCAGGGCACCAAACAAAATCTAACCAATAAAGAATGGGAAGCCCTCGGGGATCTGCAAAATGACAAGAATATTAATATCGAACCCTGCGATAAGGGAGGTAACTTCAAAATCATGAGTGTGTAAAAATATCTGGCAGAAGCCAAAAGACAGTTAAGTAGCAAAAAACATTTTAAAACACTCAGTGAAAACCCAATTGAAGAACACATGGACCAGTTTTTTTAAAAACCTTTCAGACTGAAGTGTCTCCTGGAATTGGCAGAATACAATTATTTGAAGACAGTACACTCAATGGTGCCAACGATTTACTTTCTGCCGAAAAAGCACAAAGACCTGAATAATCCACCGGGCAGAACAATAGTGAGCTCAATTGGTGCCTTGTTAGAGAATACTTCTAGATTCATTGATATATTTCTTTTTCCATATGTTAGGAGTCTTCCTTCCTATCTACGAAACTCACAAGACTACCTGAATAGAATCAATAAACTCCCATGGAAATCCAACTACCACATGGCAACTGTAGATGTGGTGCCACTGTACACCTCAATACAACACCAGGATGGAATTGAGGCTTGTAAATACTATCTGCAAACCTGCTCAGTCTCCCTGCTAGAACAATCAGATATGCTCATCGATATGATAGATTTCTGCCTTAACCTCAACATTTTTCTGTTTAACAATAGATATTATCTGCAAGTGCAGGGAACTGCTATGGGAGCATCGTTCACCCCAACGTTTGCAAATCTATTCAGGGGTCGCTGGGAAGCAGAAGTGGCCTGGAGTGAACAGAATAAAGTAAAGATGGATCAAATGGTTTTATGGGTATGTTACATCGACGACCTTTTCCTAATTTGGGAAGGGGAAAAATCAGATCTAGAGTGTTTCCTGAAGTTTTTGAATCAGAATAACTTGAATTTACAATTCACATTTGACATCCAGGACAAAGAAATCAACTTCCTAGATATCACGATTTACAATGAAATAGAAAAAGAGAAGATTTGCACAAAAATATACAGAAAACGGACCAGTGCTAACAGCATACCCCATGCCAACAGTGGACACCCCTTACCATTGAAATGGAGTGTCCCAAATGGGGAGTTCTCAGGGCAAGACGATGCTGCTCAGAAGAATCTGATTCTAAACATCAGGCAAAAGAAATGTATGAAAGATTTCAAAGAAGAGGCTATCCGGACACAGGATGCCCTCAAAAGAGCAAGTATGAAAAAACGGGAAACATTGCGAAGGCCGGAGGAAGTGCCAAATATGGAAGAAGAAAATAAAACCCAAGATGTCAGATTTATAACTGAATATAATAAATCAAGTGGAAGGGTGAGAGATATACTCAAAGACAATTGGAAGACTCTACTTATGGATGAAGACTTAAAGAAAACACTTCCCAAAATACCTAATATCACTTACAGTAAAGCACCATCATTGGGTGTTCTACTGACCAGTACCTACATGATACCAACTAATACTCAAACAAACTTGACCACGTGGCTCCCAGTTCCAACTAGTGGCTTTTTCAAATGTGCAAAATTTAAATCTTGCAGATATGGCACAAACAAAACAGAATACCAGACCATATATGAAAGGATGAATAAGATAAAAGAAAAAATCAACTGTGAAATGGAGTCAGTAGCATATGTCCTTGAATGCCTATGTGACATAAAATACGTGGGCAGTACAATCAACAGACTCAAGCTCTGTATACTACAACATCTAAGAGCCATAACGAACAAGGACTATCTGTATGCTATGTTTAGACACATATGGGAAACACATGATGGAAACGTGGAAAATATGAAGTACTACAGCATCAAACATGTAAAGAGAAAACCCGAGTGGGAAACTTAGAACTAGAGTTACGCGTGAAGAATCCAAACAGATCCTACTATTGGGGACAGAGACTCCCAATGGACTAAACATGGATGCAGAATTATATATCCATATTTAAATCATTTGAACAATTCATTCTCAGAAATTTTGCAACTCCTAATTTTACCATCTCCTATAACTATTCTGATATTCTTTGGATACACCAGTTCCCATGCCCGAATGAAAAGATAATATTGGGATGATCTGTAGGAACTTTCGATATGTCTTTGATATTGGGGTCCTAAATAATTTTATAGTGTATACTACGGGTCATTTGTTATTATATATTGTTTCTATTCTTGTATCTTTGTCATTTTGTATTTCGGTACTTTTGGCTAGTATAAACTATTCAGGTAACAATATAAAATAAAAAAATGTTTTGTTTTTTTTAGCAAATTCCAGTTATACATTTGTGAAGGTGGTTTTAGTCAAGCGTTGATAATGTAAGACATGAACCAGGCCCCCTTCCTTAAAGTCATGGGATCCTAACTACCAATATTTATGTTCTTAGACTCCTGCATTAGCACTTTAAGATCTAGTCACTAATGCACTTTAGCAACTTTTGCACACAGGAAGATACTTTAAATCGCAAGCCCAGCCTCAAGTTTAACATTGAGTAGAAACAAAATGCTTACTTTATAACACTAAAACATCAGATGCTGGATAGAATTAGAACATGGTATAAATATGTCTTACATACTGATCTATACTTTTAGCACTTTTAGTATGTCTGGTATGATCCCAAGACACAGCAGAGAGAGGCTGAAACTCTCATGGATAGTTTGCATTTATGATAATTTGCACTCCTAGTACTGTATATGAAGTCATATGTTTACATACTTAGCAGAATCCACTTTAATACATGATTAAGCACTTTAACTACACAGGAGTTTCTGGTAATATCCTAATAGCAGGAAACCCCTAAATGTTTGTGCTACTATGGCATGAATATGAATATCAAAAGAAACATTCTCCCACCCTGTCAGCATATTTACAAAGAGTAGATCAAATACTTTATAAGGGTGCAGAGACAGGATACCGAGTACAAAATATCGAGTTGCACAAATATCAAGTTGTTAATATCGTGAGTCAGAAATATCGACAGCAAGAATATCGTGGTCAAGAGTATCGACTTAAGATAAGTAATATCGATTTTAAAAATATCGAAATGTGTAATATCATTTGCAAAAATGTAGTTGTTAAAAATATAGTTTTTTTATATTTGTTATGTATTTTAGTATATATTTTATATGAATGTGATGTATGTTTTTTTGTATAAGAATTGTTTGTATTTTTAATACATGTGCTACATTTTTAGCAGTTATTTTTTTTAATTTGAGATGCGAAGTCATTTAATTATATTGAATTTATTATTTATTTTTTATTTGAATTTTGCATTTTAAGTTCCATAGCGGGTTGTGGGTTTATAGGGAAATAGGGTGGGAAGTAATTTAATGAAATTACATTTATTGATTATTTATTTATTTATTAATATTTGTTTAATTGAGCTGTTATAGTGTTAAATGTGTAAAGTAATTTCTCAATTAATAATTGGATGTTAATTGATTTTTATTAAATAATTGTAATTAATTATGGTAATTGTGTAATTAAATTTTAGGTGTGTGTTGTGGTGTTTATATGTGTAAAGAGTGGAAAGTAATTATTTTTAATTTATGCACTAATAATTGGTTGTTCATTAATTTAAATTAATTAATTGGTTATCAATGTTTGTAATTATTTTATTAATTTTAAGTGTGTGTTGTGGTGTTTATAGGTGTAAAGGATAGAACGTCATTTATTTTTAATTTATCAATTAATAATTGGTTGTTAATTAATTTTAATTAATTAATTTGTAATTAATTTTTGTAATTGTGTATTTAAGTTTTAGGTGTATGATCTGGGTTTATAGGTGGAAAGGGTGGAAAGGGTGTGAAGTAATTTAATTTTAATTGATTAATTAATAATTGGTTGTTAATTAATTTTAATAAATGAATTAGTAAGTAATTAGGGCAAGTTTGTAGGTAATTTTAGGTGTGTTGCAGTGTTTATAGGAGTAAAGAGTGGGAATTAATTTGTGTTTAATTATTATATATAGTTGTTAATTATTTGATATTTATTTTGGGTAATAGTTTTTGTGTGTGTTATTTTTAATTTAAAGGGGTAAAGGGTGGGTATTAAATACATTTTAATTCTTTAATTATTAGTTGTTAATAGTAATAGTTTTTAAGTTTTAAAATATGTTTTGATTGTGTTTTATTATTTTATAGTTTCATTTAGGTGTGTGTTGTGGATATTATAGTGTTAAAGTGCGTGTAGTCAATTAATGTTTGTTAGTTTTTTTATTAATAATATTTTTTAATTCATTATTAATTATGTTAATTATGTAAAAAAAGTAATTAACATTTTTAGGTGTGTTTTGTTATTGGTATGGTGTTATAAGGTAGGAAATAAAATAAATACATTTATGTTTTAATACTTTTTTTGTTTATGTATATTGTGTAGTTTAAAATAATGTTTTTGTAAATATATTTTTTATTTTATTTTATATTATATTTGTGTTTTTTATATGTAATTAGTATTATAATATGTGTTTGTTTATATGTTTAATATTTTTTATTTTTGTTTTTCAAATTTTGTTTATTTTAATATATATACTTTTTTTTTAACAGTTTGAGTGTGAATAGTATTTTTTTTTTCTCTGCTATCCAACACTTTCCCTACTGTTGCATTCTCTGGAGTGGGAATAGTAATTTTTAACCACATTCTAATTTTAACCCCATCCGCTATCCAACATTTTTCATACTGTTGCTCTTACTGGAGTTGGAATAGTAATTTTTAACCATCCGCTAACCAGCACTTTCCCTACTGTTGCACTCCTAGTGTTGGAATAGTAATTGTAACCTCTCTTCTATTCAACACTTTTCCCAATGTTGCACTTTCTGGAGAGGGAATACAAATTTTTACCCCTCCTCTATCCAACATTTTCCCTACTGTTGCACTCTTTGGAGTGGGAATAGTAATTTTTGCCCCTCCGCTATCCAACACTTTCCCTACTGTTGCTCTCACTTGAGTGAGAATAGTAAATTTTACCCCTTCGCTATCCAGCACTTTCCCTACTGTTGTACTCACTGGAGTGGAAATCCACTGAGAAATCATAGCCTTGAGTGCCCTGTCTTCCTTTTGGAGTGTTTGGAGGTTTTGGAGTAATATATGTATTTATATATACATATATCAAAAACCAAGATCCTGATGAATCTTCCCCTTAGAGCGGGAAATCAGGTACGGACCACCAAGTACATTCAATTATCCAGTGTTTTATTGTGGATTCAGCAACATGACGTGTTTCGACTGAGTTTCCCCGGTCTTGAGATATATATATATATATATATACATATATATATATATATATATATATATATATATATATATATATATATATGTATATATATATATATATATATATATATATATATATATATATATATATATATATATATATATATATATATATATATATATATATATGTATATATATATATATGTGTATATATATATATACGTATATCTGTATATATGTATATATATATACACAAATATATGTATATATATGTATATGTATATATGTATATATACACATACACGAAAAAACAATAGGAGAGAAAGGGTTTAGTTGCTTGGGGTACTCCTAGTCCCCTGGAGCAAATTTAGACAAACAATAGAAGGAGTACACCCTTAAAGGTAAATTAATGCCTAGGGGATGGAGAGGTGCACTGAAAAGAAAGGCTTATCCTTTCTTATAGAAGACCCCTCACTCACCAACCTAGTTGGTGACATGCTTCATCATCGGGGTCCCACCCGGATAACCAAGTGTCATCCGGGTGTGCTGCGACACCTGACTACAGTGGAGCTGGTTTTTTGGTGTGGTGCAAGTGCATGAAGTGATTTAAAAAATTGGTCAAATTTAACTCACTATCAAAAATTGTTTAATCATGGAGCAACTGAACAATATTAAAAAAGATTGGCGGGATACCATGTAGGGTTAAATTGACCTGAGGTATCAAAAAAGTGAAGTGAAAAAATAGTGAAATAGGTCTACATGTTTCAACCTTGAGGGTAGTTATCCAGGTTTTCGTCAGGACCGATGCTAACCATGGCCGTCTACATGCGCTAAGGTGTATCCTACCCTTGGCTAGAATTAAAAAAAGACATCCTGTATTGACAGTGGGGTAATCCTTGCTCGTAATTCTCAAGGGAAAATACCTGTTGGAAAAAAGAGAAGGAAACAATATAAACACAACAAAATATGTTCTGTACTCTGTTTCGTTCCAAGCTCCTCTCAATCGTCATCCAATGTTATTTGTAACGTTGTTGTATGTGACTCAACTCACCAGTCATACTGATTTGCCACACACAGATAATTAATATCACCGTGCTCCGTTGTGTCTCACAAAACGTAAACACTGAATCGGGCTTACATTCACCCGTGATCACTCCATGTATCCGAATGAAACACACAAGTGATATTTTGCACTCACAAGGAAAATACCGGGGTGCACATAAAGAAGTGACGAGTGGTCAGGTGACTAGCACGGGTGCCATTCGTCCCCAATGAGAACACACATAGCCAGTATCTAGTTACTACCGACTGCGGCGTCCTAAGTTACAACTAGATGTGGTCCACAGCATAGAATCACTCTCAGAGGCATGCGTGCAGGAACGAGAAATAAGGGACCGAACTGAGGGGAAGGTAAAAAGGCCAGAAGGGCCAGCCTTACTGGTGTTGCGAAATGGTTCTAGTTTCACAGCCCCCCCCCCCCCCCCTCATTCAGGTAAGGGTTGGCTGAGTGAGGTGTAAGCCTGCAAATTGAAGCGCCCTTAACCAACTTTGTCTTTTACCACCACATTTCCCTGCTATGAAAACAAACACACAGCTCCTAAATTTACTGATCACACAGACATAGAAAGAGTTTTAAAGTCAAGAGTGAGTCTGAAAGTCCAGCTCAAATATAAAACTGACATTTTCCTGCTTCTATCATCAATAAGCTGTGTGGAATTTATTTTCAAGAATTGAAACACAGGTGTCAGCTGGTTCTATATCATGAAGATGGCTTGAAAACAATTCAGTTTTTTCAGAAAAGGTCCTTCTTAGACTTGCAGTTCCATGCTTCTAGATGGGAAACTATAAGATCAATAGGTTTAGTGTTGTCTGGCTGAACACCCCCTTTCAGTACCTCTTACCCCATGATATGGGCAATAAACAGTCAGGAGAAAATTGCAGTTTATCTTTTACAAAATATTGTGTCGCCCCTGACAGCATCCTGTGCCATCATTAATGCTCCTGTTTTTGTGTCCACCACATACACCCAGCAAGAGGGGGGAGGACTCTGCATTTAGCAGTCAGAGATGTAGTGGCTTCCTGCCATGCCTTCACAGCACTACAATTCTGAACTTTTCTGGAAGAGTCTCATGTAGATGTTTGAGGAATTTGCATTTAGCCCCTTTGGATTACATGATTCTTTTTTTTCATCCTGTACACTGACCGACCACAGATGCAGAGATTACTCTAGAGCACCTAGAGGGTAGACATGATAAGCACTGCTTGATTTTGTCCTGAAGAAGACCCCAGTCATGTCCTGGTTTAGGGTTTAAAACACCATCAACAAATTCAACAAATGGGCAGCTTTACCGTAAGTATGACTTGGTATAGGACATGTACCCTTGCCTGTTCTCCATGCCCTGTATACCTAAAGTAATTCAGTCATTTATTTTAATATACCTGTGTTATCTACCTTGTCATATTTATTCGTTTGAACACTGCACCATCACTACTAACCAAAACATAGCAGATGTAATGTTCAAACCTAAAATGTATTTATCAGTAGAGAACATATACTACAGTTTGAGTACTTCATTTCTGTGGTCTTCATTTCAGCATCAGCATTTTTGGGAAAAAAACATGTTTTGCTGGCATTACTAAATCTGAAACAAGCGTTGTTTACACTGAATTTGGTATGTGATAGCCTTCAGGGCCATTAGTTTGACTGTAAATCTATGCGAAAAAAAGTGTGTGTGTGTGGTTATGTGTGTGTGTGTATATATATTTCTGTCCTCCATTTTGACTTTTCTGCTGTTTTTTCTGCTCTCTGTTTTGCCCTCTTCTGCTCTGTTTTGCGTCTGCTGATCATTTTTTCTGCCCTCTGTTTTGCCTTTTCTGCTAGTTTTTCTGCCCCCTCTGTTTGGGCTTTTCTGCTTGTTTTTCAGGCCGTTGTTTTGCTCTCATCTGCTCGTTTTTCTGCCCTTTGTTTTGTCTTTTCTGCTTGCTTTTCTACCCTCTGTTTTGCCTTTTTTCCTATTTTTTTGCATCCATTTTCCCTTTCTGCTCATTTTTGGCTCTCTGTTTTGCCCTCTTCTGCTCTGTTTTGTCTTCTTTGCTAATTTTTTCTGCCCTCTGTTTTGCCTTTTCTGTTTACTCATTTTTCTGCCCTCTATTGTGCCTTTTTCTGCACGTTTCTACCCTTTTCCCACCATTTCCTTAAGCTTAAGACCTGTCACAGGGAGAGCTGGCATGATGGAGACTTCATACTCCAGGGCGCTGATACCCCAGGGGGGACAGCGCTGTGCTCTACAAATGCTGACTGATTGATCTATATATATATTACCTACTGGTGGTCACCACTAGGTAGTTAGAGTCAGGAGCTAGCTTCTACAGGAAAAGTGTTTTCTGTTTTCCAATAACTTTGGCGTTGTTAGACAAATCTTTGCATTACTAGTACCCCAGTCCCTTCAGCTGCTGTCCTTAAAGTTTCAGGGTGATTTGTCAAGTGGGGGTCAAGAAAAAGAGGAGGCCCAAAATGCGTTCTTCCCATGGGGATTTTGAACACGACTACAGCCTGAACCTCTGGAAGGAATTCAACCAAATTTGGCAGAAAGCAATCTCTTGGTCCAGAAAGCATGTTTTTTTGTGATTTGGTGTAAATCCGTTCAGTAGTTTTAGAGATATTAACTGAAAACCAAATATGTATATCTAGGAACGCGGACCTTCCGTGAATCCGACAGTCCCCGTGCTGAAATCTGATTGACTGTCAACAATTCAGCCAGGAAGTGTTGGCAGCTATTTGGGAACTCGTACTCAGCTGAGTACCAAAGAAAGTTACAAAAAAGAAAAGGGGGTGGATAGAAATACAGTGATCCCCTGCGCGGGTGCTGGGATCCCCTGGGATGCCGCCAGTGGCAACAGGCATGACTCGTGGGTGGCAGGGCGTGAGCTGGAGGTGAAGGGAGGTATGGGGGTGAGGGGGCACAGGGGGAATGGGTGCGCACTTAAAAAAAAGATATGCACTTACCTTGCTGCCGGGTCCGGCGTCTCTGCTCCTTGCTCCTGCTCTCCTCATGGGACAGGAAGCCAGGAAGAACACCCAGACCAAATACAACACTGCAATGCCGCGTTATGATTGGTAAGCACCCAGGCTCCCCTGACCAATCGCAACGCTGAAATGCAGCATTGTGGTTAGTTTTGTGTGTCCTAGTTCAACACTCAACCAGAGAATGGGTGCCTGGGCTTTTTCTCCACGCAGGCTGAAATGCAGCCTGCATGGAGGACGGGGAAAGTGAGCATGACTGGTTTGGGTGGCCCGAGAGGGCTGACTAAACAGTCATTGCGCACTGAGGAGTGGGAAAACCACTCCTCCCCTTCCCTGCTCCGAGAGCAGAGCAGTCCCAAGCAAAGGAAACATAACATGATAATGACTCAAAGTTATTAACATTATATATTTTCTTTACTTTACACTGCTCAAAAGCAGTGGGGCGACTCTCCCTTGCCATAGCGGAGGAGCCGCCCTGGATGCCACCAGGTCAAAAAAGCATTTTTTTTTCCTGACAGAAATCGCGGGCGGATCCACCAACCCCAGTGAAAAATTTAAAAAAATAAGTGCAAGTTCCTATGCTTGTTTTTGGGCCAGGTCCCAGGGGCATTCTTTTAAAAATGTAAATTGGAGGGGGTGCATGCACCCTCCTCTGCGAGGTAAGCTTTACACCCAGAGGTCACCACCTCCCTGGGGTTACTTTTTATATTAGGAGGGGGCACGCAGCCCCCTTCCTCAGGCCCTTAAAGGCCCCGGGGACCAACACCTCCCTGGGGTTAAAAGATTCAAACAGGGCCGAGAATGATTTGCAAATGGATGAGTTTAAACTTGAATAGCATGTGAAGCAAAAATATGATGGATTTAGGCCTAGATCTCTGTACTGGGGTGAATGTTTGACATTGTTCAACATTCTATCCATCAATTGTTCTTTTTGCATTTGTCACCCCTAGTGGGACGGGTATGCCCAGATGTGGGTCCCGTGCTCTCCATGCCACTGGAGTCAAGCTAGCCTGTCTGATAAGGGGTGATGCCCCAAAAACAGTCCCAGGATGCTTGTTTCCTGTCCAGGGAGGACCTGGCCTAGCATTTCGGGCTGGACTGTTCCCATGAAGAGCAGGGTCAAGACTGATTTGCATATGGCTGTGTTCAAACCAGGGGAGGCATAGTGAGCAAAAAAGATAGATTCAATCCGGATCTCTTCTCTTGGGTTTTGTGGTTGAAATGTGTCAGCACCAGTACATCATTTTGTTGTATTTGCTATGGAGGCGGGGAGCCGGCAAGCATTGCATGGGCATTTAGGCTCCCCCGGCAGTCCCCAGCATTGCACACTCGGTGCCCTGGGTGGGCTCCAGGGCACCCAGCATGGGGAGGTTAGGCCTGGGGGATGGGGTCCCAGTCCCCACAGTTAGACAGACATTTTCAGCAAAACTGTGGACTTTTCTTGGAAAGAATGAGGTTCCATTCTTGCTCTGATGCTCATTTCATAGAAATTAAACCTCAATAAGAAGCACTTACTTCTTGGGCTTTGCAAAGGCAAAGCAAGTGTGTTTCGTCTTAAATTCCATGTTGAAAAAATGATAGGAAATCCTTAATGTAGGTGAATGCATTGTTGATCTATTGGAGTGCAATCTCATCTGTAGTGACTATGATGAGTGATTTCTTTCTTGTTGTCTCTTGGTGAGAGCAGAGTCCCTGGTTCTCCCTTTTAAATATCCTAAGTATGCAAATTCCCAAAATCATTAGCACCACTCACACCCACAAACAGACAAACACAGGCACTCACAGACCAACTCATCGACCCGCAGAGACACTCGCAGACCAACTCACAGATCCACAAGGTCACTTACAGACTCATTTACTGACCCACACAGCCACTCACACACCCATACAGTCACTCACACACCCACTCACGCAGCAACATAACCGCTCACACACCCACTCACAGATCTACACAGCCACTCACTCACATACTCACACATCCTAAAAATTACTCACACATCCATTCACACATCATGCTGCTACTTACACACCCACTTACAGATCCATACAGCCACTCACACACCTACTTACAGATCTATGCAGCCACTCACACACCCATTCACAGACCCATACATCCAATCACACACCCACTCACAGGCCCATACAGCTGCTCATACACCAACTCACACACCTACAAAGCCACTCACAAACCCAGTCACTGACCATACAGCCACTCACACCCACTCACCAAGCTATGCAGCCACTCACACACTCGCTCTCAAGTGTTACAGGTTACATATAGGAAATATAATTTAATTAAACCTTAGAAATTCACACAAAAATGTTACAGGTACGTTATAGTAAAAAGATGTAGAAATTCACTGATAAACACGAAGGTTATTGGGACGTTATAGTTAGGAAATAGAATTTATTTTAAACTTAAATGTTCACTGAAAACAAACAAAAGGTTACAGGGACATTGTAGCTAAGAAACAGTATTGAAAAACCTTAGAAATTCTCAGGAAAAATCCAAAGGTTATAGGGATGCTATAGATAGGCTTAGATTTCACTAATACAACCACTGTGAAATTCAGCAGTTAGAGCTACCTGAGCTAACTGTAACTTCTGTTCCCTGCAATGCACTGCTTATGTCTTCACATATTACATCACTCATGACATGGCTAGTGACATCAGTGATAACATCACTGATGACATCACTGGTAACATCGTCCACAGAACCACTGACACACCTACTCACACATCCATACAACCACTCCCACACAACTACTCACCCACCCACTCACAGATCCATACAATTACTCACACACTCACATTCGCTCCCACCCCATACAACCACTCCCACACCCACTTACAGACCCATACAACCAATCATACACACACAACCACACACACACCCATTACACAACCACAAAACTACTCACACACCCATACAAGTGCTCACACACCCACTTGCACACCCAAACAACCACTCACACACCCATACAACCACTTACACACTCCCTCACACATCTACTCAGACACCTATTCACACATCCATACAACCACTGACACACCTATTCACACACCCATACAAACACTCACACACCCACTAACACACACATACAACCACTCACAAAGCCAGTCACACACCAAGAAAACAACTCACAAACAGATTCACGGACCCGTACAGCCATTCACATATCCACTGACAGACAAAAACAGCTGCTCACACACCCACTGGCAGTTCCAGACAACCACTCACACACCCATACAGTCACTCAGATGCCCACTCACATTCTGATACAGACAGTCACAAACCACTCGATCAACATATGTTAGAAACAGTATCACTCATTATTCGTACAGAAAAACTAGTAATTTAACTTATGCTTTAGCTTAGTAAACATCTTTAAGTCTATGAAAGGTATACGAAACACATTCACTGAATGATGTCATCAATTATGTCATTTGAGATGTCATCAATGATGTCATCAGTGATGCCACTGACCATGTCGTGAGTAATGTAATATGTGAGGTCATAAGCAATGCATTCTGAGACATAAGTTATAGGTAGCTAAGTAACTATAACTGCTGAAGTTCACTGGTTTTGTACTAGGCCTGGGCTAAAAATCCGTTCCGCTCGCGGAAATTGCGATAATTTGACATTTTCGCGTTCCGCGGAGAGCGCGAAAATGTCAAAATTTCCTCAATCCGCATTTTACTGGAAATTTTTTGCTTGCTCGCGCTGTAAAATAATACATTCTCGCGTGCGCGCGATCGCCTCACCTGAATCCCCGCGTTCGCCGACAAGTTTTCCCGATCCGGTTGTGTTCTCCACGAGATGTTGGATTGTTTGTAGCCATTTGCGCTGTCTCGCGACAGTTCGTGCCCGCAGTAACGTCATTCGCCGCGCGATCACGTCTTTATTCTCGCGATCATGCACCGCGAGACAAGTGAAAACAAGATGGCCACGCCCGCGAGCAACCGCATGGGTAAGTTGGCGAGCCGCGACCACGCAGAAAATACCGTGAACAGGCGGGAAATAAACTTCCGCATCTTCGCGATATTTCTGCGTTTTTGCGGAGAGTTTTAACATTTTCGTGATAATTTGCGAAAGTGAATTTCGCAAATTCCGCCCATCCCTATTTTGTACGAGTGAAATCTGAGCATAAGTATAACATCCCTGTAACCTTTGCATTTTCCAGTGAAAAATATATATATGCATCCTGTTTTGCCCTTTCAAAAACCACCCAATTTAAATAATAATCTACAGTCACTTTTAATATTCAAACCAAACCAGAAATGATGGGGATGTCGTCTTTACTGATGTCTTTATGTTTTTATGCGTGGGTATTGTCTCATGTGCAATTAGCACACAGTTCAATCAAAATGCTCAATAATGGTAAACATTATAGTAAAAATGATGTTTTTTTTTTTTAATTGTCTTACTATATTTGTGGTTTACATTTTAGAATGCCCATGTGATAAGAAAGATATTGGAATTTCAAAAATCTGTTTAAAACATGTTGTTCTGAAAATATTTAGAGGATTTAAAACTGATAGATGCGATGCCACTGAATACTTTCATTGGGCCCGCAGTGGAAAAAGTGAAAGACTGAGAATTTGTGCTAATGGTGGAAATGTCTCTCATATAAAAAGCAGTTAATGGCAGTGCTTAATTTGAGCCGGTGGTTTTCAGTGCTTGGCACCGGCACTCAATTCTAAGCACTCAATTCTAAACACCGCTACGTATAACAGTTGTTTATATGCATTAAAAATTACTAATACCTGTCACCCAAAAAATAAAAAAATAGCTTGGGCGGCAGTTATTAGCAAATTTTAATGTATAAAGAGTTTCTCACATCACCATGGACCCGGAACAGCATCCCCACGCAACTCCGAACCATCACCTCAATTCCGGAATTCTGAATGGCCCTCAAGACCTCGCTGTTCGAATAAACCCCTGGGACGTGCAAGCTCCTTGATACCCTATCGGGTGACTAGCCGCGCTTTATAAATCCTGATTGATTGATAGATTGATTGACACTAGCAATGGATGGTGCAAGTTCCAATGGTCTCCTAATAAGGGCTAGAGAAAGGCAACGGCCATCTGAGGGATGCAGACGGAATTATTGGTTAAGTTAAATCTAATAAAACATTGAATAAAGGCTTGTATTTTTGCAATTACGAAAGAATGACATTTTTGTTCTAGGTCTTTGAATCATTATATTCAATACGCAAATAAAAAAAATCGGCATTCAACAGCTGAAAAAAATCATTTGGATTTATGGTCAGTAGAGGGCGCTCATATTACACGGAGAGTCTAAAATGAACTGAAACTCTGCGGGCAATCAATGTTTCTGTTCGTTACTGATTGCTGTGTATGTTTTTTAATGATGTTTCAACTAAGGTGCTGGGGAAGAGAAAGTTGAAAGGTTAAGTTCTATTTATCTATCTGAAATTCAAAATAGTGACCAATGATTTGAAAGTCAGTACTGCATATCACCCATGTGAACCCATGAACCCTGAGGAAGGGCACATTTGGTTTGAAACACGTGTGTTGGGAGGGAGAGCAATGACAGGTCTGAAATGCTGCTGCAAGTTCAAAGGATGTATAGCTAAAGAAATGAATTCTAACACTTCCTTCGTTTAACGACACATTTGTTGTAAGCTCATGTGCGGAGAGAGCCTGTGAGTTGCAGATGACCATTTCCACAGGGGAGTTCTGACTTTCAAAGTGGGAGTCAATGCCTTTTGCATACCTGCCTGGCCATACCTTTCGAAGGTGCAGGGCATTGACAAGAGGATATAGAACATGGCTTGGTACACAACTCGAATTGCAATAATTTATGTCCCCCATCAAACACTTTCCTGGTTCAACCCTGTCAGCTACTTCTCCTGTTCCTCAAATGGTTCTAGTGTCACAGCCTCCCCCCCCCCCCTCATTCAGGTAAGGGTTGGCTGAGTGAGGTGCAAGCCTGCAAATTGAAGGGTCAGACCAGGTCACTCCAGCTGAAGCTCAGCGCCCTTAACCAACTTTGTCTTTTACCACCACATTTCCCTGCTATGATAACAAACACACAAACCTCAACCTTACAGATCATATAGACATAGAAAGAGTTATAAAGCAAAAAGGGAGTTTGAAACTATACCTCACACTTAAAACTAACATTTCCTGTTTCCATCATCAATAAGGTGTGTAGAATTTATTTTTGAGATGTGAAACACAGCTGTCAGCTGGTTCTACTTCATGAAGATGGCTTGAAAACGATTCTGTTTTTTCAGAAGATATGCAATTCCATGCTTCTAGATGGGAAACTATAAGACACTTATGTATAGTGTTGTCTGGCTGAAATCCCCCTGAAGTACCTCTTACCCTATGATATGGGCAATAGACAGTCAGGAGAAAATGCCAGTTTATCTTTTTAAAAATATGGCGTCGAGCCTGGCACCATCCTGTGCCCATCATTAATGTTCCAGTTTTTGTGGCCGCCACGTACATAGTGAGTTGTCATGGTTGTTAAATGTCAAGCGCCAGGAAAGTGAGGGAATGCTCTGCATTTAGCTGTCAGAGATGTCGTGGCTTCCTGCCATGCCTCCACAGCACTACAACTCTGATCTTTTCTGTAAGAGTCTCATGTAGACTTTTAAGGAATTTGCATTTAACCCCTTTGGGTTACATGATTCGTTCTTTCCATCCTGTACACTGACCATCCACATATGCAGAGATTACTCTGAAGCAGCTAGAGGGTAGACATGATAAGCACTGCTTGATGTTGTCCTGAAGAAGACCCCAGTCATGTCCTGGTTTAGGGTTTAAAACACCATCAACAAATTTAAAAAATGGGCAGCATTTCCGTAATTATCACTTGGACATGTACCCTTGCCTGATCTCCATGCCTTGTATACCTGAAGTAATTCAGTCATTGATTTTAATATACCTGCGTTACCCACCTTATCACATGTTTATTCATTTGAACACTGCACCATCACTGCTTACCAACACATGGCAGATGTAGTGTTCAAACCTATAATGAATTTATCAATATTGCAAATAACTAAAGTTTGTCTGCTGTATTTCTGTGGTCTTCATTTCGGCATCAGCATTTATGAAAAAGCATTTATTGCTGGCATTACTATATCTGAAACTGGAACAAGGCACTTGGTTTATAGACTTCGTCATACAACTTGGCATTGTTTGCACTGCATTTGGTATGTGCTGAGGATGATAGCCTTCAGGACCCTTAGTTTGACTGTAAAACTATGAGAAGCAAAGTCGTGCATGTGCACACACAAACTATTTTCTACATCATCATTGTGCCCACTGGTAGTGCCCTTAGTGGACGGCTGGAAAGAAATGTACCGGTGACTGAATATGAAACATTTAAAAACTGCAAGCGAACGTACCCCCACTGAGACACAAGATACTGTAAAATGTGCTGTAAAATGCACCATTAGGGTCTCCACTTTAAAAGAAATTATCCTGAAAAGGACTGGGCTGCAGGAGAACACCCAACCCCCTTTTATTAGACCTTAGCTCGCTTTGTTTGTGCAGTTTACACACCACCAAGTAAATATGACCAGCTGACACTGCTGACACTAGCTTTGAAAAATCATTCTTAGACGAAACGGGGAGTGCCAGCACCCCCCTCCCATTTTGTTACATTTTGGCCCTGGTGGATGTGGTCCCTGGGACCTTTTTAGGCTCGGGAAAGGGAGTCTTGCAGCCGCACTTCCAGTTTTTTAAGCACTTTGGCCCCAGTGGATGGGGTCCTCAGTGCCTTATTAGGCACGGAGAGGGAGCACGCACTCCCCTTTATTAAATCAGCCACCCCTAGGAATAGGGTCCCCGGTGTAGTGCATTGCGAATTAACAATGATGGAATCCTTTTGGCTCCTTATGAATGCTGTAGAGCTATGACGTAATGAAAAGAGTGTAATGTAGTGAAGGCTGCTTTACAATATTGAGTTCACAGTTACAGGCAGATTAATTAGATGGGTGTAATACTAAGTTCCCTGAGTGGCGTAGTCATTGGCGGGTACCCCAGCTGGGAAGACACTACAAATGGTGACGTAATAGGGGAGAAGTAACCCGGAGATTGACAGTGCTCTCTCAGAGAGTTTGCTGTGGCTGCTACAGCTATAGCTTTTTCTTGTCATGTATTGAGAAGCTGTTGTTTTCGTTTTTCTTTTTTTTTTTCTTTTTTTTTTGTTTTCGTCTAAACTGGTTCTAATAATGATTTTAAGTATATTATATATTTCTTGTACCTAATGCTTTCCTCAATAAAAAAATAAAAAATAAAAAAATAAAAGAGTTTGCCGTGGTGCAAGCAAACTGCAAGCACATGCCACAGAAGAAATTAAAGAGAGTCTTCATGCTGCAGCACTGGGCACAGCAGCCCAAGGAGAAAAGCCCGAGGTTGTGCTTACAGACCCATCCATACCTGAAGAGGCGAGCCACCAAAGCTTCTGAGTGGGACTCAGAACAACTCCACAGGTTTCTGAAGAGTGAAAGTCAGCGATGAGTCCGGAATAGGGGCAGGTTGTAGTTTCGATAGAGACCAAGAAAAAAAAATCATGTTACCAGTTATTATCAAGGGTGATCCAGAGGCCAGTCTGCCACAGCGTCTCAGAGAGAATGCGCTAGAAGCAGTGGTCGAAAGACTGCCACGTCCCACCTCAGAAAGTTCCACATGGGTCTACAATGCTGCTGCTTTCTTGATTGCGTGGATAGAGACATTTGAAGATTTTATCGATGCCCTTGAAGAGACTGATAACATTTTTTATCAAATACCTCAAAAATCTTGCTGGTGATGTCGTAAAGAAGTCATAAAGAAAATGCCATGAACTTATGAGCAAATAACATACCATCAGATTAAACAAACCTTGAAGTTCAAGTTTAATCAAATGCCAAATGTTGACAACGAAAGACAATGACAGAAAGTTGGTGAAACCATTGATAAATTTGTAGAGAGGCTTGACACATTTATCAAACACTGTAAGGTCAATGAATTTAATGATGAAAAGGCCATTTGTCTCAGGGTCATTGATGGATGCTTGTCCGATTCATTCAGATGGCGAATACTGAGATAAACTCTGAATCTTGAAAGAGTGTTAATGGCTGCTAAAGCTGAAGAGTGTGCAAATCGACAACCTGCTGACATGGAAGCTGGAGTTGCCCAGAATGAATCCGTTATGAATGTGAGAAGGAAGTCAAAGCAAAACACTGAAGGACACAAGGTGATGTCTACACATAAAAAGAAGTTATGTTGTAGATGTGGATTTTCGTTTCCACACGAAGACTAATGTCCTAACATTGGACAGACATGCAAGGGCTGTGAGAAGGAGAACCATTTCATGATGATGTGCAAAGCAAAGGAAAGAACAAGTGCATCACAGAGAGGAGACAAAATGTCCACCGGAACATTCCAGAAGCAATGTTCGATGCGCACCCACAAGGCCCAGCGGAGAGGTCAGGTACGACAAATCAACATGGAATTAAGTCATCTAACTCATCATCAAACAATTCATCCATATCAGTATCAAGTGAAAGTAAAGAAGATGGTTGAGCCATGTTGATGTTTACTTCAGAAAAGCGTGTGCATGTCGTACTAGCCGCATGTGAGTCAAAGAACAGTCTACATGTCAAAGCACCAAAGTCATTCAAACATTGCTAAAAAATGACACGCCCTACGAATCACCAGCTGTCCACTCTTACTGCTGTCAATAATAAATTAAAATGCACCAGCACTTTCTCATGTTTAGTTTTAAATTGTGCTGCTACCGGATCATGAGCTTCACTTACTGCTCATTGTAGGACCAGTCTAACAAAGGCTATTGGCACACTATTTAACCTACCTCAACCCAGAGGTGGGGGAGCTCTACTGCCCCTCCTGCAAATTTATAAATAGCATTGTACTCCGACAGCAACATATGGGGCAGAGGTATGGGACATCTTTAAATGTGATATTATCCAGACTGAAGGAGACAAATGTGAGTTCTATAAGACAAAGCTAAAATCCTGTTGCCATATCTTTTCGGAGGTGGGTATGACACCAGATCAAGCTAAAGTACAAGCGCTGTCAAATGCTGATCCCCCACAAGATGTTTCCATAGTGTGTTCATTTCTTTGCATGGCCAGCTACTGTTCTAAATATATAAGAGATGCCTCCGGTTCAGAACGCTTTGACGGCAGTGGGGATGAGATCAGCGTACTCGCTACAGATCTCGTGGTAAACTTTGCCCTTTGTCTTGAAAAGGATAGCGTATTCGCTTTAGACTTGCAAGACACACATCGCTTATATTGACTGTGGCGGGACCAGAGATTGAGCGAGCAAGCGAGCAGCAGTCAGGTGCACGGACCATGGATCTAGCGGCAGGCGCAGAAGGACTGGAAGAGAGCAGTAGAGAGGTACCTACAGGCCTGGAGACATCAGGGACAATTGTGGACTACAAGGCCCAGAGTGCAACGGTTAAAAAGCTCTGCATCGCCTACACGTCCCTGGAACAGAACAACTTGTGACATTTTTTATTGATGGTGGACGGTTGATACCTGCGACATCATCGTCCTGTGGTAGAAGGCACCCCTAAACCTGACGAGTGAGAGCGCCGATTCGGGTCTGCGAGGAGCTACAGATGCCGAGATCCAAGCGGCTGGAGGACGGGACTTTGTGCACCTTTGTGCGCCTCCCGCCCGGTGTTCCCAGCCTTGTCTGGCTGTTGTTCACCCGTAGCGCTGCCCCCGCCACCAGGGAGACGGGATTGTCCAGTGGAGTGAGCCACTGGAGTTGTTGAGGGATTATCGCATCCAGCACCACAAGCGGTGCACGCCGCAACGTCACCATCCTGCACCCGGAGGCGCCTGTCAGTGGCAGGAGGAGGCAGGGCAGGGCCCCCTCTCATACAACTGACAGCGCAGACAGGACCAAGGAGCGAGGACCTTTCTTGCCTGGTACCTCAGTGCTATTATATCCTTTGTCACAGTTGGATGTTGTTTCCACCCGTGATGAGGTGGTATTGATCCTCCTATTGATCCTCCTATTCCCTCATACAATGAGCAAAAGCAAGGGGTCTGTGGGGGTCAAAGGGACACTGGATGCATTTATGATAAGGGCCGAATCACTGCTCAATCATGAAATTGAACTTACAGAGCGGAGGCTATCTTTATATCCCTCTTCCCTGCAAAGGCGCTCCTCTATAGGTATTGCTGCTTCAACTACTCTAGCCTGTTTGACAACCACTCTGCAGGGGACACCCCAGGCTACATATATTCACGGACCGCAGACCCCCACTACGGACATTTCCAACGAGCCAAGAATAGCCTTACGGACTCAAACCTCTACATTTCAGAGTGATCAGATGAAAAAAGACCTTACAGCGAAGGGTAAACGGGGCAAAGGCAAGGACATACATAAGACTAAAGTACAAAAGGATCCGCAGCATATTTACCCTGCATTGATCCAAACAAACTCTATAAGTACTCAGACCGATGATCTCTTGCCCTTAATATCCGGTATCCCTTTAAAGAATGCGACTATCGAGGCTGGCAAGTCAGCTCTGGATAATGCTCTAAACCAGCTTACAGATCAGATTGACATTAATCTTGCCAAAATGAACGAACGCCTAGAACATATAGACATGGTCTTGAATAGCTTGAAGTTGAACGATCAAAAAGTGCTTCAGAGTGTGTCTTCTTATATTGCTGATGCTGATGCTAAAGGGGAGGGTTTGGATGTTAATAATTTATTTTCATTAGTTAAAGTTCCCATCGAGAAAATACTGGATAGGGTTTCTGCTTTTGAGGATGTATTGAGAAGACACCAAGGGGCACGTTCTGCAAATAATTTAAATACCATCGTAATACCCACTCCTAAAATTGGATAACGATAGGACAATTCTTGCCCCTCGTGAAGATATTTCTCATACCTTAGCAAGGGTACCTGAAGGGCATGAGAATATCATAAATATGAAATACACCGAAGCCTCAATAAACAGTAACTCTAGCCGCTCCCAACCACTGCCTAGGCCTCATGTAGCCACACGAATTGGGAGAATAAGGAAAGGGCGAGATTGCATTTGCCGCCAGAAGCTACACCATACATAATAGTACTGGCAAATGTACCTTCTCTTACTCCCCTGGCCAATGAAACCTGGGAGGCACTAAGGAACAAGGCGCTCTGCTGGCTTGGAACTAAGACTTGGCTAACAGAAGCTCTGTTTGCCGAGTTCAAAATGGTAAGAAGGGTGGGCTGGGTAGGGACAAGGGAGAAAACACTACCTGGCGATTGTATAGTTCTCAGACTTAGATACCCCAGTTTAATACAGGAGATCTTGCGAAGACTTGGTAGTGTTCATGTGACAACTAGAAGCATAAACGTAGTTCCTCTAGAGTTTTTCTACCCTCCAACAATTCATGTCCAGCATCAAGTATTACAGCAGAGACCTACACGCTCAAATAGTCATCTTCAATCTAGTATCCCACTACACAATAGATCTGACATATTCTCTTCCCTGGAGGAGATAGATTGACTTAATAAGTCACCAAGGGCCTCATGTAGGTAGCGAAATACCGGTCGGTAACGGCCGATTTTCGGTAAATATGCCGTTACCGACCGGTATCCAGACAAGTGAGATGTAGGAGTCCAAAAACCACTTTTCGGTAAATATGAGGCGGTAAATACCGATTCATAGTTACCGAATTCTAAAATACCGATTCATATTTACCGAATACATAATTAACGAATCGGTAAATATGAAGTGGTAAATATGAAGTGGTAAAAATTTAAAATGACATGTAGGAGCAGTCGGTAATTAAGAAATCCAGGAAAATCGGTAAATAAGAGTCGGTAATTAACACGGATTGAAAGCAGGTGGTAACCATCAACAATGCACATAAGCAATCCCAAAATGCAACAGCGTGGACAACATGGCCGCCATGTACGTCATTGCAAGGCGCCTACGTCTACAGGCAGCAGGACTGAGGGTGTGGCGACGGGAGGAACAAATCTACAGACAGCGCATCACACTATTCCAGCTGACTGATGCAGAGATACATGAGAGGTACAGGCTACACCCCGAAACCATAATGGACCTGATAAGGGACCTGCACCCACTCCTGGACCAGCCAACAAGAAGGGCGCACGCCATACCACCACATGTGCAGGTGCTCTGCAGCCTACATCTACTGGCATCCGGCAGTTATCAGGTGGTGATAGCTGCGGTGGGTGGTGTATCCCAGAGTTGCCTGTCCCGTTTCTTCAGGAAGTTCCTGGATGCCATGATGCAGAGAATGCACCACTACATAAGCTTCCCAAACACACAGGCTGCACTGCAGAAAACAAAAACAGACTTTTATCACATGGCACAGTTCCCCCATGTCATCGGCTGTATTGATGGTACACACATCCCAATCTGTCCACCAGCTGATACAGAGCACATCTACAGGAACAGGAAGTCCACCCACTCCATCAATGTGCAGGTGATCTGTGATGCAGGGAACATCATCACAGATATTGTTGCAAAGTTTCCTGGGAGCACCCACGACTCTTACATCTTCCAGAATAGTGGGATCTACACACGACTGAGTGCCGGAGAATTCGGAGAGGGATACCTGCTGGGTAAGTAACAGTGACGCCCCTTGAAACCTGCAAATCAGAGTGTATAGAGGCATGTAACTGATGGTTCCCTTTTACTCATCCAGGCGACAGTGCATATGCATGCCGTTCATTCATCCTCACTCCCTACCTACACCCAGCAACCCAGAGTGAGAGACGATACAACGTGGCCCACAAAACAACACGCAATGTGGTGGAGCGCACGTTTGGACTACTGAAGAGCAGGTTCCGCTGCCTCCACAAGAGCGGAGGCGCACGCCAGTACAAACCCATCACCTGCTGCAAGATTATTGCCACTTGTGCAATGCTGCACAACCTTGCCACGAAAAAAGGTACAGATGTGGAACAAACATATTTTGAGGACAACGAGGATGAGTCAGGCCAGCCAGAGGGCAGCGCAGCTAGAGTGCCAACTGCAATCGATGGGAGAGAGAGACGGGCAGAGATCACATGCAACTATTTCTGAGTAAGTGAGGGGACACAGCGAGTTGTGAGAAGTCATGACGTAGTTTAATGTGGCACCACGCCATGAACACATGAACAGGCCAATCTGGCAATATACCATCTATACAAGGAGTATGTCCAGGGTTACGTCACCCAATGGGAAGTGGCTAAGCAGGGCCACATCAATGTTTGCGCATACGCGCTGCAGTGGTGGATTGCACGGCCTGTGCATCCTCACTAGAGCCAACCCCAAGCCGCCTGCTGCTCCTGCGTGCTTCGGGGACGGGGGGTGTGATGCTGCTGCTGGTGTCGATGCTCTCCGCAGCATCCCCTGCAGCAGTTGTCGACGCCTGACTAGTCAATAGCACCCCTAGTGCACTTGTCACCTGCACCATCCCCCGAGACAGGTCGCTGCAGCACTGTGTTAGGCCCTCCTGCATCGTCACAGAGCGCCGGCAAAGTAGGGAAGTCGCAGTTGCCAGACGGTTGAGTGCCCTGCTGGTAGTGTCCCTTCTCTGGCGTTCCCGGCGCCGTGCTTCGATGTCAGCATCTAATTTGCTGCACAACTGCTGGATTGACTGGGACATGTCCCGAATGCCCGCAGCCATGCCGCCAATGTTTGTGTCCATGTTGACTAAGCTTGTCTTCATCACCCGCATGTGCCTCTGGACTGACATAACTGCCTTTGATTGCAGGCGCTGTTGCTTCAACATTTGGCCCTCGAGCCCCAAGAAGACACCATGGCCGTCAGTGGGTGCTGGTGGACTCTGGACACGCGACCAGCGGCGCCCTCTTGCTCCCGTCTGTGCTGCCTGTGAGGTGTGGGGCACAGTGCGATGGCTCCCTTCCTGGGGCCCGGTGCGGTCTTCTGGGCCCATGCTGTCGTCTGACGAGGTGTCGAAGGCTCGTAGCCTGGCTGCTGGATGCCTCCTCATTCTCACACCTGCAAGCGGAGATGTGGCCGGTGATTCGAACATGAGTGGCGATGCTGGCTGTGGTTGTGGTGATGCTGGCTCTCGGTGAGGTGATGCTGGCTCTGTGTGCGGCGAGGCTGGCTGTGTTGGTGGTGCGGCTGCAAGTGGGCCTGCTCCCTGGTCTGAACTCGTGCTGGCTAGAGGTGATTTTTGTGGCCGGTGTGCCGTCTCCCCTGCAGCATGCCCTGTACTGCATGATGTCACATCTGTGGACAGAAAAACAACATTGGCTCAGTGTCCCCGAAGGGCTGCATTGCAAGCGTCACAATAAATCATTTCACATTCCAATCTGTCCTCTGTCTCCTTGTGCCTCGAGTGCGTGACATGCCTTGTTGCCCTGTAACATTTACGTCATGGTTAGTGTTGCCCTGACTACATCTCCCGGAATGCATTGCCTGTCTGCACTGACACGTGTGGACTGCAGTGTGATTCTCGTTTCACAATGGGGAATGTGGGATAGGGGTAGGGGAGGCTACATTGCTGTGCTTTCGTCTTACCTTGGTGTGTTGCGGCTCTGGCAGAGCTGTCGGCGTCCCCAAGACCCACAACGCTCTCTTGCTCGATTGTGGCCGCCACCAGCTCCTCCAGTTCGGTGAGGGCAGGTGCCCTGTTGGTTCCACCTCCGGTCTGGCTGGCCTCCTTCTGGATGTCGCCCATCTTCCTCTTGGTCACAATCCTCAGGTCATACCAGCGCTTTTTGAGGACCTCAATGTCCCTGTGGGTCACTCCCACAGCATTGACCTGCGCCTGGATGGCCAGCCATATGTTGCGCTTTTCGGCCTCAGGCACTTGCAGGGATTGCCTCCCAAACAGCTTCTGGTGCTGCTTCACCACCTCCTCCACCAGCACCTGGAGTTCCTTGGGGCTGAATTTGAGCTTCCTCCTCCTTTCCCCTCCGTCTTTCTGTGTTCTCTGGCTGGACATGCTGTTCGTTTCCCGCTCGCACATGCAACTGCTCCCTGCCTCTCCTCTGCACTCCAAGCCTCTCCAGGGTCGGCTAATTATGTACACCTGCCTGGGTGTGGCCACTTCGGCTAATTGTGTACACCTGCCTGGGTGTGGGCAGTTCCTGGTTGGGTGGGCTGTCGTTGCACAGGATTAGCTGTTTCGTCAAGTCATGTGATGTTATTTACCGAATCCGTACATACCGATTCGGTATTTTCCGATTCGGTAGATACCACCTCGGTATTTTCGGATTCGGTAGATACCACCTCGGTATTTTCCGAATCGGTAATTATCACCTCGGTATTTACCGAATCGGTGAATTCCGATTCGTATTTACCGAATGTTACCGAATCGGTAACTGTTACCGAATTTTTACCTACATATAACTTACCGATTCTAATTTACCGATTCGGTATGGCTCGGTATTTAAGAACCGGTAAACTTTATTTACCTACATGAGGCCCCTAGACATGTAGTGCAGAGTAAGCCCATTGTAAGCCACCCACATGAGCCAACTCCAACTCCGAGCTCCGCTCCTCCCAAGCAGTTAGATGACCAAAAAACCTGCGATGTCATACAAGATGACGGACATTTGTGCAGAGCTGGGCCATCGGCTGATATCCTTTTAGATGTGGAGGGTGAAGGTGATAGTAATAAACTCTGTTACAAAGAACACAGCTTACATCAGCTAAATATAATGATTCCCTGTGTACCTTTAATTACACCATATAATAACAGTCCTCCTCTCAATGCCTCTTCCCCCTGCAATAATTATGACACTTCCAGCAGGAACGGTGAAGATCAGGGTGTTTATAGGTGTAGTGCAGAAAAAATAATTTGCGGCAACTTGGCTTACAATACTATTGATCTATGTATGCCAACTGCAAATAATAGTGTTGCTACTGGTGATGACAATAGGACTTTGATAACATCACCAGGGAATAGCTTTAGTATCGTAAGTTGGAGTGTGGCGGGGCTACGCAGTAAATGCAGTAATTAGGAATGGTTGGAGTTTATGACAGCCTTTGAGATCTTGATGGTGCAAGAAACCTGGGCTAACAACCCTATACATCGTAATGGGTATAAGACCTTTCACTCCAAAGCAATCCCATCCAGTCACGGAAGATCTAAGGGCGGCCTCTGTGTTTACGTATCTAATAAACTGGGCTCACCTAGTGCTATCATACACCCACCCAATTTGTTTTATCAAATAGTCCAGGTCGTGTGTACAACCTCCATTTCTTTGATATTAGTTAATTTTTATAATAATGCTTGTGACTTGGACATAATAGATTCTCTCTGTCAACTTGATGAGGATTTGGAATTTATTCTGGACAAGGGTCCTAATGAAAAAATCAACATTCAACCATGCCAATTTGTGGCTAATAAAGTTTGTGGTATGATTTCTGGAAAGGGTGAGGATGTCACCCACTTTTCTCATTCAGGGTAAGGAGAGAAACTCAATGAGTTGCTTTTTAAATATGATCTAGGCTTAAGTAACAAATTTGGAGGCAGCCCGGTCATTGTACCTTGTACATTTGATGGTAGCCGAGAAAGGAGTGTCATTGATTTTCTTTTATTTTCCAATCGCTACTCAGCCCTAGTTGTTAACTTTATACTACATAACATCGCATTAAGTGATCACTTTCCACAGAGTTTCTCACTGGAGATCAGATTTCAAGCTGACCCTGGCATAGGGCAACCCACCCTTGCAGCGGAACATTTAGCTCTCTCTCGTCTAAACGGCTTTGCCCTGCTGGTCAATGGTCAATCCATCTCGATTTCTACAGAAAATATGTACAAAACAGAGTAGGGCTTTCGAGGTCTGTTTGGACGAAACTGCGGATGCCAACGCGGTTGTGAAGGCCTTTGGTCAGATTAGGGAGGAAATTAGTGCAGGGTTGACTACTAACCAGATTAGTAGGGCCACGAAAAAGCATGGGTGGTTTGATCATGAGTGCACTCTTGCGCACAAGAAGTTAAAGCGGGCCTTGAAGGAGTTACCCAGGAATATCTCCGTAGTACAGAACTGCAGGCGGGTTTATAAGCAAGCTTTAAATCATTGCAAAATTATTTTGAAAAAGGAGGCCTGGGATCATCTGCAGGAGGCAAGCCAGAACAAGGACTCTAAACTATTCTGGCGTGTGGTAAATTCACCATTTTTCTGTGACGACGATAAGCCTAGTATAGAGCTAGCAATCACAGAACAAGAATGGATGGCCCACTTTTCGAAACTATTTATGGGCCCGGCTGAAGAAAGACAAGGTAACTCTATGATAGGGATGAGTGGTGTCCCTATTGGGCTTTTTTTTTTTCATGGCAATATTTTGATTTTAATTTCACACTGGAGGAGGTGATACGGGCCCTCAGAGCGAGCAAGGGAGGAAAGGCACCCGGCCTTGACGGGATTCCGATTGATATCTTTAAGGACAATATTGATCTCTGGGGTCCTCTTGTGACCCTGGTTTTTAAGTCCTTTCGGAAAGTTGGTTTCCCAGTGTCATGGTCGGAATCACACATTGTACCAATATTCAAAAAGGGAGATCGAAACTGCCCCGCACACTACAGACCCATCTCCTTGCTGGATTCTTTGATTAAGGTGGTGGGCCGTATTGTGTTAGACAGACTACAGGAGTGGGCAGACTGTAATAATATCTTGACTGACTTCCAATATGGTTTCCGCCAGGGTGTTGGGACCGTAGAGCAGACCATTAACCTGAATCTGTTAGTGAGCAAATACACACAAATAAAAGGGGGTAATTTGTTCTTGGCGTTTGTTGACTTATCCTCCGCATTCGAGTGTGTGGTCCACGATAAACTTTGGTCTATTATGACCTCCATGGGCTTTGACTGAGCCATCATTAACTTTCTTAGATATTTATATTCAACGAGTTCTGCCAAGATCAGATATGGTATGAACGGTGAATGTATAAGCCCAGTCGACATCAAAATGGGGGTCCGCCAGGGGTGTGTGCTCGTGCCTTTCTTATTTAATTTGTATAACAATGGCCTGGGTGCTACCCTTGTGGACTCATGTACGGACCTGCCCCAAATTGGCAATAGGCCAGTACCAGTATTACTGTATGCTGATGATGCGGTGCTTATGGCCCGTACACCTAATGCACTTCAACATCTTTTAGATAAATTTTTTAACTTTATGGAGAATCTGGGTCTTTCAATTAACATACGTAAAACGTTTGTAATGAAAGCTGGTCGTAAGTCAGCTAAGGGACGCAACATTTTAATAGGAAATGAGACTTTACCTCAAACACTAACTTTTTCGTACTTAGGAATAATGTTTGATAGTAATGGTAACTGGAAAAGTACAGTAAAATTAAGAAGAATGCAGTTCCTCAGATCAATTGCGGGTCTGAGTAACTTTTCCAGGAAACTGGGTCGTAAACTCCCTAGGGACATGTTGAGCATTTATAACGCAAAATGCCGGTCAATAGCTATGTACGGTTCTGAATTGTGGGGACATGTAGATGTTGAGTCTCTACAGCTGGTAGAAAATGGGTTTCTTAAAAATCTGTTAAGCTGCCTAAAAGCTGTTCTAACTTTGTCTGTCACGCAGAATTGGGTTTAACCTACTTGGAGGACCTGATAAGGGTGCAGCCAGTCCTCCTATGGCACAAGTTATTGACATCGGATCACACGAGTTATAATAGAGCCATTTTACAGGATTGCTGTGGTGCTGATCATGCAATGAAAATAACATGGTTGAAATATGTAAAAAATGTCATGCATGATATTTGTCACCCTGAATACTATGCAAAGCCTGAATCTTTACTGCATATATCCAGAGAATCATTAAAAAGAGTATGTCTGAACAACCAGGAGGAAAAAAGATTAACATTGGAACTTTTGAAGCCCACCGTACTACATAATCAAATGATATTGAACTGTTATACGATACAACCGCATTTAATCGGTGTTTTAAATGCCCAACATAAATTTGTTGTGACACGCTTCAGACTGGATATTTTTCATCGCTTGATTAGTTTCCCTAATAGAAATAATTGGTCTCGTCGATTAATATGTTGTCCTTGTGACCAGATCTCCAGACAATCAACCATTCATGTATTGTTTTTTTGTAAATTTTATTCTGATTTAAGGACTACTTTTATCAAGCCTTTATTGAAATCCTTAGACTTCAGACAATGTAGACCGGCCTATATATTTTTAAAACTGCTTCCGGATTTGTTTACTAGTGTGGTAGTGGCAAGGTTTTTCAGGTCCGTGATTACCAGAAGGAAGTTTTTAACTGATGCATCTTAAATTTGTAAATGTATTTAATTGAATCAGTTTTTAATGATTTGAATAACTTTCTCTTTTTAAATTTGTATTGAACTGCAAACTTTTATGATTCTTTCTATGAATCGAATAAAGTTAAATTGATTGATTGATATATAAGAGACTTCGCCACTGTAGGTACTCCATTGAGAGAGTTGACAAAAAAGAAGGTTTTATTTCAGTGGTCACATGAATGCGAGAACAGTTTTAAGACAATCAAACAAGCCATTGAGAATGCTTCAGAAATTATGTATTTCAATCCAAAACTTCACACAGAGGTTGTTGTTGATGCTAGCCCAGTTAGGTTAGATGCTCTCCTTGCACAGCACAGTGGACACCTGAATGCTTGAGGCATATTGTAGCGTATGCAAGTAGGAATTTGTCCGAACTAGAGCATGCTTACTCACAACCTGAGGAAGAAAGTTTAGCTGTGTTTTGGGTGTGTGAACACTTCCATGTATTTCTGTACAGAAAGCTTGTTATGCTGGTGACAGATGATCAAACTTTACTAACTCTATTTGGCAATCCAAAGACCAAGATGCCTACTTGCATTGAATGCTAGGGATTATAGCTACAAGAGTACAATTAAAACATTGTGCATTTTCCAGGAAAGGATCAGAACCCTGCTGACTACTGTTCCATAGGGCCTATTCAAGGTCATGGCACTCCATCCAAATCAGCTGAAGCTTATATCAACTTCATTATGAAATAATACACACTAGCTGCCATTTCATTAGCCCAGATCATCACTGCCACAAGCCATAAATATGGCATGCTAAAGCTGAAAGATATAAGTACACATTACTCATGGAACCAGCACCAACAAACTCTTACCAGTGAGAATGACAAAACTACAGAAATGTCAAAGATGAATTGTTCATAACTCAAAAGGGAGTTATATTGCGAGGGTCGAGAATCTTGATTCCAGAGAGTCTGTTGCCGGAAAATAATTGAAGTGGCCCATGAAGAATATAGGGAACCGTTGCCATGAAACGAACTCTCCGAGACTGAGTTTGATTTCCATATCTCTACAAGCGAGTTGAGAAGGAATACAGGCCTGTCATCTATGCAACTGCCTAGCTACAAAAGTTACTCAACCTACCCTAAACATGCATGAACTCCCGAAGCATGACTGGGAGAGAATATCTGTTGACCTTTTCAGTCCACTCGACAAAGGACATCACCTGATGGTGATTGTGGATGAATATTCACGATTTCCATACATTGAGGCTCTCTCATCCACCACTCAAGAACGAGAAATTGAGAGACAGGATGGCATCTTTGCAACATGGGGTGTTCCAGCCAGCCATCCTAAAATCTTACAATGGTCCGCCTTTTAATAGTCTGAAATTCAAATACTTTTTAGAGCATCTGAGCTTTTCCTCCTTCTGAGGTCGGTAGAATGGGTACCATTCAATTGGGAAACAATAAACATCTGTTATTCAGCTCCAAGACATCCTTCTGGGTGAATGTGTGCTTTATAAATAGACCTGTTATGTTATGGTATCTTATAAGTGTAAAGAATCAAAAGAGCACTCCTCTGTGGCTGCAGGCCGACTGTCTGATTGAGAGGTGTCTGCTTATGCTAAAGAAAGCAATACAGCATGCTACACTTGCAAAACCTGTGTTAAACTCTACATTGCAAGCTTACCGCTCAACACCTCATTCGACTGACAGTGAAAGCCCGACAACATTGTTCAGGAGTTTAATGACAAGTAAGATACCCCAGTGGACCTTCAGAGAGAAAGAGATGAGATTGCCATTCGTATGAGGCACTTGGTTCAGAAACAAAAGATGAAAATATATGCTGCCTGAAGATGACATACGAAAACCATTGTCTTCCAGAGAGGAGAAAGTGTGCCTTGTGCTGCAGAATCGGGAAAAGAAATCTGATGCTCCCTTTGATGCAGAACCTTTCCAAGTAGTGTCAACCAAAAGACATGGTGACTGCCCAGTGGCCTGGGAAGTACATTACCAGAGACTCTTCTCACTTTTGGCATTTGATTCATAGTTAACCAAATCTTCATGGTGAATGAGAGACAGATTTTGAATCACCCGTGTCTGTTGCAGCTTTCCACCATCCCAGCAGATCTTGGATCATGATGGTAGCCGGTCTCAACTTCGCACAACACAGGTAGGCCAAACCATTACAGTACCAAAGAGATTAATTGAAGAGATTTAAATGTATATATGTGTGTATCAAAAGTGACAAGATTTCATTTAACAGAGGGGGAGATGTAGTGACTTGCGAATTAACAATGATGAATCCTTTTGGATACTGATGAACTCCGTAGAGATATGACATAATGAATAGAGTGTATTTCAGTGAAGGCTGCTTAAGAATGTGGAGCTTGCAGTTACACACAGATGAATAAGGCTTGTATTACTGAGCTCCCTGTGTGGCATAGTTATTGTGGTGTACCCCAGGTGGGAAGACGCTACACCCGGGGGCTTAGTAGGCTTGGGAAGGGGCGCCTTGGGATTCCCTCCCCTTCAATCAAGTCAATCTAATAGCATTTATACAGCGCACAGGTGCTTCATAAGAAGCGTTCCCGCGTTAACTGCCAGAGAGATTAGGCAGTAGCAGAACACAGGAATCTAGACCTTATCAATTAGAAAAGTTTTTAATACTTTTTTAAAGATAGGACAAGAAAAAGCCCTCCGGAGGCTAACAGGAAGTGGGTGCCACAGTTTGGACATTAGAAATACAAAAGATCTCCCCCCTCGCCTGGCCTTTGAAAACTTTGGGACTGCAGAAGTCGGTGATTGCTTGACCTAAGCAAACTGCATTGCTTACAAGGGTGGAGTCTTTTCCTCAGTTATCTAGGGCCCTCTTCAGAAAAAGCCCGAAAGGCACAAATTAGAGCTTTGAAATTTGATGTGGTTGGCTACTGACAGCCCATGTAGATACTTCAAATGAGGCTAGATGGATTCCAGTAAGAATCCATCAGAACCAATTTTGCTGTTGCATATTGTACTAACTAGATTCATTGGATTTGGAAAGCAGTAAGGTCCAAATAGAGACTATTGCCATAGTCTAATCTTACCATGATATGAATCGCCATTTTTTGCAAGTCTTCCAAAATTAAATACAGCGTCTTCTTCAAGGATTTAACTTAGAGAAGCAGACTGACAATACTTGTTGGATTTGTACAGAAAAGCAAAAGCTGGAATCAAATATTATTCCCAGATTTCTTGCCAAGAAATTAGGAACTGAGAGGGCACTGAGTTCCTCCAGTCACCAAATGCTAGGAGAAGGTGGACCACTTGGTCCAAAGAAAAGGACTTCTGTTTTACCTGAATTTAATTTAAGGAAGTTGGCATTCATCCAAACTGCAACTCCCTTAAGACATTCTTTAAACCTAATGAGGGCATTATCCAAATGCTCTTGAAAAGACAATCGGAGCTGGGTGTCGTCCGCATGGTACACCACCTGCACACCCAAGATTCAATCAACTGAGCAAGCGGTGCTAGGTACAGATTGAAGACGGTGGGACTCAAAGCTGAGTCTTCCAGAACTCCATACAGAAGAAGTTTGGGGGAGGAAGAAAAAGGGTGGAGGTAAACCAGCTGCGATCTATCCTCCAAAAAGGATTTTACCCATAAGAAAGCCTAACCCTGAATACCTGCCAAACTAATTCTGTCTGAAAGGGTGGCATGCAAGACAATTTCAAACGCTGCTGATAGGTCAAGCAAAACTATCCTTGCTGTTCGTCCAGGATCTAGATTCTCGATAATGTATTATATGACCTCCAATAAGGCGGATTCAATACTAAAACCTGGCCGGAAGCCAGATTGTGAGTTATGCAGCGGGCTATTGGAGTCCACAAAGGAAGATAGCTGACTATTTACCATTTTCTCCAATATTTTCGCAGCTGCCGGTAAGAGAGAAAATTGTCTAAAATTATTCAGTATAGCCGGATCCGCGTCAGGTTGCTTCTATAATGGCTGAAGAATAGCTGATTTCCAGGCAGAAGGAAATAGTCCTTCTTCACGTGAGGTGTTCAAAGTTTTATTGAGCATTGGACTAATTGTAGAGGAGATCATCCTTAGAATTTGGGGCGGACAAGGGTCCCCTGGGAATCCCAATTTACATTTCTCAAGTTCCTTCAGAGAAACTTTCTCCAAAATAGGGAAAAAGTTTAAGAAAAGGTGACCCTGAGTTGGCGCGGGCTCTGCCCTCTGGGTGAGATTCCTATAGAGAAATTTAAGTAGACTTTCTGAATTTTCACACGAAAAAATAATGATAAGTCATTACAAAGATCAAGGGATGGGCAGAAACAACTTTTTACAACCTCATGGGATAAAAAGACATTAACAATTTTGGAAACTTGGTTTGGAGTATTAGAAGCTGTAGAGATTTGAGAAGAGAAATATTCTCTCTGAGCACTTCAGTTAGTTTTGAGTATGTTTTTAATGCTTTTTTGTAGACCTAGCTTTCTTTCAAATTTGGTAAATCCATTAACAGGTTTGGTCTATAGCTGTGTCTAAAGTTCCCATGGAAAAATGAATGGGGAAACCACATTTTGCCCCACTCCCTTTTTCTTGGCCTCCGCTTGATGGGTCACCTCAAAACTTTCCATGATCAAAAAAGTCAAAAGGTAACACTTTTTTCAAAAGCTTCATGGAGATTACTTAAACGCATCCAAAGTTATTAGCAACACAAAACATACATTTCCTAAGCAGACATGACCCTAACTAAAACTATCCAGAGGCATCTGCCACTGGGGGGTAATAAACACACACACACACACATATATATGTATATATGTATATATATATATATATATATATATATATATATATATATATATATATATATATATATATATATATATATATATATATATATATATATATACATATATATGTATATATATTCACTGAAAAAACCATAGGTTTCACACACGTTATAGTTAGCTGGACATTTCTCTCGTAAAAAACCATTGAAATTCCCCCGTTATAGTTAGTTCAGCTAACTATAACTCGCGCACCCGCAATCCACTGCTGATGACGTCACATATTACATCACTCATGACATGGTCAGTGACATCACTCATGACATCACTGATGACATCTCAAATGACATCACTGATGACATCACTGATGACGTCATCAATGTGATAAATTACCACATCTTCTCACACCCTTATAAAACCTTTGATATACCAACTCAAAATTACAGAGTTCCATTCTCATATCCATAAATAATGCAATACCAAAAACTGCATACCCACATATTAACTTTTAGGTCTTCATACACCTCCACACACTCACCTGTAAAGTCACTCATAGTTACAGTCACTCCATAAAAAAGTATCATATGAATTTATACACACACCTATATAGACACTCACACACTAACAATCATCCATAGAGGTACTCTCACACCTAGTCATTCATACAAATAATCACACTGCCATTTACTCACCTATGCAGTTATACACACTCAAGTTCCCTTGCTCACAAAAATAGTATCACATTTTTATGCTCTATTAGAATCATTGACAAAAGCACACACTCATCCATACAGTCACTGTCACAATCACACATTCTCACATCTAGCCACTTATATACTCTTACACACATATATACTGCCTTTCACATATGTAGTTAGTCACAAATGTACCACTGAGATATACATTCAATCCCTAACACACCCATACATACACTCGCTCAACCATACAGTCCATCACAGATGCACTCTTAAAACCATGCACCCATAGAATCACCCACTCACACATCTATGCACAGAGTCACACACAGCCTACCCACACTAACACTCAGGCACCCATACAGATACTCAGACAACCAATCGATAACCCATATAGACACTCATATAGCTATTCACAAAACCATGCAGCCACTTATACACCAACAGACAGAAACATACAGACATTCACACAGTTTAGTCACTAGTCTGCAGTAAGATACATTTAATGACTCACTTATGGAGTCAGTTACGCACCAAAGAAAATCATACATTTACGCACTTGTACACCCACTCATTCTTCAACAGGCCTTTCCCTATATATATTAAACATATTAAAATTGTTCAGAAACACATACTCAATGGATGATGACATCAGTGATGTCATCAGTGATGTCATTTGAGATGTCATCAGTGATGTCATGAGTGATGTCACTGACCATGTCATGAGTGATGTAATATGTGACATCATCAGCAGTGGATTGCGGGTGCGCGAGTTATAGTTAGCTGAACTAACTATAACGGGGGAATTTCAATGGTTTTTTTACGAGAGAAATGTCCAGCTCACTATAACGTGTGTGAAACCTATGGTTTTTTCAGTGAATTTGCAAGGTTTTTTAAATGCTAATTCCTAACTATAACGTGTGTGAAACCTATGGTTTTTTCAGTGAATTTGCAAGGTTTTTTAAAAGCTTATTCCTAAATATAACGTGTGTGAAACCTATGGTTTTTTCTGTGTTTTTGCATGGTTTTTTGAATTCTAATTCCTAACTATAATGTGTGTGAAACCTATGGTTTTTTCATTGAATTTGCTTGGTTTTTGACATCATTTTTTTTCTTTTTCTTTTTTCCTTTAAACACTATGCTACCTATGTATATATTCATGGTTTTAATGCATTCTTCAATATAGAAAGATTCACCTTTTTTAAATAAATGGTTAGATATAGTTGTATAACATAGTTAATATCTTCAACAAACCTTTATCTTTTTTTAAATTTTTTATTTTTTTATTTTTTTACCGTGCGTGTACGGTAAGCTTACCGTAAGCGCAGGCTTTGCTTTATGTACGGTGAGCGTACGTAATATTTATACTCCGTGTGCGCATGCTTACGCAATTTGCGGACTCGTCCGTACTTCCTACGCGACGCGTAAGCGCATGCTTCATACGCGCGCGCGCGTGCACGTTACGCGGAAGTGTACGAGCGTGCCTGTAATACGCATGCACGCGTGCGCGTGTCTTTCGTACGTGCATGCATACTTTTACCGTACGCGCTCGGTAAGCTTAACGTGCACGTACAGTTGGTCATGTGATCAAGAAACAACACTTTTGATTGGTTTAAACTACTTTCAGTTCCAGAATCTTCCTACACCACACCCATTCCCCTCATTACTGCTTGTGATTCCCTAGGAGAAGGAGCTGAATTGTCTTTGGGATACAATGGCAGAGCAGCAATCCTCTTCTGAGAGTGAGCAGGGCAGCAGCATCATCAGACAGAGAAGGAGGAAACAAAAGAATTCTTTTGTTTGGGAGTATTTCACTTTTCCAGAGGGGCAGAAAAAGGTAAATGCTCCATTAGTCACCTGCTCACTTTGTGAGCGTGTCTTATCTAGAGGTAATCCAAGGAAGAAGTATTCCTTTGGTAATCACACTATGGTGAGACACATTAGGGATGTACATCCCAGGACTTTTGCTCGACATACTGAAGCAAACCCTTCAGTAAGTCACCCGAGCACACCCGCAGAAGCTCAGCCGAGTACATCTTCGGCAGCTCTGCGGTGGGAGCATCACCCTCTTCTGCTCCTCTGGAAACGAACCCTCGATTTCAGAGGGTACAAATGAGGTGCACCAGATGTTATGGTCTAATTGTTCATGGGGAGACCAGTATTTCCCTAGTAAACAATAAGATAGACCAGCACATCTGTGGTCCTTGTTAATATTCCCATTCTTTCTTTCCTCTGTCCCTGTATTAACACAACGGCTCTTTTAAGAGCCAATCTTACCTCACAACTTATTTGAAATTTTTTTAATTAATTTTATTTTTAAAAAAAATTACCGTGCGTATTTTTTTGTTTGTTTTTTTTTTACATTTTTTTTCACCCTACAAGGTCCTTGAGGGACTACAACGGAAATGAGAAAAGCAGAGAGAGGAGAAGTGAAAAAAAGGGAGCATGAAACTAAATGTGTGATAAATACAGAAATTTCACACTTACCTGACCAACAAAATAACTTATTTATTAAGTATTAATATTTAATAATACATTTTAGAATACAGTACACATATTTTCATATTTAAAAAACAATTTTTTGCCCTTTTTTTGCTTTGCCAAAAGTAGACATTAAATGGATTGGTCAGAGAGGGTTAAAGTGGCACCAATTAATGCCTTTGGTGAAATCTTTTCTACACCTCCAACAGCCTATCCTTATTATTGTGCACTGTGGTGGAAATGACCTAGGCACTTTAACTGGGGTAGGTCTGGAAATGCTTGTTAAGGACACCTTTGTGCAATTAATGTTGCTTTTTCCTCAATCTGCCTTTGTATATTCTAATATATGTCAAAGGCAAAAGTGGAACTGGTCCAACCAATTTTGTCCACAGATTGACAAAGCAAGAAAGCACGTCAACAAATCTATTTCTGCTTTCCTCAGAGACTATGGTATGGGTTCTATATACCATAACAACTTGCGTTACAACATGCAAGGCATTTATAGAGGAGACGGTGTACATTTCACTGATGAAGGCAACAGAGTCTTCCTCTTGAACTTTAGACTCTGCATCGGTACTTACTTGTAGGTACCACAAAAAAAACACTTCATAAACACAACGGCTCTTTTTAGAGCCCCCTAATATCTAAACACTTAAATTTGATTTTTACTTCTATTTTTTTTATTGTTTTTTTTCTGCCGTGCACGTACGGTAAGCTTACCGTACGCGCACCCCGCGATTCTTTTAAAAAAATTTAAAATTTATTTTTCATACTTTTGGGACCTTTTTGGACCCCCTGACAAACGCTAGGGGGTCTGCAACTCTCTTCGTTGCCCCGTTTTCACGTTCTCCACCTTTGTTTATCAGTGTGAGACACACAAAATGGCGGCCGACACTTCCTGATTTCGACCGATTCGAATGTTTACAGTCATGTAACCACCAATCAGAATTAAGCTCGCGCATGGCAGCGTGCGCGTACGGTAAGCTTACCGTACGCGCTCGGAGCGCACCTATAGATATATATATTGATTTAAATGCTATTTTCTCAGGAAATACTGACCAGATTTACACCAGACCTGCAAAAGGCACATCCCTGACCTGAGGACTACCTCTCTGCCAAATTTCAAGTAATTCTGTTCAGCCGTTCGGGCTGTAGCTTGGACTAAAGGTCCTATGGAAAAATGCATGGGGAAAACACGTTTTGGGGCCCCCCTTTTTCTCAGCCCCCGCTTGACGAATCCCCCCGAGACTTTCAGGGTAGGAGCGGAGCGGAGCGCCCCACCTATTTTAAAAATTTCGCAAGGATTCGTCTATCGGCGCCAAAGTTATTCAAAATAGAATGTTGCGGATTTCCTGTGGAAACACGGTCCTAACTATAACTATCTACTGGCGACCGCCAGTAGATAATATATATATATATATATATATATATATATAGAGAGAGAGAGAGAGAGAGAGAGAAATAGAGAGAGAGAGAGAGAGAAAAAGAGATAGAGAGAGAGAGAGAGAGAGAGAGAGAGAGAGAGAGGGCAAGAGAGAGAACATTTTTTTATTGTTCACTGAAAAACGAAAGGTTGAAGTAACAATGTAGTTAGGTGAAATATTAGGTGAGATATATGTGTATGTGTATATATATATATATATATATATATATAGAGAGAGAGAGAGAGAGAGAGAAAGAGAGAGAGAGCGAGAGAGAGAGATTTTGTTTTATTATTCACTGAAAAATGAAAGGTTAAAGTAACAATGTAGTTAGGTGAAATATTAGGTGAGATATATGTGTACATATATATATATCAGACACCAACACAGGGGTAGCATTGCTTATTTCATCCTTTGTTATTCCGAAATTGTTGCTATGACACGTTTCGGCATTCCTGCCTTGTTCATATATATATATATATATATATATCCTACTGGCAGTTGCCAGTAGGTAGTTATAGTTATGACCTAGTTTCCAGAAGAAAAGCGTTTTTGATATGCCAGTATCTTTGGTGCCGTTCGACGAATCTTCGTGAAATTTCCCCCAAAAAAGGTTCACTCAGGTCAGGCCCTGTCTTGAATGTTTTGGGGTGATTCGTCAAGCGGGGCCGAGAAAAAAGGGGGTCCCAAAACACGTTTTCTCCATATTAATTTCCATAGGAAACTTTAGATACGGCTACAGCCCGAACTGCAGAACGGAATTACACCAAATTTGGCAAAAAGGTAGCTCCTGGTTCACAAAGCACCCTTTTTTTAAATGGTATAAATCCGTTCAGTAGTTGCTGAGAAATTTTTTAAAAAAATATATAGATTTCTGAACACCGAGGAGGGTTCGTGAAACCTCCCGAGCACGAGCTCAACTCTCATTGGTAGCTTTCTTGTGACTCGGTAACTGAGTCACAAGAAAACAGTGGAAAAAGGTTCAAAAACAAGAAAAGGGGGCAGGGTAGAAACACCCTGACCCCCTAAGCCTGCTCACGGGGTGCCACAAGAACCCCCAGGGCCAAAAAAAGCATATCTTTATTTTCAGATCCACCAAATTCGTGCTGGGTGCGCGAATCCGGCCGAGAAAAACAAACAAAAAAAGAAGCGCAGACTCCTGCTCTTCGGTTTTTGAAAGCCCCCGGGGGCAATGCTGTTTTATGTAGTGGGGGCCTCTGCAGCCCCGGGGACTGCCACCTCCCTGGGGCTTTATTATTTATGCATGGGGGCACGCGGCCCTCCACGCTGCCCTTGGGACAGCCGCCTCCCCGGGGCAATCTTTATTTATGTCCAGGGGGTCTTGCAGACCCCCTCAAGCCCTGGGGACTGCCACCTCCCTGGGGCTTAATTTATTTACATATGGGGGTCAGTTGCGGACCACCTTGCCCTGGGGACCACCACTTCTCTGGGGCTTTACAAACATTGGGAGGGGGCAGCCCCCCTCCTCCATGGCCCCGGGGACTGCAACCCCCCCAAGGCCGGCTCCTTCAATCTCCCAGGGTGCCCACCCCCGGGACATTTCTGTTTGCTATGGCAGGGTGCGAGCACGACTCCCGCCCTGCCATAGCAAACTCCTGCTTTGCTTCGTTGTAGCAAGAGCAGGAAACCTGCTCTCGCTTCAACGAAGCAAAGCTTGCCCAAAAGCAATGCCAGCACTGGCAGGAGGCGGGGAGTCTGCAAGGACCGTGGGGGCATTGGGGCTCCCCCCATTGTTCCCAATGCTGAGGGCCGGCCCCAGGGGATGGGGTCCCGGGAGCCAGAAGTGGCCCGGGAGGGGGGCCATGCAGCCTCCCTCCCTTTATTAAAAAAAAGATGAATGGCTGGGCCCCGGGCGATGGGGTCCACAGGGCCAAAATTGACCTGGGGGGGGCCGCGCGGCCTCCGTCCTTACAAAAATTATAACTATACAATGGCCAAGCCCCAGGGCATGGGGTCCCCGGGGCCAAAAGTGGCCCAGGGAAGGGGTCCCCCTTCCCTATAAATGTTAAAAAATAAAGGAGGCCATTCCCCGGGGGATGGGGTCCCAGGGGCCGAAATCGGCGCCCTTACTTTTTTTTTTTTTTTAAATGGGTCAGGCCCTGGGGAATGGGGTCCCCAGGTCCCCAAAAATATTAAAAGAAGGGGGGCCACACAGCCCCATTCTAAGAAAAAGAGCTGACATCTTGCTGGAGGCCCGCCCCCTTTCAATGCAGAAAAATCTGGGACCCCCTTTATACGAGATCATTTTCCAATAGGCCCGCCCCCTTTCAGCAGCACTCTGCAAACGCACCTCTTGGCGCATTCTAAGTTGGGGGATTAAGTCCCCTTGAATCCCGAGGGTCCCTGGGGGCCAACTAGTGCACCAGGTACCTACAGTAAGCCCCACACAGTGGGGTTGCTGGGAGGTGGTCCAAGGCCACACCCCTTTTTACACCACTCTGCAAATGAGCCTCTTGGTGCACTGCTGGTGGGGGGATTAGGTCCTCTTGTGTCCTGAGGACCTCAGGACTAAAGTGGACTTTATCCCCCGAGCAGCAGTGTGCCAGGAGCAGCGTTTGCAGAGTGGTGTAAAAAGGGGGCATGGCCTCAGACCACTCCCAGCAATCCAGCTGTGTAGTGCTTACTGGAGATACCTGGTGGGCTAGCTGCCCCCCCAGGGACCTTCATGAGAAAAGGAAACTTCATCCCCCAACCAAGAGTGCGCCAAGAGACGTGTTTGCAGAGTGGTGGAGAAAGGAGGTGTGGTCTGTGTCCACCTCTCAGCAAGAGATAAGAGGTAGGCTAGTTGGCCACTAAGGACCCCCAGCAGTGAAGGGGACTTTAATCCCCCTCGAAGAGTATGCCAGGGAGCGCGTTTGCGGAGTGGTGGGAAAAGGGGGCGTGGCCTGTTATGAGAACTTAGCAATCATCCTGTGTGGTACTTACTGGCAGTAATAGGAGGGGTAGTTGGCCCCGAAGGATGTCCTTGGGGGCCAAGTACCCCTCTTGTTACCTCCAGTAAGTCCCACACAGTAGGATTATTAAGACGTCTGCAGAGGCCATGCCCCCTTTCTCCTCCACTCTACAAACGTACCTCCTGGCAGACTACGGGATGGGGGATGAAGTCCACTTTACTCCTGAGGGATTTTGGGGGCCAAGAAGCCCTCCTGGTACCTCCTGTAAGTCCTACGCAGTGGAATTCCTGAGCTCTGGTCGGAGGCCCAGCACCCTATCTCTACCACTCTGCAAACGCAACTACTAGTTAAAGAAGCATGTTTCTGCATCTCTGACATAGAGGTAGTTTTAATCCCCTGCCCTATTATGTACTAGGGCCTTACAGGGGAGGTCATGCCAATGACAGGGGTACCCCAACCCATAATGTACCCTAGTGTATGTGGGTGTTTTCACTGTATTCTAAGTGTCTTTTAGCATAGCACTGGCTCTAGGCCTGGTTCGTCAGTGTCAGTTACCACCAGTACCCGTCAGCAAAAAGTTGGGGGCACAGGATGACTTTGCAACAAGGCCTCTTTCTGCACCTCTGTTGGTTCTTTCTGCATATGTCTTGCTTCTTTCTGCACCTTTCTTTGTCTTTCTGTACTTCTGTTGCCTCTTTCTGCATTTCTCTTGTTTCTTTCTGTGCCTTTGTTCCTGTTTCTGCACATGTCCTACCTCTGTAGGCATAGTTAGAAATTTGAATATAAAAAACCTTAGAAATTCACAGAAAAAAACATAGGTTTCAGGGACTTTATAGTTAGAAATTAACATTTAAAAAGCCTTTGAAATTCACTGAAAAAACCATAGGTTTCAGACATGTTATAGTTACAAATTAGCATGCAAAAAACCTTAGAAATTCACTGAAAAAACCACAGGTTTCAGGGATGTTATAGTTAGAAATTAGCATTTAAAAAACCTTTGAAATTCACTGAAAAACCACAGGTTTCAGGGACGTAATAGTTAGAAATTTGCATAAAAAAACCTTTGAAATTCACTGAAAAAAACATAATTGGACATTTCACTCTTACAAAACCAGTGGAATTTGTCCGTTATAGTTAGTTCAGCTAACTATAACTCGCGCCCCCGCAATGTACTGCTGATGGCATCACATATTACATCATTCATGACATGGTCAGTGACATCACTGAGGACATCACTGATGACATCTCAAATGACATCACTGATTACATCATCCACGTGATAATCCAATGCAACTCCTCATGCCCTAATATAACCTTTGATACACCCACTCTAAAATACAGACTACTTTTTTCAAAACCATACACACAGCAATACCAGTTACTACATACCCACTCACTGATTCCTAGGTCTACACACACATCCACTTATTTACCCATACAGCCACTCATACATGCAGTCACTCATCAATACAGCACTATCTAATGCACTCATACACCTATACAGACACTCACACACGGCCATTCACCCACAGAGTTACTCACACACCTAGTCAGTCATGCAAAGAATCAATCACACTCCCATTTACTCACCTATACAGTGGAGAGGTGTGGCTCACTGGTTAGAGGCGGCAGATCCGCAAGCAGAGAATCGGCCAGGGACCAGGGTTCAATTCCCGACGCGGCAGGGTTGTGGACCAGGGTCAAAACGGACTCGATAATTCTCGCCTCGGTACCTACTCTAACCAGGAACACACTCGGCAACTCTGGGCATTAGCTTGCCTCATCTCCACAACGGCCCCCCACATTCGCCGGGGATGCCTGGTTTCACCTTGGAGATACCCAGGAGGGACCATCTCACAGGGATAGCCAGGACGGGTTCCCCAGCGGTCTACAGCGCCACGACGCCTCAGGGCAGCAGTGCGCTTTACAAGACACATACATTTACATACATTTACATACCTACACCATCTCACTTATTCATACAGATACTAACACATATTTACTCTCTTATACAATCACTGATACAAGCACACACTCATCCATACAGCCGCTGTCACAATTAGTCAATCTCACATATAGTCATTTATATACTCCAACACTCACATACACTGCCTTTTACATATGTAGTTACTCACACATGTACCACTGAGACATCCATTCACTCACCAACACACCCATACACACACTCACCCACCCATACAGTCCATCACAGATGCACTCTTGAACCCATACACCCAGTGAATCACCCACTCACACGTCTATGCACAGAGTCACATACCCCCCACCCACACAGACACTGAGGCACCCATTCAGATATTCAGACAACCAATCAATAACCCATATAGACACTCATTTAGCTACTCGCGAACCCATACAACCGCTTACACACCAACTGACAGACTGATAAAGACATTTACACAGTTTAGTCACTAACCCATGCATTCACTAAGACACGTTTAATCACTCACTTATACAGACAGTCACGCATGTACTAAATCATCCATTCAAACACTTATACACCCACTCATTCTTTAATACATCATGGCATATATATATATATATAGATATATATATATATATATATATATATATATATATATATATATATATATATATATATATATATAACATATTTAAACTTTACAGAAACACACAGTCACCTGATGATGTCATCAGTGATGTTATCAGTGATGTCATTTGAGTTGTCATCAGTGATGTTATCAGTGATGTCACTGACCATGTCATGAATGATGTAATATGTGATATAATCAGCAGTGCATTGTGGGGGCGTGAGTTATAGTTACCTAAAGTAACTATAACAGCGGAATTTCACTGGTTTTGTACGAGTGAAATGTCCAACTATGGTTTTTTTCAGTGAATTTCAAAGGTTTTTTAAATGCTAATTTCTAACTATAACGTCCCTGAAACCTGTGGTTTTTTCAGTGAATATATCTATAAATATGTATATATACATATATTATATTCACTGAAAAAACCATAGGTTTCACACATGTTATAGTTAGCTGGACATTTTATTGATAAAAAACCAATGAAATTCCCCCGTTATAGTTAGTGCAGGCAACTATAACTCACGCGACCGCAATCCTCTGCTGATGCTAATACTGTATTTAGACACTTATTTGCCCATGTCTTCTTCCATTAAATTTTAGCTATACATATATTACAAATATTTTTTTTTCATAAAGACACATATGTCATCAGCAGAAGATTGCGGTCGCGTGAGTTATAGTTGCCTGCACTAACTATAACGGGGGAATTTCATTGGTTTTTTATCAATAAAATGGTTTTTTCAGTGAATTTGCAAGGTTTTTTAAATGCTAATTCCTAACTATAACGTGTGTGAAACCTATGTTTTTTTCAGTGAATTTGTACGGTTTTTTAAATGCTAAGTTACTTTACGCCATTCGTGGCGTGCGCGCCCAGTTAGCGCACCGCGTGCCCATGTTATGCGGGATGGGCCATGTACCATGGGCCATGTACGCACGATACGCTTCGCGCACTGTGCGCACATGGGGGACATATTATGTGCATCTTTGTGAAATTTATTCTTTGTTTATTTCTTATATGAAATAAGCCATGCACAAATGGTGCCCTTCGGGCACCATTTGCACACGGGGTGGGGAGGGTGTGGATAATTTTTTTTAAAAAAAAATTTTACCGTACGCGTACGGTAAGCGTAATCGGCGATTTTCCGAAAAAAAAATTTTTTTTTTTTTGGGCTTGGGGGTTGTTTGGGGACCCCTATATCAATGCTGGGTGGTTAGGATCTCAAGAAACTGCCTCTTTAGACATTTTTTGGCATCGTTTTTGCTGCCCAACTCAGAGAGCGAGAGAGAAAATGGCGGCCGCCGCTTCCTGGTTTCGACCGATTCGAATGTTTACTAAGATCTAACAGCCAATCAAAATCGCGCTCGCGCACGCCACCGTACGCGTACGGTAAGCGCACCGTAAGCGCACCGTAAGCTGGCTCAGATATATATATTGATTTAAAGGCTATTTTCTCTGAATCTACTGAACAGATTTACACCAAACCTACAAAAGGCACTTCCTTGACCTGAGGACTACCTCTCTCGCAAATTTCAAGTAATTCTGTTCAGCCGTTCGGGCTGTAGCTGTGTCTAAAGGTCCTATGGAAAAATGCATGGGAAAAACGCGTTTTGGGACCCCCCTTTTATCTCAGCCCCCGCTTGACGAATCCCCCCGAGACTTTCAGGGTAGGAGCGGAGCGTAGTGCCCCACCTATTTTGAAAAATTCGCGAGGATTCGTCGACCGGCGCCAAAGTTATTCAAAATAGAATGTTGCGGATTTCCTATGGAAACGTGGTCCTAACTATAACTACCTACTGGCGACCGCCAGTAGGTAATATATATATGTGTGTTTGTGTGTGTGTATATATATATATATATATATATATATAAATATAGTATCACTGGAAAAAAACCAAAGGTTAAAGTGAGGTTGTAGATAGATGAAAATATCAGTTAAAACATAATATTTAAACTCACAAAAACACTGGAATTCGCCAGTTATAGTTTACTAAGCTAACAAAACATGTACCTCCACCACGCCCAAATGATTTTAAGTAATCAAACAATAAAACATTTTACTCTCGCTCCCTAGAAATTCACTCAAAAAACAAAGGTTAAAGTGCCGTTATAGTTAGGTTTGGTAATAATATCTCACTTTACATTAAAAAAAACCTCATTAATTCACCCAAAAAAACCTCAAAGTTAAAGGTACATTATAGTAAGTTGAAAATGTTAGTTAAAACATAACAATTTAAACTCATAAAAAACACTGAAATTCCCCAGTTATAGTTTAGCAACTGAACTATAGGTTGCGTGCCGTCATGCACTGATTATTACCTAACACTTTAGATCACTCATGACATGTCCTATGACACAATTGATAACATCACTGATGACATCTCGAATTGTGTTTTTCGTGAATTTCAAGAGTTTTGTAATGTAAGCTAAAATCTTAGGGGCAGATTTACAAGCCCGTTGCGCCACTTTTGCGTCACTTTTAACATGGGAAAAGTGACGCAAAAGTGGCGCAAGGGGCTTGTAATTCTGCCCCTTAGTATCTAGCACAACTATGAGATCACTTTCATCGTAGTTTTTTTTCAATTAATCTAAATACGTTTTTTAACGCATAAAAAGTTATTATTACAAGACCTAACTATAACGTTGCTTTAAGCTTTGGTTTTTTGAGTGAATTGGTAGGGTTTTTTTAAATGTAAAGTAAGATCGTATTACTTTAGCAAACTATACCATTGCTTTAACCTTTGTTTAATTCAGTGAATGTCTGGTTATGTTTAATGATATTTACTGATTTGCCTCACTGAGCATATCTTTTAACCATGTACAGTAGAGGATGCAGGGTGTAAGAAATAAGTTCATTAGTTGAGCAGGATATGAGGCCTGCACAAATAAAAGATCCACAATTTTCTCCGTACTTGGAGCCAAGTACTCCATTGCAGCTCTCTCAGTGTAGCAAAGCAGAGCACTCCAAGGCCCACTCAGCTGAGGGTTAGTATTCTCCATTCACTAGCACGTAAAAACACTCAATGAATGATTGCTCAGTCAGTGCTACCTATTTGAAAAACAAAAAGTAATTTTTGTACACACACTACTAAATACTATGCATTAATTTGCACAAATATACATCAGGAAGGCGGACATACCTTGGGTGACATTCTGAAACCACATTTGACCCCTAAGGGGTCATAACCCACAAAATCACAATACCCGCTAACAATTCAAGCAAGAACATTGCAATATAAGGGGGTGTAATTTTGGATAAAGTGGGACTATTGGCTTTGTCAGGGGGTAACCACATTGACATATGAGGCAAGCCGATTGGCTATGCCAATGGCTAACAACATCAATATATATTAGGCAAGCCTATTGGCTTTGTCAAAGGTTCTCCACACTAGAAGAACAATAACTACAGGTTGAGATTCAGCATTAAGACCAATGGAATCAGTATGCATTCATTATGAAGAAAAAGCTTTGCAATGGTTACCAACTGCCATTGTCAATAAATTACTTTTGAATAAAGTATTGCAAATCATAACATTTGTCTGAGTCTTTTTTTTACCACTTCAAGTCACATAAATTAAAATGCAGCCATAAGACCCACCACAAAGGGTTCCTGCACTCCCAAGCTGTGGAGCAAAAGCTCCGTCCCAGGGAGTGCTTTCAAAGATACTAAAAGGTCTCCCCAAGGCATACATCCTGTGACCCGGGAGACTTAAGGGTAATGTCTCCAATAATTCCTCATGGGGGACTGCTTCAATCCCTGCAAAAAGACAGAAACCTAAGGACTCCCATTTTCCCAGACACTCTCAAAGAGTTCAGCAGAAGGGGCTTGAGCACCTGGCTGAAGGAGGAAATGTCCAGAGACGGTTTAAGGAATGGGCAAAGTGGGCATATGCTCTAGGCTCACATCTTTCAAACCCCCACCTTACCCCACCATCCCAGGAAACTGATCCGTCTCTCTCTCTCTCTGTAGCTCAACTGTGTCCATTTCTTTATCTCAAATTCATTCGACTTGACATTACCTCTGACTCTCTCTCTTTGCCTGTCTACCTAAACATTCCATCGTCCTCTCCATCTCACCTATTTCTTGATCTATCACCCATCACTGGATACCTGACATCACCCCTCTTTACCTGTCACTCTACTTCTATCCTTAAACGTATTCATAACTTACACCTCTCTGTCTACCTTGCATCTTCCCTGCCTACCTCACCTTTCTCTATTACACCTCTATGTCTCAGCTTATTATTGTGTTACCCATCGTTCTCGCCCTCACTAATTCCACTTCTCTCCATCTCATTATTATATCTATCCCTTTCTCTGGTTCTACCCATCCGTACATCCCTACCCATCCCTATTAATTGTGCTTGCCTCGCCTCTTTTTTTCAAATACATTTTTCTAACTCATATTTCTTTACATGTCTCTAATAACCTCATTTCTGTTTTTTTCACCCTCTGTGCCTACATCTACATCTCACCTTTCTACACCCCTAACCTCCTTCTATACCTCACTGATCTGTTCCAATCTCACCCTGTGTATCTTGCTGCAGTATACTCTCAACCTCATCTCTGCCTTTACCTCACCTCTTTATGTACCTCTCAATTTGTCTGTACCTTGTCTCTCTCTACCTTTCAAAAACTCCTCATCTCTCTCTTTCTCATTACTCTAACTCACATCTCACCACCTCATTTCACTCTAGTCCATCCCCCTCTCTCACGATCTAATCTCTAAATATACCTCCTCAGTCACTCACTACCTCAACTCTTCACCTCTCCCCTTTTTCTACCTGTGTCCTCTTTACATCACATTTATCACCACCTTTTCTATTTCTCACAACCTCTTTTTCTCTCTTCCTATTTTTTCTATTTACCATTACCTCTCGCTCTCTATGTACCTCTTTCTCTATTACAACTCAACTTCTCAACCTCACCTATCTCATTATATATATCTCTAACACATTACTCTGCCTCTCCTTGAACACTCAGTCTACTTCACTCTCTACCTTCTTATCAAACTCACATCTGCGTAGCTACTTCATCTGTCTTTCTACAACTAACCTTCCTACTCCTTACCTCTCTTGCTGTACCTTTCTCTCTCTTTCAATACTTTCTTTACATGACTCTTCTATGCCTCTCTTACCATTGTGTCCTTCTCGCTCTACGTCCCCACACATACTCCACCTTGTATCTCTATACTTGTCTCACTACCTCTGGTTCCCGAGTCTTCTACTACTTTCCAACTCACCTCTCTACCATACCTTGCTCTGGACACCAACCCTCTCTACATTTCCTTCTCAGTCTCTCTCACTCAAAAAACTTTAGCTGTCTCTTTAGCTTTTTTTCTCCACCTACCTAGTCCTTGTTCTACCTCTCTGTATTTTTTTTCTGGTTACCTCAGCTTGCTCTCTATACCTTATCTCTCTCCCTATGTCACATATGTCATCACAGTCATTGTCATGCTTCTCCTTCTTTTGGTTTGTGATACTCAATACTTCTCTGTTCTTTTTCTGTCCCATACCACATACGATTCCTCTTGCTAAGCAGAATTGGAGGCGCCTGTGTGGAAAGAAACGCATGTGAATGTGCGGAGGAGGGGAGGAACAAGGTTGGGAAAGATAATGGAGGAAAATTGGCCAAATTCCACCCAATGAATAGCGCTGCAAAGAAAATGGCAGTTGCAAAGAGAAATTTGATTGTAAATATCTGCTTTTCCTTCCCTCCTTATCTGTTGGTCATATGCCTAAAGCTGGCTACTCAGGAAGAACTGCTCATCTGTCATGTGGAAGACCCCTGGATCCTCAAGACTTCTTCCTCATTCCCTCTGTAATGCCTGTTTCTTTGCACGCTTTGTCTCTTTTATTCCTACTGCCCCTTCTACCTGTTCTTAGTGCTTACAGGTGGCCTTGTGGCTGCTTACAGAGCTATATAAATATGAGGAAGAGCATAGCTGAAAATGGCTACAGCCAACAACCGTGTATTGGTTTTCTCTACTCTGTGTAGCCTTCCATCTTGATCTCTCACCCACTCCATGGCAGCCTGTACACAACAGCAGGATGGATAACAACGAAGTCAGTCGTAGGAGACACTGAGAAGGTACAAGTAATCTCCATCAAAATCCTTCATTGCTCTCCATTCTCTTATCACACATTATTCCTCATTCCCTCATCCTTTCTTCATCATATCTAAAACACAATGCATCATCCCCTTTTCCTACAGGACTTAATCTTGCCTTTTCCACCCTTCATCATACAGTCATATACAGAACTTATACCCTTATCCTTCTCCCTTAGCCATTCCCATCGATATCTGTGTCCCTTCCGGCGTACCTGCCTCAAACTCTACCACCACACAGGCCACCTTCTCCCTCCCCTTTTGCTCTCACCCCCCTCACTCCATTGTTCCTTTACCCTTCTGTCAGCACTTCTTCTCCTCGTCTCACATCTTATGCCATTCAATCTTCCTCCTATCTTCTGCCACGTTACCTAGCACCCTAAGATTACAGTCCTATTACCTTACACTCATTCTTCACAAAGAACCATCACCCAGGACCCTGACAGTTCTGAGTCATTTGCAATTTATTTCTTCAAATGTTTGTAGGAGAGCAGATCTTTCAAGGGAACTGTAAGTGCTTTTAATATCTGACACACCCATGGATCTTCTGCTGCATTCTTCTTTCACGTGTTAAAATAGATGTGACAGGCATTCTGAAGAGTCTCTTGGTGCTATTAACAGGCACCAGATAGTAATTGTTACCCAGCTCAATGGTACTCATTGTATCAACCTCTGAAGGATGAAAGGCTGAGTGAGCCCGGCATGATTGGTACTTATCACCATGGCACTAAACATAAATCTCTGGGGAGCATACATTACCCTCAGAGCCACAAGAACCAGCTATTTTGGCCACTACCTATTGTCATTTTCAGTTTTATTGCCCTGGGTACAGTACATTAAAGTTAATCACGGATCTGCTGCATCATAGCTGCTCCCTGTTACACAGTGCAGGCGGTATGCCACCTGCACTTTGAAGAGGGGAGAGAGCCCTCCTTGCAGGCGGATGCAGTGAGTGACTGCACCCACCTGCAGCGGGATGTCTCGGGAGGGGGGTCCGTGGGACCCCCTGTCTTCCTCCATAGGGCTGCCTTAAGGAGGAGCACTGAAAGAGCACCACCTTTTTGTGGCGCACTATCAGTGCGCCTCCTAAGGGCATGTTTGCATGAGGCAGAGGCAAAGTGATTCCCTCACTTGCATGGGACTATGTCCCCATGCAAATGAGGGAGCGCCCTCTCCTGATAGCGTTGGCACTACATGTGCACTAGCGCTATCAGTATTACCGAAGGGGACACACCAGTGTCTCTAGCCCCTTCTGTAATACCATTTTGCCAAGGTGGCGCACAAAGTGTCCTCACATGCCTGTTGCGCCACTGGGGCACAATGTAATATGGCCCCAGGCGGGCATCCCCAGCCCAGGGCAGCTGAAAGCCCCTATTAGCACAATGGTCTTCTCTCCTCTTCTCAGGACACACATCCAAATATGCCTCCCCTAGCCGGCCGAATGCCACTCGGTGCGTGCCAAAGGGTGAGACGTGATATGTAAGACACACACACTTTACCATCTTGTTAGCCATTCTTGTCAGTAGCGGTCCGTGGAGGGAGTTCGGTGGGGCAGAGAGGCGGGGCAGGGTGGGGAAATGTAAACACCGGAATATGGATGAACGGAGGTAAGTACACATTTAAATAAATAAAATGAATTTCGTTGCGTGCGCTGCATCGCATTTTGCGATGCAGCGCGCGCAAAGGAATTCGTTTTATTTATTTAAATGTGTACTTACCTCCGTTCATCCATATTCCGGTGTTTACATTTCCCCACCCTGCCCCTCTCCCGCCCTGCCTCTCTGCCCCACCGAACTCCCTCCACGGACCGCTACTGATTCTTGTCAAAGCCCTTACATAATAAAGTGAGCCCTCACCCAGAAGACAGGCAAACCACTTGCCCCTTCAAAAAAAGGAAAAGAAATACTGTGTAAAAAAAGTATTTTTATTCTTCTCTCTGTCGCTTCAGATGAGAACCCGAGGAGTCACCAGACATCCTGTTCAGTAGCCAATCTGGGAGAGCTCCGGAATTGGCCCTTGGGGAAGGGAGAGAACTGAGAAGACCCGGACTCGGAGTAATGATTACAGGTGAGTAATCAAGACACTTCTAAGGCTACAGCAGCCTTTGTTTATGTAGCACTGTGCACTCCCAGCAGATAAGCTGACACGGAAAAAAACAGCCCATAGGTTGGCATCAGACAATGGCTTGTTGCCCAGCTAGTGAATGCCCACCCTGACAATCCAACACCGAATACTGCTGACAAATGTAACTTAAATCTAGAGAAAACCCCTCGCACAACACATCGGCGGATCTCTCCATTGTGCCATTTTTACAACTCGGAAATGTACTTTATGTGATGCAAACTTCAAACATGCATACTCATGTGGCACAGCTGCTGCGTTTCCCAGATCCATTTGTGACCAGTTAGTCCAGTTTCGTTTTTTTTTTCCTTATAATTCTAGGACTTTTAGTCTTATTTAACCGATTTTAAAATCAGCTTACAAGTCCTAGAATACTAAAAAAAAAAAAAAAAAACAGGACTTGATAGTTAATCATGCATGGTGGACCTAGGAATCTTGGCAGGTAGGCTGTGAGGCAAACAAGCTACAACACTTTTTCCCTCAATTACATAAAATACATAACGAGCTTGCCCCCCCTCCCCCGGCCCCCGCCCCCCAACCCCGTCTCGTTTGAAACTGAAACGGCAGTACAAGTTTTGTATCAACAGCAAACAAAAAAAACATGCATTTTCAGGATTTTGGTCAGACACATTTTGCCAGTAAAATGCAGGTTGCATTTACCCAGGGAAAGTGTTCGAATTCCTTCAAATAGGTGAATCAATACCGATGTCTGGAGTTATTCCGCATTAAGAGAGTCACGACTCTTAATGGCGCAGTAACACCACACACAGTGTAATTACCAAACCCCGGAACTTCAGTAATTTCAGATGTTGCTTTATGTCTCTGATTTTAACTTGGAATTCATAATAATTCAGACTTCCCGTTGCACAGTTCCACGTGCCAACATCTCACCCAGTCTATTTTTCTTCTTTGCATCCAGTTGCCTGTGGGCCTGTTTAATGCTAAACTCTGAGGGGCAGATTTACAAGCCCCTTGCGCCACTTTTGCGTCACTTTTAACATGGGAAAAGTGACGCAAAAGTGGCGCAAGGGTCTTGTAAATCTGCCCCTAAGTATCAAAGTGCAAAGGCGAAAGCCGTCTCAGATCAAGTGCACACTCACGCATGGACCAGTAACAATTGAGAGCTCTGGCTGAGAAAGTAAATCTAATGAATTTACATACACACATGTATATAAAGACCTCGCACATCAGTCGTAAGAATGATGCTTTCTTAAGATTTTTTTTTAGCTTCAAAGACTTCAATAGGTTGGGCTTACCCGGCTCGGCCTCTCCGGCGCCTTCAGCAGCGGCTCCTTCTCCATGGCGCTATCCGGCTCTCGCAGGGCTGCTCTCTGTAAGCGGTCGTGTATGTCCGAGTACACCATCGACTGCAGCCGAAGGCCGTGAGACATCCCTGTGCCGTCCCTTGCTTTAAAAACTCGGGCTGGGCTGAAGTGAAGACAATAGACGTCATTATACGGCCTGCCGCTTCCCTGCGGGCCATCATATGAGGCCACGCTTTTTACAAGACATTTAGCAAGCTCTGTTCACTCGCTTAAGAGCAAAGCGGAGCACCGCATTTGTCACGGGGCTTGGGCAAATGATTTACAGTTATTTGAATGATAGGGCCCCGCGGTTAGTCAGCTGCTCACGGGGGTCTGATAATAATAGAAACAGTCAACGGGGTAGAGGTGTTTTATACATTATTTTAAGAATGTTTTGTTTTAGTGGGAAGGACAGGCACTATTGAACTCCGCAGCTATTTTTATTTTTTTTGCAGGTTTTTTTTTTCATGTAGCGCAAACTCAACTTGAAGGTATTGGGGTGCTTACATGAGCACCAGTTACGTTACACAAGGACACATTGGGGTATATTTACTAGAATTGCCGCAAACCTGTTTTTGCGTTGGTTAGCAGCAATTTTCTTAATGCTGTCTATCATCGATCACTATTGCCCTGTTAGCCACGTATTTCAATACGTCGCTACATGACGATAGTAAGAGCTGGCCACGAAGGAAACCGCCGCTAACACTAGCATCAAGGCGATAAAAAAGTTACCGTTAGCGAGAGAAAAGAGATGAAAGGCCAAGAGGCGGCAAAAAAAATCACGCTCACTTTTCAGCCTCTAAAAGGCTAACATAGCCTATAAATCCACCTCCAATGAAAAAAAGAAAAGAAAATCAATGGGATGAGGAATGGAGTAATGTAGTGTCTTACATGAGCTTGCTTGCACATGTAATGTTCTTTAATATGGTGGAATGTGGAACTCTGGTGTTGCTATGGTGAGCTGGAGATCTGGGAGAAGACAGTTGCCATTCCTGAGCATTGGATGGGGCCTCTGATACCTTGTTCTTAATAAAGAGACTGTTGCTGCCATCAGTGCCTCCTGAAACTTATTGAAGACCCATCTTACAAGTAGCCATGGCCAAGTTCAGCACAGGTCAACAATCCCCCCAAACACCTCAACAGCCAGGAGGACCAGCCAGAGTCCCAGGGGTAGAGGAAATGCTGAATCATGGCCTCATTTATGAAAAGAGTCGCATCCATGGGGAAAACCAGTTGTGCAGCACTTTTCATAGTGCTATCCTGCGACACCATGGCAGCCGATGCCAGGAAGCGCAAACAGTCTCCGGGGACTGGAGGCCTTGCTGGGCCTGCGTCAGAGACCCGGAGGTGGAGGCGGCGGTGCTGTGGAGTCGCTGCGGCCTGATGGTGAAGGTGGGCCGCGTCAGGCTCAACCCTGTGAGCCGTGGCGGTAGACATTGAGGTGTCGGTGATTGCCCTTACCTGGTGGCGAAGTCTGTCAGGTCGCTTGCAGACACGTTGCTGACCTGTGTGAGAAGAATGCCTGGTGCCCTTGGAGCTGTCTAGACTGCATAACACTTGCCACCACTACGCCCTGGTGCACGGAGGAAATTTGCCAATGGTGGGCCGCGCCTCTCTACATCACATGCCGGAGGATGTTGTGCTGCCCCAACGCTGTGGAGGGTGAGGCCTCTGAGCTGCGCTGAAGTTGTGTGGTGGGAGCGTTGTAACTTCACGCCTAAGGGGACACTGTTGCATCACCTGCATCGGGAAGTTCCCCAGCAGACTTGACGGCGATTGCTGTACCCAGGCTTTTGAAATCCCACCTGGCTGAGGCTCCTGCTGGCTGAGTCACAGATTCGGAGTGAGTGTGGCGGATTGGGCCCCTGTGTTGATGTCCAGCTGAGGATAAGGTGGGACCCAGAGCAGAGGAGGCCCGGAGGTCGAGTGGGGCCCAGGCCCAGTGCCTGTGGGTGGCGCACTGTAGGAAGCTGGCTCTGTATATATTATACTAAAGTAAGGTATAGTCTGCACAGAGTCTAGTGGAACCCCAAAGGTAGGCATAGGTCAAAGTAGATAATACCTTACTCTCTATTTGCAGTAGTGTGGGCAAGCACTAAAGCTTTATCAGGGAGTAGTGCTAAGCATTTATTGTACACACTTAGGCAAGAAATAGTGTCATACATTCTAAGACTGAATTTATACCAATTGATTTGTATAAAAATATTATTTAGTGTTATTTTATTACTAGAACCAAATCATAGGCAACATTGTACTCTCAAAGGCAAAGTATGCATTTGATGTTGAATTAGCTTTTGTTACATGTTTCTATACATTGGCAAAAAGCAGTCGAAATTACTTTATAATTACTTTTCTTACTCAGTGAGTATCTCTAGATACCACATTGGTACATTTCTTATGAGAAGCCAAGGAAGTTAATGTGCTTTATCATACAGTGTACAGTTTTGCAAGGTTACTCACAAGACCCTCTTACTACTGAAAGAACAAAAATGAGTGTATGGTCCCTGAGTAGGATTCGGTCTGGTGGGCACTCGGTTCGCACCGCTAGCGGCTCAGAGGCAGCCGGGTGCAGAGTGCAGGGGCCACACGTTAGACAAGGGGCTAAGCAGAGCCCTTAGCTTGGGGACTGCCGAAGGGCAGGCCACCTGGTTGATAGGACAAACACTCCTGGAGTCGGGTTTAGCACTGAAGGGCTCATTGGCCAGCACAAGCACTACACCGTCCAGGGCACTGAGACAGCCAGGTGTTGGATGCGGTTGTTGGGAATCCCAGGGTTTCTCAGTGGAGACCGTTGGTCTTGGTCAAAGCTGCAGAGTCGGTCAGAAATTTCTGAGAGAGGGTCAGCGACCGGGGCGGTGAATGAGGTCTTTGCAACCTTGTGACTTCAAGCATTCACAGACGGAGTCGGTCAGGCGTTCGTGGTTGGGCTGTTCAGACCACTTCGATCAGAGAGACGGTCTGGGTGTCACCATCGGTCGCGGTTAGAGGGTTCTCCCAGATAAGGACTGCAGGCTCGGTTTAGAAGCTTTTTGGGGTCCAGCGGTAACTGCAGGCTAGGTTCGCCGGGGGGGACCTCCTTAGTGTGTTGGGCCAATCGAATTCAGGTTCCGGGCACAGGGTGCTGAGTGGTGGGGGACTCACGTAGTCGTCCAGAGTTAGAGTCTGTTGGTCTTGAGCAAGTCCGATGCTCACGGGAGACAAAGTCTTTGGTTGGTAAAGTCAGGGCAGGTCCTCCAGGTTCTTGGGGGCTGCTGGCTGCAGGACACACTGGGATTTACCTGTAGTTGGTCAAGGTGGGGACTGGCCGGTAGGGCTGGGGCCAAGTCAGTTGGTGTCCTCCTCTTCTTCTTCAGCATGGCTCTCCGGTCCTTCTTCTTCTTCTTGTTTCTTCTGGTCTGTTCTCGTCTGATGAGGCAAGGTTCAGGGTTGCCTCTAAGTACAAAATTTAGAGGTGTTACAGGTAGGTACAGGTTGAGACCAATGGGTCCCTTCCGTGGGGTGGGTACACCCTCTATTATGCTACCCTTCAGGGTGAGCAGGGCATAAGCCTCACCCTGGTTGGCTGGGAGCCCCATCTGAAAGATGGCGGGGACTGAGAATTGTGCTTCACCTCGCCTTCCCCACCTTAGGGTTGGCAAAGGTGGGCACACAACTCTCTTCCTAATTTGGTTTTACCACCGATTCTCCTGCCCAAAGAAGGGGTCAGAACCGGTGGGGGCCAGTTGCTGGGAGCAGCAAATTGCTGCGGTAGCTCACAAAGGTGGCAGGCCTTTGAAGCTTCCCCTTCGTGGACTCAGCCCATCCTGGGGTAGGAAGCTTGGTAGCTCATTCCAGGATGTGCTTTGTTTCAGGACCCCAAGAGTGGCAGGCTCTCTACCCAGGGGTCCAGAAACATGTCTGGTGGTGGCAGCTGGTGAGCAGCCACTCAACCAGGACACTAGAGTTAGGTCGTTTTTCAGGGGGTTTCTCTAAGATGCCTGAGGGATCAGAAGGGGCTGATGAAGTGGCATATACTGAGACATGGTTGCGTGACCTACTGCCAACAGGTGCACTCTCCCCATTCTTTGTTGTGGAGCAGGTCCATTGAGTGCCGGTGAGCCGCCCGCTGCCAGGCAAAGGTCCTAGACCCTGTCTCATCCACCTCCTACAGGGATCATGATGTTGTCCTGAGGGATGTACGCAAGCTGGGGGAGATGAAAGTGGATAACGCCACAGTTGTTTTCTTCCCTGACTACGCCATGGGGGTACAGAGGCAGAGGGGCTCGTCTCTAGTGGTTAAGCGATGCCTCTGAGAGTTGGGCATCAAATACTCCCTCCTCTACCCACAGAGGCTGCGAGTGATCTCAGATGTTGACACACAAATCATTGACGCTGTTGAACAGGTCTGGACCTGGCTGCAATCTACTGTTCGCCAGGTGCTGCAGACAGGGAGTGAAGGGTCTGCACTACAAGTTGTCATTCGTGGAGGCAGTCGTACTGGAAGGTGTAGGAGGAGCAGGCATCTCTGCCACAACTACATGCCACCCCCAAGCTGCAGCAAGTTATTCAAGAGAGGCGGAAGGTGCTGCATGCAGTGGCAATGATGTGCAATTGCATTCAGAGACAGGATCCCAACACTTCCCCTGAACGCTCCCCCAGCGATGTGGGGTCCACTGCAACATGGTTATCCGGTGTGGACAATTCTAGGACGGCACTGCATCAAAACCTTACGCCTGCCTCATGGAAGATGTAAGGGTGACGGAGTGCTATAGGGATAGGATGGCCCCATGCATTGCTGGAGTTATATCATGCTTGCAACACAACTACAGCAATGCATGACTTTAGCGCCAACAGATACATCCGGATTCCAGACGTATCTGTCATTGATTGTGATATGGAGCGCCGTACAGTAAATACAGTGCGGCCATGGTATTGAAAGGAGGAAGCATTGTAAAGTGTCCAATAGCTGTTTTTATGCAGTGATGCAACACTTTTCATGAATGGTGCCCTGTCTTATTGATATGGCATATTCCTGACGTTTTGTTTTGGCGCAGGGCAGCGCAGCAATATTCCTTGCTGCGCTGTCCAGCACCCAGACATCTTATATGTGGGCCTAAGTGTTTGCACCAATTTTAAGACCAGCTATATTCTAGCCTTAAAAACTGCCTCTAATTGGACTTATCAGGTCGGGAGGAGTGGCTAGCCCAATGTTATGGGTGCTGACTGATTGGTCGGCCCCAGGGCCGACCAAACCAGTCATGAGCACTCTCCCGTTTTCTCAATGCAGGCTGCATGCAGCCTGCATTTAGAAAACGGTCTCCCCATAGACTACTGTACGGATGGCGTCCTAGCCAATCACAATGCTGCCATTGCAACATTGTGATTGGCTTAGGGGAGGAGAGGGAGGCTGCCTGCTTCTGCTTCCTGTGAGCAGAGAGTGAGCAGGAGACGCAACGCGGGAGTCCGGGTTCGGAGGTGAAGGTAAGTTTTTAAATTACCCCCCTCCCTCCCCGGGCAACCCCCGGCACCCCCACCCGCGAGTCATGCCGGCTGCGACTGGAGCATGATCTCTTTTTGGAAGGTTGAGGGGTGGCATGTTCGCTCACATTCACTTGCACTCAGTCTCTCTCACTCTTTCTCACTCAGTTTCATTCATTCACATTCACTTACATTCATTAACTCTCATCACCTTTACTCACTCTAACTCACTTGGGGCCAGATGTACGACCTACCAAATAGGTCCTTGCAAATTGCGTCGCATTTGCGACACGCAATTTGCGAGGCGCTATTTGGCATGTACAACAGTGTGTTTAACATTGTTTGCGATTCCCAATGGGGTCTCCAATTGCTAGGCTCATGAATATTAATGAGCCTCTCGCAATTTGCGAGCCCATAGGGAATGAAGGGCCCTCCCACGGATGGTGGCCTGCTGGGCTCAGCAGACCACCATGTCTGGGACTGCTTTTTAAATAAAGCAGCTTTATTTTTTTTAATGCAGCTTAAAGGAAAATGGGATGGATTTTTAAAAAAAAGAAACATTTTTGTTTCATTTTTTAAGGGCAGGTAGTGGTCCCTGGGACCACTGCCTGCACTTAAATAAAAATGTGAAACACTGTCACAAAGGGGAAGGGGTCTCCTGGGGACCCCTTCCCATTTGTGGCTCCATTACCACCCTCTTGAAAAGGGTGGTAATTTGCGAGTGTTTTGCTACCGGTCACAACACATTGGTTGTTGGCTTTTCGGTCACTCCTAATAGCGAGTCACAAAACCTAATTAGCAAGTCGCAAATAATTTGCGACTCGCTAAATAGGCTTTGTACATTGCTCATGAGGTTTTTGCATGCGCAAACGGGTCGTAAACCTGTTTGCGCATGCAAAAACTGGTCATACATCTGGCCCTTGGTCTTACTGACACATGCTGTCTCACTCATTCTTATGCTGTCCTCTTAGTTTCCCTCATTTTCCCTCAGTTCAACATATTCTCACTCTTTCTGACTCACTCAGTATCACTCTGACTCTTTCTTTCCTTTCACTAAGTCTCACTAATTCTGACACAGTCTCACTCAGTTCCACTAATTCTCATTCATTCTGACTCACCCAGTTTCACTTTGATTTGCATTGATTCAGTCAGTTTCACCGATTCTCACTCAGACTTACTTAGTGTCACTCATCTTCTGACTCAGACTGTAACTCACTCAGACTCACTCTGACTCACTCAGTCTCACACACAGTAACACTTCACTGTCATTCCCCCTGCTCTATTTCATTCTCATTCATACTCACTCTTCGTATCACTCATTCTCACTCACTCTGACACACCTTCAGTGACTCTCTCTCACTTTCACACAGACAAAGTTGCACATGCTCACACATACATAAACTCTTTCTCCATCAGACACACACCCTCACCCATATGCACACAAGATGTAAACACTTTTTTTACTTATCTTGCTGTCTGCGCAGGTCCTGTTTGCACTCCAGCTGTTGAGTTTACCACCAGGACAGCCAAACAGCTACTTTCAGCTTCCAGCGCTGGGGCAGGAAACAGAAACCTCAACCTGTGCAGTCACAGATTCGAGGTTTCAGTCTCTGCTTTTTCACTCCAGACTTTCTCAACTCTGTGATGAGTTGGGAAGAGTGGGGTGACAGCCTGACTGGCATGTAGCCACAGGCAGTGCAAGGCTTTTAAGGTTGAACCTGAGCAGCGCATGTGCTGCTGCGAGGCATGCAGTAGTGGAGTATGGACTTGAAGCCCCGCCCACTCTACGCCTATATTTGTAATTGTTACAACAAACAAATGATGGACGGAATGCTGACAATGCATACATTCTCCCCCAGTCAAGAGATCTGGGTTAAATCCATCGTTCTTTTGCCCACTACACCACCCCAGTTTAGACATGGCCATATGCAAATCAGTCTTGACCCTGTGCCTCATGGGAACAGTCCAGCCCGAACTGCCAAGCCATGTCTTCCCTGGACTGGAATCAAGCATCCTAGGACCGGTTTCTGGCTATCAGCCGTCATCAGCCAGGATAGCTTGACTCCAGTGGCGTAGTGAGCATGGGTCCCACGTCTGGGAATACCCATCCCACTTAGGGCGAAAAGCGTTACAACAAACAAATGATGGACGGAATGCTGACAATGCATACATTCTCCCACAGTCAAGAGATCTGGGTTAAATCCATCGTTCTTTTGCCCACTACACCACCCAAGTTTAGACATGGCCATATGCAAATCAGTCTTGACCCTGTGCCTCATGGGAACAGTCCAGCCCGAACTGCCAAGCCATGTCTTCCCTGGACCGGAATCAAGCATCCTAGGACCGGTTTCTGGCTATCAGCCGTCATCAGCCAGGATAGCTTGACTCCAGTGGCGTAGTGAGCATGGGTCCCACGTCTGGGAATACCCATCCCACTTAGAGCGAAAAGCGTTACAACAAACAAATGATGGACGGAATTCTGACAATGCATACATTCTCCCGCAGTCAAGAGATCTGGGTTAAATCCATCGTTCTTTTGCCCACTACACCACCCCAGTTTAGACATGGCCATATGCAAATCAGTCTTGACCCTGTGCCTCATGGGAACAGTCCAGCCCGAACTGCCAAGCCATGTCTTCCCTGGACCGGAATCAAGCATCCTAGGACCGGTTTCTGGCTATCAGCCGTCATCAGCCAGGATAGCTTGACTCCAGTGGCGTAGTGAGCATGGGTCCCACGTCTGGGAATACCCATCCCACTTATGGCGAAAAGCGTTACAACAAACAAATGATGGACGGAATGCTGACAATGCATACATTCTCCCCCAGTCAAGAGATCTGGGTTAAATCCATCGTTCTTTTGCCCACTACACCACCCCAGTTTAGACATAGCCATATGCAAATCAGTCTTGACCCTGTGCCTCATGGGAACAGTCCAGCCCGAACTGCCAAGCCATGTCTTCCCTGGACCGGAATCAAGCATCCTAGGACCGGTTTCTGGCTATCAGCCGTCATCAGCCAGGATAGCTTGACTCCAGTGGCGTTTTGTACCGCTTTGTTCGCCATAAGTTGGCAGGGTATGCTCAGACGTGAGTCCCTTGCTCACTTTGCCACTGTATTCAAGCAAGCCTGGCTGAAGACGGCTGAAATGCCAGAAACCGGTCCTAGGAAGCTTGTTTCCAGTCCAGGGAAGGCATGGCTTGGCAGTTCGGGCTGGACTGTTCCCATGAGGCACAGGGTCAGACTGATTTGCATATGGCCATGTCTGAACTGGGGTGGCAGAGTGGGCTAAAGAAAGGTGATGGATCAAACCCAGATCTGTTGACTGGGTGTGAGTGTTTGATTGGTTCTGATGCTCCGTCCATCACCACCCCCTTTTGTACCGCTTTGTTCGCCATAAGTTGGCAGGGTATGCTCAGACGTGAGTCCCTTGCTCACTTTGCCACTGGATTCAAGCAAGCCTGGCTGAAGACGGCTGAAATGCCAGAAACCGGTCCTAGGAAGCTTGTTTCCAGTCCAGGGAAGGCATGGCTTGGCAGTTCAGGCTGGACTGTTCCCATGAGGCACAGGGTCAGACTGATTTGCATATGGCCATGTCTGAACTGGGGTGGCAGAGTGGGCTAAAGAAAGGTGATGGATCAAACCCAGATCTGTTGACTGGGTGTGAGTGTTTGATTGGTTCTGATGCTCCGTCCATCACCACCCCCTTTTGTACCGCTTTGTTCGCCATAAGTTGGCAGGGTATGCTCAGACGTGAGTCCGTTGCTCACTTTGCCACTGGATTCAAGCAAGCCTGGCTGAAGACGGCTGAAATGCCAGAAACCGGTCCTAGGAAGCATGTTTCCAGTCCAGGGAAGGCATGGCTTGGCAGTTCGGGCTGGACTGTTCCCATGAGGCACAGTGTCAGACTGATTTGCATATGGCCATGTCTGAACTGGGGTGGCAGAGTGGGCTAAAGAAAGGTGATGGATCAAACCCAGATCTGTTGACTGGGTGTGAGTGTTTGATTGGTTCTGATGCTCCGTCCATCACCACCCCCTTTTGTACCGCTTTGTTCACCATAAGTTGGCAGGGTATGCTCAGACGTGAGTCCCTTGCTCACTTTGCCACTGGATTCAAGCAAGCCTGGCTGAAGACGGCTGAAATGCCAGAAACCGGTCCTAGGAAGCTTGTTTCCAGTCCAGGGAAGGCATGGCTTGGCAGTTCGGGCTGGACTGTTCCCATGAGGCACAGGGTCAGACTGATTTGCATATGGCCATGTCTGAACTGGGGTGGCAGAGTGGGCTAAAGAAAGGTGATGGATCAAACCCAGATCTGTTGACTGGGTGTGAGTGTTTGATTGGTTCTGATGCTCCGTCCATCACCACCCCCTTTTGTACCGCTTTGTTCGCCATAAGTTGGCAGGGTATGCTCAGACGTGAGTCCCTTGCTCACTTTGCCACTGTATTCAAGCAAGCCTGGCTGAAGACGGCTGAAATGCCAGAAACCGGTCCTAGGAAGCTTGTTTCCAGTCCAGGGAAGGCATGGCTTGGCAGTTCGGGCTGGACTGTTCCCATGAGGCAAAGGGTCAGACTGATTTGCATATGGCCATGTCTGAACTGGGGTGGCAGAGTGGGCTAAAGAAAGGTGATGGATCAAACCCAGATCTGTTGACTGGGTGTGAGTGTTTGATTGGTTCTGATGCTCCGTCCATCACCACCCCCTTTTGTACCGCTTTGTTCGCCATAAGTTGGCAGGGTATGCTCAGACGTGAGTCCCTTGCTCACTTTGCCACTGGATTCAAGCAAGCCTGGCTGAAGACGGCTGAAATGCCAGAAACCGGTCCTAGGAAGCTTGTTTCCAGTCCAGGGAAGGCATGGCTTGGCAGTTCGGGCTGGACTGTTCCCATGAGGCACAGGGTCAGACTGATTTGCATATGGCCATGTCTGAACTGGGGTGGCAGAGTGGGCTAAAGAAAGGTGATGGATCAAACCCAGATCTGTTGACTGGGTGTGAGTGTTTGATTGGTTCTGATGCTCCGTCCATCACCACCCCCTTTTGTACCGCTTTGTTCGCCATAAGTTGGCAGGGTATGCTCAGACGTGAGTCCCTTGCTCACTTTGCCACTGGATTCAAGCAAGCCTGGCTGAAGACGGCTGAAATGCCAGAAACCGGTCCTAGGAAGCATGTTTCCAGTCCAGGGAAGGCATGGCTTGGCAGTTCGGGCTGGACTGTTCCCATGAGGCACAGTGTCAGACTGATTTGCATATGGCCATGTCTGAACTGGGGTGGCAGAGTGGGCTAAAGAAAGGTGATGGATCAAACCCAGATCTGTTGACTGGGTGTGAGTGTTTGATTGGTTCTGATGCTCCGTCCATCACCACCCCCTTTTGTACCGCTTTGTTCACCATAAGTTGGCAGGGTATGCTCAGACGTGAGTCCCTTGCTCACTTTGCCACTGGATTCAAGCAAGCCTGGCTGAAGGCGGCTGAAATGCCAGAAACCGGTCCTAGGAAGCTTGTTTCCAGTCCAGGGAAGGCATGGCTTGGCAGTTCGGGCTGGACTGTTCCCATGAGGCACAGGGTCAGACTGATTTGCATATGGCCATGTCTGAACTGGGGTGGCAGAGTGGGCTAAAGAAAGGTGATGGATCAAACCCAGATCTGTTGACTGGGTGTGAGTGTTTGATTGGTTCTGATGCTCCGTCCATCACCACCCCCTTTTGTACCGCTTTGTTCGCCATAAGTTGGCAGGGTATGCTCAGACGTGAGTCACTTGCTCACTTTGCCACTGGATTCAAGCAAGCCTGGCTGAAGACGGCTGAAATGCCAGAAACCGGTCCTAGGAAGCTTGTTTCCAGTCCAGGGAAGGCATGGCTTGGCAGTTCGGGCTGGACTGTTCCCATGAGGCACAGGGTCAGACTGATTTGCATATGGCCATGTCTGAACTGGGGTGGCAGAGTCGGCTAAAGAAAGGTGATGGATCAAACCCAGATCTGTTGACTGGGTGTGAGTGTTTGATTGGTTCTGATGCTCCGTCCATCACCACCCCCTTTTGTACCGCTTTGTTCGCCATAAGTTGGCAGGGTATGCTCAGACGTGAGTCCCTTGCTCACTTTGCCACTGGATTCAAGCAAGCCTGGCTGAAGACGGCTGAAATGCCAGAAACCGGTCCTAGGAAGCTTGTTTCCAGTCCAGGGAAGGCATGGCTTGGCAGTTCGGGCTGGACTGTTCCCATGAGGCACAGGGTCAGACTGATTTGCATATGGCCATGTCTGAACTGGGGTGGCAGAGTGGGCTAAAGAAAGGTGATGGATCAAACCCAGATCTGTTGACTGGGTGTGAGTGTTTGATTGGTTCTGATGCTCCGTCCATCACCACCCCCTTTTGTACCGCTTTGTTCGCCATAAGTTGGCAGGGTATGCTCAGACGTGAGTCCCTTGCTCACTTTGCCACTGGATTCAAGCAAGCCTGGCTGAAGACGGCTGAAATGCCAGAAACCGGTCCTAGGAAGCTTGTTTCCAGTCCAGGGAAGGCATGGCTTGGCAGTTCGGGCTGGACTGTTCCCATGAGGCACAGGGTCAGACTGATTTGCATATGGCCATGTCTGAACTGGGGTGGCAGAGTGGGCTAAAGAAAGGTGATGGATCAAACCCAGATCTGTTGACTGGGTGTGAGTGTTTGATTGGTTCTGATGCTCCGTCCATCACCACCCCCTTTTGTACCGCTTTGTTCGCCATAAGTTGGCAGGGTATGCTCAGACGTGAGTCCCTTGCTCACTTTGCCACTGGATTCAAGCAAGCCTGGCTGAAGACGGCTGAAATGCCAGAAACCGGTCCTAGGAAGCTTGTTTCCAGTCCAGGGAAGCCATGGCTTGGCAGTTCGGGCTGGACTGTTCCCATGAGGCACAGGGTCAGACTGATTTGCATATGGCCATGTCTGAACTGGGGTGGCAGAGTGGGCTAAAGAAAGGTGATGGATCAAACCCAGATCTGTTGACTGGGTGTGAGTGTTTGATTGGTTCTGATGCTCCGTCCATCACCACCCCCTTTTGTACCGCTTTGTTCGCCATAAGTTGGCAGGGTATGCTCAGACGTGAGTCCCTTGCTCACTTTGCCACTGGATTCAAGCAAGCCTGGCTGAAGACGTCTGAAATGCCAGAAACCGGTCCTAGGAAGCTTGTTTCCAGTCCAGGGAAGGCATGGCTTGGCAGTTCGGGCTGGACTGTTCCCATGAGGCACAGGGTCAGACTGATTTGCATATGGCCATGTCTGAACTGGGGTGGCAGAGTGGGCTAAAGAAAGGTGATGGATCAAACCCAGATCTGTTGACTGGGTGTGAGTGTTTGATTGGTTCAGATGCTCCGTCCATCACAACCCCCTTTTGTACCGCTATATTTGTAATTGGCTTGTGTGATTGTCCTTCGTAAACGCTGGCTTCCGATTCAATATTAGGCTTGTTATTCCATCCTTGGTACTGCCTTATCTGTATTTGTTACCTCCCTTTACAACTGGACCTTTTACATGTCTTGTTACACGGTCTGCTTTATCTCGGCTCTCAGCACTATTTTATTTAATAGCCCACTACCTCGCAGCACGCCGCCCGCTTTCATTATATTTTCCAATGGCGGCCCGCTTTAACTATAGCGGCTGCGTTTTATTATTTATTTATTTTCGCAGCGCGGTCCGCTTTCAATTTAGCTGTCGCTCCTATTTATTTATTGTGTTTACTACGCCCATGCTGCTCTTTCACATTCATAGAGGCCGCGCCCTTTCTTTAAACTAACCACATCTAAAGAAAGGTACGTGTCTGACATTAAAGTGAAAGCATGGCATGGGCGCTTTTACCCAAAAAAGACATCTGTTTGTCAACTTGACAAACAGATGCTTCTTTTTGTCAAAGCACCCATGCTGCGGTTTCACTTTAATGTCGGACACGCCTCTTTCTTTAGACACGGCTTGTCCAAAGAAAGGGGCACGGCCTTCATGAATGTTAAAGCACCACATAGGCGCTAGTAATTTGCAATGCAATAGGTCTCGTGTTTGTGAGAGTTTAAGCTGTTGCATTGCCAATAGCTTAAACTCTCGTAAATGGGAGACCTATTGCATTGCAAATGCTTGTTTATTATGCCAAGAGTAAATAAAAGATTATTATTCACTCTTGGTATAATAAAAACTGGCCAAAAAACAAGTGGGTGTAGCCGCGGTTCCCATAATGGAGAGCCTCCGCTGCTCTTTTCTCTTAGCAGTGCTATTGCGTCCGAAAGGCGACCCTCAAAACAAATCACCTTGGACCCAACTTATAATATCCCCATTGGTTAATAGAGTAAATGTCCTCATTCTGTCCACTTAATGATAACTTTTTAATCTTCATTTTTAAAAATGGCAAAATTACATTTCAAGCTAATGACACAAACCTGGCCCTACTCGTCTATTTAGTACTCCTGCTGCTGTTTCTACTCATGCTCCTTCACCTCACCCACTGCCTCTTCTCTTTCTTTTCTTCTAATACTGCCCATTCCCCTGATCTCCCCATCCCTCCTTAGAAAATGTCAGACAGCTCTACCACTCTGGTTTCCTCCATCTATGACCCTACCTAGATCACTACCAGCTCTCATTCTTCTGAGCTTAGATCCCACTATCCTCCCACTCCTTTCTCCTTTTAACTTACTCTCATCACCTGCTCCTCACTCCTATTTCCCTGGACAGATGTCCCTCTTTCTCGCCTCCCCATTTCATGAACTACACTTGTGCATGTGACCTCTAACCCCCTTCCTGTCACACCTAGTCCAATTTATATTTCTTCTTGTCCGCTTTTGGTACACTTCTCCTAATTTCCCCTCCTGTATCACTGCTTTCACCTCCTATGATCCCAACAGAGGTCACCCAGTCTCTCATTCTCCCTAGCACTGTTTCAGCCCACTATCCTTCGACCTCCCACCCCCCTTTTATGTGCGTTCTGTTTCAAGCTCATAGCCGAAGTACCTTTCTCTTTTCATGTCTCCTAACCTTCTGCTGGAATCTTCACCTAGCTCAGAAGTTCTCTCCCAAGCATCTGGGGACACATTTTCTAAACCTTCCCGCAATGCAGGGCAGTAAGAAAATTTGCAGCACAGCGTTGAGTGAAAGGGAGAACAGAAATGCTCAATATATATTAAGATATGGAGCATTTCTGTTCTTGCCTTGCACTGGCACACTGTGTGCTGCCTAGTGCCAACCCGAGCATCTTTGCAAAATAGTGGAAGGGTGTCTACGTTACAGGTAGGATTATTTTTGTGCAGAAGGGGACACCTTCCTGCACAAAAACAATCCTTTGAGGCATTTTTGTCTTCCTATGTGTGCTGCAGAATGTAGCACGAGTAGAAAGAGGAAATAATGAGGAGCAATAAAGATATTTCTCCTTGTTATGCCACACTTGGGAAAGCATAGCATTGTGACATATTCCCAACTTTGCAAGTCTTTTTAAATATGGGAATGAGCCAAACGTCTTGGGTCGATGCATTGGAATGCCCAAGCTCAACCTATAGAATGCACCCAAGTTGAAATGTAACATTACACAGTGCAAGCAGCTGCCTTGGGCTACATTTCTTTACAAAGCCACACAAGGCTAAGTGAATCAGGCCTTGCGTGGCTCTTTAAATATTACTGAAGCCTTCGCGTTGTCCTTGCATTGCAAAGGCTTCATAAATATGGGCACCGGTTCTTTGAATCACAGACCGAACTCTGATCACAATCCCATATCACAGCCTATGCTGCATCTCTCCCCCTACAATCAAACATCCCTCCCTTATCTGCCTTGCTGATTGTCTTATCACAGATGCTGTCTAAGCTTTCCTTCCAGCTATCTAGTCGCAAATGTTGTCTGCTACCTGACCACCATCCTGCCTCAAAGAATAATCCTTGGGGATACAGTTTTCCTAGCAACAACTGTGTCCACACACCCAAATGAGCGAGTTCCTCTCTTGGAAGTGATGACCTCTCAATCTCATAGAAAACGACAGAAATCCTAAATCTTCTCATGAAAAATCTTATAGTCACAATAATGGCAAACCTACTATAATCATCATCATGAACAACAAATCTCCTCTCTCTTAACCAGCAACCAAGGGGAAACCTGTGTACCTCATTTAAGTGCCCATCAACATTTCCAGATAATCTATCACCAAGCCCACCAGCTCCACACTATGGTGCCTGCTCCACAGTAGCTGCTCTGCAGTGAAATACTGTCTGATGGTAGCAGATACAATACTAAATTTCAACCTGGACATCATATATTGTTCGGACACCTGGCTAAATAATTCCTTTAACAACATTTTGGAGCTTCTACTTCATTCTCGCTAGTTCTTCCTCTGTTGCAAATGTGGCGACTTACAGACACGGGGAAGCAGCGGTGTGTCACAAAATTAAGCTAAGTTGCAGACATCCATCTTACCACTACACTCTCCCACTCCTTCCAATGTGTACTGAAATATCTGACAATAATGCCCACAGTCTTAGACTGAATGCCATTTATCACTGTCCTAGTGAAAACAAAACCTTTCTGGAAAAATGTATTAGGTTCACTACATGGCAACTAATTACCTCTGAGAACACCATCTTCCCCAGTCTCAATTTCCACTGGGGGAACAAAAATCTTAAACCTCTGAACAGATTCTTCTCCTTTCTTCTGGACAAGAAAATCTTGCAGCTTTGCTAGAAACCCATGCACTGTAAATACTCCACTCTGGAATTGATAATTTTCAAAGACTCTCTCCTAACAACCGATGACCCTGTCCTTTGTACTTTGGTCTTATCATCTTCAAATCCCATTCAAAGATAACTTTGCCAACCACAAAACGTCATGGCAACTTAGAAAGCATAACATCTGGTTTAAGACACAAAAAAGATCAACATCAATGCCTTTGGGAACAGGGCTCCCTTGAATTCTACCTCCATAGACTCTAAGCAAAACATAAATATCACTACGGCAGATTATGCAAGTGCATAGAAGCCCTGACTGAAGAATTTGCTCCACTAAAATGCAACCTCTTGCTCACTGAATATCCAAAGACTCTCCAAACCCTCCCTTCACTGATCCTCCGTAGACCTCTATAATGAAATGAAATACTTTAGGAAGCTGGCAAAAGAATGGAGACATTTACACCCATGGCAAGTCTGACTAACCTGAGAAGGAATTATAAATCCCACATTTTCAGAGCCAAGTTCACTCAAATCAAATCCCCCCTGGATGCTTTGAAGAACTGACCCAAACTCTTTGTCAGTAAGCAATCAAATACACTGCACCATAGTTGACTTCCAAGGCTCATGAAACAAGGTGCAAAAACTTTGTAGAGTTTGGTGAGAAGAAAGTGACATCTATTGATCTATCAATTCCTCCATGCTTTAACATTCTAGTAGATTTCAAGCAAACATGTAAAGCCCCAGTGTCCCTGATTGCATCTTGTCCCAGTCTTGGAATCAGAGCCACTGGACTCTATTGTCAAGATAAACCATTGAATCAAATTTCTGATCGTGCATCTGGCTCTATTAGCAAAGATCTCATAAGGCAATGTAGTGCAGCGGCAAGGATGGTTTACTCTGGAACACGAGGCTCATGGTTTGGCCACTGGCGGCAGGTCAGCCCTGCACCATGTGACTCTAGGCAATAGCTCGCTTAATCTTCCTGACGGCCTCCAGCGCCTTGAGACCCTTATGGGGTGATTAGTTAACGCTTTACAAATACCAGTTTATTAGTATTATAAGGCAGTTTCTACTGCACTGGTCCACCCTTCTAAATTTTTCCTTGAGCAAGGCACCTTTCTTAACTGATTGAAACAGTTCAGATCTATCCTAAAAAAAAACATTGGATGACCCTATCCTTTCTCCACCCTTCCCTTCTTATTTAAGGTGATAGAAAGCTGCATAGCTTCACAACTATTTGCTCATATTCTTTCTAGCAGTCTCTGTGATGCTTTCCAATCTGGATTAAGACAACCCCAAAGCACAGAACCTGCCCTCCTGCAAAATGTTAATACCTCACTCTGCATCCTCGACTCCAGCATCCCCTGTCTATTAATGTTCCTTGATCCCTCAACCCCTTTTGATAAGTCAAACACCTTACCGTGATCAACACCCTGAAAGAATGAATGAGCATTGAGGGGGTAGTTTTTGACTGGTTCACATCCTATCAAACAAACTGTTCATAAGTGGTGAAAGCTGGGATTGCTTTCTCCAACAACGTCAGCCTTCAACAAGGGGTCCCTTAAGGCTCAAACCTCTTACAAACTCCATTCAACCTGTACTTAAAACCACTCAGTGAGATTCTCCATAGTTCAAAAATTATTTTCTACCAATATGCTGATGGCTCCCAGAACTATTTGAAGATCTCTTCCCTAGGTGACATTCTCCTTTTCTCCAACACCCTAGCAAAAATTCAAAAGTGCATGTCATCTCACCATATCAGCCTTAACCCTATTAAAACAGAATTCCATTTAATCTCACCAAGGAAATCTAACCTCCCTGTACACAAGTGGTTGGAATTTTTATTGCTACACAACATAAAGCAAAGAGAGGCAACAAAGAAACAATTGAACAGTCAAATGAATTATTCTTGAATCTTCGGTGAAGAGTGGTTCTTCTTTTAATTAATTCACTCAAATGCACATGCAGTCAACGCGTTCCTCCCTAAACAGGACTTCATCAGGGCTGCGAACTAACATATTGACATCAGTGTAAGAAAATCAAAAATATCCAATGCATACAAGCTCGTTAACAAGAATGAATTTAGATGAACTGCATAGAGTGAGAAAACAATATTGGTTTAGAAGCAGGGGGGTGTGAACAGAACACTATAGACACCTGCATGTAAACCAGTATCCTCAAAAAATGACTAGACACCAGGAGAGACTCAAGAAAGCAAGCAAGAGGAAGGGCAATGAGAAGAGCTACAAGTGTTAACATTTATTTACTAAATTTTTTTTGGGGTGATTCAGAAAAGAACAGACACCAGAAATTATATACTCATGAAATAAACAATGCAATAATGTAAAGTATACGTTTGCATTAGCCAGAAAGAATCACAATGAAGGACATGCAAAATGCAACACACCAAGTGAACTAGGCGTGTGTCGGAGGAAGATGAACTGGTCTCCTTACCAATATAAGCACAACCAAACGGTGTGATGGGGTGCCTGATGTCACTTCAAGGAATTTATTTTGCTCCCCAAACGAAGTACCCATATACCTTGCAGTTTAAATGCGCAGATTCAGGTAAGAGCCAGACATGAACGTCATCCAGCAGCGTAATGCAGTAAGCGGTTGTGTAGAAAGGACTTATCTTGTAGTCAATAACTCCCTGTGTGTAAGGGAACAACAGAACCAGGTTACACATTCAAGACAAAACAGGCTGTCTGAAATTTAAGTTGCACATTTACTGTACACCTCATCAAATACCATGGTGTACACTGTTGCGTTAGTGAGAAAAATATACCTGAAGAGATATCTGCCCCAACACCTCCATTGGTGTAATCATAGATAATTTATTTAATAAATAAGTACACTGCACCAGATAAGAACAGAGTCTAAAAATAGACTTGCCATGAAAATGACATTCTTAAACACCGGGACCGACAATGGTGCCAAATAGTCACCCAAATCATGTTTGTTAGTGAATTAAACTTACACAGATAAGCAAACCTGCATCTCGAGTTGACACCCTACCTAATGCCGGTAAGTAGCCCCACAAACCAATATATCCACATAGAGCACTTTAGAATGAAAATCAGATACCATGAGCAAAACTGACCTCCACAGTAAACCAACGTGTAGGGTGAACTGCTTGCGGCCGGGAGCTCCCTTGTCTAAAATAAAGACGAGATTAGGGTCACTTAGCAGTTAACAGAATGTCCATCATAATTTTAACTCTTCAAAACAGTCTAGAAAGTGATGTGGCTTACCTGTGTACGGCAGGAGGGTTTCAAACAGCATGGCGAACAGACTGAAGAGTAATCAGTCAAAAAGATGTCCGGGTTCGGATGCTGGTGAGATTCAACAAGAACGTTAGCCTATAGCGAAATGCCTCGTCATGGTAGGGCATGCCTGGAGACGTCCCGGGATGTCAGTTACGTCATTGAAAACTTAAACAAATTTAAATCCAACAAAGACTTGAAACTTTGGTTGCTCCAAAATGCAACCAAAAAAGTTCTATTAAAAAACTTTATTTGGAGTGCCAACATCCAAGTGGGAAATAGGCCCTTCCACATATGTTAAAAAACTAACGATGGCACTTCTAACGGAATACGTGTGCGACTCACAATAGTGTTCTAAAAATCTGGGCGAAAGGTCAGACACGTAAATGGGAAATTTTATCCATCTTCGCATAAAAAGATCTCTTTGAGTTAAAAGTAGAATATGAAAAAAGGGAAAGAGAGCACGCAAACGTGACCCGAATCGGGTATCAGAGCTCTTTACATAGCACCAGTTGCATTGCACGAGGACACATCCGTTTTTGTTAGGCACGGGGAGATTAAGTGACTTGCCCAGAATCACAAGATGTTCAGTGTCATTGCCGAGATTCGAAATCAGGTCCCCTGATTCAAGGTCGACTGCCCTAGTCATTAGGCCAACTCCTCTCTACTGGGGCCATTACATAGACAATGTGATCCTAATATGGACTGGCACAAAAATGGATATGAAGCACTATTTTGAGTATCTCAACGAGAATCCTTTCATTGTGAGTTTTACTCTAAATATGTCTAAGTCTCGGATCCAATTTTTGGATGTGGAATTATATATCTCAAACGACAAAATGTTCAGTACTCGCTATAGGAAGGACACTGCTGTCAACAGTGCTTTACACCATGACAGTGCCCACTCAACCAGTACCAAACAGGTATACCTTATGGGGAGCTCATCAGAATCCGAAGAAACTGTTGTGAGGACTTTCACTTTGAGGTGCATGCCAAAAGTTCATTGGAAAGATTGGAGAAAAGAGGTTACAAACGCCATGAACTCAATCAGGCACTTAGACGGGTACGGAATGTGACCAGAACGGATACACTTAAAGTCAAAGCCAAAAGGGCAACTAAGGATCGCTTGCCTTTCATCACTACACACTCCAAGCTCAACGATGATCTATTCAAGATCCTACGCAGGCATGGGAGGATTTTAAAAGGTGTCCCAGGAGTAGGCGCCTTATTACAAGAGAAACTATTGATCACTTTCAAAAGATCCAAAACTTTAAGGGAAATACTCTGTCCCAGCTATACGGTCCCCAGCACACCAAGTGCTGGAACTTGGCTCAAACATCCCATTGGTTTCTTCACATGTGGTGAATGTAATGTCTGTCATTTAGGTCTAAACAGAACACGTAATTTTTCCTAAAACAGTAATCATACTTACAATCTTCGGCATTTTATAAACTGCCAGTCCACCTATATGTAATATATGTCATTATCTGCAATTGCTCAAAAATCTATGTAGGAAGTGCAACAAGACAGCTGAGAGTTTGCATCCAGGAACACCGACGAGCCTGTCTTAGGAATGACTATACATGCATTAGGATCTCATACCTGTGAGTCTGATGTCCCTAAGGCTAACTTCAGGTTCTGTGCCATTGACTGTGGGCATCAGGATAGGAGGGATGGCAACAGAGAACTGCGCCTCAGACAACTGGAGGCCAGTTGGATCTGCAGATTGAGGGCTCTGTCTCTAGGGTTAAATACTGATAATGAGATGCACTTTTTTCTGTGATAAACTGTGAGGGACATTTGTAGAGCTACTGATCTGCATATATATCCAACATTTCCCTGTGCATTCTACACATTTTCTTACAATCTGGACAGCAATACCTCTGACTCTGTGACGCGTGCACTTCAGTTCATGTTGTCTGCGTTATGGGATACTTCTTATAAGGAAGCAACTGTTTAGGCGTGCTTATATGTTGTGACAATCAATCAGGTTACATTAATAGGTCCTATAGGTCCTATAATGCGGTACGGTTCTGTTTTATAGTTGCTGATGTTCGTTCCTTCAGCTGATAATCTCTATCTGTTAGAAATACTTTTGGAAGTTACAGGTCCAAAAAACGTTCTTTTATACTTATTTTTCACCAATCTTCAATTTGAAATTACATCTTGCCAAATAAGGAATGACTGTAAACCATGGATCTAAAAATTGTGCTTCCATTATGACAAAATACTGACAATGTTTCTTCTGTCTTTATGTTGGGTTGTTCAGTTTTCTGGTTGCTTGTGCCTGTTCTCTCAGGAGACAATTCTTTAGTTGTTTAGGAACACTGTGTATTCACTATGTGCTGATGCCTCAGCACTTTCTGCCATTCAAGAAATGTATGAGATACTGTCTTAATTCTTACATATATAAAAATGTACATCACATGCCATTAGATAGTTATAAACTCCAATCTTCACTTTTTCTATTCGTACATCATGTATACACTTTATGTACCATTATAAAGCAATAACTTATCGAAGAGAGTCTCTACAAAACTTTCTCCCTTCTTCTGTTCATTTCTTACAACTTATTACTATCTAGGGTGTCTAATTTGGGTGGTGTGAGAAAACCCTTTTCCCCCCTCTCTCTTTTCCTTTTTTCATACTTTGTACTCGAAGAGATCTTTTTGCGAAGATGCGTTAAATTTCTTGTTTATGTCTCTGACCTTTCCCCCAGATTTTTAGAACACTCTTGTGAGTCGCACACATATTCAGTTAAAAGTGCCATCGTTTGTTTTATAACATATGTGGAGGGGCCCATTTCCCACTTGGATGTTGGTGCTCCAAATAAAGTTTTTAATAGAACTTTTTTGGTTGCACTTTGGAGCAACCAAAGTTTTGAGTCTTTGTTCATGCAATGGATTTAAATGTATTAAAATTTTTGACAATGTAAGAGACGTCCCGGGACGTCTCCAGTCATGCCCTACCATGACGTGGCATTTCGCTATAGGCTAACGTTCTTGCTGAATCTCACCGGCAGCGGAACGCGGACATCTTTTTGACTGATTACTCTTCAGTCCATTCGCCACGCTGTTTGAAACACTCCTGCTGTACACGGGTAAGGCAAAACCCTTTTTTTAGACTGTTTTGACGTGTTAAAATTATGATGGACATTTTGTCAACCGCTGGGTGACCCTAATCTCTTCTTTATTTTAGACAAGGGAGCCTCCGGCCACAAGCAGTTTAACCTACACGTTGGTTTACTCTGGAGGTCAGTTTTGCCCATGGCGTCTGATGTTCATACTAAAGTGCGCTACGCGAATATATTGGTTTGTGGGGCTACGTACTGGTATTGGGTAGCGCGTCAACGTGAGATGCAGGTTTGCTTATCTCTGTAAAACTTAATTCACTTAAAAACATGATTCCGATGGCTATTTGGCATCATTGTCGGTCCCGGTGTTTGAGCATGTACTTTTCATGGCAAGTCTATTTTTAGTTTCAGCTCTTCTCCGGTGCAGTTTACTTATTTATTAAATAAATTATCAATGATTACACCAATGGAGGTGTTGGGGCATATATCTCTTCAGATATATTTTTCTTACTAACGCAACAGTGCACACCCTGGTATTTGATGTGGTGTACAGTAAATGGGCAACTTAAATTTCGGACATCCTGTTTTGTCTTGAATTTGTAACCCTGTTCTCTTGCTCCCTTACACACAGAGAGTTATTGACTACTAGATGAGCCCTTTCTACACAACCGCTTACTGCATTACCCTGCTGGATGACGATCATGTCTGGCTCTTACCTGAACCTGCGTATTTAAACTGCAGGGTCCAAGGGTACTTCGTTTGGGGGGCACAGTCTCCACATAATTAGGACACCAGTTTTTCTATTGGTTTTCTTATCTCAATAGACCTTTTTATCTGGAGCGAAATAAATTCCTCAAAGTGACATCAGGCACCCCATCACACCGTTTGGTGGTGCATATATTGGTAAGGAGACCAGTTCATCCTCCTCCGACACACGCCTAATTCACTTGGGGTATTGCATTTTGTCTGTCTTTCACAGTGATTCTTTCTGGCCAATGCAAATGTATACTTTACATTATTGCATTATTCATTTCACGCGTATATGATTTCTGGTGTCTGTGCTTTTCTGAATCACCCAAAAACATTTTTAGTAAAAAAATGTAACACTCATTGCTCTTCTCATTGTCCTTCCTCTTGCCTGCTTTCTTGAGTCTCTCCTGGTGTCTAGTTATTGGCCTCACTTTTTGTGGATACTGGTTTACATGCAGGTGTCTATAGTGTTTTGTTCACACCACCCTGCTTCTAAACCAATATTGTTTTTCTCACTCTATGCAGTTCATTTAAATACATTCTTGTTAATGAGCTTGTATGCATTGGATTTTTTTGATTTTATTACACTGATCTCAATATGTTATGTTTGCAGCCCTGATGAAGCCCTGTTTATGGAGAAACGCGTTGGCTGCATGTGTATTTGATTGAATCCATTAAAAGAAGAACCACTCTTCCCCGAAGACTCAAGAATAATTCTTTTGACTGTTCAATTGTTTCTTTGTTGCCTCTCTTTGCTTTATGTTATGTATAATCTAATTGTAACGTCTACAAGCAGCGGACAGTGGAGGTGGGCAACAATATTATCTGTGAATCTTCTGATCTAAACAAATCAAACTGACTATTTGGGCTGTGCAGCTTTAATCATCCCTAGCTGCTTATATATTTTGAAAAGTGGAATTTCTATTTACCCTGGATTTCAAACTATCTATTGTTGACTCTCACTGGACTTCCTTCTTGACAGTCAGTTTAACTTTCAGAGGTAAATCCCTGCTATGGCCAAGAGTGTATGGTTCCAACTAATGCTTCTCTGGAGAATCAGGCATTTCATCATAGAACAACATTTAGAATCAGTAGTCCATGTGCAGGTTATTTCCAGACTGTTCTATGGGAACTTGCTTCTCTGCGGACTTTCAAAAGCTTAATTGTCCCCCCTCAGACTACTTCTACACAGAGCAGCCGGGAATAATGGACCACATTACTCCCACCCTGCTAACTTGAAACTGGGGCTCAATTTAAAAGTAACTGCGTCATGCACAGTGCCATGTATGACTCTTCTCCCACCATTTCCATCTGGAAAATTAAAGGTCCTTGCTGCTCAACAAGGCTCAAGAAGCACAGAATCCTTACTTCTGGAACCTCCCACATTCAAGCATGACTGCATCATGAATCAATTCTTCTCTAGAAGTGCAACTACGATCCAAACCTCCCTTCTTAACAATTCTCCGCTCAACCCCCTGTCATCCCTCCTTTAAAAAGAAACTGAAAATCCTTTTCTTCGAGATACACTTTGTTAATGTTATGATTGTAAATGTATTTAGTGTCTAGAGCCTATTTCTTAATTGGTTTTACCCCATTTTATTGTTTGGATTAAGATTTGCTTCTGACGATTTTCAGAACCTGCCCCTCTTGTTAAGCATTCTATTACCCGCTGCTGCTGACTTAAGCATACAAAAGGTGACGGAGAAATGCTTGATTTGATTTTACATTTATAAAGGGCAACAAATGCCCATAGGTGTCAAGGCGCTATAGTCACAGCAACCCCCCCCCCTTCAGCGGTAAATCAAACATTTAAGAGGCCAAAAAAAAAACAGCATATGCAGTGTACAACCAGGTCTTTAATGCCTTTCTGAAAGGCAAGTGCCCTGTGATTGAAGTCGAGGACTGGGGGAGCGTGTTTCAGAGTCTGGCAGCAGCAATTGAGAAGGACACTATCTCATCTTGTGTACTCTGGGCAAGGTGACCAGGTTGCGATGGGCTGATCGCTGATCTCTACCTAGAATGTACGAATGGAACTTCTCTCTTTTCCCAGCAGGGCTTACTTGATAAAGAGCCTTATGTACCATACAGATAGCCTTAAATTTGATATGCTTTCTGCTAGGGAGCCAGTAAAGCTCACACAGCTCCTCAGAAGCAGATTTATGCTTGAGAATTTCAAGAAGAGCCCTAGTGAGAGCGTTCTGTGCTACCTGCAGTTTTGCTTCTATTTTGGAACCCAGATAGAGAGCATCGTAGTAGTTGATCTGGACATAAACAATGCCAGAGCAACCTGCTTACTCGCCGAGGTGGGAGTGAAGGGAAAGATTTTGTTTAACCTTCTTATAAGTCAGAAACACATTGCAACTGTGCGATTGACCTGCCCATTAAAAGAAAGCTCAGTATCTAGAATAACTCCAAAATACTTAGCCTTATCTGCCGGGACAGGCAAAGTGCAGAGGAAGTCAAGGTATGCGTTCCAAAAAGCAGCATCTCGATTTTCTCTCCATTGAGTTTAAGGAAGTTTCTTCCCATTCATTCTGCTACCACAGACATACAATGTGAGAAATTAACTGCTGTAGCTACAGAGTTCTTAGAAATTGGTGCAATCATTTGGTTGCCGTCAGCGTATGATAGCGCATGTGGCCCATAGAAATGAATATTGGTGGCGAGTGGAGAAACATAAAAATTAAATAATCTAATACTCAAAGACAAACCCTGCGGTACTCCACAAGGCAGGGAGAAGACATCAGAATGAAATTGATTCAGCATGACCCTTTGAGAGCGATCTTTAAGGACGGAGGACAACAGTGCCAAGGCCCAATCTGTAATGCCATCTCTTGTAGGCATTCAATTAGTAGAGAAGGGAAGGGGAGAGGGTTTCTGTTAGAAATGGGTGTCTCTAGTTGGCAGAGGTAGATACCTTTGTCCAAATAGGGGCCCTTGCTTCTAGTCAGGGTAAGGGAGATACACTTCTAAAATAACCCCTGCTCACCCCCTTGGTAGCTTGGCACGAGCAGACAGGCTTATCTCAGAGGCAGTGTGTAAAGCATTTGTGAACACATACAGTTATACAGTGAAAACACTACAAATGAACACCACACCAGTATAGAAAAATAAGTAATCTTTATCTACACCAAACAAGAGCAAGACGACAAAAATCCACAATACAGTAATAAAAATATGACATTCAAGTGGTAGAAATGGTTCAGTTTAAAGCAAATTACAGATGCAGCACTTTTCACACAAAGTACCTTGAAAGCGTCGCGCACACACACAAAAAGCGCCACAGGGAAGGTGATGTATCGGTTCCTTACACTCAGGGAAGGTGATGTGTTGGTTCCATGCTCTGGGGGAGGTGATGCGTCTGTTTCTTACTGCTGCGCAGGGGAGGTTATGCATTGATTCCTTACTGGAGAGGAGGTGATGCGTCAGTTTCTTACTGTGTGTGTAGGTGATGAGTCGGTTTTCTTACTGCATCCTCCAATGATGCGACAGACCTGGCGCCTCAATGCAATGATCCAGAACGATGCTTGGGTTCTTGAAGCTGCACAGCAGGGCTTGCATCGGAATCGATGTGGTGATCTCGGACTTCAGAGATCAGTGCACTTGATGCACCGTGCAGCAGTTTCTCGAACCGCGGGCACTCGCTGCGATGATTTTTCGGCTATGCGTCAGAAACAAGTGAGGATGCATCATGTTTCTTGTTGTAGCATTGCTTTTCAAGCTCCCAACAGCCAGAACAACCTCCAGAGGCCCAGACCAGCTACAGGTACCTCTTGGAAGATCAGAACTCCCAGCAAGGAAGTTCAGGGGATTAAGGGGTGAAGTCCTCGTGTCCCTGAGACTTCAGAACAGGAGGCAAGCTCTTATTCAAGCCCTTCGAGATCTTCCTCAACGAGGGGACACAGCAAAGTCCCTTTTCCCTTTCCTTGGCAGAAAAAAGCCACCGCAGGCCAACCCCAGACAGCAAACAGCACAGGGGCAGTATTCCTCCTCAGTTTCTCCAGCTCTTCTCTTTGACAAAGGTTCCTCTTGATTTCCAAGAAGTGATCTAAAAGTCTGGGGTCTGGGCCCCCCTTTTTATACAGTACATCTCTTTCTTCTCTCCTGGCCCTGGGCTCTGAGCCTAGTCTAAACCAGTTCTGGGAGGCACTTTGCAAGTGCACAACACCCTCCATTGTCAGTGTGAGCCCTGGCTCCAGACACACCAGAGGGGGGCAGAGACATCATTGTGGGAGGCAGGCACAGGCCTATTCAGGTGCAGGTGCTACTCCTCCCACCACTCCAAATGCAAACCAGGCCTATTCAACCTAGTGCTGACTCATCCAGACTCTCTGGAGCCACTGTACATCCCCAGCCCTTGTCACTCCAAAGCCAGACAGTCAATACACATCCTACCAGAGGCACACTGGATGACTAAGCAAGAAAATAGCTACTTTCTAAAAGTGGTATTTTCAAACACAGAATGTAAAAATCACCCGCATTAAAAGATGTATTTGAACATTTTGAGTTCAGTTATACTAAACTTAATTTTCCTACCTTGTTCCAAGGGGTAGTTAGGCTTATAACATGTTATGAGCAAACTCCCCATTTTATCCTATGGGAACAGATAGCCGTTCAATAGTGAAAAACGAAATTGGCAGTATTTCCCTATCAGGACATGCCACACATACCAGGGCATGTCCTACCTTTCACATACACTGCACCCTGCCCACAGGGGTACCTTGAGCCTACTCTAGGGGTGACTAACATGTAAGAAAAGGGAAGGTTAGTGCCTGGCAAGTGGGTGCACTTGCCAAGTCTACATGGCAGTATTAGACTGCACACAGGCACTGCAATGGCATGCCTGAGTTACATTTACAGGTTGCTTATGTGGGTGGCGCAGCCAGTGCTGCAGCCCCACTAGCAGCATTTGATTTACAGGCCCTAGGCACACAAAGTGCGCTGTACTACAGAATGCCTAGTAAATCAAATCAGCCAATTATGGAAACACCAATCTATACATACAATTAACAGGGTGAGCATATGCACTTTAGCACTGATCAGCAGTGGTATAGTGCCATGAGTCATAAAACCAACAAAAACAGGTCAGAAACAGACCACAAAGCAAAACATATGAGGATAAACCCGCTGTAAAAGCAAGGTCTAACAATATCAAATAGGATCAGTGCCGTGCCTTGCCCTTCAGGCACTAACTGCCTAATACAGTCTGTGGCCAACACTAATGCAGATTCAGTTCCATGATATTGCCGGGAAAGTGAACTGTGATGTGTCCAAACCATCCCTGATCTTCCACCAACTTCATCAGCTGGCCTTTTAAATGTCTCCCCAGGATCTTTGCAGGCAATGGAAGGTGCGAGATCAGACGATAGTTTTTGCAATGTTTACTATCAAGTTTTTTTTAAAAGTTGTCCTATATAAATCTGCTGCAAGACGAAACAGCAGAAAGAGGATACGTGAAAAAATAGTTCCATCAAAGCGGATGTTAACTGTATTTCGGCTACGGGAAACTGATAAGAGAAACATATGAGGAACAAGCATTGGTAATTGCAGGAAAATATGCTACAACCAATAGAAATGGGGGAAAGTAAGTGGCAAGTACAGGAACCAATGAAAACCCAGGAAAGACATGGGGTGGGATGTTAGCCTCTTTTAAATATATTGAAAACAATAGATTTCACAAGCACAGCACAAGTGCTGTGCAGGTGAAACCTAATAACAGTAAGCAAAAGAAAGTGACAGTGATTAAAAGGATCTGAAGTGCTCCGGCAACATTGTAACTAATGGTGTGTTCGCGAACGCATGCCCCTTATATAGCATCTCTAAAACACTAGAGCGCTAACTCAGAAATGACCCCCCTCAATCAACCAGGAAGTGGGCAGCGATCAGCTTCCCTCTGCAACAATCGATTCCTAGTGAATCGCGGTGGACTGGGGAAACAGTGCATGGCTCAAGTACAAAGTCAAAATACACCTGAGCACACCCAAGGAGAGTCACTATAATCCAAAGGTTTAGTCGAAACCTCAGCAACATGAAGAATAGTCAATTGTTAGAGTGTCCTTTTTTCGCAATCGAATATAAAGAAGTTTCCCAATCAGGTCCTGTTGCAGATTATTTTATTCATCAAACAACAACGCAGAGCAGCAGCAGCCGACGCGCGTTTCGCCCACTGGGCTTTTTCAAGGCTGCAGGAAAATACATATAAAACAATAATTGTACAATCATCGAATATGATCAGTGGAAGTCACCACAGTGTTTAAACACATAAAGATGCCCTTAGATACCACAATTCAAATTAGAAAATAAATATACACATCCATTGTATCATTCTGTCATTGGTTACGTATTCTCCCGTCCACATAGAAATCGAACAGACGTGGGAAACGCAACTCCAAACCTCTAGTGACATGATTAGACAGGAAAACACATGATGATTTACCCATGAATAAGGATAGAACATTATTCATATTGTGAACAAGGAAACAACATCCTGGTTATATTATAGAAAGCAGCACGCTATGTTAAGTTTGCCCATCGTCATGCATGAATATAGAAAACTGTAAATAGGCCTTTGTAAGCATCCTCTTGATGCAATCAATATCCCACATGACCAGATCTGGTGGAAACCAGATTGCATGTCAGCAATACAAAGGCAGTTTCTTCTATATGTCATCATGACACTCCAAAAGTCAATTACACAGACTCAATACATAGAACACTACCGCCACCAATACACTGATAGTGCAATGGAAAAACTTTGTGAAAAGTACTTAACATTACAGATATTCCTCTCACCTAGAAGATCATAATAACGTCTCCTAAGTTGATTAAAGTCATGCATTGTATATCCATCTCTTTCTGGATTGATTCTGATAAGAAAGCACAAAAGAAGAGGGACAAATGTCGAACCAGAAACCTAATATAGATGTGAGTTTTGTAATGCTCACATAAGTATTGGAAGTCATTATTACAACTAGTTCTCACCCTGTTTAATCCGTGTCCACTTTAATCTTCTTGTCGAGTATTTAAAAGGCAGCCTGGGACACGTAGTAATCGAGCCGTATCACGTGTTGTGATTAAGGTTCCCCTTCAGGTCTAGGAACCAGGTATCGGACCTTGATAAGCCCTGTATTGACAATTTTGAAAATATAGTTTCACTAAAAGTTCCCAAAAGCAAACTTAAAGAATTGTAATTGTTTAAAAACGGAGGACGATCTTCATCGGTAAAACTAATGCGCTCCCGTGAGCGTATCTGGCTACGCATTAGGCGTTGTAATATGAAGCACGTACACTCGGGTCCGGCGCTAAGTTCTTAGAAGCAGTAGACCACTATTTTATGGTTTAGGCTTTACCTGATTGCGGCAGCAGAATCCTGTCAAAGACGCGTGGCAACTCGGCGTGTCTGTAAACGCGGGTGCCATTTTTGCCGTCTTTTTATTCTTTCCCAATGGTCATAGAAAGCGGACTTGGCAATGTTATTCCATTCGGTATAACACGGTTTCGTAAAAAGAAATACTTTACCTCACGAATATTTTAAAATTTAACTTTTAACCAGGATGTAATTTACTTGCGAGCGTAGCCCTTAAGAGGCACATTGTGTACTAATAATAATAGTAATCTAATAGACATGAAAAAAAGACTAAGTTCCCTCATCGACGGTCGATGAACCTATCTGAATATTGGATGTAAATATCAACCAAATAGGATTAGAAATGCAACTTGCTCCTAAAGCCTCATGAGCAAGTGTAATAAAATACATGAGGAGCATAAGAATGCTGAAAAAGTCCCCTGACGACTATATCATTGCGGGGACATCGTTATGGCAGTAGAGTCAAAATTATACATAACTCATAGGTCATGTACCTATTCATTGTGATCAGCAATTGGTAAAACAAATAGGGTCAAATGTGTCCTTGGTGTCACAGGCACATATGTAGCAATTGGAGGAATAATAATACATCCATTTATAAAACAAGCGAGAATTCAGATGTACCAATAGCCCGTCCAATGCCAATAACAACTAGTGGAGATCTGGAAAATCTTGGACTCATTCCAAATGTAGATGTAATCATTTTGTGATAGTGTCCATAGACAAGAGAGATAAGGGGGGTATAAGCCCAGTGTCTATTAGTATGGAATCATGTTGTCACATGCCAATCTACCATTACAATGTTAGAGAAAGGAGAAACCAACAGATGTAGGGAATAATACGTGTGACAGTGAAAGGGCATGTAAGTGCCTTAACATGACTCATAGAAATTCACACAGCTCTTTATCACAATTTAACCCGTGTTCTACCGCCCTCAGTCTGATGATCCAAGTACTCTCTAATTTGCATAACTGCGATGTCATGTCGCCACCCCGTACATTCTGACTTAATGCATCTATACCATGGAAGCCAACTCTCTGTAGATCAATTGGTGTGTGTTCACTATTGAAATGAACTGCCAGGGGATACTGTGTGTTGTTATTTCTGATGGCACGAATGTGTTCTTGAATCCTCTCCTTCAAAGGTCTAATTGTGCTTCCAATATATATTTTGGTGCACACACATTTGATACAGTACACAACCCATTTGGTATTGCAATTAATAAATCTTCTGATGGTGTATGTTTTCTCCGTGTTGTATTTGAAAGTATTGATTTTGTGAAGTCCATAGCTACATATGTTACACAAACCACACCTAAAGAAACCACTGGGGGCAGCAGGTAACCAGGTAGAATGCTGTTCAGGAGGAATGAAACTGGGGCACAGTTGTTGTCTCAATGTACGCCCTCGTTGGTGAATCATCTGCGGTTTTGGTCCAATCACACCCTGTAGGCTGATGTCATGCGTTAAAAGATGCCAATGTTTTTTTAGAATCTTATACACATCTGAGCTCAGACTAGTATATGGAGTGATGAAGGCACTCTTGATTGTTTTCGAGCTTCTTCTCTTTTTTTTTGATAGTATTTGAAAGTAAATTTTTTCTGCTGACTTTATTGACTTTCAGTCTCGCTGATTTAATTATAGTCCTGGAGTACCCTCTCATTTCAAATCTTTTCTCTACAATTCTGAGTTCTTTGTCAAGAGAAGTTTCATCGCTACAATTGCGTTTGATACGGAGCATTTCTCCAAACGGAATAGAATTTATTTGTGAGGATGGATGTGCACTACTGGCGTGCAGAATCGCATTGCATGCTGTAACTTTCCTGTAAGGTAGACTGACAAGTCTACTGTCATTGACTATGATGGTTAGATCCAAGAAATTGACCTGCTCAGTACTCTGATTTTTGGTAAATGATAGGTTATAGTCATTGTCATTGATGTATACAAAAAATTCCTCTAGGGAACTACTGGATCCCGCCCAGAAGAATATAATGTCATCAATGAATCGTCCCCAGTATAAAATATTCTCAACCAAATGATCAGGACAGTTCCTCCAAATGTGGGTATGTTCAATAAGACCCATATACAGGTTTGCAAACTAGGGAGAAAATTTGGCTCCCATTGCCACTCCTCGTACTTGGCGGAACCAATAACCATTGTGGGTAAAAATATTGTTATCTAGCACTAGTTTGATCATCTCTAACAGCATCATAGTGTGTTCATACAAGTTGATGGGTCGACAGTCTAGGAAGTGTTGTACAGCTGTTAGGCCCCTATCACAAGGTATACTGGTATACAAGGAGCAGACATCCATAGTGACCAGAAAATGATTTGGTACCCATTCTACATCAGCAATTTTGCTTAGAATGTCCCGTGAGTCCTTTATGTAAGATGGTAAGTTAATTACATGAGGTTGGAGATACAGATCAATGTATTCAGATATTCTTTCTGTCGGTGAATTAATGCCTGAGATGATTGGTCTCCCCGGTGGGAAGGCACCGCCTTTATGTATTTTTGGCAAGATGTATATGCACGGATTGGTTGGTTTGGAATTAAATAGATATCTAAATTCTGTATCTGAGATTAGACCCAATTCTTTCCAATGTTTAAGACTGGTCTCAATTTTTGTTATGGTCATGTTCATGGGGTTACTAATCATTTTGACATAGGTGGTACAGTCTCCCAGTTGTCTATCAATCTCTTGAATATAGTCAGTCCTGTTCATTAGTACGACATTGCCTCCCTTGTCAGCTTCTCTTATGACAAGGGAGGCATCGCCCACCAGCACATTCAAGGCTTTTCTCTCATCACTAGTGATGTTTTGTTTAGTCTTTATGTTCCTCAAAAGGAAACGATCCTCAAGTTTATAAAGATCTTTAAAAACAAGATCCTGAAAAATGTCAATCGCATTGGGGCCTGATAGGTGGGGAGTAAACCTGGATTTATTTTTTAGACCACTGTCTGAATCAGAAAATGTGTCCAAGTTCAATTCACTAGTAATGTTATCAATCAACATAGGAATATCCTGTTCATCCAGAGATAAAAGGAGTTGTATATCCTTTATGTCCCTGATGGTTTGGGCATTATCATGATTTTCAATAGTCCCTGGATCTGGCAACCAATTATGTTTGTCAAGGAAGAATTTGTGTAATTTAAGTTTCCTGGTCAATTTAAAACAACTCACATGGAGTGTTGTAAAGTTGGGAAAAGCACTTGGACAGAAACCCAATCCTTTGCTGAGTAATTTTATTTCATTATTAGTCAAAACATGATTCGACAAATTGACAACATTAATCTGATCAGTGCCACTTATATTCACTTCATCAGTTACATTTGCTGTGTACGAGCCCCCGATCTGGTTGTTACTCCCATCCTTTCTTTTATGGCGGGATCTCGATCTGCATTTACCCCTCCTGGTTTTTGTGTGCTTCTCTCTTTTTGGAACGCTTGTTTGTTTCCCTTCCTGAAGCGTTGCAATTCTAAAAAAAAGGGGTCTGCATTGTTGGATAATGGGGGGCCTTGAGCACCAAGCGATTCACTACTCGTAATGCTACTGACACTGGAAGTGTCGGAAATTTCGGGTGTCTCTAGTCTCTGGGGTCTATTATCAACAGATGTTGATGGTCCGCTCATTCTAATATTATCGAATTTTTTTGCAAATGTGTAGACCCTCCCACTTAGATAATCTCTCTCGTACCGTTTGATTTTTTGTGACTTTTGCTCTTTTAAATAGAGTTGATGTTTATGTATTTCTTCTTTAAGTATGATCAGATTGCGTCCTGTCACTTCAGGTAGATTCAAATCTTGAATTTCTTTCTCCAAAAGTGAAATTTCTACCAACAGTTTTTCACGTTTCAGATCTGCATCTCTGATCAGAATGTCCATCATCCCCACCGATTAATTAAATAAAAGCTTTTCCCATTCCTTGAGGTGTCCTGCATTTAAATCCTCAAAGGATGGAAAAATCAAGATACGCAGTCCCCTTGGCACTTGTTGTTTTTCAATGTATTTACGCAGGACGATGGCGTCCCACCATCTTGAGAGCTCTTGTTTTTTGAGCCTCTCCAGTCTTAAAAATTTCATTTTGAGTTCTTCCTTTCCAGAATCCCTAGTTGTTACATTCGTCTGTGCAGGATTATGACCAAAAAGGTCATCTATCAGGGCATCCCTATTATCATCAAATGTTGCCATTTTCAAATATTTTGAACCTAAGATTTGGTGAAATTCAAATAAACGTAAAGAACACTCACAATAAATGATTAGTCAATTATCCAATCGTTGGCGGTCAGGTTATCCACCACTTGTTATGACCGTACTATCTCAATCATGTATCACCGAAGAGAATCGTGGAGTGCAAGACCCACAAAATGTAACATACAATCACAAAAGACATGGGTTTTTGCATTCAAGATCTGCACATCCACGAATACAGTAAAAAACACATATGTACATGTATATTTTGAATTGCATATAGAGGTGCTATCACGGTGTCAACAATACCCACCCATCAGGGTATAAACAACCATGGGACGAATCCCAAGGCAACATACAAAGTCAAAATACACCTGAGCACACCCAAGGAGAGTCACTATAATCCAAAGGTTTAGTCGAAACCTCAGCAACATGAACAATAGTCAATTGTTAGAGTGTCCTTTTTTCGCAATCGAATATAAAGAAGTTTCCCAATCAGGTCCTGTTGCAGATTATTTTATTCATCAAACAACAACGCAGAGCAGCAGCAGCCGACGCGCGTTTCGCCCACTGGGCTTTTTCAAGGCTGCAGGAAAATACATATAAAACAATAATTGTACAATCATCAAATATGATCAGTGGAAGTCACCACAGTGTTTAAACACATAAAGATGCCCTTAGATACCACAATTCAAATTAGAAAATAAATATACACATCCATTGTATCATTCTGTCATTGGTTACGTATTCTCCCGTCCACATAGAAATCGAACAGACGTGGGAAACGCAACTCCAAACCTCTAGTGACATGATTAGACAGGAAAACACATGATGATTTACCCATGAATAAGGATAGAACATTATTCATATTGTGAACAAGGAAACAACATCCTGGTTATATTATAGAAAGCAGCACGCTATGTTAAGTTTGCCCATCGTCATGCATGAATATAGAAAACTGTAAATAGGCCTTTGTAAGCATCCTCTTGATGCAATCAATATCCCACATGACCAGATCTGGTGGCAACCAGATTGCATGTCAGCAATACAAAGACAGTTTCTTCTATATGTCATCATGACACTCCAAAAGTCAATTACACAGACTCAATACATAGAACACTACCGCCACCAATACACCGATAGTGCAATGGAAAAACTTTGTGAACAGTACTTAACATTACAGATATTCCTCTCACCTAGTAGATCATAATAACGTCTCCTAAGTTGATTAAAGTCGTGCATTGTATATCCATCTCTTTCTGGATTGATTCTGATAAGAAAGCACAAAAGAAGAGGGACAAATGTCGAACCAGAAACCTAATATAGATGTGAGTTTTGTAATGCTCACATAAGTATTGGAAGTCATTATTACAACTAGTTCTCACCTTGTTTAATCCGTGTCCACTTTAATCTTCTTGTCGAGTATTTAAAAGGCAGCCTGGGACACGTAGTAATCGAGCCGTATCACGTGTTGTGATTAAGGTTCCCCTTCAGGTCTAGGAACCAGGTATCGGACCTTGATAAGCCCTGTATTGACAATTTTGAAAATATAGTTTCACTAAAAGTTCCCAAAAGCAAACTTAAAGAATTGTAATTGTTTAAAAATGGAGGACGATCTTCATCGTTAAAACTAATGCGCTCCCGTGAGCGTATCTGGCTACGCATTAGGCGTTGTAATATGAAGCACGTACACTCGGGTCCGGCGCTAAGTTCTTAGAAGCAGTAGACCACTATTTTATGGTTTAGGCTTTACCTGATTGCGGCAGCAGAATCCTGTCAAAGACGCGTGGCAACTCGGCGTGTCTGTAAACGCGGGTGCCATTTTTGCCGTCTTTTTATTCTTTCCCAATGGTCATAGAAAGCGGACTTGGCAATGTTATTCCATTCGGTATAACACGGTTTCGTAAAAAGAAATACTTTACCTCACGAATATTTTAAAATTTAACTTTTAACCAGGATGTAATTTACTTGCGAGCATAGCCCTTAAGAGGCACATTGTGTACTAATAATAATAGTAATCTAATAGACATGAAAAAAAGACTAACTTCCCTCATCGACGGTCGATGAACCTATCTGAATATTGGATGTAAATATCAACCAAATAGGATTAGAAATGCAACTTGCTCCTAAAGCCTCATGAGCAAGTGTAGGCTCAAGTACGTTGCCACATTTAAAAATAACCGTAAGCAAAAGAAAGAAACTGTGATTAAAAGGATCTGAAGTGCTTGGGCAACACCGTGACTAACGGTGCGTCCACGATCAAATGCTCCTTATATAGCGTCTCTAAAACACTAGAGCGCTAACTCAAATATGGCCCCTATAATTTGTCTAACCAATGGCAATCGCTCAGGGTAGTGTTGCAACCCATTGTTCTTTTTCCTAAGATGCCACCTCAGTTTGGACGCATGGTCATATGAAAATCAGTCTAGACCCTGCTCAAATAGGGACAGTCCAGCCCGAACTGGCAGGACAAGTCCTCCAGGAACTGGAACACAAACAACCCAAGACCGGTTTCAGTTTGACTGGGGCTCATACGTGGGTGTAGCTTGGTTCCAATGACACAGAAAGCACCTGACTCAAGAATGGGCATACCCTTGCCACTTGGGGTGGAACATCAAACACACAAAATGTGATGGGGGGAATGCTTGTAATTTGTCTAACCACTTTGTATACTTCACTACTGATTCTGTGTTTCCCCCTGCTACAGGTCCTAAAGTCTGCCCTATGCAATGCACAACATTGCAATGGTCAGTTGTGTGATGTCAGCATAGGATTTGTACTGGAAGCATATCTTTCCAGTACACATTCATATATCTAGACAAATGCAAAAGGATCCCACGAACTGGATCGTGCTGCAAACTTCAGTACACATTCAAGGTAATGGTATTTTGAGAAATGAAAGCTATTTTCCTAGTTAGCACCTGCTTTAAGGAGGCGTTTGATTTTTCACTCAAAGCTGGTCTGGTTATATCAGTAGATCAGGCTTTAAGTGCGTCACAAATTATAGGAGTCTGCACTATACTATCCTAATAATATTCCTGTGATGCAATAGAGGGCAAGGAGCTTTTGGTGCTGAAAAAAGGGCACCTTTCCAATGCAAAATACCCTCTGCTCTGGAAAGTAATTGCCAATTTGTTGATTTCCGTGACTTTAAGTCATCGCAAATTGTTAGTAAGTCTGAACCTATGTTTCTGGCCACCCTCAGCAATTTCAGCCAAAGATTAGGTAGGCATGTCAATTTTGAACCCACTGTTGTTTGTTTAGCATTTTTGCAAGCAGACAAGTGTCAGTTTAATTGCAGTAATCAAGGTGTGAAGGCATTTGTAGTCTCCACAATGTAGGTAAGTCCCTCTCGCATTATCCTTGTTTAGAGGAACACTAACCTTTTGTGGAGTCTTGTTGATATTATCATTACCCTGTTCTTTTTCCACATTATTTTCATTCTTTTCAACATCATGTTCTATCTACATCTCTCCTGTCTGATGTATTTCTTCCTCAATTATTCTTATACCCTTCTGACTCTGCAGGCCTTTGCTGTTGGATAGAGGCTGTCCTTGCCCCAGTGTTTCACCATCACCTGTTACATTAGTGTTATTTTCCATTTAACAACATAATGCCCAAATTGGTACAAATCTAACTTCAGATCACACCCCTGTTGTAATTGACTTAGAGAAGCGCGATAAGAAAATTCAAGCCAATTGTTGGCTGTTTAATAACACTCTATGTGGGGATAGAACTTTTATTGAAAAATGTAAAACTTTTGAGACAGATTTTTTTAAACATAATATACTTCAAGATTCTGAATTTCAATTTATTTGGGACTCCTTTAAATAACAGAACAGGGATTTATAATGTAGAAACTAAAAATGAAATGCAGAATAAATCTTGTTATCCAACAACGTAATGCCCAATGCCCAATGCAGATGTTAGCACTGGGATGTACCAGGGTAGCCATATGCTTTACAGATGTACATAGAATAGAATAGACTCTTCCTGAATCCAAATTACCATAACTTTTTCAATATCTTCTTTAAAAGGAAGGCAGCTTGCTGTCCCTTGTTGTATGCAATGTTGTGTGTTCTTTGAAAAAGATGACTTTTTTTATTATATCACAAAATTATCTACCAATTTCCCTGATTAATATAGATGCTAAATTGTTGCTAACATTTTATCCTGACTTATTAATAATTATATTCCTGATTTAGTCCAATTAGAACACACTGGTTTTGTCAAAGGAAGGTACATTACCGATGACTCTAGAACTTTTGTAAATATTATACACAGTGGTTCTCAAATAGTTGACCTAATAGTGGCAGTATCTATTACGGCAGAGAAAGACCTTGACCATGTTAGCTGAGATTTTATGTTTTAGACTCTAAGATAGCGTGACCGTGGTCTAAAAAATGTACCTTATATTTACATTTTTATTCTGCCCCCAAAACTTCGATCTATGTTAATGGTGTACAATTCTCCTACGTTTCACTTGAACAAGGCACTCACTAAAGTTGCCCCTTATCTGCATTGATTTGCATATTGTCCTTAGAACTCTTTCTAGAAAAAATACTTAGGTCTCATGCTGGTTTGAGATATAAACTTAACTAAATTGAAATAACATTCACTGTTTATGCAGATTATATACTATTGTATATGGAGGATCCGGGTTCTTTTTATTTATTTTTTGGGAGATCATACTCTACCATGTCTGGATATAAACTAAAAGTTGATGTCTGAAATAATGCCGCTTAGTAAATAATGTTTTAGGGACATGTTCAAAATTGAAGACTTTGTTTGAAGTGCAACCCAGATGAAGTGCCTAGGTATTCTATAATCCAACTCAATTAAATAAAACATTTTGCCTAACAATGAAGTTAGTCATAAAATCAGTCACTTACTCTAAAAATGGTCTCCACTTTTTTTTGACCTATTGAAAGCCATCTAGATATGATTAAAATTGTAAGATCTTACAATTACTAAATTTACTTTGTCCTTGCTTCCACTTAAACTCCCCGTAATATTTTTTATATCAATAGATTGTCTTCATGTGAGCTTTCTATAATAGAGTTAAATTATTCAATATTCATGGTAGACTTAATTTCTGGGATTTTTATGAAGTATTGCTTTGCCTTTACACTCAAACAGAGCTGACCTTCACTGTTTGGGACCCCTCTAGAAGTAAAACAAATCTGTCCAAAATGTACCTTTAAAAATATATATACATGCTACACGAACATAACAATTCTTCCTGTGATTTCAAGTAGGGGAAGGAGTGGGCTATTTTATTCCCTGTCTGACCTTTCTTTGGAGCCCTCCTCTAGAAAAAACACTGATGATTCCTAGAATAGAATTAGTCTACATTTTCTAGGAATGTAGGCGATGGAGAGGCAATTATCATGAGGCGGCTGCAGCTACTAACCAAAGGCTAGGATAAATACAACTCATAATGGGATTATTCAGCAACAGAACTCGCTCCCCTTGTCTCAAAGTCTGGAAATAATATCATGACACCTCCCCCCCCCCCCTCCCCCACCTAGCTAACCTTGGAGGCTATTTAACAGGCGGTAATAGCACACAGGAAGGAGACCCATAGAGACAATCAAAAGGCCCAACAAGACACAAGGAAGTTTTAGGGCTCAGTGCAAAAAATATCTAAAATAGTATTGCGGGCAGACTTGAAGCTTGGACTGAAGCTCTAGAGTCAAAACAGATGGGAACCGATGATCCAAGGGATTAGGTGGGCGGAAGGATGGGAGGACCGCATCTTGTTATATGCGGATGATGTATTGTTATATATGGCCTCCCCTGAGCATTCCATTCTGGTGCTCCTAAATATTTGTGAACTCAAAGAGAGGCTAAGAACAAAGTTACCGCCATGGCTTGATGGAGCAGGGAAATGGATTATGTGTTTAGAAAAGAACACCGCAGGTATTAACCTAGCGATGGGCGACATTAAGAGTCTGTTGAGCAACCTAATAGGGGAACAGACAAACACGTGTTCGCCCAAGCCCGCATTCCAGCAATAACGCTAACAGAGAACCAGCATTATGGGGCTACATTTAATTCAAATAGGCACTGGATATGGACCTCCCTGAGAGAAATATTCTCCGACTGCCCAGATGTAGGGGGGCCAATGGCAGAAACCATGAAACCACAGGAAAGTATAAGCAAGTTCCTGAATAGAATGAGGGAATGATGGGGACAAGAGACAAGACAGCTGTGGACCGATACGGGCCCACAAGTCACATTTTTCTATGACATCCTTAAAAGGGTGCTACCCACTGAGATACAGAGCCGTTGGACAGCATAGTGGGGTTAGATACCAAACCTTGGTGGGAGATAAATGCTCACGTCCTCCACTACCACAAAAAGTAACAAGAAATGGATAGCGAAAAACAGAAGCAGGCGCAAAGAGACACCGCAAAACTGGTTAACAGAAATTGAAAAGATTGCCCTGGAGGGGGCAGCGATGGCCGCAACCGTGCAGATGGCACCAGTCTTGATGGGGTCTCCACTGCAAAACCCCAGTAGAGGCCAGGGAGGTTGGCAACAACCAGACCTTAGGGAATGCTACAATTGCCATAGGCCGGGGCACCTGCCAGAGAGATGCCGGCTAAAGGAATACCATGAACAGCAAAAACATCAGAGATCAATAAGCCAGGTCCAGCCACCACAAAATCCTACGAAAGTCCCTCCTCAACACCAAACACAGGGGAATCCAAATGTACCCCATATCCAGCAGGGAGGTCTCCCGTTCACCACACAACCACAGCAGGGATCCAGCAATTGGGCAAGCATGTGGCAGCAGCAGCCTCAGACAGGGAATCCTAAGCAAAAGGGTCTGGGGCAACCACACACACAGGGAGGAGTGATTATGTGGGAAGGCAGTGCCTTCACGGAAACATAAAGAAAAACTGTACAGTAAAAATAAAATCCCCAGCTCAAGTAGGAATGATCCCAAAAAATGAACACTCACCCTCATCCCCCAAACCACTACCAGAACAGAATTTTTTCATTTGTTTTTTATTTCACAGAGTTTTATATAGCGCAAACTTGACCCGAATCGGGCATCAGAGCCCTTTACATACCACCAGTTGCATTACATGAGGACACATTCATTTTTGTTAGGCACGGGGAGTTGCCCAGAATCACAGGATGTTCAGCGTCATTGCTGAGACTCGAACCCAGTTCCCCAGATTTGAGGTTGACCACCTTAGCCGTTAGGCCAACTCCTCTCCCCAAATGGCTAAAGACAGCAGTGGGAGGTCAAAACATTTATTTACTTGCATCCAGAAATTCTGAGCAGCTAACAGTTGTGCCGATTGGGGGCCAGCACCAAGTTCGTCATCAAGGTTTGATCTCACTTGAGCCTCACTCTGCTGCTGATCCCACAGGGTGGGGTTGGCTGTTCACGCCTCAATGGCAAGGCACTCTGAAGAGGGGCCATGAACAAGAGCTGTTCAAAAAGAGACACCCAGGTCCTGCGGCCAAATTAAAAATGGATGTGTTCTGATCACCAAGTCAAATGGTCCCCATTTTCAGGCACCATGTCTGGGGCCTATATTTCCTTCATGGCATAAGCCCCAGTCTAGAGCTACCCGGTGGACTCCTACAAATCTGGTTGAGTTGAATAAATTCTTGTGTTTAACTTTTTTGTTGGGCCTGATAAGGAAAGCGGCGTTGTCTGCATATTGGTCTACCAATCCTTTGATGGCAACGGTGATATTTCCTGCAACTATGAGCCGTAATCAGTATTTTCTTCTTCTTTGGATGTTGCATTTTGTTGATAATGCTTTAGCATTGCCACGAGATCACCCTGATTGTGACCGTCTTTTTAAGTTTTGACCTATCCTTGATCACTTTGTAGATCGATTTTCAGAGATCTATGTGCCAGGGGAAGAAATAGCTGTGGATGAGTCTTTGGTCCTGTTGAAGGGCCGATTGGTTTTTAGGCATTGCATTCCTAGCAAGAGGGCACGTTATGGAATTAAGATGTATATGCTGTTTTAGAGTATTACTGGCTATGTCTATAATTTCATGGTCTACACCGGTAGGATTACAATATTGACATCGCTGGTTTTCCGTCCTCTTTTGGAGTTACAGAGAAAATTGTGTGGAACCTTGGTAGAGGACGTTTTAACAAATATCACCATTTATACGTAGATAACTTTTACACTAGTATGCCATTGCTCAGTGGACACTGTTGGTTGTGGCACAAACCGCTCTAACTGTAAAGGTTGCCCAAAAAGGCTAGCTTGTAAATCAAACTTGAGAAGGGACAGTGCAGTGCCTTGTGTAGTGATGAACTTCTAGTTTTGACATTGTCTGACAGGAGAAATGTCTATATGCTGACTGCCATCCATGATGAAGGTACTTCACCTGTGTTTGGGGTCAGATTACTGAAGTGCGCAAACCTGTGTGTATTTTAGACTACAATAAGCACCTGGGTCATGTAGCTAGAGTACATCAGAGGATGGAACCTTACACTGCTGTTCGTAAGGCGCACACTTGGTATAAGAAGTTGGCTCTCCATTTATTCTACTTAGCAACCTTCAATGCTTTTGTTTTATTTAAGGATTGTTCTCCAGAGTCAATTATGACATTTATTCAGTTTCAGCAGTCTCAGATAGGTAACCTTGCTGTAGTGGCACAGGCAAGATTTCCCAGAGAAGCACTGGTGAAGGATGTGGCTCGATTGAAAGATCGCCACTTTCCTGATCACGTTCCTTCCACAGTCAACAAAGACCTTTCCTGCTAAGAAATGTAGAGTCTGTTACCAGAGAGGTATCCGGAAGGAGAGTTGTATGCACTGCCCCCATTGTCCTTCTAATCCTGTGTGTGCCCGCATATTTTAAATTGTACCACACGGAAACGAGTTATTGGTTGCAACAATGAACGTAAAAGCAAACTGATTGGTCTGTATCATTTTATATTTTTTGTTCAGATTTCATGGTTGCATTAGAGTTATTGCAGGGATTCTGCGGAGTCACAGGACTATGCTTGAGATCATGGAACCTTAGTAGGCAGGGACTCAGCCATCCTACCACCTAAGTACCCATGAGCCCTAGACAAACTAGCTATAGTGTCTTACTTGACTTCCTACTCACTCACAGAGTAACAAGTGATTAGACACCCCAGAACACAACACTCCCGACCACTGTTCCCTAGAACGTGCGCGCGCGCCCACTGAAGTCCCCACAAGCGCGCATTGTCCCAATTGTAGTGCGCACACACACACAACACAGCCTGAAAGTCCGGCCGCCGCTTTTAAAACGGGAGCGGCACGAAAACGGTAATTTCCTGGTTGTCGGAAGCAGAGCTGCAGACGACGGTGGAGAGGACACAGCTGAGCGTCAGGAAAGTGTCTTCTCCCTTGTGCCCTGTATGGTTGGGGAGGGCTCGGGTTTACGAGCAAGTGCAGCCTGCACTTGATGCATTTTTTTCTTAATTGTGCACGCCAGCGGGGCAGTTTGTGGGCCTTTGTGAAAGTATTCATGTTAATTGCAGCGCCGTCATGCGCTGCAATTAACATGAATTCTTTTACACAGGCCCACAAACTGCCCCGCTGGCGTGCACTATTAGGAAAAGGAATGTGGTAATCTAAAGTGTGACATGTTCTTTCAGATGATTCTGAAAGAACACGTCGTGTTGAACTCTGCATTCCTTTGCTAGTAGTAGGCATCTGCGGGGCTGAATGTTGGCCTTTGAAATAGTTTTCATGCTAATTGCGGTACACACGGGTGCTGCAATAAACAAGAATACTATCTCAAGGCCCACATTCAGCCCCGCACTATTAGCAAAACTAATGCAGGGTCAAACACAACTTGGGCTTTCAGAATCACATGTCGTGTTTGACCCAGCATTTCTTTTGTTAAAAGTGTGTGGCTGAATGTGGGCATTTGAGATAGTATTCTTGTTAATTGCAGTGCACACCAGCGCTACAATTAACATGATTATTATCTCAAAGGCCCACATTCAGCCCCACAGCTGCCCACTATTACCAAAAGGAATATAGCAAACAGTGGTGGCTGATGAAGTTTAAGAGTGGTGGGGCTGGGCCTGGCGAAGGGGGATGGAAATTGCCAGAGGGGGCACGTTAGGTGAGCATCACTCAAATAAAGGTTGCTACCATAGTCCTGACGTGATACAGTAAGTGCCTAGATGAAGGATTTCTAGCAGTTATACAAAGCAAATACAGTGTTTTATGAAGTCTAAAATAAAAGCAGCAACAAGAGGTCTCTTTGGATTTGAAAGAGGGCAGTGTAAGCCAGGCAAAACGAACTGGCCAATAAAGAAATGACTTAACATTTTCGTTTGTTGCAATGGTTGTCCTGGAATTAAATGTTCTTGTTCCAGTCTGAACATAGTTGCCAAGTTTTCAGTGTGCTTACGTGTGACATTTCAATGCTACGCGCTGGGGGTACGCACCGTACATACACGGGTGGGTGTTCGACTCGTACGTACACGGGTGTACATACACGGGGGGTTCGACTCGTACACGGGTGTACATACACGGGGGTTCGACTCGTACGTACACGGGTGTACATACACGGGTGGAGGTTCGACTCGTACGTACACGGGTGTACATACACGGGGGTTTGACTCGTACACGGGTGTACATACACAGGGGGGTTCGACTCGTACGTACACACATACACGGGTGGGGGTTCGACTCGTACGTACACGGGGGCTGTGGGGGGTTCGGCGCGTATGCGGGCACATGTCTCCATGGTTGCTATGGAAGTTCGGTCCGTACGGTGCATTTTCCATACGGTTGTGACATCGGACGCACGGGATGGATCGTACTTGCGCGCTCGGACTTCACTTTTCACATTTGTACGTAAAATCATCCGGGGATGTGTCGGACACTTTTTCCGACCCGAGGACGTGTGGGGAAATTTTCCGAATGCGATTCGTATGGTCTTTTTCCCATCCGAATCGTACTTGGCAGTTTGTACGCTACTTGTACGATTCGTACGGTAAAAAGACCGGATACGAGTCGTACGGGGAATTTTTTTCCAGGATCGTAATTGGCACCTAAGAGTGACGCTTTCTTTCCAGCAAAAGATAGCTGGCAAGTTTCATTTTCCTTATGTGACATTTTCATATTTTTCTTGTGTTTGTGTGACATTTCTATTCTTATGTCTGATCCGTCTCAATATTTTGCTTCCCAACAACATTTTGATCCATAACCAATATAACAGTGAATTAATTAACATAGACTTTAATCCCTATTAGCGCTGCACCTTAAACTGTAGAACTTGTGATTTCATATCTGATTTTAGTGTGTGTTGCCTTTGCATACTTTACAAAGCTTGTATTGCATTTCATAATGTTTCCTTTTTACATATAAAATTGTTCTGAAATAAAAAAGGCATCTACATAACACTTCAAGCATATCGAATAGTGACCAATTCCTTTGCAATACAAGGTGTTGCAGGATTTTCTTTGAAAAAGACGTCTTCACATCTACCTTCAATAACCACTGTTCAACTACTAACACTTGAACATGAGTGATCACTGGTACTAGGCAGCAATTAAAAGGTGGGAACCTTTTATCGCTCACAAATGTACAGACTCAAGAAGAATCAAAATTAAGCAAAACAAACTAATATGAGCAGAGAACTACATTAAATCACAATAGACTCTTTCCTTTCTGAAATCCGCCACTCTTTCAACCTTTTCCATTTTAATGGGATCCAGCACAACAAATACACTTTCCTGATAGTGACTCGGGACAGAATTGTGTCAAAGGTAATTTACTGTATTATTGCTTGAAAGGGTGTTCTAACTTTAACCAAACACTGTGTAAGGCACCTCAATGACAAGCTGGGTGATGCTGGGTCAGTGTCCTTGTAATTACTACACACTCCTTTGGCATTGCAAGCCAATGCGCGGGGCAGTATTGGAACATGGTTTTATGCAACTCTTTGTTTAAGCTCCGTAGTTTCAGGAGCCGTAAAATAAGATAAGGCGCCGGGGTCATTGTGAGGCTAGACCCAGTGCTTGCACTTTGTGTATTTAAAGGCGTCTCCAAGCCGCCCGCAGCCAGATTCATTTAGTTCCATATCCATGTGTATTGTACATATGTGATCTTGTATAGGCTCCCAACATTCCCCACCCGATGAACAGTGCTCGAGCTGAGGATCTTTAGTGAAATCTTAAGGTACCATCGATGGAGTCCTATGCTTTTCTAAACCCGAAGTGCACTTGCCTGTGTAACCAATTCATGTCATGGCGTCTGTATCTAAATTGAACACCTGTCTTTAGACCCTTCATGTGGTGCTACAGGTGTGGAAATGCACCATCCTTTCACTTTTTTAAGCAAAAATTTGGAGTGATATTTGGAGCTGCACCCACACGCGCGGTCTGGTTGTCGGCGCACATAGCCTGGGCTGCAGTGCACAGAGACCTTACACTGCCGCACACAGAAGATAAAAATTAGAGGGAACATTGCTCCCGACCCTCTCATGAATCGCGGACAGGACACATCCTTTCACTCTCACACTTGTACTAGTCCACAATGCGTTCTGACAGAGACACAAGGAAAGTTTAAAATGTTTATTTTAACTATCGTACTCTAGTATGCAGTATACGTGCCACAATAAGTAAGAAAATGCCTAACACAAATACGGTCAGCATAGTAAGTAGTCCATAAATGGTAAAAAGAGCTCTTATTATATATGAAAGGGTAGCCAAACCTCCCTCCCCTTCTACAGAAGCAAAATTATTATATATAAGAAGATCTCCGGGCGTTAGCAGCAGACCCCGTAAATTAGCATACGCAGATGAACGTTCTACATCTCAGGTGCTGTTACTAATCTGTGCATACCTACATGACATAAGTACGTGTTCCCAAACAACAGCTGAATCTGCGTGTTTTGTTTAGGTGCTAGGGGCTGACTCGAACACAATAACAAGGGGCATTGTTGCTTGACCTTGTCTGTAGTATTCAGACTAAATCCCAGGAAAGAACAGAATGCAAAAACAGCAGGTTCTGTGTGAAAGTGCAATGTTGGGCAAAGCAAAATATGTTTGTATAGTAACGTGCGCAAAGCAGAGGACAGTCTGCAATGTGCTCATGATAACATAGGGAAAATAGCAATTGGCCTGAATGGGACATGTGACCGTGTGATGTATTTAGTTGGAGCTGTTCTGTTTGTAGTTATAGTTTTGTATCAATTGCCAATTGGTTTGTGTTTTCTTTTTTGTATAAAAAGGGTGAGGGCGGTGTGCCTGGACAGGTGCTTGGTTGGCCATGAGTATCAACTGGTGCTTGGCTGGCGGTTTGTGTGGACTGGCACTTGGCTGGCAGTGTGTGTGGACTGGTGTTTGACTGGCAGTGTGTGAGAAGTGACTTGCTGCTGGTCACAATACACCCTGCTAGCCAAATGCCAGGGCTCATACTCCGTCAACCACCAGTCGGTGTGATTGCTATGTCAGTCATGTGGACGTATGAAAGTGACAGGCCCATGAACGGTGCTGTTAGTTGATGTGAGAGTTATACTGTGCTGGGCCCACGGCTGGCAGTGTGAATGTCCTTGCTTGTATCATGTATGAAAAGTGTGTGAATGGCCTGTAATGGCCTTGTCGTGGCTTTACAGCTCACAAGCTGAGTCATTGGTTCAGGTTTTCGACTTTTCAATTATTAACAGTGAATTTCATTTTTGGGAAATCTCTTGTTAATAAGAGTTTACGCACTGAACCTTCACTCACCCTCATGCCAAATCCAACCAGTATGTGTATGTACTTGAGGAATAGATGAGTGTGAAGTAAGATTTGTCTTTTCTGTCTTTCTCTTCCAGGGTGTAGGTTGTCTCTACATTATCTGTTGTTGTGAGTGTTGTAATGTGCTGGGCCGGCGGCTGGTGGTGTGAATGGTCTTGTGTGTGTCACGTATGAAAGGTGTGTGAATGGGCTGTAAAGAGGTTGGTGCCTTGTTGCAGCTTTACAGCTCATGAGCTGTGAGTCATTGGTTCAGTTTTTGGAACTTTCAGTTATTATCAGTGTATTTCACTTTTGCAAAATCTCTTGTTAAAATTTTTTATATTTTGAACCTTTCACTCACCCTCATGCTAAATCTAACCAGTATGTGTTTGTACTTGAGGAATAGATGGATAGGAAGTAATATTTGTCTTTCTCTGCCAAGGCGTACACTGTCTTCATGGAAAAATCTAACAATTCTAGTTATTTTTGTAAATTAAAAACCCAGGGGAATACAGGGTGGTATGCCTCTCATGGATCCCAACAAGTTTTCTTGCCCACAATGACCTGCAAACCGCAAAACTAAAGTCACATATTTTCCTTGTCTTACTGTGGGATGTGTGGCTTGCATGGATCTGCCAATGTTTTCTTACTCAACAAAATCACTTTTTCCTCACATTTCTGTGTGGGCAAGTGGAGGGATCACCAGGCCGACAGAAATGTCCTAACGCCAAGGGTTCCCCCAAGTCAACCGATAAACTGATAAAAATACTACCTCACTTGTGTGGGTGGGCCAAGTGCCCGCAACAGGGAAGGGCCCAAAACATATTGTGCAGGCATAAAAAACGATTGATCACAAAATGGCCAGGTTTTATGAGGGATTAACCTTCCTTTTTGGTCCTGGGCTCGATGGCCATGTAGAGAACCCTACCAAACTCAGACATTTCTGAAAACTAGAAACCCGGGGGAATCCAGGAAGGTGTGGCTTGTGTGAATCTCGCAACGTTTTCTTACCCAGAATCCCCTGAAAACCTCACATTTTGCTAAACAAAACACATGTTCTCACATTTCTGTGTGGGAAAGTTAAGGGATCGCCGGGCCGTCACAAATTTTCTACCACATACTTTTCCAAGGTCTCCTGATAAAAATGGCACCTTACTTATTTGGGTGGGCCAAGTGCCTACTACAGGGAAGGTACCACAATGCTCAGGGGCGACCCGCTGGGAGGTGAAGCAGTGTGATCCCACATTGATTTCCTGTTTAAAAGGCTCCCTCGAGCCGGTTGAGCTGACAAGCTCGTGGAGAGGCACCTGCACGCCTTGAGAGGTACTGTGACCTGAGAAGACTTTGGCAGCCTGCTCAGCAACCCCAAATATTTGATGCCTAATCTCTACTGATGACGGATAATGATCCAGAAATACGTGTATAGAGATGGCCAGTACAACTTTGTAATTACTCGAGACAATCCTGAAAGCACACACGCTTGTTGAACTGCATTGACCACAATGCTCAGGGGCCATCCGCTGGGAGGTGAAGCACTGTGATCCCACATTGGTTTCCTGTTTAAAAGGCTCCCTCGAGCCGATTGAGCTGACGAGCTCATGGAGAGGCACCTGCGCGCCTTGAGAGGTACTGTGACCTGAGAATACTTTGGCAGCCTGCTCAGCAACCCCAAATATTTGATGCCTAATCTCTACTGATGACGGAAAATGATCCAGAAACACGTGTATAGAGATGGCCAGTACAACTTTGTAATTACTCGAGACAATCTTGAAAGCACACACGCTTGTTGAACTGCATTGACCACAATGCTCAGGGGCGACCCGCTGGGAGGTGAATCAGTGTGATCCCACATTGGTTTCCTGTTTAAAAGGCTCCCTCGAGCCGGTTGAGCTGACGAGCTCGTGGAGAGGCACCTGCGCGCCTTGAGAGGTACTGTGACTTGAGAATACTTTGACAGCCTGCTCAGCAACCCCAAATATTTGATGTCTAATCTCTTCTGATGACGGATAATGATCCAGAAACACGTGTATAGAGATGGCCAGTACAACTTTGTAATTACTCGAGACAATCCTGAAAGCACACACGCTTGTTGAAATGCATTGACCACAATACTCAGGGGCGACCCGCGGGAGGTGAAGCAGTGTGATCCCACATTGGTTTCTTATAGGCTGTGCCAAGTGTTGTTATTGTTAAGACAAAAAGGTGTTTCCCTTGGTATAGACAAATGTAAACTGAATGCAACTACAGTGGATTATTTCAGGTACATGTTGTCTTCTGAAGGGATGCAACCTAAACATAGCCTGGTTAAAGCAATCAAACATTTCAGCATTCCTAGTGACAAGGGTCAGTTAAGATCATTCATGGGTCTCCTAGAGTTTTATTACCAGTTTATTCCCAATTGTTCATCCAAAACTTACAACATCAGATGCCTTCTCAAGAAAAATGGCTATTTTTGTTGGAATGATGTATGCACTAAGGAATGTAGGTCAATCAAACATGAAGTAGCTCATGCCATTACCCCAAAGCGTTTAATACTGAAGTCACAAGTTACTACTCCCTCGCCTGTTGAAGCCACTGAGGTTCCTGACAAACCTTGGTTTAAGGTAACTGTTGACATTATTGGCCCTTTATATTTGTCTGCCAATCTACCATACTATGGTATTGTTTCCATCGATTTTCATTTTCGTTGGCCAGAAATCAAGCGGGTAAGAACTTCTGATTCCACCTCTGTTATCAAGTTTCTTAAGTCACTATTTGTGAAGGAGGGCGTGCCTGAGGAACTTCTCAGCGACAATGGCCCCCAGTTTGTTCCAGTTCAATTTGAAGAATTTCTATGTTCTTTTGGTATCAAACATGTTAAAACTTCTCTTTACCATCCGAGAAGCAATGGCCTTGTAGAATGTTTTAACAGGGTCATTAAACAGAATGTGCAGTTGGCGAAAGCGAGTGGTCTAAATTGTAAGGCAGAAGTTGAAAAACATCTATGGGCTGTTCGCACCACTGTCAATTCTGACACTAGTGTGTCACCATTTGTTTTGTTAAGAGGAAACCTACCAAAACCATACATTTTTGAAAACTTGACACCCAGGAAAGGCCAGGGATGAGTGGCTTGCATGGATCTCCCAATGTTTTCTTACACAGAATCCCCAGGAAACCTAAGTTATAGGGCATGGCCAGGTGCCAATGTAGTCGGCCACACGCTGCGGAGTGCCGACTCGGGGATCCCTTATCCAACATGATTCTGAGCCCCTGTACCCCTGATAGCCAGATGAGTGCACGGGTGAGCCATCAGGGGAACGCAGAGAAGAAGTAGGAATGCTCTAAACAGGGGGAATCGAAGGATATCTCTGCCTGTCAAGGTGGTCCTGAAGCGACTCCCACAAAATGGCAGCTGCGCCTGGCTCCAAGCCATAATGGCGGCATATTTGAAGCAAGTGCAGCTGGTCCGGGCGATCGGAATGCGAGACGACTGACAGGGAGCCCTGGGGCACTGACCGGAGGCCCAACAAGCAATCTTGGAACTGTCGGAAGACCTTGTTAGTGAACGCCAGGGGGCAATAATGAGGGAGAGTCCCTGCGAGCATGGGGGCGAAATCCAGGCATAGCGAATGCCGAACCAGGGTGGAAGAAGAAGGTGAGCCGTAGAGGAGCCATCAGGATACAACCCTGACCAGTAGGGGTTAAGTAGGGTAATCCCACTAACTGGCTTGCGACTCAAAGGGGAAATAACCCTCAAAGACATGTACCCTGAACTCAAGCAGATGAGTCCCGGTGGAAGAGCAAGGCAAGAGCATTGTGAGGCCTGACAAGTGGAGGAGGGCCAAGGAGCCATACAAAGCCCAAGAGCAAGCGAATCAGAAACACTCTGGGGAGGGGAGAGACCCCCAAGACACAGAATTATTAGCAGTTCCACTGAGATAGGGATCCAGGAGCAGTACAGGGATAAGGCACGAACAACCTACATTGGCTAGGGTAGAGCGCGTCCCGCACTGAGTGCAGTGATTGCCAGAGGCTGCCTGGGCGCGAACATAAAAGTGAAGCTAGCAGAGATCCCGATAGTTAACTCCGGAGAAGTCCGAGAGAGAGTGCGAGAGGTCTGTCCTAGAGGGGAAAACCAGACAGTAGTGGAAGAAGACTGAAGCAACTAATTGATGGATACCAGCCCCTCGCATAACCCGTGAGCTTACTCAGCATAGCTAAGGCCCACACTCACTGTGCAGCACTGTTTTCCCGGCAAACACTGAGACTAGATTTGTTTCACCGGCCTAATCAGAGAATGGGTGACATTCTGCAATGAAGCCAAAGTAACAGTGACCAAGAGTGGGACGGCCGCGATTCCAACCGCACACGCTCTTAAGACGCCCCCAACCAGGGAGACAGTCTGTCCCCCTAGAGCATGGGGAAACTGACCAGGAGGAGGAGGCAGGGTGTTATATGACTCCGGCAAGGGGTTGGAACAGACAAACGAGGAGGAAGAAAATGGTTGTATCAATGAAGGAGAACACCCAGCATCACCTAACACAAACGGACATCATGCAGGCCATTACAGCTTCCCGGGAAGACCTCAAAACCAAGATCGATGCTATTGGCACTGATTTAAGCCTACGAAAAGATGATTACTGCCATCTGACAGAAAGGGTAATGAGCACTGAACGCATAATGGCTGACGTCCCCTCAGATATTGTCAAGTTGTGCAAGTCCCTGTCGAACATGGAAAGCAAACTGCGGAACGTGGAAATGAGAGCAGAAGATAGTGAAGGTCATTCCTGTAGGAATAACTTGCACATTCTTGGAGTCCCAGAACGGGAAGAAGGAAATTATATGGTACTGTTCCTGGATGAGTGACTTAAGACAGAGGTGGCCCCGGATGGACTATCCCCAGTCTATGCATTGGAAAGGGCGCACAGAGTCCCAGCGCGACTCCCAAAACCAGGTGCTCACCCACACCGAATTGTGGCAGGTCTGCTCCACTTCAGAGACCAAGACCACATCCTATCACAGGCTCACCAGAAGAACACTCTCCAGTCTGGAAACAATAATGGTGTTCCCTGATTTGACACAAGAGGTGCAGAGACAGATTTCCACCTTCTTGGCACTGAAGAAGCGTCTATGACAACTGCAGATTCCATATGCAATGATGTTTCCAGCCCGACTGCGAGTTGGGGCCCAGTTGTTCCAGACTCCACAGGATGCATGTGCTTGGCTCGAATCTGGGCCAGATCGCAGATCATGGGGGAGCTCCCCAGGCCTGGCATCTTGGAGGAAACAAGGAAACTTAGACAAAGCTAGAACACCATCCTCAGCAGAAGTCAGGGCAGAACATCACAAAGTCCTCAAGGCAGTCGCGGAACTGAGCCAAATGGAATCAAGCCCCAACTCCTCATGGGGCAACCTCGAAGAGAGACAATCAGACTGCTCCCAAAGATCTAGCCCAGCAGAGGTTTCAGAAACCAAACTGCCTAAAGTCACTCCCAAGTCAGTCGATGAGATTGTCTGAACAAGGGGACGCAGAGAGAAACTGAACAATGGACTTGAAGCTTTATATCCTTTTGATTTTATCATCTGGGCAAAAGTAACACCAGAAGGGGACATCATACGATAATGTGAGGGGACATTCCTGCAATCTTGGACGGGGGACTGGGCAGAGAGAGCTCTAGCACACTCTAGTCTAAACCACACCTCCCAGAGCAATTGCCTGGTTTATCCATGAGTAGTTACCACTTGGTATTGAGTTTGGATGGGTATTGTACTGTCCTGGGGAAGGGATGTTGGGGAGTTTTGAATGGACTAGGCGTGCCTGGGGTTTCAAAATTTCTGGAAAACATTAACACCACTCCTATGGCTTCCACCATAGATCTTAAGTGTCTCTCATGGAATGTAAGGGGGATGCACACCATGACAAAACGTCCCAAGATACACGCATACCTGTCCAGAAGAGGGGCATGGATTGCATTGTTGACAAACACATAACCGCTAAAGAGGGGGTAGCATTGCAGCGTAGATGAAGGGGGCAGGTGTATTACAGGAAATACTCAGCCTTTGCCAGGGGGTACTGATATGGGTGAGAGCAGGAGTCACATTCTTGTGTACCAGACAGTTAGTCCCCTGAGGGAGGGTACGTAGTGTTAATTGGCAAGTTAGATGGAAAGGGCATGACAATTGGGAGCATTTATGGACCGAACATTGATCAAACCTCTTTTTTAGTGATCCTCTCCAGAACCCGGGCACTGTATTTGATCGGATCAGTGATAATTGGAGGGGATTACAATTATGTCACAGACGTTGATCTATACCACTCCCACCCACCTCTGCGGGACTCGCCTATTGTTAGGGCAGCTGCAACACGTAGAGAATGGCAACATCAATGGGGTTGATTGATTCTTGGAGGGTGTTACACCAAGAAGATAGAGACTAATCATTATTTTCACATCTGCACGACCTACATGTTTTACTGGATGCCATTCTATGCTCCTCCGACGTACATGAACATGTCAAGACAAGCAAGTACCTAGCCAGAACAATCTCAGACGCAAATCCCCTGTTGTTAAGCCTGCAGTGGGCACGAAGTAGACAGAGCATCCACACCTGGAGACTAAGACCGGAAGCCCTAGAGGACCAGGTATTTCAAGCGACAATAAGGACGGCTACAGAAAAATACTTTGAGAACAATGCAGGGACCACTACTAACATTATGATGGAGTGGGGTGCATTTAAACTTGTGATCAGAGGCAAGTGCATTTCTGAGGTAGTTTGAATAAGGGGGGCACCCCTAAGTGACACAATCAAAGTGGAGCATAATCTCAGGGAACTTGAAAAAGCAAGACCAGAGTACAGAGAGCTTCAAGAGAGGTTATTGGCAGCTAAAGAGGCAGTAGCGGAACATGTAGAGACTACGCTGCTCGATTACAAGAATGGTATGACCCTAGCCCACGCAGAGAGAGGCACTATTGGCGTGGTTGGCCAACCCAGCTAAGAGGGGATCGATCTTTCTTGAAATTAGAGACGATCAGGACGGAGTGCACCACCGACAGCAGGATATTAATAAGGTGTTCTTTGACTACCATGCTGAGTTATACAAGAGTAGGACAAACACCAAGGATGCAGATATTGACGCCTTTATAGGGCCCCTGGGGCTACCAACCGTGACTGAGGAGGCAGCTGCATCTCTGGGGAGGTACAAAGAACTCCATGAGGTTAGAGCAGCTGTTAAATCCATGGCTAGGAATAAAACACCCAGGACTGATGGCCTCTCGGATAAGTTCTATTCTACGTACATGGATATACTCGGTACCAACTTGACCAATTGTATTAGAGGGGTATCACAATTAGTTTATAGGTGTACGGCATGTATAGGTCAACTGTTATTGCAATGTGCGATAGATGAATTTGTTTTTATACTTGTAAATATCTTACTTTCAGTATAAATTTTATCTTTGATTTTAAATTGTATTAGCATTATGCACTTTACTAAAATGTCATAATATATATGGCTGTCATCTGAGTGAAATTATATAGTCTTGGTTTATCTTAACACATAGATACTCGGCGATGCCCTTCGTGATTTAAGCCCAGACCAAAGCTGCTAGGCACCATATGTATTCTAGCAACTTAACCCAGAACTCTGAGACAGATAGTCTCGGTTTCCTCAACCATTTATTCTTTTCAAAATGTTTTTTCCTTCTTTCTATGAATTGTATATGATGTGCTTCTATGGTTTTAACGCAAAATCGAATAAGATATTTACTTACTTACTCGGTCCCAGACTGGTCGAAGTGTATAATCGAGTGAAACAGGATGGAAAGCTACCAGGTTCCACGAGCGAGGCATTGATTATCCCGCTGTTGAAACCAGGCAAGGTAGCATCCGACAAAACAGCATATAGATGGCTCTCTATGCTCAATCTGCACTATAAAATCCTTAGTAAAATCTTAGCTACTTGTCTCCTGCCACATATGTCGGGCCTTATACACCAGGACCAGGCGGGGTTCATACCAACCCGCAACACGGAAATGAATGGCAGAAGATTACTGCGCATTTTGGAAGCAGACTTCTGCGACAAAGAGAAGACACCCATTTTGGCAGTTGACATTAAAAAAGTCTTCAACAGCCTCGAATGGCCATATCATCTACCGGGTGATGCAGAGATTTGGGCTGGGGCCCAGATTCATGTAACGGACAACCCTGTTATACTCGGACTCCAGGGATAAAGTTAAGGCCGGGGACCTGATTTCAGATACTCCCCGGGTGAGTAGGGAAACATGATGGGGTGTCCCCTCTCCCCACTTCTATGTGCTCTGGCCATGGAGCCCCTGGCCACCAGGGCCAGAAAGGGGAACTACTACCAGAGGTTGGAGGTGTTAGGCCAAATCCATCATATAGCGTTATACGCCTATGATCTATTGCTATTTCTCCAAAATACAAGAGGAGATCTTGATGGAGCAAGATACCTTCTTGCAACTCATGTGAGGGTGTCTAGGCTTTTGCTTAATTGGAGGAAATCGTGCCTGTTTCCTACTTAAGCAGGGCAGGAGAGACCACAGAATGTGGATGACGTATTATCGGAAAACAGGTGCCTCCCCTACTTGGGAGTTAGTATCTATCATGAACAGGTGGACCTCCTGGAAGGTAATATAGGAAAAGTGATTAGGGAAGTGAAATCGAGCTTTGCCTTTTGGGTAATCCTACCCTTGTCAGTGATAGGAAGAGTAGCCCTACTGAAAATGGTGACCCTACTGTGGTTGTTATACTTATTTGAGGTGTTACCTCTCTAGATTCCCACGGAGACGTTCCGCCAATTGCAATCATTAGTAACTTCAATCATATGGGGGACAGGCAGGCGCAGAGTGGTATTGACGATGCTCACGAGACTGAAGGTGGCGGAGGATTGGCACTCCCGGATTTTGAGTATTACTATCTAGCCGCTCAGTTGCAATGGCTCGCAAAGTGGATATCTGGGCAGTTGAGAGGAATCAACCACCTTGACACTGCAATACCATGCCTAAGCTTATAATCCCATATAGTTTTAAGATTTCCCACACAGGGGAGAGATACAACCACTGAAATCAAACTAAATCGCGAATGTTGGGCCAGAAGCCAATAGAGGTCTAAAACGAGGAAGCCGTACGCCCTGGAGATCCCACTGACCCTCAGCATAGCGCTACCACACAGGGGAGATTGGAGAAGGGTATGCACATGAATAGAGGCAGTTGTGACCACAGTAGGCATGCTATATGAGGGTGGAGTCCTACTGCCATTCTACTGATTTATTGATAGGTATGACATGCCCCGGAGACAGTTCCTACTATATAATGTTCCCACAAAGGCAATAAGCAAGCACTGGGGAGGGGGCTTTTCCGAACCACCAACATTGGAAGGATGCCAATACTTGGTGACTGCCTCTAGGACATTCAAAGCAGTCACCTGTTTATACTGATGCCTCCGCAGTGAGACGTTACCTGTAATACATCACCTACTGCTATGGTGGGAGGAGGACCTGGGGATTACTATAGAAGAGAAAAAATGGGATGAACTAGTTGAACAGACAACCAAGATCTCTAGGAATGCCAGGTTTCAATTGATTAACTTTTATGTCCTACACAGAGCATACCTCATACCAGCACGCGTGAGCAAATACTTTGAGACACAAACAGCCACAAGCCCCCGATGTGGTGAGACTAGAGCAGGCTTTTTACACATGTCCTAGAAATGACCTAAATTAGAGGACTTCTGGAGGTTGGTGACAACAGTCCTGGTGGAAGTAACAGAGAAGGAGGTGACCGCAACACCGGGATACTGTCTCTTAGACTGGTTTCCCCACACCTCCAAAACCAAAGTGACAAGTAAATGACCAAGAGAGAGATCACTAGGAACAAGAAGGCCCATAGGGGCCTCAATGCAGATAGATGGAAGAGGTAGCTCATAAGATGGCCAGGTTACCAGGGACATCAGATGGGGCCAGGGAAACTTGGAAGCAGCCAGGGCATGCGAAGCACTGGTGGCGCTACTTAAACACCCAGAAAACTACATAGATGAGGAAATGAAAGAGGTGGTATAGTAGCTGGAAACCAGATCTAATCGCCTCTATGCTAGCTTGGCATACAAGTCAGTGAAAATCTCCCAGCAAATATCAGCGGATTAGCCTAGGTACGGTTTGAATGCAGAGATTGTAATGCACCATGGCACGCCTAGCGGGAGGGAGGGGGAGGGGAGGCACTGTTGTGGTTTAGCAGGGGATAGCACTTACTGTATTGTACTATATGACCCACATCTTTTCTGACCATAGATGGTTAGAGGATTAGTTTGCTTCATTACAATAACCAGAAGACATGCAAGCTACCACTCTAATCCCAATTCACCATGTGCCAATTAGACTGATGACAGGTATCGGGAATAGGAGGTAGGTAACCACAAATGTACATGCACTGAAAGCTGTTTCTGTATTGTCTAAAATGTGAAAGTCATGAATAAATGGCAATAAAATGTGCTTAAAAAAAAAGGGGCAGCTTAGTTAATGATTCTGGGTACCTCAGGTGTTTGGTGAACCTAGAAGCCTTATATATCACCGCAACCGTAACAGCCCAGTGGAGTTAATGGTATATTGCTTTAAAAAATCTGCCATACTTAGAACAAGTTAGAGGTGAAAATGTAGACACAAATGGCTGTTTTTTTCAACTTAATTTCAATATTTTATAATTTCAACTGTTACTTTCTATAGGAAAACCTTGAAGGATCTGCACAAATGACCACTTGCTAAATTCAGAATTCTGTCTACGTTTCACAAATACATAGTTTTCTAGGATCTATTATTGGTTTACCACCCATTTCTACCAATAACTGGAAGGAGGTTGAAAGCACAATACATAGGAAAAATAGACTATGTCCCAGTAAAATGCCAAACATGTGTAGAAATTTTTGGTTTTCTAACAAATGTCTGCCTGTTCCTGAAAGCTGGGAAGCTGGTGATTTTAGCACCATAAACCCTTCAATAATAACATTTGCAGGGGAAAAATCCTGATGCATTCTTCTGCAGCACTTTTTTCCCATCCCCCTCCCAAAAAAGAAAATGTTTGCTGTATTCTGGTTAATTTCTTGGTCCCCTCCAGGGAAATCCATGAACCCTGGGTACCTTTTCAATCCTCAGGATGTTGGAAGAAATGGCACAAATTTGGCATGGATATCTTATGTGGAGAAAATGTTATGGGGGCCTAAGCGAGAACTACCCCAAATTGCCATAAATGGAGTGGCATGGGGAGAAAAGGCCTGGCAGGGAAGGGGTTAAACCTAAAGTCCTAAAATAAGATCAAAAGATGGAGCCGGCTGACCAAATCCCCTCTATGTATGTACATTATCTAAGAATCTTGGCGAAAAAACAATAACGTGGTAAGAAAGCTAACGTTGTCTCAAAGGCCATACCTGTAAAGAAGCATCATGCGGATCAATGAAAATAGTAACTTTTGCCTTAGAAATAATGGTTTAACTGCACTGGCAGTAAATGAAGAAAACCCTACAATGGAATGCTATCGGATCAGGCTTGAAGGGTCCCAAAGACAGCTGGTTGAATCAGACTATTAGTCACTACTTCTGTGTCTACTTGGGCCTACCCATGCACCCTCTTAATTGCCCCACCCCCTGTCAAAGCTTTTAGAGGCAGGTGTATCTGGCCTTTAGAGGCTAACCAAAGATGTAAATAAATAAAGACATAATTGTGCACATCACGACCAGTCCCAAAAAATGACCATTTCTGGAACTCCTTTATTGCTGATGTTGACAATGCTTTTCTCCTCAATCAGTGACTGCAACTAAACAGATCTCTTACCTGTTTTCTTAGAAGTGAGGTATCTCCCTCCACCCAAGCAAAAACAGTACTCACTATCTGCAGTAACAAAGTTGAGATGGAAGAGGAGCTAAGCAGTGGGGTACCCACAGGGGAAAAAGAGGACAACTTGCCGGTCAACTAGCAGCCAGGACATTTTAAGGCCGACTTGTGCACTGTTGCAGGCTGCAGCTAAACATGTTGTACTTAACAAGTACTGCTGGTACAATTTGCTAAAAATTGCTGCTGTTGCCTCTGAGACCAGCTCCACATTTTATTGACATTGGTGCATGCAGCAAAAAATATTTGCCAGAATAAACAATATCAATAGCAGCTCATTACTGTGCAAGCTTCTGAACCTGCTAACCTTCCTTCATGAGCTGCGACAAATCAGTCGGGGTAAACACTCCGGGCTGCAGAAGCCATTCTGCCACATTGGCATTTACCCAGTAGGGTGCAGGCTATGGGATTGCTTTCAGACCAGGATGGGCAGCCATGACCCAGCCAAGCCCCCATGGCCCCATACTAGTGGCCACTTCTTGCACAATATTTGGGGCCCCATTTACAATGAAGTAATGCCGGGCAGTGCCACAAGCTATTTGCCTCCGCTATGCTGCGTCACTTCAGAAGCAAAGGGATACGTCATATTTACAACAAAGTGACATATCCCTGAGCTCTCATCTGCGCTGGAGCACAATTGCCAGCCATGCACCAATGCAGGCACCCCTACACCATGATGGTGCAAGGGTGTCTGCGTTTCAGGGCGGATTATTTTTGTGCAGGAAGGGACCTTCCTGCACAGAAACAATCACAAGAAATTATTTCCTCTTTCTATGCATGCTGCAGAATGCAGCACTCATAGTCAGAGGAAAAATCATGAGGAGAAATGAAAACATTTCTCCTCGTTGCACCTCCCTACGTCTACCCTGGGGACGCGTAGCATTCTGATGCATTACCAGGTTTATGAAAATTTGAAAATATGGGAATGAGGCAGAAGCCATGGATGTTACGTGGGAACGCACACAGCAACACCTATAGCACACCCCGTCCATGCAAAGTGCTGCGTAAAAAGAAGCCATATTTACAATGCCACGAAAAGCCACACAGGGTGGCTATACGTGTCCTTGTAAATATGGGGCATCAAAATGCACCGCCAGTGCTTGTAAATAAGCTCCTTAATCTGCAAAAGAATAAGTACAGGGGCTCAACGTTTTGCTCAGAAGCTTGCAGCTTTTTGCCACCCCTGCTTTCCCCCTTTGTGACTGCTTTTCTGCCTTTCTCTTCCTCCTTCTTTCCTCTTTTGCATTTTTCCTCTCTTGCTCTGTGTCAAAGTCTGATGAGGAAAAATAAGTGCTCGTCCCTTAAAATGAGTGCTGGTGGGCCCCACCTGCAACCACTGTCTCAAATTAAGCACTGCTCCTGCAGTGTTGGGCTGGTTTACATATGTTTGCTGATTTTTGTTCCCAGGCTAGGCTTGAAGACATTGGGTCATTTATATCATTCCATAAAGATGGCAGCTTGGAGACAGGCCCAGCTACATTTAAGGGAGATACTTTAAAGCATGGGTACTCACAAACTTTCTCTCGGGGGCCAAATTTACAGTGTGGTTTGTGGCCGAGGGCCGCACTGGTGGGGGCGGGGTCAGAGGGGGAGGGGCGGGGCTAAAGCAAAAGAAAATTGTGACCATGAGGTTGAACACAGGTCCCTGCAGCAGATGCCTTCATCCACTGAGCCACCAGACCCGGCATACACACATCTCTCTCTCTCTCTCTCTCTCCCTCTCCCCCTCCCTCCCCTCTCCCTCCCCCTCCCTCCCTCTCCCTCCCCCTCCCTCTCCCCATCCCTCTCCCTCTCTTCCCCTCCCTCTCACTCCCTCCCCTCCCTCTCCCTCCCTCCCCCTGTCTCTCTCTCCCTGTCTCTCTCCCTGTCGCCCTCCCTCCGTCGCCCTCCCTCTGTCGCCCTCCTCCCTCTGTCTCCCTCCTCCCTCTGTCTCCCTCCTCCCTCTCTGTCTCCCTCTCTGTCTCCCCCTCTGTTGCCCTCCCTCTGTCGCCCTCCCTCTGTTGCCCTCCTCTCTCTGTCTCCCTCCCTCTGTCCCTCCCTCTGTCTCCCTCCCTCTGTCTCCCTCCCTCTGTCTCCCTCCCTGTCTCCCTCCCTCCGTCTCCCTCCCTCTCCCTCCGTCTCTCTCCCTCTCCCTCCATCTCCCTCCCTCCGTCTCCCTCCCTTTCTCCGTTTCCCTCCCTGTCTCCGTCTCCCTCCGTCTTCCTCCCTCCATCTCCCTCCCTCTGTCTTCCCTTCTGTCTCTCTCCCTCCCTCTGTCTCCCTCCCTCTCCCTCTTAATCTCTCCCTCTCCCTCTCTCTCTCTCCCTCTGTCTCCCTCCCTCTCCCTCCATCTCCCTCCCTCTGTCTCCCTCCCTCTGTCTCTCTCCCTCTCCCTCCATCTCCCTCCCACCGTCTCCCTCCCTGTCTCCGTCTCCCTCCCTGTCTCCGTCTCCCTTCCTCCGTCTCCCTCTCTCTGTCTCTCTCCCTCCCTCTGTCTTCCTCCCTCCCTCCCGTCCCCCTCCGTCTCCCTCCCGTCACCCTCCATCTCCCTCCCTGTCTCCCTCCCTCTCCCTCCCTCTCCCTCTGTCTCTCTCCCTCTCCCTCTGTCTCCATCTCCCTCTCTGCCTCCCTCTCTCTCTCTCTCTCCCTTCCTCTCCCTTTCTCCCTCTGTCTCCCCCAGACAGCGCCTCTCTGTCTCCCTCTCTCTGTCACCCTCTGTCAACCTCTGTCTCCCTCCCTCTCCCTCTGTCTCCCTCTGTCATCTCACCCCGTGTGTGTGTCAGCCTTCAGCCCGGGCTGAGACAGCTTCCCAGAGCACACAGCCGCACTGAGACAGCTTCCCAGCGTGCACACACAGCCGCACCCGAGTACTTCACAGGTCTTTAAAAGACCATTTACATGTTAATAAAGCTTTGTTGTATTTCACCTCCTAGGCCCCTGCAACTCCACTTTGACAATCACTGGAATTCCCTGGCCCCCACAGAGCAGAGTCTCAGAGTCCGGGCTGCTGATTTTTTTTTTTTAAACACAGGTAGGATGTCTGCAAGGTCCGCGGGCCGCCAAGGAAGGCTTGCCGGGCCGCTGGCAGCCCTCGGGCCGTACTATGAGTAACCGTGCTTTAAAGGGATCTGAACAGGAAGCAGCTCCATGTCATTCATTGCAAAAGAGATGATGTGGCCTAAGGGTTTGTGCGGCCTACCTCGGACCTGGGGAACTGGGTTCAAGTCTGGACAGGGACGCTCAACATCCTGTGATTCTGGGCAAATCACTTAGGGCCACATGCATTAAGTTAAGGAATAGCGATTCCTCAATAGCGATTCTTAAGGAATCGCTATTAAGGAGTCGCTATACCTTATGCATGTAGGTTTCGCTAAAATATTTACGATTCTTACACCATCCTTAATTGCAAAGCGCAACTTGTGATTTGCAATTTAGGAATGCCTTCCCATTCATTCCTATGGGCCCAAAGGTCCATAGCAATGAATGGGACAGCATTCGCAATTTGCGATTACCAAATAGGTAATTGCAAATTGCGCATGCAATCTCAAGGTTGCAAAGCGGCCAAAAGGCCACCCTGATGCACCCCAACAAAGGTAAGTATGCACATGTGGTGCACGCACATGCCCTAAGGGCATGTGCATGCACCACATTGCACTTTAAAAAATGCATTTTTATCCATTTTTTTAAAGGAAGCGCAACTTACCATCAACTTTAAGTTGATGGTAATTTGGGATTCCAATTTTCGAAAAAGCAATTTGCCAATGCATGATGCATCGCAATTAGGAAATCGCAATTTGCAATCCCCTAAATGCATTCGCAAATTAGGTCATCACAAAAATTGCGATTACCTGTTTTGCAAATGCCTTTGGGCTTGATGTATCGCAAATAGCATTTTACCAGCCGCAAACGGGCCGCTTCTGCGAATCGGCCTGTTTACTACCAGTAAAATGCTTGATGCATGTGCCCCGTCATCTCCCCTGTGCCTAACAAAAATGAACGTGTCTGTCTGTAACGCAACTGGTGCTACTTTAAACCGCTCTGATACCTTCGGGTCTAGTTGCCACTATATAAAACTAAAAAAAAAAAAAGAAATGCATCCGGTCAGACGGGGACACAAAGCCACACTTAACTCCAGCAGATTTCAACCTTGCTCAGGATGAGCCTCACAGGTCTATAAAGAAAAGTGAGCACAGAAGGTCCCTTCCTTTAGCTGTGCCAGGTCTCTAATTTCTCAGAGTGGACAAAACTGAGGAGGACTTTGTGACGCGATGGCACCATTTTTCTTTTATTTTAATTTCCTGCTATTGAAGGCCGCATACAATCTTTGCTTGTCCGCTTTTAATGTGATTTTATACTTGAAATGACAATAACAGTAATTTTAAGATTAATAGTTAACCATAGTTAGTTAGTCATGCTAAGTTAACCATAGTTAACATAGGCCTCATAGTGGAAATGTTCACTGACTTTGAAACTGTGCCAGTGCTGTTAAATTATTTTCTCATCATCGGTTCTTGTTTCAGGAGCCAAGTGAGCGTCCATAGTTGAATAAATGATTGTTTCACTTGTTTTAATCTGCAAGAGAACAGGATATTATAGTTTCACGGTAGCCTGCTAATTAGCTGTGTACATCTATGCTAAGAACATTTTGACCAGTCATGACACACTAACTTCAAGCCTGAGGGGCTTTCTTTCTGTGATTCCTGTGAAAGAACACTTGTGCATATTAGGCCTGAATGTTACAATTTGGGAGCCGCAGGATGTGATAATGTGTATTAAATCTTGTGTTTAAATTGTGTGTTTTGTGCCAGTCGGACTTGATCTTATCCACCCTCTGAAGGTGGATGCCTCTCTGCCCCTCTTGAGACTCCATGTTTGCCTTATTTCTTCTCATAGAGTTAAAAGCGCCTCGACGCCTCGTCAGGAGTAGTAAGAGCTATATAAATGCAAGTATAATACAATCTAATCTCGAGCGAGTACATGTCTTCTCTTCCTGATGGGAACCTTCATTTTATTCTGGCTGAGAGGATATATATTGAACTGACACTTGCTGCTTAAACTTCCCCAATTACACTTTTGAACTTTGCTGAACAATAGGGAGTTTCCCTTCAGTGGAACCAAATCGGTTATGATTTGACCACAATAGTCTTTAAGAAACTTGACTGTGCATTGCTGTTCTGACTTGCTCAGATTAGACTGATTTGTGCTGTGACCGAATGATTATCGACTAAAAACGAATCTGACTGATTTGAATTTGTAACCTTATAAATCTATTAATAAACCGTCATGGTTTGTAAAGCTTTACTCTGCCATTCTTGCGGGGCAAATTACGTTTCACTGTAATTGATATTTTGTTAAATTGTTGATCTAAGCTTCAATTCGAGACAAAAATCCATCACCCTACAATGAGTAAATTCTGAATTTGCACCAAGCTTTTGCATGGTGCATACTCCATGCTTCTCTGCTAAATCAGAATGCATCTTCTGAGTTTGTGAGCATGCACCAGCTGTGCCAGGATTGCCCTGAGGAGAAGTGCAGATCCTGAGTCTGTAAGCAAGCACTGGTCGTGCCAGGCTTGGACTAAGAGAGGAATGCAGCTCCTGAGTTTGTGAGAGTGCACCAGTTGTACCAGACTCAGACTAAGGTGGAAATCAGTGTCTGAGTTTGTGAGCATGCACCAGTCGGATCCAGTTTGGACTAAGGACGAATGCTGCTCCTGAATCGGTGCGCATGCACTGGCCACACCAGGCTTAGACTAAGGAGGACTACAGCTCCTGATTTTGTGAGCAACCAGCGGCCATGTCTGGTTTCGCTTATGAGCTAAAAAAAGACACTCTTGTTGTGTGTATATTTAGATTCCGTATATAGGTTTCCTGATTTATGCCCTTATGTAGGTACAATTCATATTGCCCCTATTTAGGCATAGAAAATCCAGCCCTTATTTAGGCATTATCCATGCTAACCAAATACAGGCATGGTCTCCTACATCTGTCCATCCACGCCACAACGGGTTCTTGGAAAACCAGACTCTTAAGCCTTTAGGAATTTCCCTTGCTTGGATATCATTTAGTATGCATGAACATCTATTCCTTAGGGGTTCATTCATGACGTTCCGATGCCCGACTTTTACATCAATACAGGCATTCCTAAACACCTTCAAGGTATAAATATACCTACACTTGCCCTGGCAAACCGCGGTTCCGGCACGATCCAGCTCGACTGCCTACTTGCGTTTCGCCACCGCAAGTTCGGAAGGAAATCGAGTTCCAGCCTGACGAACTGAACAGACGCTGTCATCCTCTTCGCAGAGAATCCAGCTCCAGTGTTTCTGACTGCCCTTGCGGTGTGTTAGATATCGAGTCCCGGAAAAGAGATTCAAACCTCGCACATTCTAAGGTATGAAGCAGACTAGAACTTAGAGAAACTTTTGGCAACTCTTGGCAAAACTAAAACTATAGCTATAGCTAGCTATCCTTTAGAAAACAGCACCTACTTCTTACCTCATACTACACTTAGGTTAGGTACACTGGGGTAGAACTATTTAGAAGCATCAGATAAGTATTCACATTTTAGCCTGTGTTATTTATGTATGTATTTTAATTAATGTCATAGCTACAAACCATGCTATTGCAGTATTATTTTATCTTACTGCTAACTCCGTACATTTTGTACTTCGCAGCCTGTCTTCCGATTGTAGCAGTTCATATCTCTTGCATGAGAAAAAAGACTGTTCAATAAACCCTTTTTATTGAAACGCCCGTCTCTCTATTTCTGTGCAACTCTGTAGAAGCGAAGCATGCCTGATTGACTGAATACAACTGTTATCTATTGTTTCCACGGTTCTGAGATTTTTCCAACTCTAAGGGAAACAAAGTTGTCATGTTTATGCGGTTGACAGAAACTAATCTCTTCTTGTATATTCGAGAAGTTTCTAGTGACCTCTGAGGTAGCTGGCACACACAAGTAATTAAGTTTAATGTACTCGATAGAGACATACTGATCTCAGTCCTATGTCAAATCTATAGTGTATATTATTCCAATGCACAGAGCCTATCAGGGATATAGGAACTACACTACATGGCACCCAACGGTTTGGTAAGGCACTAATTTAATGTTAGATACTGAAGTAACTCAGTCGCGCTTTTCTCAGAGACCTCTACTCATAATACTCCATAAGACGTCTGGAGTGGGTAGGGATAATATCCGCCATAGCTGAGTAGGACAAAATCCTATGTATTAGCTGTTTGGTTTGTTCAACGTTGAAGGATACAGTGTTCCAAAATATTGTGCACCTTATCTTTGTTCCCTTGAAACTTGCTCTGAAACTTTCATTAAACAATGACCAAAAACTGCACAAACATCGATACTGGTGGAGCTGCGGCTGACCAAGTCACAGAAGCTTTTAATCGTACAGGTTTTCAATAAACCAACGAGGATGCTATAATCATCCATCCAAATTTAAGGAGAGCCATCACTCTAAAACTCATAAAACATGGCCTAACACCAAGAAGTGGTAGAGCAGTTTTTGTGATAGAGGCACAAGAATCTCACCAGACAGAGGTATTTTATTCATGGATAGTATTCCCAGAATCAAATCCAGTAACACATTTGTTTCAATTCTACAAAGAAGATGATCCACCTGAGGAATATATTCCTTTCGAGGATATTGAAATTCCACTCACATACCAGGAGCATGAGCTCTGGTTTAAAGGTGCCCTAAAACATTACAGTCACATTACCAGGCTCAGTCCACTAGGTAGACCAGGAGCAACATGGCCGATTTTAACCGGCTACACACCTCATCCTGCCATTGAAGAAATGTCAGATGTGGAACTACTAGCTCAACTCAAGGAGTTAATCAAAATTTATAGACAATTGGTTCAATAGGTCATGCGGACTTTCACAGTCCAACAACCATTAACCATTCAAAATCCAGCCCCTCATCAGGGCAATACATTAAAAATCACTCCACAGACTTTACACGCAGTCATGGGTAAAATGCCCACAAAACGTGAACAAATTCCATTCTGGATAGCTCAAAAAATTACTCAAATCGAAGCAGTATTTCATAATACTAGCCCTTATGAGAAACACAGAATTCTAACAATCTGTTTACCAATGGGGATCACACCACATTTGGAAGACTGCACCACTTGGGGCACAGTCTTTTCTGAAATCTACACAAAAACACATGGTGTTCCGTCCATGGCGGTAATACCTGATGTCCTGAAACAGATTCAAAACGAATACGGGGCAGAGCCTGCTCTGAATTTAGGTATGAAGTTACTGAAAAATTTCGACCAGGTCTCAACAATAATATTATCTAATATTAAAGAAGAAGCAGCATCAGTGGCAATCCGCCAGAAATTAAGGGAATTTGATGTAACAGAACAACCACAAGAACTAGCCAGAATAATTGAAAAATCCTATGAAGAATTACGCAGAGACAGTTTGGGGGGGAAACCAGTTAAACCACAACTGTCTGAAAGTCCTGATAAGGTCTTTACTAAAAACACTCCTACTTCTTCTAAAAAGAAGTGGGAAAATAACAAACAGCATTCCAAAGAGAAGTGTTCTCAATCCTGAGGTAGGTCTCCTCAAAAGGAGTCCTCTGAAAGGAGGTACAACCTCAGGAATAGGGATAATTTAAGAAAACCTGACAGATATCAAGATACTGATACACGTTCCTCTCGTACCTTTCAGATATCATCACAGACATCCGAAAGAAGAGGACGGTCAGAGAACAAAGAAGAACGCGTGAAGTCCAAAGACGATCAACACGTTCAGAAAACCAAACAAAAACCTCAATTCTCCGAGAAGAAGGTAGCAGGTCTGAAGATCAGACATGCCGAGGATTCTGAGAACGTAACTCAAGAACGGAGAATGGGCTCAGACAATGTTGGACAGTGCAGCAGAAGTTACAGTAGCTCGCCAGAACCTGAAGGGGCTTCTGGAGACAGTGGACATGAATGAGGACATTCATGTTGAAACTGCAGACACCAGGGTTAGTTCTCCACATAGGTTATGTGAAATACCAATCCGGATGGAGGGAGACATACCAAAAAAAGTGAAAGCACTCTTCTGGGAGCATCTTTAAAGGGGTTATGATATACTTCTAGCAGAACGAGACTGGCCACCAGAATTTGTCAGGGAGTGCCCACATGGCGAAGACATCATCATGCCAACCTTCTCTAACCATGTTCCAGTACATTTAAAATATACTTATGCCAGGAAATGAGCAGTGGCCCAAGCCCCAGCATTATACAAGAATCATGTAGGATGGGATGAGGACTTACCTCACCACAAAATCCAGTTAAAAAATCAACCAGCTGCACAAAGGCAGTACCCAGTTAAACAAGAAGCTAAAAAACAGGTCAGGGAGATCTTAGATCAACTTGAATACAAGGGGTTGATTGAAACATGCACCTCGTCAATGAACAATCCTTTGTTTCCTGTTTCCAAACCAAACAATACATATCGTCTAGTTTTGAATTACAGACACCTAAACTCATGTTGTAAAACATTTGCAGTGCAAAATGCACACAGTACAGCATTAATGAATAACATTGTGTGTAAAAAGTACAAAAGCACATTAGACATTTCAAATGGTTTCTTTTGTAAAACTTTTGCAACTGAAAGTAGATATTTGACCGCTTTCTCAATAATGGTGACACAGATCAATTTTGTCGACTACCACAGGGGTTCAAAAACAGCCCGGGGTTATTCTCAGCAAGAGTAACAGAGTTACTACAAATTTATGATGACGAGGCATTGTCATATGTCGACGATATATATCTGACAGACAATGACCTGGACAGACACTTGAACAGGATGAACACCATTATATTGGGCTTTGCCTCTGAGGGTTACAAATTCAACTTTAAAAACTCCAGAATTGCCCATCTCAACGTCCTTTTCCTAGGATATGAACTTTGAAGTGAAGGCAAGAGCCTGGCAGCCAACTTTTTAGAAAAGTGTGCCCTGCTCCAACCTCCAAAAACACTGAAGAATTTACAGTCGATTCTAGGTTTCCTGAATTTTGGAAGAACATACATTCTAAACTACACAGAGAGGGTTAAACCTCTCTACGAATTAATCAAATCTGATTTCAAAACCACAACTTGGACATAAGAACACACAGAAATTCTGTGTTCACTTCAAACAGACATGTTAGCAACTAAACACTTGCAAACACGCGTAAATGTATGCAACTTAGTGATCCAAATCATTCCAGGTCAATGCGGATTCACCTACTTAACTTTTAACTAAGGTGAAAAAGTACCCATTGCATACAAATCACTCTTGTATACACAAGCAGAAATGAAATTCACTTCTACAGAAAAGATTCTGACAGCAGTTCAAACCGCTGTAGCAAAAGAAAGAGCCCTAGCACAAGGGAAACGAATAATGGTTGTGACTCCTGTACCAGCCTTAGAGGCAGTTACTAAAGCTAGCATTCCGAATGCAAAAGCTTTACATCCGAGATGGATACAATGGGTTAATTCTCTTGCTGCAACTGATGTTGAATATGTTTTTGATCCTTATTTGAAAACACAAGCATTCCTGCAATACGAACACGAATGCCCTCTGCCTACTGAAATTCTCCCTCTTGATCAGAACGAATTTATAATTTATACTGACGGATCTGCACAACCCGCCACGAGGAGTAAACAAGCTTACAGAGCAGCATGCGCGATCGTTAAAGGTCGTATGCGCGATGGCAAATTCAGACCAATGGTCACAAAAACGCAATCTCTAGGAGATTGTACAGCTCAGCGAGCTGAACTACAAGTATTCAAGATGGCACTTGAAAACACGGATTGCGAATTCCCCACACTCATACTGTGCACTTCTTTTTACTGTGTTCAATCTTACAATGAATATTTGCAGAATTGGCTTCAAAATGGTTTCAAGGATGCAAAAGGTGGCACAATCAAGCATAAAATGCTTCGGGAGCAGGTAGTTCAGTTGCGAAACGGACTACAAAACACTTGCGAGATACACATGCTGAGCCATCAACGTGATGGCGTTCACGTTGAAGGGAATTCATTGGCTGATGAAGCCACGAAAGGGGCTGTGCAAACGGCTTCCGTAGCTGCAATCACTAGTTCAAAAATGAAAATAGACAGTGAAATAATGCTGCCTGACAATGCTTCTAGCAAAGGCAGCGGTGCAGCGTTACCTAAAAAATGTCCACTCATATATAATTGATGCGAACAGCGTTCCGTTTGCTCGAATCCCTCGAGTGGGGGATAGGGCAATACCAAACATGGAACAAAGAGCAGCTTTGATTTACGAAGCACATCTGGGAGAGGGTCTGACACATCAGGGGATCTCTAAAACAATTCTAGAACTAAAAGAGATATACTGGTGGCCAGGAACGAATACACTGATTCATATCTTCATCAATAACTGTATAGACTGCAATAGAGATCGCAGTACAGAATGCCACCAGATACCGGACTACTACATAGCCAGCCCAGTTCAGACACCATTATTAGACAGCATTAGACTATCTACGTGCAGGCGTCCTCTTGGACAAATGTAGTCCTGCAAACACTAAATCAAGGTTCCTTTGGATGTGGCCTCACCGCTCGGCAGACGCTTGAACTGTTATAAAAGATTTGCGAGTCTTTATCGGTACATACGCAATTGGCACACCACATTCCAACCAGAGCCCTGCGTTTAGCTCTCGAGCTTACAAAGAAGCCGTGGACAGTTTGGGCGTAGCATTGTGGTATTCTTCTCCATTACATCCTGAGGGAAATTCTGTTGTGGAAAGAAAAAACGGGACATAAAGCAGTCTATAACAGCTAGGGTATTCGGTTCGGGCGATGGGTGGGTCAAACACCTTTATTGGGTCCAGCGCGCACTTAACAACTTGCTAAGAAGTTCTCTAGGGGGAGTCACTCCGTATGAAGTTCTATTTGGAACTAGAATGTTGGTACCGGACCTTGATATGCAAGGCACAGTGATGGAAAATAAGAAATTTGAATATCAAAGATCGTTTGGCTGTTTTACAGGACTTAAATGAACTAAGAACGAAAGAAAGCAACGTGCTCCTGAAGCCAACCATCACTGAGGAAAAAACGTCCGTCCCAGCAAGGTCTGTCTGGATCCATAAGCTTGGTGATCTAGTCAGAGAAAAGATCGTGGACAAGAAGGAATTTGAGCCTTCTTACAGACAACCAGTACCTGTTCTAGCAATCCACGGATCAAGAACAGTACTTTTGCCTCCCCTTGCTGGTAAAAAGGAGAAAAGATTTGTGTCCATCGACCTGATCAAACCATACTATGTGGCCGATACTAAGCAGTAGGCCAAGTGGACTCCGCCAATGTAGCAGACGCACTCCACTGGCTACAATCCAAGAGGTTCAAACTGAGAGACTCCTCACCTTTGAAGATTTTGCAGTGAGAAGTAAAGGACTAAGCAACAAAGCTATGGAACTTGTCCCTCTTGAAACCCAAATAACAGTTCGTCTTGATACACATGTCTACAACGAAGTAACAAGTGATCAACTGGTTCCAGGGAATTCAACAAATCCTGATGCAATTCCAACCATTGACAGAACTGCCTCTGGCTATTTGATATGTTTTCTGAGGATCCAAGCGAACCTGAAACGACGCCAGCAAAAAGAACTTTCAAAGAACAAGCAACAGACTTTTTTCATCTCCTGAAAAAGACTTATCTGGTTTCACCATGGATTGAACTATGGATTGTTTTGGGAATATTCTTCTTTCTACTTTGGTTAGCTCTGGTATTAACTCTGGGTATGCTGATAAATGGGAGATATATTCAAATGGTCACAGAGAGTAAAAGAGTGAACTTACTTCTCCAGCCACACAAATCATTCCATCGTGAAGCAAGAGACTTGTCAGCAGTGAATATCACAGCCGTTCCTATACATGATGGTATAGTTTGGGACCAAACTCAATATGACATTTCGGCCCGTCGGAGGTTTTAAAGATTCCACATTTATTTAAGATTTCATTGAGTGACTTTATTACCTCTAGTACCTTTTCTGATGTTTGGGACTTTGAGACTGTTAATAACATGATGTCTGATCTAGAGATGTCTACAGTAATCACAAATCATGAATATTTAGAGGGTTTATCAGACTATGAACAAATGTATTGTTATAACCACTATGGTCATCAGTTCTTGCATAAATCTGCAACATCTAGAAATGTATTTATTTATGACCAATGGAAACATTGTCCTACACCTCCAAAGGGTAGCTCAAAAACTTTTGCAATGAAGTTTCCATATTTTGCCTGCTACAATTTGTCAAAACCAGAAACGTTTTACTTTAAAAATGTGAACAAGACAGGAACTAAAAATATGTTAACCAATACGAAACAGATTTATTCTGCAGCCTTTATTGCCCAACTGTCTAGACAAGGTTTCGACTTTTGGAAAGACAACATTGAGACAAAGACTGTCTGGGGTACAAAAGATTGGCAAGTGCAGGGGGTAGAAGCTTTGTTTAGAGCCTGTGTCATCCCTGAGCAAATTATGTTTTTGAATGACACTGTCCAACAAACGTCTTGCCTTGGGTTAGCCAAGATCAAAGACATGAACACAGCAACCATACCTATACCAGCAAGTAATCGCACTACATGGGGGGAGGTCGACATACATCATATTTTGCATCACAACAGATCAGATCTAGAATGGAAAAAATGGTTGCTCTGGCCCACAGACACAAATAACTGTCAAGATTGATTCATGAATAAAACACAGGGTTTCACTATCAATAGGTCAGACCCACGCTATGTTCAAAGACAGCATCCAGGGGTAGTAACAACATACAGTGTAGGGAAACTCTGGCTTGATTGTCTACAGAAAGCTACACTGAAGGATGTTAAACAACACTTAACTTTACTTCAAGAAGGCCCAGACCTTAGGGAATTATTGCCAGGACTAAGAAAACCGCGTCAAAAACGTTTCATATATGCCGGTATCTACGCTGCTTATAATGAAGCCTGGAAGGTTACCCAAGCAGAGACTGCAGAACAAATACGAGAAATTGATCGTATTAATTTAGAGAAAACGCTTTCTGTAGTAGACAATGGGATAACGACTCTGTTGTCCAGAATATATTCCTTGGACAGCATTGTGTCTTCTGTTATAGACGTCATGGGACACGACTTGGTCATGTTGCAACATGATAAGTCTCAGCTACGTTCTATCATGCTATTAGGCTGGACGCTACAAAACTTGCGTGCAGGCTATGTGCATTGGCATTTAATCAATACCACGTCACTGTTTTCAGAATTTAATCTCACTGATAAACAGATCAGACTGGCACATAGGGGAGCAGACTACACTATGCTGAGCATTGAAACACTGGAAAAATTACCATTCATGGTGGCAGAAAAACCAGCTACTGAGTGGATCAAACATGGCAAAATTACTCTGCCTGTTACAACTTTCCATTTTCAATATTGCCTAAAACACATACCAGTTGGCAAATATGAAAGGTTGGGTAAAGGATACATCAAGACATCCTGGGATTTACCTTAAACACATAGATGTTGGAGTGGGTAGCGTGAAGTGTTCCTTAGCGGTGAAAACTGTGAGCACACACTAAGCGGTTCTCTCCTTTTTCAGGGTATTAACTTACACGGGGCCTGTGATGGTTCCACTACTAACTTATCATGTCACCTGCAAGGTTCACCGGCTGCAGTGATTAATCCAATTTTTGGCCAACTTTCTAATGGGAGTTACATTATGTTAAATGATCACAGCTGCTGTGGCATGTTGCCAGGTATTCCATATCTAGTCACGGTTACATCCAGGGTCACTTGCTGTATGCAAGTCTTGTTTCCACAAATAGACACAGTCAGGGAGTCGCCTTTGTGGCCTTCACTGAACACCTCTTTTATACGAATTGATACTCTAAGCCAGTGGTTCCCAAACTTTTTTGACCCGTGGCTCCCTTGACCTAATTGGCAGTTGGCCGTGGCTCCCCACCATTTTTTTCCGGGTGGGCGGGTGGGGGGGGAGGGATGTAAGCCCGACCGGGAGTACTTCCTGTTGTCTTCCTTAAATTAATTGGGATGCAATGAAGGTATTATAATCATATTTGTAACTAAATACGATGATAACAGCTGTTTAATAAAAATTTGTTAAGTGTGAAGCGATACAAGATTAATAGCCAAATATGTTTCCATGCAAATTTTTTTAACCACACAACAATAGTTCAAAAGCTGGGGTCAAAAGGGCGAGGCCGGGCCAGAGAGCCAGGTACAGCTGAGGCAGGCAGGGCCAGCAGGACTAGGCAGGGCCAGGCAGCGCCTTTGTTGCATTTACGCCCCTGTGCGAAGTCAGCACCCGGTGCGGTGGCACCGGTCGCACTGCCCTAGAGCCGGTTCTGAGTGAAGGGTGTCAGAGCACTGTACATAACACACACATTACACAGAGACTATCAAACATAGATGTGCAAATCAGTGTATAGGACATGTTACATAAGACAAGGGATAACAAGGAGTGAATTCACATGTCATCCATATTGGTAGGCAGTATAGTTGAAGAGTACTTGGTCTGGAGAAGCACAAACTCAGAATTTCAAATGTAGCACAACAGATTGGGGCTCTCTTTAATGACAAGAACAGATTTGTACACAAGTGAACCATTTGCTCAACACAACGGCCAGCACTGCCTCATATAACGTAACTTTTGTTTTAGTGTTTTGAGTGTCTGCCATTTATTGCAATTTTTTTACCTCTACGAGTCTACGTGTACTTTGTATGCATTGTGCATGTTACCATTAAGAACGTACTACTCTAGCAGCTGGGATTTTTCTTTGCAAAGTATTTGATAACCCAGTAAGTTTGTTCAGTGCATATTTTTTCTGTTTAACTTCTGATTTGTGGTTCATGTGTATTCGACATGGTTGTGGTTCGAAAAGGCACTATGTTACGCAAAAAAAATAGTAAATGTGCCCTTACATTGGTCAGAGCGAGAGTATGACAGCCGCATGCTATTACTGTCAATCATATTATCATAGGACCACGTACCTCAAAGGATGCAAAAGTTCCAGTAAGCTACACCGAACCTTTACATTTGTACTGATATCAGTAGGTTTCTAGTCATCAAACCGTGAAATGTCAGAAGTCACTCCACTCAGAGCGACTCTCTGCCCTCTGCCTCACCCGCCCTTTTTCCGACAGATTTCTGCACTCATAACACCGAAGAGTTCTTCCCAAGCGTAAATTGAAGGCAGGGTATTCTGTGAGCGATCGGGATGCTCGGGGATGTAAGGGGTTCCTTTATCTGGCTTGTTTACCGATAAATGTGCGAAAACAGACTTTTAACATATTTATGCAAGCATCCAAAGTAGCAGATGGACCATGTTTCAGTATTTTACAACCCGAACAGCACAAATCGTTGCATTTTATCCTTCTTTAACGTGTCAAATAATGTATCTCGATCTCAACATGTTACTGCAGCATTTATATGTCTCGCGCACAATTAAATCGCAAATTATTGACTCTCCTAGATTAATTACATTTCCGTGCAAGGGCGGGCATTAATAATATTTTCTTTTTGTGCTAGTTAACTGCACATGCATTAGAAACAAGCAGACACTCTTCAGAGAACAATTGTCTGCTCTCCGCCATTAAACGTGTAACAGTTTTCAACACAGTACCATGCCAGCACAATAATATGATCTGAGTGTCAAAGCGAGCCTAATCGAAGGTGTGCTTTACGTTAGGAAGCCTGTGTCTCCTCCTGTGTAATTTACACCGGAAAGCCTTTACTAGCGCTATTGATTAATTGACACTTTCGGGAATGTTTAGAATACATCACCAGAAGCTGACAGTATTTTGAAGTTTGTGTGGTGTGCTGACCTTTCAAGACCTTACACTTTAGTCTAGACAAAGTAGAAGAGTCTACTTTGTCCAGCTATCATTTTTACAAGCGGCCCTTTGTCTGCACGCAAAGAGCCATTCCCCTCGCATTGTGGTCGCGGCGCCCCTGGCTCCTCATTACGGCACACCGGGGTGCCGCGGCGCACACTTTGGGAACCACGGCTCTAAGCAGAATGAAAGCCATTCTTTTACAAAAAACAGTGCCACTTACCTCGGCCAGAGAAACCTATGATCTCCAAGTCGCAAGGAATTCTGCGGAGATACATACCCTTTTGTATACAAACTGCCCTGTACATTTCTCAGAAATGTTAGGTCGTATCTTAAACATGTTTGATACAAGCGGTATTATACATGTATTTGAGACCGTGTGCGCAGGACTGTTAGCACCTTTTCAAGCAGTCCTCAGAATTTTTCCAAACTTCGTGCACTCTGTGTTTGGCGGACTGCCGCTCCTTTTAGCACTCATTGCAGGGATCCTATTTTTGCTCCTACTGCTATGATATCGCAAGCCTCATCACCAGCGTCACTCCAGGCACCATAGAGAGAGCTCTATAGGAGATGAAGTGTCGTGAGCGCATTGTCCAGATTTTGGGTTTACCTCGTCTACGAGAATTAAACACCACATGGTTTCTGTCATTCAGACCAATCTGGCAAGATTGCATCTTACCTGTTCTACGCTGCCTGCTCTGCAGTGAAGAATGCGTGCTAGACAACTGTCTAACACTCCCATCAGTCATGCCTACGGATATCGATACTCTGCTGGACCCAGTAATGGCCCATGCTCTGTGTTGTCCCCAGCGGCTACCAATCCTGATGACAGCATTCATTGAGATCTCACAGACACAAATTGCTACTGCTGAGGTACGAGAGGAAACAACAGGCACGCAGGTAACATCCGATTCGAACATTGCTGATGCAACCAATGCTGAAGGCGATAGTTCACATCTATGTGCAGTTATTCTTCTAAACGAGGTATTCCAACTTTCACCTACAACGGTAGACACATTTTTGTCAACAGAAATAGAAGATTTCATGTTTTCTCCAGGCCCACACACTGACTTTTGATTCAGGCACACAGTCCCGAAGAGACTCTGAATTTGGCCTTCATTATTTTCAAACAAGGGACTGACTTTGGGACTTTTTCCTATGATTATTTTTTTTTCCAAATTTGTATTTTTCATTTTTGGAACAGTAATCTGCTTATAGTAGAACTATTCATAGAGAACTAGAACTATTCATAGAGAACAGAATTCTTTGAAAAACTTCCAGGGACATTATGCCACCTTGTCACATCAACAATTGATTTGTGTTAACCTGATATGAAATGGTTTCGGCTCTTTTTTCTTCTGTATTAACGAGCCATTTCATCATATGTATATATTTATGATTCATTCTTGTTGGCATTTTCAATGCATGCGTATGCTTAGAATGAAACATTGCTTTTAATATGTACAGCACCTTATGCATAGCAATGGGTTTGTAATGCATTTTTAGGACATATATTTTTAGACATGTTTTGGCATGTTTTTGATTATCATGTGATATTCTCTTTTAGACATGTTTAGTATGTTTAGGATTTAGTAATGTCGTTCATACGAAACTGGAGTGGGTGTTGTGTGTAGATTTAGATTCCGTATATAGGTTTCCTGATTTATGCCCTTATATAGGTACAATTCATATTGCCCTTATTTATGCATAGAAAATCCAGCCCTTATTTAGGCATTATCCATGCTAACCAAATACAGGCATGGTCTCCTACATCCATCCAACCACGTCACAACGAGTTCTTGGAAAACCGGACTCTTAAGCCTTTAGGAATTTCCCTTGCTTGGATATTGATTTCTCCAAGAACTCATTTAGTATGCACGAACATCTATTCCTTAGGGGTTCATTCATGACGTTCCGATGCCCGACGTTTACGTCAATACAGGCATTCCTAAACACCTTCAAGGTATAAATATACATACAGTTGCCCTGGCAAACCGCGGTTCCGGCACGATCTAGCTCGACTGCCTACTTGCGGTTCGCCACGGCAAGTTCGGAAGGAAATCGAGTTCCAGCCTGACGCACTTATCAGACGCTGTCATCCTCTTCGCAGAGAATCCACCTCCAGTGTTTCTGACTCCCCTTGCGGGGTGTTAGATATCGAGTCCCGGAAAAGAGATTCCAACCTCGCACATTCTAAGGTATGGAGCAGACTAGAACTTAGAGAAACTTTTGGCAACTCTTGGCAAAACTAAAACTCTAGCTATAGCTAGCTATACTTTAGAAAACAGCACCTACGTCTTACCTCGTACTACACTTAGGTTAGGTACACTGGGGTAGAACTATTTAGAAGCATCAGATAAGTATTCACATTTTAGCCTGTGTTATTTATGTATGTATTTTAATTATTATATGTCATAGCAACAAACCATGTTATTGCAGTATTATTTTAACTTACTGCTAACTCTGTACATATTGTACTTCGCAGCCTGTCATACGATTGTAGCAGTTCATATCTCTTGAATGAGAAATAAGAGTGTTCAATAAACCCTTTTTATTGAAACGCCCGTCTCTCTATTTCTGTGCAACTCTGTAGAAACGAAGCATGCATGATTGACTGAGTGAAACTGTTATCTATTGTTTCCACGGTTCTGAGATTGTTCCGATTCTAAGGGAAACAAAGTTGTCATGTTTATGCGGTTGTCAGAAATTAATCCCTTCTTGAATATTCGAGAAGTTTCTAGTGACCTCTGAGTTAGCTGGCACACACAAGTAATTAAGTTTAATGTACTCGATAGAGACATACTGACCTCAGTCCTATGTCAAATCTATAGTGTATATTATTCCAATGCGCAGAGCCTATCAGGGATATAGGAACTACACTACACTCTGGTGCATGGGTGGACAGTTCCAATTGAGAATGTCTCTGGCTGATCATCTCTCCAGTGCCACTTCTACTTCTATAACTCCTTTACCCACTCCAGTCAAATCCTGTGTCCCTCTGTAACAACTAGTGATGTGTTGATGCCTGACTATGCCGCGTGACACTGAAATACTACCGAATCTCATCCCTTGCAACGTCCTATGACACTGGACACGTTGGACAAAACTGGCTCTGAAAATGGTGTATCCATCTAGGACTCTCTGATTGTACTTCTGAATGTCGCCCCACAGAACATTGTCATATAAGAATATCGAGGACAGACTATTAAGGGACAAAATATTGAAAGATAAGTGAATTTAGGGAACTATAGATTTACTATCCCTAACTATACATCTATGTGCCTTGCTGATATATGTATCAAGTAGGTATAGAAAATCTAGACTTACTTATATGTCAATATATTAAGTCCGTGATATTCCGTCCCATCCATATCTGAATGCATCCCCTCCATTTTGTCTTTGACCAAATGATATGGAAGCTGTGGCTGACATGACTATGTAGTTACCAAAAGCTGATGAAGGTCACAGATGGTGAAAGATGGTGCTCTAATGAGGAGGATGCTGCTTTCCTTTGTGTGTGAGGAGCTTCACCAAATATTCTTGATGGTTCTGGGCGCCGGGTTAGCAAACAACCTTGCAACAGTAGTAAATGCACGCAGGAAAAACTGATTTTGAGCAGTTCTTTCAATTCCGAAAAGAACATGGCAAAATAATGGAACAATTACAAAACATGTTGACCATACGTGAGTTTGGAAACCTCGATGAAGAGTTGAGGGCTCCCGCTATACAAGCCTGAATATCGTTCAAACAATGGTGACCACCAGACATCAGGTCAGTGCCATAAATCTCCCAATTTGTACTTACACATCATTAATTTGAGGTGTGTTTGTTTAATCAATGGAAGAAAAATAATATTTCAACAGTAGGAAGCATGAGGCTATAACATAAAAGTCCAAGACGGGAAACAGTGGGGATATTAACAACAAAAGTGGCGGAGCGCGGGTTAGCTCCAAAATAGCTAACGCCGCGATCCGTCACTTTAGAAACACAGGAATGCACCGTATTTACAACAATACAGCGCACCCCTGCATTTCACCCTGTGTTGGCGCTAAAGTCAGCTGCCTAGCACCAAGGCAGGCACCCTTGCACCATAGTGCAAGGGTGCCTGAGTTGAGGGAATGATTGTTTATGTGCAGGATGGTGTGCCTTCCTGCACATAAACAATCCCGAATGGCGATTTGAAACTCCTCTGTGTGCTACATTGAGCAGCACACATAGATGTTGCAAATCGTCATTTTTTTTAAATGATTGTTTATGTGCAGGAAGAGACATCCTCGTGCACATAAACAATCATCCATGGTGTTTTGCAATTTCTATGTGTGTTGCAGAATGCAGAACACATAGAAACAGCAAAAACGAGGAGAAATGAAAACTATTTCCTCGTTTCACCATGTTACAACCAGGTTTTCCCTGGGCTTAATTTTGCTGCTGCCTCCTATTTATGCCACCCTTGTAAATAGGGGGCAGCGTCCGTTGCGGCAGAATGCCCACCGTAACACCCATTGCCCACTCCTTTCATGTTAAGTATAGCGTGAAAGGGTGCTTTATTTACAAGGCAGGATTATCGCCACAGGAACATCTTTAAAAGTGAAGCTCATGTGGCGAAAGTGGCTTGTAAATATGCCCCAGAGTTTTTAGTGACCCAGAGTGAGACTGTCAACCTAGTTCAAGCTGCAACATGGTCTATCACTGAAACAGCATGCAACTAAAGTACGTTAAGGAGCTAGGCGCATACTAGTCCAAGCAAAACACGTGGAGGAAGATTTTACAATCACAGAGTGAGGAACAGCCCATTGGCATGTCAATTAGATAAGAGGGAATGAAAATGAAATCCTGCTACAAAAGAAAATATCGAGGTGATACCTACATTTACTGTGATGGAAAGAAACCTTCCACAAAAAAATGCTTGGCAAAGGAGGAGGAATGCTCTACCTGAGAAAAATTGAATTACTTTGCAAAGGAATGCCGATCAATGGATAAGAACCAGAGGCATGGAAGTATAGCCAAGTGCTGTGATGCAATCCGGAATCTAGAGGAAGACCATTATTTTATTTTTTATTTTTTCATTTGTAAAGTTTTGTATAGCGCGAACAAGACTCTTGCGGGTATCAGAGCGCTTTACAGGGCAAATATAGGTGACAAAGATACACATAAAAATATTATAGGTTAGAATAATACAAAAATAGTGACAATAGGAGATTGACAAATATATACACGGTTGTCTAAATAGTTCAAGTAAATTTGGCCAAGAGAATTGATTTCACTCCTTTTTTTAAATATGCCGTGGGTGGGTTCTGTCTTGTTTCTGGGGGCAATGCATTCTACATCCTGGGAGCCAATCCTGAGATGGTCCAGTTGTATGTTTTTTTCTTGGAAAAACGTTGTGGTTTTAGAAGATGATTGTAGGAGCTCCTAGTGGTTCTATTAGCACCAGTTTCTCAGCAAGGTATCTCGGAGTAGTGTGATGTAGTGCCTTGTGCGTCATACAGGCCATTTTCAAATGGATTCTGACCTCAAAAGGTATCCAATTGAGGGAACGGAGGGCAGGGAAGATGTGACAGTTTCTGTTGGAACCAGTGATGAGTCTAGCAGCTGCGTTAATTGAGGCTCGTGGAGGGGCCGTCGTCGATCTGGGAATGCCGCAGAGGGCGACACTCCCATACTCCACTCTGGGGATTACTAGAGCTTGAACTGCTTGTTTGAAGTCATTTGCGGGCAGGAAGGGTTTCAGTCTCCTCAGGGTGTTCATTTGAAAATGTGCTCCTTTAGTTGTGGCGCTGATGTGTTTCTGTATGTTTAGCTTATTGTCCAGAGTTATTCCCAGCGATTTTGCAGAGTCAATGATGAGGGGTTGACCGTTGAGTGCTGTTCGGTGTTGTATCCACTCGAGGATGGTTGTTGATTGGCTGGGGGGAGCGATTAAGAGGAATTCGGTTTTGAGGGTGTTTAGTTTTAAGTGGTTATTGGCCAACCAGGTCTGTGTTTCTTGGAGAGTTCAATTGAGAGATTTGATGTCTTCGAGTGAGTGGATCTTTATGTAAAGTTGTGTGTCGTCTGCGTTCATGTGAAAGTGGACATTCGAGGAGCTGAGAAGATCGGTGAGTGGTTCCATAAACAGGTTAAACAGCGTAGGGGAGAGGGATGATCCCTGTGGTACTCCTAAAGTGAATAGGGTGGGCTTGGATAAGGATTGATTGGCCTTGAATCTTAGCCGCCCTTCTCCAATGAATTAGAAGAGGATTAAGTGTGTGTTATACCAAAATGCTAAAAAAAGGGTATTGAAATATAGGAAGAATTGGGGCTCAGCAAATTTGTGTGTAAGGTATATGAATGTACAAATAAATATGGTGCTAAACAGGAAGGGGAAACCCCTTAATGTGTTTGGGGGAAACCCTACGACAAAACAATTTTCAAATAATCCTGTGCACACATATAGCTAAAAGTCATTGAAGACAACAGTAGGACGCGCAAACTGCTGCTCTGCCAATCGAGTCCTCGGACACACACTTGTGTCTGGGCTCTTTGATTCAACCGATGACGACCACAGGTAACCATTCTTATACTTACCAAAGGCAACTTTCTCTGGATTCGTTCATACTCTTTACTAGCGGCACTACTTTTAGTTGTGTGGGTAATCAAGATTACCCTTCAACTCGTGACCTTGACTGACTTAATTTTCCTTCTCCACTTGTGATACGTGTACCCAGCCGGGTTGGAATTATCACCGGCTGTGGGCAATCACTACGTTCATGCGATTTCTGTCAGCCCTGAAGAGTTGTGGGTTCATCTTTCCCCGACCAAACACGTGTCGGCTGGTTACGCTTCTCTAAGGATTAAAGAAAATCTGTTTTCATCTTAATAATTGTGTATTTTTCATTGTTCCTACTGTTGTCTTCAATGACTTTTAGCTATATGTGTGCCCAGGATTATTTGAGAAGTGTGTGTTATACGCCTGATGTGCAGTAGAGGCAACTGCACCACAAGTGCTGGGTTAAAATACAGAGGCACTTGGGGATGAACAATGTAAAACAACTGCTACTACTCTGTGGAGGTCTTGGTATCAAAGTCATGCTCTATGATCCAAACCAGGAAACTGCACCTGAATCCTGGTGACTTTCTCAGTCACGCGCGTCTTCTCATTGTGCACAGGGCTACACTTAAACCCAAAATCAGTTGACAAAGCTGCTCAAACCAGTCCTACACTGCAGGATGATTCGACTGGAATGCTGCCAAAGTGGGAATGTTTACGTCATGGCAGCCCATCCTGCTGTGAAAGAAGCCCCCTAGCTGTCAGCCTACCAAGGAAATGCAGAAGTGGCATTAGGTGAGCTAGTCTGACATCCCTGACAGTGCACTGCTCCACCCATTGGCATTCATCAGACCAGTGGAGAGCTTCCACTTGTCCTCTGTCTCTTCTACACAGAGACAGACTAAATAGCTTGTGTTCTGATCCACAATATAGCAATTGGCAATGTCTACTTTGTCCTCTGGCACGTTTGTCTTACTCTTCAATATTTTGCACCCTTCATAATTGCAGTTGTGTCACAGCACACTGAGAAGAGCAGAAGAGGAAGAAACTCATGAAGTTACTCCACCTATTCCTTATGTGTTGGGCCATTGATTCCTGCTATTTGAGTGAGATTTTGCTTTCTTTCCTAGTGATGTCAATTAATTTTTGAAATTGTTACCTCATAATATCTGTCAAATGCACAAAGGCTTTCTGGACAGAATGTCTACAACTATACAGGGCCTGAGTCACAAAACGTAGAATGCTTGGTATATGAGGGACAATTCAATTTTGCAATTCATATAATTTAAATGTTCACTCATGAATCAATCAATCAAAAGCAACTTTATTCGGCAGGGAAACCTGCCATAAAAGCAACTAAAATACATACAAAGGGGAATAAAACAAACATCAAACGGCAACCAACATGTATCATATAGGGCTTGAGCAAATGCAGGGCATACGTAAATAAATAGACTAAAAGAGTATAAGAACTTAGTCGAAGTGCACGGTCCTTCTTAAACATGCAGCTTCCTTAGAAAACAAACTTATGCAACAACAGGTTTCATTGTCAGTTAAATCTTGCAAGCACGTAAAAGCTTGTTGGCATTTACAATATTTTCTGAGTCTTAAAAAAGGTGCTAGATACATTCTTGTGAATATTGGTAGCACCGACAGAAAAAAGTAAAATGAATCATAGTTTGCTTTGATACATTATTGCACGGGCAAACTTGTGAGCTCAAATCGTGCAGGAAACCTTGCGGGCCACAGAGGGAATATTTCAGGGTTCCTGCTCTGAATCGAAATAGAAGCCAGTGCGCCAAGCTCCCGGTTGTATTTGCCAGTTAATCGGTTGATACAGCGCCAAAATTAGAAAATAAGGAATCCCCAATGCTGGATTTCTGTGATTATGTAACCTAATACCCTGCAATTTATCTAACAGCAGGGCCTGTACTTGCTTTCTGCTTGGTAGGCATCTAGTGCTGACTTAGAGACATCGAACCTTATCCCAGTCCCTTCTAATGACTTTTTTACGTAGGACAACCAGGGAATAGAGATCCCTTTGTCATAGGCTAGGGAGTCAAAAAGTATCTTTCTAGTGAGTGAGGCTTCCACCTTGCTCATAACGGAGAGCCACAGCATCACAGGGCGAATACATATTTGGTCACCTAAATAATTAAGGGGCATATCAGCAAGCCCGGCGATAATTATCGCTCAGCGCTTCTTAGTGTGAGGATAATTATCGCCTGCCAACTCTGAATTTTATCGCGGAGATAGCGTGCTATCAGCAACGCTTATCTCCAAAGAGATAAAATTCAGAGCGCAAGCTGCCAATTGTGAGATTATATTATTTTATATTATTATAGGTTTGGCGATAGCTTGCTGATAGGTATAGACCTACTTAGCCATGACATCCACCTTACATAGGATATCATGGCTAAGTCAGAAAAATACCAGACGTGAAAAAGCAGCGTTAACCGCGGTTAGCGCTGCTTTTTTTTTATCTCTAACAGGGTTAGCGATATCCTTGATAATAGGAGAAATGTTGCTTAGCGACATTTTTCCTATTATTTTACTCTGGAATGCCCCCTTTGCTTCTCATTAGAGATGCAAGGGGAAGCGTAGAGTAAAGGGTGCTAACATGCGAATTTGCGTGTTAGCACCCTGTTGCTGATAGGGCGCTAGTTTTATCTCTGCTTTTTTGGCTTTTAAAGCCAAAAAAGCAGAGATAAAGCCCTTGTTGATATGCCCCTAAGTGCTTACGGCAAATATAATGGGAGGTCGATGCAGGCACCATTAATATTTGCCCGCAAAAGGGATTTTCTTCCAATTGCAGTGGCTGCGGGTCACTAATGCCCCATATTCCAGCCCCGTAGGTAGCAATAGGTACACACTGGGCTGAATATATTTGTAACAATGGGGCAAGGGCCCTGCCTCCTGGTGGTGATGGCAAGCTCAGCAGGGAGCCTACAGCCTTCAACACTTTCACTCTATTTTGAACGATGTATGTCGCCCATGAGCTAGAAGCACTAAATAAAATCCCTAAGTATGTAAAAGTGCTAGTGTGCAGTAACGTATTTGACCCTACAGTGATGGGTGATGATCGTATACGCTTCGTGCCACAGGACATAGTACACGATTTTGAGAAATTGGTTCTTAGACCGAATTTCTCCATAAAATCTACAAAAGAGATGACTAAAATATGTGAGGTTTTTGGGTTGCGGGCCATTAATACGGCATTGTCCACGTGTAAAAGTACAAGAACAGGTGTGCCCATGAATCAGTTTACTCACATGCAGTATGACATCAACATGCTGCAACATTATGTGAGAATAATTCTACTCCAGAGGCTGGAGTGAGTGGTTTAGCAATGTCAAGGAAATGTGGCAAATTTCAACAAACATGTCAGTTTATGGTTATTCACAAATTATCCATTGCCTGCTCCTACCCTGTATATGGTCAGGACATTTCCACCTTTAAAGGGCAGGAATAAATCCCTCTTCGTGGTGGGAATGAGGAGGGTGCATCCGAAACAGGTACGAGTGTAATGGAAGGGAGTTTTTTGGAGAACACTATATTCCCCCTAGAGCAAAAAAAGTTAGCATGTGCAAATTCACCTTCAGAACGGATTTACATACTACATATATAATTACGCACCATTTGCAATTCCACATTCTATACACAACAGTGCTCCTGGAAAGCAGTGACTCTCGCATCTACACAGAAGTACTTATGGCATTCTATGAAAACTGTAAAAATTTGGAAATCTACACCAAAACGTGCATGTAAGCTTATATATGTGTTACCCATTTTTATGGCCCAGGCTTGCAATGGACATATGCACAATGCAGGTACATTTGTGACCAAATCCTCCGTCTTACCATTGTACGACCACTGCAGCAGATTTTCCATTGCAGCACTACTTTATAAGGGGCATATTATCAAGAAACGGCGTTAAAATTATCGCCGCTTTAGCGGCAGAAAACTGCCGCTAAAGCGGCGTTAATGGACTTGATAATATGCCCTGGAGAATTCCAATAGAAGCCCATGTTCGGGTGTGAACATGGGCTTTTATTGGAATTCTCTGCGGCATATTATCAAGCCCATTATCGCCGCTTTAGCGGCATTTTTCTGCCGCTAAAGCGGCGATAATTTTAACGCCCTGCTTGATAATATGCCCCAAGATGCTTAAAACTAAGGTGTTTTTCTTGTATCTTTTTGCTCCGTAAATTACAGAAGTAAACAAACCATTTTCTCAAGCACACAAAGTATAGAACCTCAAATAAAATAGTATGTCCCGAAGTGTGCACTGTGTGGTTTTGTGGACAAAGTGTATTTTGCATTAGCTGCTACACATACACACACACACACACACACACACACAGACTCACATGCATTCACATGCCAACACATACACACAGACAGCCACACATGCATGCACACACACACACATACGTACGCATGCACACACGCACACAGCAGGTGCTAATCCGTATGTAATGCACACTGCAGTCTGGATCTCAGGTTTCCTAAGGTCGAGCTGACCTGATCTTTTGATGTAGGCAGCCACCTACTGTAAAAAGGATTAAAGATTAAAGGATTAATCAATTTTGAACCGAAAGTTATGAGTTTGATTTGAATTGCTTTAATAAATATTCTGCTGACTCAGTCGCAACAGGCAGAAGTTGGACGGAGCAATTTATATGAAAAGTTACATTTTAGCTCACAGCCCAGACACAATAGTAACGAGAGACATAAAAACTAATAATGTAATATATATTGCGGTTTTGAGTGGCACATGATCCTCAATTACTTTGAGAATAGCTCCTTGGTGCAGAGCTTGTCTGTGATTCTATGTCAGGAGCGGAGGCTCCGATTATGCTTCTCTTTCTTTACTGCAAAACCACAGCAGCCAGTCAACATATTTATAAACAAAAACTACAAATCTCATGAGAATAAAAACACCCCCCTTTCAGTACTTCGTCCCGAGTGCAAACACATAGCCTCTCCATGTGGTCAAAACTGAGAAACACCATCTTGCTGCCTCTTTCTTTGTTGCTCGGCAGTCAAGATAAGTGTCTCTCGATTTTGTACCTCTCACTCTGGTGGTATTGTTTGTTTGTTTGCTAAATTTATGCATTCATTTATGAAACGCTTTATTGAGGATTTGCCTTATAAGTGCTTTTATTGCTACTTTTTTAATCGTTGCTTGGATTTTTGAGCCCCCGGGATTCCGCGCAGGACCCGTGCGGTGACCGATCTCTCCTCGCCCCCCCTCGCACCACAGATGCCTACTGCTAGCTTGCTTTGAGCTGCCGGATCAGTTTGTTGTTTCCCCCTTGGACTCTAGGCCTGTACGCGTGCAGTTCTCTTTCTCTCTCGATTTTCCCCCACTCATTCCTCACTGCTTCGCAGCGGTTGAGGGTGGCTGCACCACCTCTCTTGTATCTCCTGTTCTGTAGATTTCCATGCTGTTGACCTCCTCTCCAGCTGGACTGGATGCTTCTTACACCGCACTCCTGCCACATTCTCCCTTCCCTATTTCTGGCATACCTTTAGGAGCAAATAGTTTTGGGATCGGTGGCTTTGCCACTCACTTACACCCCTTGCTGCAATGTCTTTGGGGCTGCAATATTTCTGGCACAAAGTGTGCACGAGGGACGCTCCCTACTTCTAAATGCTGTTAGGGTTACTTGACCCCTCCTGGTTCTTCCAGTGCCTGAAGCTGGGTAATTAGCCATCCTGTCTGACTGTGAGCCCTATGATTCTGCAGACTATTGGCCCTTTAAACAGGAAGGTGAATACTATTTTGATGATGGTCTTGTGGAGGGTATTGACTTATCTGTTCAGAAACAGTTAATAAGGCCATGGATTTGGCTCTTTAATCCTTTACCGATCAATTGGAGTATTTGGCCAAATAGAAGAAGAAGGCGGCCTCAGGCACCTCCAATCAGGGGGGTTCCTCTACTCCCAGAGAAAAACCTACCAAAGTGCAGAACTGGCCTCAAGGGGTTGTCCCGGCTCAACTCCCCCAGACCTGGCTGGATGATCCCTGATACCTTGTGAGGGACCCTTCCCAGCCCCTCCCCAGAAACCTGCCCAGGGTGATTCAGACACATACTCTACCTCTTCTCACTCCTCTCGCTCTGACCCCCCTGAACACCCTAAGAAGAAGAAAATGAAATCCTCTGGCCTGCCCAACCAAAGTGCAACCCAGGTCCTTTGGCTCTAACCCTTCTCAGTTTGCACCCGAGGATATTGTCCACCAAAGGTCCTCTGACTGGTCTCCTACCCGGGCGGAGGCGGAGTACATGCAGCATCATCTTAGAAAAGGTTTTGACAAAGAGGTCGTAAAAGTCTGTGTGCCAAATGCCCCAGGCCTGTTCTCCTGGGCAAGACTACATATACCCATGACATAAACCCCAGAATGCAAACCTTTTTGAAGAAATTTTCCACGGACCCCAAAAAGGGCATTGTCAGGGAGAGGAAAGCATGCCAGGATTAACTCCAATACCTGGCAAAACTTTTAGCGATGGCTCTCGAGGCACAGGAAAATGGCTCCGTGACAGATCTGGAGGTCCTGGCTGGCTGGTCACAAAGGGCGGTATGCCTCCTCAGAAACACCAACTGTGCCATCTCTTCGGAGTACAGGAAATTCTTGCTTATGCGCATCAACCTTAAATTGGTATAGACTTAGTAATTTCTGATGCTGTCTCAATGCCGATGGCCTCCTCTTTGAGGAGAAGTTTGTCAAGGACATTTCACACCTTCAGAGCCTTTAACAAAGCTCAGGTGTCCCAAGAGAAATTTTTTGCCAGGGCCGAGCACAGTAGGGGCCATTCACCGGCCTGAGGATCGGTTCAAGACTCCCTTCGTACATATCATTTTCAGAGGAGAGGAGGTTGACAGGATGGTCCGAGAGGATCAGGCTTCTTCCCGTCCAGGTCGCAATTTGTCAGGGGCAGACAGACCAGGCTGTCTTACAGAGGGTCCTTCCAGACTCCCCCATCTTCTGATTTATTCAGTAAGCATTATTCCTTTATCTCATGTGCACTTAGGGGACAGGACTCAACTGTTTGTTCACAAGTGGCAACAAATCACTCACGACTCTTGGGTTCTGGAGACGGTTATGGGGTTTCATTTAGAACTTATACGTTCGCCCTCCCAACGCACCCTGACCTCTCCTTTTTTCCCAACAAGAAATGGACCACGTAGATTCAGAGATTCTTGAGCTTATTCCCAAAGGTGGGATTTCCCATTCTTTTGTTATTCAACAATTGTAGCATCTTGCTGCGGCTGGACAACGTTTCGGCAGTCAGGTATATAAACAGACTTGGGGGCAAGTCCAAGTTGTTGGTGGAGATCACCAAGAATTTGTGAACTTTCTGCCTGAAACATCAGATATCAGTGATTGCGTAGTATCTCCCTAGGCAGAACAACATCAGCGTGGACTGGAAATTCAGGGTCTCAATGTAAGTGAGTGACTGGAGGTTGAATCCTCATGTGTTTCAGCAGATTCAGACTCTTATTTGCACTTGTGTGATTGACATGTTTAAATCCTGATTGAATTATCAACTTCCAGTATTCTTCAGTTGGAGGCTGTATCCCTTGGCAAGAGCCACAAATATATTTCTACAGGACTGGTCCAAGGAGCTGCTTTACACCTTTTCCCCATTCGCCATGATTGTGAGAGTGGAAGTTTAGGTGTGGAGACAGGCAGCAATGGTATTCTTGATAACCCCGATTTGGAAGGACTAACCATGGTTCCCAATTCTTCTTCAGATGTCAGTAGCTCTCCCTGTTGCTCTTCCTATGGTTACGTAAATCCTGCAGGATCCCTTAGGAGGCCTTCATCCTTTGGTCTTGCAACACTCTCTACCTCTCATGGCATGGAGGTTTCCAGGAAAACTGCATTGTACTAGGAATTTCTCGACTCACAAGCGATACAAGGCCGCTTGGAGGAACTGGTTAGGTTGGCCTGTGAAACAGGATTTGGATCTTGTTGAGGCAGATTTGAAGGACGTCATGAATTTTCCGGCTGAGCAAGCTGGGGACGGCTTGTGTTACAGGTCAGTAAACAATTGGCATGGTCATTCCCCCATTGATGGTAAACCGGTTAGGGCTAATTCAATGTTCTGCAATTTGCTCAAGGATATTAGAGTCTCTAAACCTCCCAAACCCCATTATGAGCATATATGGGAAGTTAATTTGGTGCTAAGGTTGTTTCAGAGGTGGACTGACATTGAGCTTTTGTCTAGGAAGCAACTGTCAGCTAAGCTTGTTATGTTGCTCTGTGTGGTGTCCTACCTGAGAGTTTCAGACATCTGTGTGCTGGACTTAGCAGATATCGTATTCTCTCCGGAAGGAGTTTCTTTTGTTATATCTAGAAGTACAAAAACTTGTTCAAAGTCCATTGATGATCCTGCTTTTCCTCATGATGAAAGTTATGTGTGGTAAGATGTTTACAAACATATTAGAACTGTACTAGATCTTTATGTGCTAATCCGAACTTTTGATTGCTGTACAAAAGCCTTTTAAGCCTGTTGAGGCCATGACTTTGGCCCGATGGGTCAGATGGCATATGGCCCAGGCAGGTATTGATGTTAGCAGGTTTGGTGCATACTCTGCTCTGGAGCAATAGCCTCAAAGGCTCTCTCTTTGGGTTCTAGGTTGGAAGACATTCTGAAGGCAGCAGACTGGTCCTCGGTCTCGACGTTTAAGCAGTTCTTTTAAAAGCCAGCTGTTCATATGTCAAATTTGGTTGTTGGTCAGCTTTGAACTAGCATAATCGGAGCCCCCGGTCCTGACATAGAATACAAAATGCTGTAGTTTTCGTGACAACAAATTTTAATTCTATTAAGGACACAAAGGAGAGGATTATCCTACCTTGTGTTTATGGTGGACAATATACTATATGATTGTATTGATTGTTTGTTTATATGTACTGCTGGTATTTATGTACTGTTTGAACTTTCCCACCCTAATTGTAAGCGTATTGTTGGCTATGGCTTGATTTTGTTTTTGTTGCAGATTTGGCGCAGAAGCAGGAGTGAATCCTGTTGGTGTCCTGCCACTTGAGATGCAATGTGGAAGCACGAGTGAACCCTGTTGGTTTCCTGCCACTTGAGGCCTTCATCTTTTGTAGTTCTGTGGCTGATATTTGAATTGCTGTTTGTCCTCATCCTTGCAGGTGGCTGAACTGGCCTCGCAAAGGAAGAGGCAGCAAGATGGTGTTTTTCGGCGTTGAGGACATGGAGAGTCTATGATTGGTGCATAGAGTAGGAAGAGCTGAAAAGGGGGAGTGTTTCGATACTCATGGGATTTGTAGTTTTTGTTTATAAATGTTTTGATTGTCTGCTGTGGTTTTGGCAGTAAAGAAAGAGAAGGCTAATCCTCACCTCTGTGTCCTTAAAAGAAACAAAAATTCTTGCAAAAGCTAGACTTGCTTTTATTACGGGTTTAACACGTGGTAGTGCACTGGGGAATGAAGGGGAGTGAGTTGGAGAGGAGATCAACAGCCTGGAAATCTACAGAACAGGACACACAAAGACAAGAGAGGTGGTTTGATATAATTGCATGAGGAACTGCTCAGTCAGTTAAATGAAGTGCAGGTCATTAGGCAGCGAAGCGTGTAAAAATGTGTGTCTCATGTTCCAGCTGAGTCTTTAGTCTCTGCAGGGTGACAAACTCTCTGCTGAGTTGAAGCCAATGTTACCTCCGCTAAAATGTAATAAGTTACAGACAGTAAGCCAAGCATAATTATTAAGTTGGAAGAAAAGTTCAAAACCACAGTTCATTTTCCCTCTGCCGCAGCATGCGTGCTATTGTCTGTATCACATGCTCCTTCTGCTTGCTAGCGGCCGGCCTGAAGGTTGTAGGCCCATCTTTGTATATTTTTTGGATTCTGTAATAAACGGTTTCAAAAAAAAAAAACCACAGTTCATGACAACATCTATATGCTTAAATTCCAACTAGGGCTCCAAGAAGGGATTTGACGGGCATCACGCCTTGCCTTTAAGTGAGATACAATATGAAACAAGCATTAGCAAAAGCCAATAGGTCTGGCTAGGGCTAGCAACCTTTTGGCTTTTTCAAAGTTTGTTTTACTTGGTCAAAACTTTATTGTTAGGGCCCTCGTGAATTCAAAATGATAAACATTGGCTAAAATCAAAAATAAGTTTTTAATTTCAAGATGCACACATTCCCATAGTAAGCCTTGTCAATGAAGGGAACTACTTTGTATGTGGATGTGTTCCTTATAAAAGGGCTGAGTACCATCAATCACAGTGAAGTAAGCCAATGGCTGAAGTGGACTGACTTATTGCTCCATGCCGAATGAGAGTGGAAGCAAAATGAGAAAGACGCAATAGCAGAAAAAAAGGTGCAGAAGGATCGTTAAGGCCCCTAAAAGTAAGTATATTATACATATAATTTTAGTAACAATCGAAAGGTCTTGTCTAATGCCACTTTTAACAATGGCTCCTAGAAAGTGAGATACTTGTGGTTAAATCTAGGCAAAATGCCCAGCAACACTGTTGTGGCTAGGGTGCAGGGCTTTTATGCAGATGATCCTCACTCAGATAGAAGGTACATTCTTTATTTCATAGCAGACCCTAGTCATAGCCACAGCCTCATTAGCTCAAGCCAAGACGTCATCCTATCTCCAAGTGTAATTTACTGCTAGGCTAGTCCCAGCCACACCCCACAATATTACAGCATCAGCACAGTCTCTCAGCATCCATACTCACCATTCTACAACATGTCCACTCAGTCCTGGCATACACAGACACACCAAGACAAAACTTCCACTTTGCTTTACGCACAGTCATACTATAAATCCCATCAACCTAGCAATACCTCCAAAGGATGTAAATAATGTGTAAATATTGTGTCTAAAAAAAGGTAACATAAAATGTTTATAGTACCCCCATAACTGTATTGTTGCCATCAGAAATGGGGCCAGCGATGACATCAGTGATCACATCTGAAACACAATCTCAAATCAGTATTGTTAGACGGCGACCTCAGAGGAGCCCGGAAAGGGGTCCTGACTACCCTGAGACCCACCCTCAAAGTATCGTAGCCGGGCACTGGCGGGAGATTCCCCAGGGGGAGGACTCTCGCAACTAGGATCGTACTTCTGGCACCACACGACACAGAGGGACCACACTGGGTATTCTCAGAACAAGTTTTATCAAACAGGTATCACAGCAAATATGTACAAGGTGAGCACGGGCTCAAGAGTCTCGGAAAGGTAGGGGGTAGCGGGACTGTCTCTGGTAACGGTTCAAAGGAGGGACGTACCCGGCGCACAGCTCACAATCCTCGAGCTGGGGGGTAGGCTGGTTGTCGTGGGGTCCGGCGGGACCGGTGGAGTCTGTGGAAGCCGCGAGTCACTCAGCGGGCTCAGGTACAAGTTCGGAGGTCTTACGATCTTCAGGGAGCCGCGAGTCACTCAGCAGGGCTCAGGTACAAGTTCGGAGGTCTTACGATCTTCAGGGAGCCGCGAGTCACTCAGCAGGGCTCAGGTACAAGTTCGGAGGTCTTACGATCTTCAGGGAGCCGCGAGTCACTCAGCAGGGCTCAGGTACAAGTTCGGAGGTCTTACAATCTTCAGGGAGCCGCGAGTCACTCAGCAGGGCTCAGGTGAGTTCCAGTTCCAGGAGCCGCGACCACGTCAGCAGGCTCTCGTTGTTCCAGCGTCGAATCTGCCGGACAGCCCCAGAGCACCCCTTGTTATAGTTCGACCCCTCTTTGATGTCCGGAGTCTGTGCAGGCAGGGGTCTTGTCACCTGGGGGTCGCTTGTCGGGATTTCCTGCTATAGTCTTTTGATTCTTTCAGGGCCGGGTCGGGAGGAGTCCCAGACACCCAGCAGGCGTGGAGCCAGCCCTCAGGGAGGCCGGAGGGCCGATCAAAACCCATCGTCCCGGGGGGTTCAGAGGTGCGATAGAAACTGCTCCTCCCTCTCTCATCCCCCTGGAAGCGGGATGTCCTCCAGCCGGAGTGGCGCCTCTATGCCCGGGTCGCGCTGGGGCCGGGCGGCCATCTTGGTGCATGAAGTGGGCACGCGGGCCCGGGGTGGCCGAAAGGGGAGAGGCCAGGGACGGGGATGTCCGGGTCGGTGCGTGTGTCCTGGTGGGGAGGTTCGGCGGGGCCGGGGGCTTGGGCTGTATGTACCAGGTTTCGGTGGTGCGGGGGCATGGAGGGCCATTCTACGAGGCCGGGTCCAACACGCGTCCCCCCCAGCTGAAAGCCGGAGAGAACTGCCCATCAGCTTGGGGGGTTCTCTTCGCTGAGGCGGAAGAACCGGGAGAGGCCGTCAGCATTGGCGTGGTCCGTACCAGGGCGGTGTTCCACGGTGAAATCCATCCCCTGGAGGGAGATTGACCACCGCAGTAGCTTAGGGTTTTCTCCTCGCATCTGCATGAGCCAACGTAAGGGCCGATGGTCAGTTTGGACTCTGAAATGGGTGCCAAACAGGTAGGGTCGTAGCTTTTTGAGTGCCCAGACCACGGCAAAGGCTTCGCGCTCTATGGTGCTCCATCTTTGTTCTCGGGGCAACAGCCGCCGACTGAGGAAGGCGACAGGCTGGTCTAGGCCTTGGTCATTTACTTGGGACAGGACGGCCCCAATGCCATGCTCGGAGGCATCGGTTTGGACTATGAACTCCTTGGCGTAGTCGGGAGCCTGGAGGACGGGGGCAGTACACATGGCCCTTTTTAGGGCATCGAAAGCTTCCTGGCAGGCAGCCGTCCACTGCACTTTCTTTGGCTGTTTTTTAGACGTGAGTTCTGTGAGAGGGCCGACAAGGCTGCCATACCCCCGAATGAATCTTCGGTAGTAGCCCGTGAGTCCCAGAAAGGCTCGGACCTCCGTCTGGGTGATGGGTGGTTCCCAGGCCAGGATGGCGTCGATCTTTGGCTGTAGCGGGGCGACCTGGCCACTCCCGACCTGGTGCCCCAAGTAGACCACGGATCCTTGCCCGATCTGGCACTTGCTGGCTTTTACTGTGAGGCCTGCCTGGCGCAGGGCGATTAGCACCCTTCGGAGGTGCTGGAGGTGCTCACTCCACTCTGAACTGAAGACAGCGATGTCGTCCAGGTATGCCGCGCTGAACTGTTCTAGCCCGGCCAGGACTCTATTCACCAGTCGCTGGAAAGTGGCCGGGGCATTTTTCATCCCGAAGGGCATTACGCGGAAGCGGTAGTGCCCATCGGGGGTGGAGAAAGCGGACCGCTCTTTGGCCCCTTCGGTGAGCGCAATCTGCCAGTATCCGCAGGTGAGGTCGAATGTGCTGAGGAACCGGGCTGCCCCTAGTCGGTCAATGAGTTCGTCGGCTCGTGGAATGGGGTGGGCATCGGCTCGGGTAACGTCATTGAGCCCCCGGTAGTCCACGCAGAATCGGAGCTCGGGGGCGACACCGGGGGCCGCTGCCTTCGGGACCAGGACCACGGGGCTGGCCCAGGGACTGTCAGAGGGCTCGATCACCCCCAGGGTCAACATCTTCGAGACTTCCGCTTGAATGCAGGACCGGACCCGGTCAGGAACCCGGTAGGCTCGGTGTCTCACCGGCGGGCTGTCCCCGGTGTCCACATCATGAACACACCAGTTGGTGACCCGGGGGGTCAGGGAGAAGAGGTCAGAAAATTGTCTTAGGAGCTGGCGGCAGTCCGCTTGTTGCTGGGCAGTGAGGGCTGGGGAGAGGTTCACTCCTTCCACGGAGCCATCCTGCTCCTTGATACACAGGAGGTCCGGGAGGGGATCCGACTCATCTTCGGCCCCGTCATCGGTGGCCAGCAGGAGGCTCAGTTCTGTCCGCTGGAAGTGAGGCTTGAGGCGGTTCACGTGCAGGACCCGGAGGGGATCCCGAGGCGACTGGACGTCCACCAAGTAGGTGACTTGGCTCTTCTTCTCGACCACCTTGTAGGGCCCAGTCCATCGGTCCTGGAGAGCGCCAGGCTTCACGGGGGCCATGACCCACACCTGCTGGCCCGGCTGGAACTCGACCAGAGTAGCATTCTGGTCGTACCAGCGCTTCATTTCTTCTTGACTCGCCTCCAGGTTGGCCTCGGCCAGTTCTCGGAACCTCCTGGTCTGGTTCCGGAGGGCCAGGACATATTGGAACACATCTCGGGGGGTGGTCTGGGGTGCTGCCTCCCACCCTTCCTTAACTAAACTGAGGGGACCTCGGACGGGGTGCCCATAGAGTAATTCAAACGGGCTGAACCCCAAGGACTTCTGGGGGACCTCCCGGTAAGCGAACAAGAGGCAGGGGAGCAAGACGTCCCACTTACGCCGGAGGGGCTCTTCTAGGCCAGCGATCATCCCTTTCAAAGTCCTATTAAACCTCTCTACTAGGCCGTTCCCTTGGGGATGGTACGGGGTGGTGAACTTATAGGACACCCCACATTGTTGCCACAGGGACGTCATATACCTGGATATAAAATTAGTGCCGCGATCGCTCACGACCTCGCGGGGGAAACCCACCCTGGAGAAGATCCCCATCAGGGCCCGGCCCACCACGGGGGCCGTAATGGTGCGTAGGGGAATGGCCTCTGGGTAGCGGGTGGCGTGGTCCACTAGGACCAAGATGAAACGGTGACCTTGGGAGGTGGGGGGGTCCAGTGGCCCCACGATGTCGATCCCGACTCGTTCGAAGGGGGTACTGACGACCGGGAAGGGTTGGAGGGGAGCCTTGCGCTTCCCCCCACTCTTCCCACTGGCTTGGCACGTGGGGCAGGACTTGCAGTGGGCCTCTACCGCTGCTTTCATTTTAGGCCAATAAAAATGGGTCACGAGACGGCTGTAGGTCTTGTCCTGACCCAGGTGACCGGCGAGGGGGACATCGTGGGCTAAGCCCAGGAGGAAATCCCGGAAGCGGAGAGGTACCACCAGTACCCGTCCGGATCCCAGCTCCACTGATTTCTGCTCACTATACAGGACGTTATTCTCCCAATAGATTCGGTGCGTTCCGGTCTGGTCACCTGCGGCTTGGCCCTCGGCCTGGCGCCGCAGCCCGACCAGGGAAGGACAGGTGGCTTGTTCCTGGCAAAATTCTTCTCGGGTGGGCCCGCCCTCGTGGCGCCAATGGGCCAACTCGGGTAGATCCCCCAACTCGGGGACCGGGGCGGGGTCGGATGGTGCGGGTTCGTCGCTGGCGACAGACCCTTCCGATGGGGGAACGGGAGGACCCTCGGCGGGGACGGTGCTGGCTACTTCGACCGGGGTGCTCTCGACTTCTCTCCGGGGAGTGAGTCGGGCTGTCATAGATCGGGTGGTGGCACACACCCACTCGGGGAGTCCCATCATTCCTAGGTGGGCCTTGCGCTCTACGTGCTTCCAGGGAGAACTCTCCAGGTCGTTCCCTAAGAGGCAGTCGACCGGCTGGGAGGTTCTTACGGCCACCTTGAGTTTACCTATCACCCCTCCCCACTCAAATGGCACCAGGGCCACCTGACACATACTTTCCCTATTGTCTGCAGATATCACGGGGCAAAAGACATTGGGGAGGATCTGCTCCTCGGGAACTAGGTGCCTGAGGACACCGGTGATACTGGCCCCGGTGTCCCGCAGGGCCTCTACCTGGTGGCCATTGATCTTGACGAGCTGCCCATATTTCTGTGTGTTGGACGGTAGGAGGCTACCAGGGATCATTTCCCTATCTCCCAGGGATACTAGGGCCATCGCGGCTGGTTCCCACTCCTCGGCTTCCTCAACCTCCTCCCCTAGGGCCACGTTGGCTATCTGTCTCGCAGGGGTGACTTGGGTGGCCATGGGGCACTCTGGGTCATTGGCGTAGTGCCCGGGTTTCTGGCAGCGGAAACATGTGACGGTCACCCGGTGTCCCCGTCTCCCAGGGGGCCCTGTTACTGGTGGGGGGGGCGCCGGGAAAGGTGGAGGTGGTGTCTTCGGGGGGCTAGGCTGGGACTCCCTCGGCCCTCCCTGGTTCCCTCCCCCTCTCTGGCGGGGTGGTCCCTGACTGGTTCGGGGGTACTCTCCTACCATGCCCCGGGAGACCCGGGTATTGGTCCAGCGGTCGGCCTCCACGGCCAGTTTCCGGGGATCTGTGAGCTTGCTATCCAGCAGATGTTGACGTAGCTCTACGAAGCAGTTCGCAGCCAGATGTTCCCATAACATGAGGTCAGTGAGTTCGGCAAGGGTGGTGACTTTGCTGCCCTTGACCCACCCATCGAAGGCCCGACTAAAAAAGTTTACATACTCCACCCAGGTGGTGCCCGGGATCTTCCTGCAGTCCCGGAACCGTTGGCGGTACTTTTCTGGGGTGAGGCCGTATCTTGTGAGGAGAGCCTCTTTCATGTGGCTGTAGGAGGTCTGCAGGGAGAGGGGTAGGTCGAGCAGGGTGTCCCTTCCTTCGCTCAGAAACCGTCCCCACAACCCCGCCCCCCAGTCCTTCTGTGGAATCCGATGGGAGGTCATGGCGACCTCGTAGGCCCGAAACCATTGCTGAATGTCATCGTTTTTATAATATTCTTTGACCACATCCTTGGGGATGTGGACCTTCTGTTCCGCTGGGGGGGCCGTCTCTCGGTTCCCCGAGGGCCTCCCGTCCTCATTTCGGGCCTTGAGCTCGAGTTCCTTTAAGCTCCGTTCGTGCTCCAGTTGGAGCTTTCTTCCTTCGTGCTCCCGTTGGAGCTTCTTTTCTTCCAGTTCGCCTTGTACACGCATTTGCTCTACTGCTAGCTTCTTCTCCGCTAACTTCAATTCGCCCTCGATTTTGAGTTTGGCTAACTCGAGTTCATGACTGCGGCTTCTCTCTCTGTCCGCGAGCTCTTCCGGGGATAGGCCCCCGTCTGGTACGATGCCTCGCACCTGATTGCTACTGCTTTCACTTTGGGGGGGTTCGGCTTCGTCGGGGCGCTCCCCCGTGCCTTCCGGGCGGGAGGCCCCGGTCTCCACCCAAGTTTTCAGTGCTTTCTGCAAGTCTTCCTTAGTGTTGAGGCCAGTGGTAGCGATTTTAAGTTCTTTGCAAAATTGTTTTAGCTCTTTGTGTGTGTATTCTTCCAGATGCTCCACCTGGAACACTCTGTTGGCGTTGGTTTCTGCGGAGCTCGTGGCGCTTCCGTCTGCCATCTTTGTTGGTCGTGCGTCCGTCGTTTACTGTACGATCTCTAGGTGATGGGCCCGAATCCCGTCGCTTGCCACCAATGTTAGACGGCGACCTCAGAGGAGCCCGGAAAGGGGTCCTGACTACCCTGAGACCCACCCTCAAAGTATCGTAGCCGGGCACTGGCGGGAGATTCCCCAGGGGGAGGACTCTCGCAACTAGGATCGTACTTCTGGCACCACACGACACAGAGGGACCACACTGGGTATTCTCAGAACAAGTTTTATCAAACAGGTATCACAGCAAATATGTACAAGGTGAGCACGGGCTCAAGAGTCTCGGAAAGGTAGGGGGTAGCGGGACTGTCTCTGGTAACGGTTCAAAGGAGGGACGTACCCGGCGCACAGCTCACAATCCTCGAGCTGGGGGGTAGGCTGGTTGTCGTGGGGTCCGGCGGGACCGGTGGAGTCTGTGGAAGCCGCGAGTCACTCAGCGGGCTCAGGTACAAGTTCGGAGGTCTTACGATCTTCAGGGAGCCGCGAGTCACTCAGCAGGGCTCAGGTACAAGTTCGGAGGTCTTACGATCTTCAGGGAGCCGCGAGTCACTCAGCAGGGCTCAGGTACAAGTTCGGAGGTCTTACGATCTTCAGGGAGCCGCGAGTCACTCAGCAGGGCTCAGGTACAAGTTCGGAGGTCTTACAATCTTCAGGGAGCCGCGAGTCACTCAGCAGGGCTCAGGTGAGTTCCAGTTCCAGGAGCCGCGACCACGTCAGCAGGCTCTCGTTGTTCCAGCGTCGAATCTGCCGGACAGCCCCAGAGCACCCCTTGTTATAGTTCGACCCCTCTTTGATGTCCGGAGTCTGTGCAGGCAGGGGTCTTGTCACCTGGGGGTCGCTTGTCGGGATTTCCTGCTATAGTCTTTTGATTCTTTCAGGGCCGGGTCGGGAGGAGTCCCAGACACCCAGCAGGCGTGGAGCCAGCCCTCAGGGAGGCCGGAGGGCCGATCGAAACCCATCGTCCCGGGGGGTTCAGAGGTGCGATAGAAACTGCTCCTCCCTCTCTCATCCCCCTGGAAGCGGGATGTCCTCCAGCCGGAGTGGCGCCTCTATGCCCGGGTCGCGCTGGGGCCGGGCGGCCATCTTGGTGCATGAAGTGGGCACGCGGGCCCGGGGTGGCCGAAAGGGGAGAGGCCAGGGACGGGGATGTCCGGGTCGGTGCATGTGTCCTGGTGGGGAGGTTCGGCGGGGCCGGGGGCTTGGGCTGTATGTACCAGGTTTTGGTGGTGCGGGGGCACGGAGGGCCATTCTACGAGGCCGGGTCCAACAAGTATCAACTTGTGCAATTCTTCACTTCCATATGTTTCAGGCAGTATGAAAAACTTGATATCAATTCTGAAAACCAACAATGGGTTTCAGTTGTGCCATTCCTCTGTGCTACAATCTCCCATGCTTCTGCCCCTGAAATGATTCCAGTTTCACTTCACCACCATGATTCGAGTGTCTCTGTTATCTCTGATTTTGGGTGGGGCTGTACACTGGTGATCCTGTCTCTAAGATTTGCGGGCATTCTGAGTCAAATAAGCCGTTTTGTATGGCTCTCTGTTCCAGCGAGAGCTAGTGCAGGGGCATCAGCAAGAGCTCAGTGCATCCTATAGTTGAAGGCATCAGTAAAGGTACAATAATTTTTTAAGCTTCTGGTACATTAGCATTCTTCGGTTGGAGCACTCCCTATGCCTTAACACAAAATTCAATTGTCCTTTCTCAGTGATTTGTTGCTTTCTAGTAGCGGCACTGTCGCTGCTGAACCTCATCTTACAGAAGTGTGTAATAATAACACAAGCAAGAGGTAAGGAGCACGATGCACCTTAATCTTCACCAAGACACGTCTCCACACAGAAAACATCCAACTGCCAAAATTCCTCAGCATTCTAGAGTAACACACAGCTCAGGAGAAAGGGAGGACAAATGAGAGGGAAAAGGGCACAGGGAAGTAAACACAACAAGCTGCATATATCATGCAAGTAAATAAACCAACATGTTACTTAACAATACCCTAGGTAGACATCACATCTTCGCCCTCTTCTTGGAGAAAGTCAATCCCACAAATAGTCCTTGACTAATTTTCTGGACTTTTCCACATTACACGGAGGTGGTGCATCTGATCCACTCGGGCTTTGCACAAGTGTACTAGGAGAACCACTCGCACAATCATGAGACTGTGTCACACTGGGCAGTGGTAGGGTGAAGAAGATTCCTTGGAGTTGTTGCCTATGGAGACTCAGACAGTGGCATCACATGCCAAGGGCACGGATGTGTTTTCAGGTGGAATCTGATCAGCAAGTGACACATTCCACCAACATCCGCGTACTAATCATTATAGCTGATGGAGAAGATTTTATCACCCCGATGGATTACCACCGCACTTGATGTATGGGCACCTAATCCTTACCATGACCAAATCCCCACCACATATCTTATTCAGGGTTGCCGATTTCCTCGGATTCGAATTTTTTTTAATTTTGGCTTGAATGAGTGACTAAATAGATGAATGAAGGAATGAATGATAACACGAATAAAGCGCATGGCTACTCAAGAGTGTCCCGGCACTAAACACAGCATGTCAAGAATGGAGAGATTTGAGTCAATTAAAATTCATGAGTTTTTAGCAGTTTCCTGGAAGCAGTCTCCTCGGCAGTGTTCCTTAATTGGAATGGAAGCTGATTCCAAACTTAAGCTATTTGAGAAGAGAAAGAAGTACACCCTTGCCTCTATTTCTTAAAGGGCAGAAAACCAGCAATCGTGCATTCATAGAGAGCAAAGATCTCGAAGGACAGTACTCATGGACCCTAGCATTCAGGTACTTGGGACCAATAGCATGTAAAGGGCAATGAGTGACAGACAGGGCTTTGAAGGTGGTTCTTTTGTTAACAGGAAGCCAGTGCAGCTGCTTGTGGAAAACTATCTCTGGCAACAGTTTTCATAGTCTGAACAGGAGTCGAATCACGGTATTCTGCGCAACTTGAAGCCGGTGTATCGAGTATTCGGGAAGGCTGAGAAAAAGAGCGTTGGAATAGTCTAGGCGAGACAAAATCAGAAATTAAACTACAATTTTCTGCACAATCCAGGGTGATAACACAGGAATATTTTCAGAGTTCTTAAACTCCAGGAATATGATTTAACCACTTAGGCAATCTGCATCTTCATAGACAGACCGCCCTCAAATAAACCCCCCAAATTCCTGGCTACATTCGTCAGAGGGGAAGGGCTGGGTGGTCTACAGGCCAACAGCCCGTCCATCCTTATAGAGTTTTAGAGCCAAACAGCAGAATTTCTGTTTCGTCAGGATTATACTGGAGGCAGCTAGCCTTGTGCCACTCAATTACTGCTTTCATACATGCTGTAAAAGCGATTTTAGCCCCCACCGAGTAATCTCTATACAAGAGCAACAATTGTGTGTCATCTGCATATGAAATCATTTTAATACCTAACGACTCTATCAAGACAGCAAGGGGCATCATATAGATATTAAAAAGCGTGGAACTTATAGTGAAACCCTGCAGACCCCCATAATGTAAGGTTTTAGCCTTTGAATGAAACTGTCTCGTCCATACTGCTTGCTCTTTAGAGTAGAGAAAGGAGGAAAGCCACCGAAGGCCTGAACCCTTCACACCAAATGCAGAGAGACAATGTAATAGGATCTTGTGCAAGACCATATCAAATTCTGCAGAGAAATCCAGACGAACTAATGCAACGTTATAGCCAAAGTCCAGGTTCCACTTTATTGACTCAGAGATCTCAAGCAGCGTTGTTTCAGTGCTATGGGGGGCTCTGAAGCCTGACTGTGAGGGATGTAGCACATTAGAGGTTTCTATAAATTCAGAAAGCTAAATGTTGCCAAATTTCTCCAGAATGTTTGAGGGGGCTGGCAGCAGGAACATTGGACAAAAATTGTAGGGCTGTGTCTTTTTTTCAGAAGAGGAATTGCATTAGCCTTTTTCCAGGATTTGGGCACTAATCCTGATTGTAAAGAGGCAATTAACAGTTTCAGAAACATGGGACAAATTATGTTGGTTATCTGATCCATAATATGAGGAGCAAGCAGGTCCAAGGAAAAGCCAGATTTGCAAATCAGGAAGCATTCTTTCAGTTTGTCTTCCGAAGGAAATAGGAAACAATTAAGCTTATCCACCACCAAACATTATGAGGAGTAGTTAGTTAATGCTGATGCATCCACATAATTTCATGTGTTAATGTGCAGTTGAATATTTACAATATTTTCTTCAAACAAGTTACTCAACTTACTACCCAAGTGTGCGTACACTATGGATGGTGGCGCAATTACAGAGGAATCAGAAAACTGCGACACAATTTCAAAAATGTACCTGGGCCTGTTCTTAGTCATTAATCAATTAAAAATAATAGTTGCCTCTGGGCAATTTAATGTTCTTGTGACAGTATTTCAGTGCTAATTTATAAAGAACTTTGTTTTTAATTTTATGATGATTCCTTTCAACCCTATTTCTGATGGTTTCCCAGCCCTTGTTTTGGGCTGCAGTTTCCACAGGACCTTCCCCTCCCCTTTTTTGAACCAGTGGGGTTGAAGCATGGTGGATGCAAGTCTACCTCTCAAAAATGTGTATGGGGTTCTACCTGTTACATTATGAGGAGTAGTATAATATGCCCAGAGGCAAGTTCTCAGAGCATTCCAGACAGGTAGGTTACCTTTCCAGGCCAGTTGGATGATCCCTTTAATGAAGCAGTCAGCTCGCTCAGATAGGCCATTACCCTGAGGATGGTATAATGATGACTTGCAGTTAGTGATTCTACATGAACTGAGAAACCCTGGCATAGTAACAGAGATACATTGGGAGCCATTGTCAATTACTATCTCTAAGGCAAACCCTTCACTAGGAAATACCTTTTCAAGACTGTTACCCATGGTAGGGAAGTCAATATATTCCATGTCAATACGCTTACTATATTACCCAATTATGACGGCACATAGTGGCAGATAATTTATTCATTGGTCCAATTACATCGACTCCCTATTTCTGCCACGGTTCCTTGGGGAGTAGAAAAGGGACATGGGGACGTGCACATCCTTTCAAAGTCTTGTCAGCTTCCTTATATAAATATAATTCTTGTACAAACACCTCAACATCACGACCTATGGCTAGCCACCAATAATTTATTCTCAGTTTTTCATGGTGCCAGTTATGCCTAGATGTCATTCGTGGGCTAAAGAAGTCAGACATGGCCTTAACAGAATAGGAATTACAAGCATGTTATTTCTGATTACAGCTTCATATTCAATTGACAAATCATCCCTCAGTTAAGTATGGTCTGAGGTTAATGTCTAATCCCTTCTCCTTGGGCCAAGCCTTCACAATGACTGCACATACTTCTAAGCATTCTGAGTCTTCAGCAGTTGCAGCAATCCACTAAGTTCCATTGACAGAGAGCTTGCAAAAGGTTTAATACTTGAGGTATGTAATGACCACATCATCATTACGCTCACATTCGTCATTGTCGGCAGATACAACTTCGCATGGCAAGCAAGATAAATAATCAGCAGGCACATTAGATCTACCTTGAATATGTTCAATATTGATTACATACTAATGCAACTTGCATTCCAGTTCAGTGATGTGAGAAGATACCATTTCTGAACCCACCCCTTACTCAATATATTTACTAAGGGTTCATGATCTGTACTAAAAGTGCCCTTCCCATATGAGCCTCTTAAAACTGGCCATAGCCCAAATACATGCCAACACTTTATGCTCTATGATAGAGTACTTTGTTTCAGAACCCTCCAACTTGCGAGAAACAAAGGCAAGGGAGCAAACACCATCCTGTGCCGATTAGTTAAGGACAGCTTCTAGTTCCCCTTGACTGGCATCAATGATTATCACAAATAGGGATTCATCAAAGTATTTCGAGGTTGGCCCTTACTGTTCTTATTTCAAGATGTGCATGCTTTCGGTGCATTCCTTATGCCACACAAAGTCAATGTCTTTTTTGGACAGTTGACGGATGGGCTCCAACTTTTCTGTTTAGTTCCTGATGAACTTGGAGTAGAACCTGCATATTCCTAAAAAAGTATAGCGGGTCATCCTTTCTAGTTGGTTGGGGAGATTAAAAAATTGCAGAAACTAGGCTTAGTTTGGGTACAACCCATCAGCAGTGATGACATGACCCAAGTACTCCTCCCCATCCTTGACATTTTTCACTTCTCCCTCGTCAGTGTTGAGTCACTTGCTTGGATGCGTTTGAAAACTTCTTGTAACACGTCTGGATGGCTATCCTGGTTCTTGGAAAAAACAAGCAAATCATCCTGTACTCCTTTCAGTCCATGCAAAGGTTTCTTCATTATTTTCTGGAAGACAGCGGAGGCAGAATTGAGACCAAAGGGCATGAGACAAAATCTACATGCAGTACTGGGTGTGATAATCAGAGTGAGATCGCCGGAATCCTTGTGTAGTACAACTTGATGGTACACAGTGGTGAAGTCCAGAGTCAAAAAGGCCTCAGCGTTGCCCAAGGTAGCCACTATTTCATGTAAGTGAGGTAAAGGATGATTCTCAACCACGCATTGTCAATTCAGTTGGTTAAAGTCTGTGCACAGTCTGATTTTACCATTCCTCTTTGTGGCTGAAAGGATGGTTGATAACCATGAGGGCTTTGAGACTGGTCCAATCACACCTTCTTTCAACTAATTATCCAAAACTTTTTCTACATCTCTATGTGCAGATAGAGGGTTGTGTACCTGTTGTTTAACAGGCCTGGTTTTGTCTTTTAGTTGGATGTAAGGCTAGAAATCTTTTAGTTGACTTAAAGTTCCAAAAAAGTTAGCTCCATATTCTTGCAATACGTCATCAAGGTCATCTTCAGAAAGACTGCAGCCATAAGGTGCTTTGCATAGATTAATCGCATTGCGTCAATTCTGTTGACCATCCCACAATGTGAACATTCCAGTCAACCATGTATACTTTAGCAAGAGCAGACCCTTCTTCAATTGCTAGGTTGGCCCTGAACATGCGTTCCAGGTTAATTTTATGTACACGATAAGCAGCTGGGTTGATATAAGTATGTCACAGCACACTGTTAATTGGTAAGTTGTTGTAATGTATCCTGTATATAATGGTAATCTGTGAATAGGATTGTAACATCATGATGTTTCATGTGTATGGTACATATGGGTTGATCACCAGTGCTGCACTTATCAAGGATTGTCACCAACAAAACAAAGTTGTGTAAGCTCTCCTCAACTTTATTCTCGTAATCATCTTTATCATCATCATTCTTTATGGCAAATACCTTCTTGGGATGGTTATTGGCTCTACAAACCTTTGCCAAGTTGTTTTTCTTTCCATGTTTGACTCACTCCCTTCCCAGTGTAGGTCAGTTTTGATACAATGTCATGTGGTTAACAGAACCACAACAGTAGCATTCACCATGGGTGGACTCATCTGGTCTGGAACTGTTGACTTTTTTTCTTAGTTTGATACTGTCACTTCTAAGATGCACATTGGCAAGCGCAAAATTCACTTTGTTGTGATGTTCTTCATTTCTTTTTGAGCACTTTCTTACCCAGAGATCAACGCTCACTGTTTTGATGGTGTTGATGATATTGTCAAGGCTTGGATTTATACCACACAGTAACTTCTCTTGTGCCTTGGTACATGTTGTGGTTATGACCTCTTGGTGATGAATCATTTCATCCATGTTGTCAAATTCACAGTTTGTCATGAAATAGAAACATATGCCTATGGGCTCTGGGGTGCGAGTGAGACCTCGTACCCCAGTTCCCAGATACCCAAAGGATTGACAATGCTGCGCTCTACAAATCATCTGGGTAACCGGTTCTCCCCTTTGCTGTGCAGTGTGCTCCCAAAATTGTACTTGTTGCTTTTTAACTTGATTATTCTTACCAATTATTCTAAAAACCGGGGAGGTGTGCGCTTACAACTGCCTTGCATGACCAGTCCTGTTCTTTGACCAATATCTACTCTGCCAAGTCTGACTAGTATTATAGTGACCTTTGTTCCAAATGTATAAAAGAGCAAGTTCCTCTTTTACTGGTCTAAAAAACGTCCAATAATTCTTCATCACATACAAAGTCCAAAATCTTCATATGGACATATTCATGTTTCTTCTAGCAACACGTTTTGTCTAACAGGCAATCTGCCCTATGACTTCCCCAGGGCTTACAATAGTGTTTAGGAAATGTGGAAGAAATCTAATGCTCTTTAATGTTGTCCTGACTCACTTGTATAGACGTTATTGTGGAAGTGTAGACAGCGGACATCTAAAGGCAGGAACCTATTTGATGTTCTCACTTGTGTGGGTGCACCTTCGACCGTTAGAAAAAACTAATTTAGAACATGTAGAACATACCATTGGTGACATTTCGACTTGTCCATCAATACACTTGTGTTCCTGGGCAGAGTTGTTGGGTAGAACGAATGCAGAGTTAAGCCCTAGAAAGTTCTGGGTCAACTGCCCACTCTAATTGCACATACTGCATGCTCTATTCTCACTAAAATAACTGCAGAAGCAACCAACCCTTTGTGTCTGTCAGCCAGCGTGACCTGTGAGATCTTGCAAGATTTTGTAGCTCGTAAAAGAATATGCAAGATGAGGGAAACATCAGAAGAGGCCCTAGTAACTATCTTGACCAATTTCCACTCTAAGAATTTATCTTTTGGTAGGAGCAACTCTTTAGGTCGGAGCCACAATTTGTAACTTTTTTCTGATAAGTAAAGGTCGCTCATCAACCCCTTCACTGATAACTTCTTTCTGCTTCATTAGAGAGGTACCACTTTGTGTTTGCATAATTGTCAAATATGTCAAAATATCGAGGAAGAAATGTTATGGAGCCAAAATATCGATGCCTAAATTTAGAAAACAAATTCATTGTGAAAGTAAGTACAGTATAGGTTTAGTAGATATTTTTATTGTCAAGGTACATATATGAGGAGTTGAATATAGCAAACCCATACTCACCTTTACATACTTGCTGTGTCAATATTTTCGTTGTTGTCATTTTGGCCATGATAGTTTGGCCCTATAATATTTTTTCCTTGATGTTCTGGTGGAAAAACCCTTGCACACTTGAGCTTCTAAAGAGGCATCTGAAACAACCCATCGCTTATGACACACTATCAAACCCTCGCACCTTTGTGAGTCTTACAGTCGGTGCCTGGCTTTAGGGTGGTGCAACCAGTGCAGCAGCACCTGGCGCTGGCCGCAGTGCGTTGTGTTTAGAAATAACCTATAGGTTTAAACGCACCTGCTGCAGAGTTCCTTGTTCAGGAAACAACAAAAATGTCAAGATAAAGCTGGTGATTACTGTTCCTGTTGGAGGGAAGTAGTTTTGTCTAGTGGCAGTTTCGACTCATCATAAAGTAGCGCAAAGGGTTAATATGCCTGCTTCGAGGAATGTGTGACATGCAGATCACAGAACGGATTTTTATGTGAATTGCTTAGGGGGTTACTCCTTTTGTCCCAGAGAGGCTTTTGTAACTTACAGTCCATAAGTTACAATCCTAATATATCACACTGACCTCATCAAAGAGCTTCATGCAAACGGCATCGTATCGGTTAAAACGTTATGTTTTTTTCTCAAGTTGTCCATTGTACAAATTATTTAAAAATTCTGGGGTAGAAATGCATTCTTATTAGTAAAGCCAAACTCAACCACTGTGGTATGTTTTAAATGCCAAGTTTGTGCTTCTCCAGACCAGTCTTAAAATATACTGCCTGCTAGTATGGATGATTTGTGATTCCTGTACCGTGTAATCCTCATTGTTTTACATACCATTTCCTTCAGATTGATTTACACACGTATGATTCATTGTCTCCATATAATTCGTGTGCGATGTAAGGTGCTCTGACACAGATATGAGTAGCGATATGAAACAGATGAAATACATGTGGCAGAGGGGCTATGGAGAGATGAGGGGCACTGGTGGAGTGATAGTGAGGCAACCTGTAGTGAAGGAGGTCATGGAGGAGCGCCAAAAAAGACTGTGGCACAAGGCACTACCAGCGCTAAAGCCTCCCCTGCTAACATCATCAGACAGGTATATTTGTATATTTAGCACACTTCGGGCATCAGAATTATCAGACAACAGTACAAAACATCATACATGAACAATATCAGCTCATGAAAGCTAAAGAAAACCTAAATAAATATTACAGCATGGTTGCATTTCAGGGAAAACTAAAAATATCCCTAAAATGCTGAAACTCTGCTAAAAATCTGATAAATTCCAAGGCACCAGAAACAATATTGCCGCTACCAGTAAAAGGCACTATCCGGTGTTTTTAGACAGAAAGGAAGGTAAAGATATATTCAAAGCTTTGAAAAGCAATTCTAAAGGTAAAGTCTAAGCAATATTAGAGACCCTTTTTCTTGAAATGGGTAGCAATTAAAAAAAAAAGGTAGGCAGCATCTTGGCATATGGACTCCTGCATCTTGTGTGGAATATTTTGGGTTGCTTGATGATTCACCTATCAACTGTCTCTCCGCGATTGATGACAATATTGTGTTAGGTGGTTTTATTAGATGGGATGAAAATGACAATATATCACCAGCTTACAATATTTTAAATGCAACTAATTATTTTGGACTGGAAAAACTGGTTACTAAACCAGCTCATTTAATAGGCCTTGATCTTTGCAAGTCAGATATTGTTAGTGCAGTGCAAATCATGATGGGTATCTGTTCAGACCATTTCTGTATCTCATTTAATATAAATCGAGTATATTTTGGCAAATCTAGTTTGGCTCAGTAAAAAAATAATTTCTTTCCATAACTGGAAGTCAGTTTCAGCCACCAAACTTAAATCAATTAGTTAATATTGATAGAATCGGGGTGTGGTCTGGCACTGACGAAGATGGCCGCACAGTAGTCAAGCTCCTGTGAACCAGCAGCCCGCGGCCCACCATCCGTCTCAATATCCGGAACCAGATCCATAAAGTTTTCCGTGAAACCCTCACCCACCAGGGTTACCCCTTGGAGGGTGAGGGTTTCACAAAAAACGTTATGGTTTTCCCTCAAAGTGAAGGAACAATGATAACTAAGAACTCCACGCAGCAAGAGGCTGGGTCCTTTGTTTTTGTTTTCATATGTCAAGCTTTGGAGGGTGGCCCCAACCCAAATATCCTCTAACTCCCCCTTGTTTGTGTATAGCTGACCTATGGAGAACCCAGAACACAACGTAATGCCAATACACGCACCTATCAGCATGACACAGTGTCCTCTACTGACTAGATTACTTCTTTACCCTCAGGGAGGGAGTAAGGCACTTCTGCAATACTCAGCACTTGGCTCGAGGCATATCTGACCACTCCTCTGTGGCAACGTGGATCCTAAGACAAGCGAAGGACAATGTCCTACCTCCAAGATTGGCAGCATGGCACTTGACAGATAGGAAAATTGCAGCCCAACTAGTAGAGGGCACTGAACGATACTTCCAACAAAATGAGGTGCCGGTGGAATCCTACTGTATCCTTTGGGAGGCATACAAAGCGGTGGTACGTGGACAGTTCCAGGCCCTAGTTAGGGCAAAGAGAAAGGCAGACAGGCATCGATACCAGATACTAGAGCGAAAGATAAAATCGCTGAAAGGCAGAAATACTAGAGGGAGCACAGGGACAAGACTGATACATCAACTGCGTACCCGGCAAGAAGAGTTAAAAGACGTTTCAGAGAATGCAGCCAGAGCCCAAGCTCTAGCAGTGCAGAGAATGCTCTACAAAGTGGGAGACAAGGTTACAGAACTCATTGCCTGGTTAGACAAGCGGGACAACAGTAGAGGTTGGGTGACGGAGATCCATGACTCTGAAGGCGGAGTATACCCAGGAGGCAGGGATATAGCTGATACATTTGCGGTTTATTAGGAAAATACATACGCCTCTAAATCCCGCATGTCTAGTACAGATTGTGCAGAACTCCTGGAAACTATGACATTAAATATCCTGTCAGGAGAGAACCGGGAGATTTTGGAAGGCAACTTGAAACTAGATGAAATAGAAGAAGCGCTCCGGGGATTACAATCGGGGAAAGAGCCGGAACCAAACGGCCCACCCCTTGAGCTGTTGAAAAGGGTGGCCCATAAAATTGCACCTCACCTCCTTAATATGTTCCTAGCTGCCAGAGACTCTGAGACCCTCCCACAGGACCAGAGGACCACCACAATAATAGTTATACCAAAAAAGGGCAAACCGGCAACAGATTGTGCCTCAAACCGTGCCATTTCTCTGCTTAATATGGATGCCAAAGTACTGGCTAAGGTCATCGTGAATCGACTGTCGGGGTCATAACGTCAGTGATCCACCCAGATCAATCCGGCCTTATGCTAAGATGGAGCACCCATTTAAACCTGCAACACCTATAGGGGTACTCTCCCTGATGGCAAAACAGGGAATGGAAGACACAGCTGTCCTCTGCCTAGACGCACGAATGGCATTCGATAGCATAGAATGGGATTACATCCTCACAGTACTGCTCTGACTGGGATTTGGTCCCAATTTCTGCTCCTGGGTTCAACTGCAATAGAGCACACCACTAGCCAGATTGTAGGTAAACAGCTTTACCTCCCGGATCTTCAAATTGGGCAGAGGCACACGACAAGGATGCCCCTTGTGACCTATGATCTTTGTCGTAGCCCTAGAACCCCTAGCGGCATGGGTCCAAGGAGACCCTCTAATCTGGGGAATTACAGTGGGAGATAAATAGGAGCAAAAGATATCCCTTTACGCTGATGACATCCTGCTCTACCTGTAAAAGCCCCATTTCTCGATACCGAGTATCCTTCACACATTTGATCTCTTAGGCAGCTACGCAGGATACCAAATAAACTGGGATGTGTCCCCAATTTTCCATAACTTGATGGACAAAATGGCCCTACCTCCTCACTGCCCCGCCCTAGTGGAGAGGGAGGGGTTCAGATACTTAGGGATCCACAAAACCAGACAGGAACAAGACTTTCTGCATCATAACTTGCTACCCCAGCTGGACTGCTTACAGGGAACAAATCCCAGACTACTCCCCCATGGAGGACAGGCTGCTCCTAGACCCCATGCCCACCAAGGCAGTCTCCCGCATTTATAAAAAGATAGTGAACAACACACAAGACACCTTTGTCCAACTGAGAGAGGCATGAACATAAAACGTGGGCCCCCTGGAAGATGATCAGTGGAGCAAGGCTCTGCAGAGTCCCAGAGAGCTAGCCATACAAGCACAATTCCGCCTAGTGCAGCTTCAGGTGCTACATAGGTCGTATCTCTCTAGGTCCAGAATACACAAGCTGGGCCACAGGGAATCTCCTGAATATACCAGGTGTTGCAACAATACAGGCACTTTTTACCACACACTCTGGGCCTGCCCACTAATTCAGAGATGATAGAAGTGATGAAGAAAGTAACAGGCTTATCGATCCCACTAGAGGCCACATGGCTGCTGCTGGGTATAACGTGGGTGAGAAGTGTCCCAAATACTCACACACCTGGTTAAACACTGCTGCGGGGTGGCAAAGCGCAATCTGGCTAGACTCTTGGGGGTGAATAGGCTTCTCACAGTGCGGGACTGGTGTCAACTAGCTGGACAAGAAACATATCAGGCCCAGGGTTGCCCTCGCAAATTTGAAAAGATTTGGGGACCATGGATGCAATATAAAGGAGCTAACGTAGATGGAGGAGAGGGAAGCTAGTTAGGGAAATGGGTTACTCTGGTAAAAGGATAACGTGTCAATAGCCTGCCACACTATGTAATATGTTACTCTCTGGGATAGGGGAGGTTGATATCCAGGCCCCCTGCGATCGGCCTATAATGTTGTTGCAAAAACGACCTGTTAATGTTCCGTAGTTCTCATGTAACTGCCTAGTAAAAAGAACATTTAAAATAAATAAAAAATTGATAGAATCAATGACAATGTTTATATTTATACATTCGCACATAAGAACGAAATCGCATCACTATTATCAAATTCGACCGTCATGAACTTTCCATAAACCCTGACTCGGAAATACATGGTCAGGCAGGCTCTGTGACCTAGGACTGAGGTTACTGATTGACAGGTCACAAGTCGAGTGGCACATAGCCGGCAGACAAACATGCAAACAGGAAACTCAGGTCCATCCCTCAGATAAACTCAGTGACACCACAATGGTCCAGAGAGATTGGCCCCCATAAAGCACGCATGGCTAGAGGGGTGTGCGCATTCTCAAAACACCATAGTGTCAGATGCCACATGAAGTTAGGAACACACAGCCAATCAGGAAACAGCACACACAGTAAATGCAGTAATTGCGCATATGTCATGCCAGACAACTGAACACGTTACTCACTGGCCCAAATTGTGTCCACGCAATATCAAGGCCCTCATTCATTTACCAAAAAGGGATTGCTGGAAGTACTTTATGATGCCCAAAGAAATGTATAAAAGCCTATCCAAATTGATTGTACTTTGAGACAGTCCTCAGGCCCACTTCTGTAACTGTGCTCCCGGCTGAAGTGTTCAATTAAACCAACTGTTCCTGTCTTCCCAAACTCCTCTTGTCATTTGTTTTTTCAAGGTAAATTCATATTAGAGCAACATTTTGGTGAGCCAGGCAGGAGAGATTGGTACCTTGGAACCGACTGCAGCCAAAGGAAAGGGACCCCGCCCGGATGGATTCACATTCGCGCAGCAAGGAAGTTGAGCAGACACTGCAATTGATTGGAAGTTCTACTGAATCCACAGAGAGGAGGTCTGACCTGAAGCTGCTATCAGAAGGTAAGAGAACATATCTGATCCTTAGTCCCAGCATTGGGCATATGACAAACTAGGAAGAAGTGCAAAAATGTAACCTGAGCGCCCTGCCACAGACAGAAATCTGGCATGTTACCTATTTTATTTGTCAAAACTGAGTGGTTACAAGGTGACCACACCTTTTTTCAATAGTCAGCACAGAAGGAAAGTTGAATATTAGTTGTCGCTTGGATCGCTAGGCGTGACACAGATGGTACGCTTGTCCCCTGGGTGTGATACAGGGTTGAGGCCTCACCGTTTGGAGCGCTGGGCATGACACAGATGGTACGCATGGACCCTGGGTGTTATATAGGGCTGGAACCTCAATCTATTTTTTTAGTCTAAAAGGGTTTTCTCAGTATTACCGATTTCTTAAACACTGTCTGTATCTGAAAGAGGGTGCGATTTGGATTTTATGGAATCAGATTTAAATCTGGGAGATCAGGTGTAGCATGCATTTGGCCAAGTGGAGCCTGTGGTTCTTCGAGTAATTTTTTTTTTCCCAAAAAAATAGTGTAATTTTTTTTGTCCCGGAACTGATATTGACAGACTATCAGGCTCACTTAACCCCATGTACTGCGCAGGGCTACCCCTGGTCACAGGTTGGCATGCGCTAGGCAAAGTCATCATTTTTTCTCTGTCATTTTTTTTTAATTGTAGTATTGAAATTGATGCAAGGTATATTTGATGTTGTAATGACATGATGCTGGGAAATTAATGCAACTGTATTTTGTCTTGAGTATTGTGTTTTGTTGCTGTCTCTATGTGCTATATGAGGGAATTGTTATTTCTCACAATCATTATTTCATATCAAAGTAAAGTCTGCTATTTGCTGCCAAATTCCATGACTTTTTGACAATTGCACTTCCTTCTAGGTTTTGACCCTTCATATGTGTTGCTATTTGTAAAATATTCATGTTGATGCATCTGTAAATTGAGTTGGACTCATAATAGATAGTTAGAGCCAGCAATCCCCGTGTATATATTGTCCCATGACCAGAGTGGAACTTTAGATTTCCTACAACTAGAAAAACTAGGGTGCATCTGTTCCTTAAAAGAGTACACAACTTATCATGGAGTCACCACTAAATCACATGCAAACCAGGTTCCCCACACAGGTTAAAAAACGTAACAAGTTTTGCCATGGATGGCACGCACACCCTGACCAAAGGAGGGAACCTTCGACACTAACACGACTGCACATATGAGAACACACATAGGGACCAAATATGTAGAACAGAAGAAGGATAGGAGAGAGACATCATTAGAAAAAAGTAAAATGTCTTCTCCCCCTGTACCTATAAAGGATTTGGGCAAAAATACAACCCAACAGAGTAGAACCCCATAGATTAGTAATTAATCTGACCCAATACAAGACCAATCCCACTGCATTGTACCTTTCCACCGACCATAGCGACATTCAAACTGAGCTAGATAGGATGCACAGAAGGGGCACCATTAGGGGGAATACTGTTTGGTCTAAGACTTTTCATAGACGAGATTCATGGAGGTAGCGAAGCCACCACACCGATACACGAACATGTCCAGTCCCATTTCAATCTGTGGCCCCATGGTGGCCCTTAGCAGATCTGGGGCTCTCTTCTTGTATAACAAATGGGTCCTAGACATGGAGTTCCAGTGTAGGACCATCCAACTCAATGATACAAAGGGAAATGAGTCTCGCAGGGGAGGGTTGAACAACAGCATAGATATCCCATGTCAGGAAATCTGGGATACTGAGGTGAATAGATACGTGTGGTTAGAAGGGAAGGGGCAACCCCAAATTGTACGGACCCTTGGACTGTATTCCTTATGTTTCAGAGGTAAAGGAACCATTCCGCTGGGAACAAATGAAAACTGTGGCACAATACTGCATATTCTGGACATGCAATGGGGCACCTCCACGCTGAGGGATACCTAGTGGCAAAGCGGCAATTTTGCCTACATGCAACCGTTCACGGGTGGTGTGAACTCTGCTCCCCTGTCACCATACACACCCCGACTTTGGTCATTTCCGAAGAAGATATGTCAGATTTGCACCAACACCCGCTAAAGAAGAAGACGATTCTGTTGCATCAGGCTCGAGAAAAAAGCACTGCTGTTTATTTTGGCTGGGCTCAGTACAAGGACATTCCCGGAAGAAATCAGATGAAAGCGAACGCCCACTGGTTACAATTAACCGAATATGTGATGTTACACCGCAAGCAAATACCATGCGGTAGATAACAACGCGGACGTTGCATCGTCCGCGTTGTTACCACGCATGGCATTACATCGTAAGTTGTTTCAACGACTTGCTCTAGATGGCGCGCTGGACTTAGAAATAGTATAAATTATTATTCCTACTCCAGTTAGCGCAACAGCAGGGAAGGTGTTGGATTTAAAATCCAACACATTCCCTGGTGTTGCGCGCCATCTAGAGCAAGACGTTGAAACGACTTGTGATGTAATGCCATGCGTGGTCAAAACGCAGACGATGTAACGTCCGCGTTGTTATCTACCTGCGTGGTATTACCAGCATTGTAAACACTATCTCCCCAATTAACCAGGTGGGAGATGCTCAAGATGACGAACAGCACTGAGCTCGACCTTAATGTGTTCAAGGAAGAACTGAGAGCCATCTGCCTCATGGTAATGCAACATCGATATGTGATGGACTCAATGACCACAATGGAGGGAGGTGTGTGTGCCAATATCGCTGTTGATCCCCGGCAATGACCTGGATAACGGGACTCTGACTCTTGCTATCCAAGCATTGCACCATTTACAAAGAGACATGCAAGAGGAGAGAGGTGCCCCTGAGCAGGAGTGGTATATGAACTGGTTTACATGGCTCCACCAGTTGCTGACCGGTCTGTGCATGTCATTGTAGCCTGTTTTCATATTTTATTGTTCTTGGGGGTTTCCTGCTAGAAAAAGCAGTCCTCAGACTGGGTAGCATGCAAGTAACTCGGGAAGTAGCAATAGTTAAAACTGAAGAACAGTAATGTGACTGTCATGAAGTATGGGTTAGATAATGTAGTTGAAAATTCAACTAGAGGGGTGTATGCTAATATTGATAGATTCTATGCTAATGTTTATAAGGATACATTTGCACATAAGAAATTCACCCGTCATAAACTCTCCATCAATCCGACTTAGAAATACATAGTCAGGGAGGCTCTGCGACCTAGGCCTGAGGTTACTGACTGGCAGGTCACAGGTGGGGTGACACGTAACTGGCAGACAAACGCCCAAACAGGAAACTCAACTCCAAACCCCAGATAAGTGCAGCGACACTACAATGGTCCAGGGAGATTGGCCCCAATAAGGAACACATGGCCAGAGGGGTTTACGCATTCCCAAAACACCATAAAGACAGATGCCACATAAAGTGAGGAACAAACAGCCAATCAGGACACAGCACAGACAGTACACACAGTGATTACACACCACTCACGCCAAACATCTTGATACGTTACCCACTGCTCCACATTGTGTCCACGTAAGGTCGAGGTCCACCTGAATTGTCATCAGGGGCCCTATTTATGACTCCACAGACAAGGCCCGCATTCTTTTTCCAAAAAAGGATCACCATAAGTGCTTTATGATACCCAAAGAAATGTATAAACCCTGTTCAAATTGATTGTACTTTGAAACAGTCCTCAGACCCACTTCTGTAACTGTGATCCTGGCCAAAGTGTTTTTTATTAAACCAACTGTTCCTGTTTTGCCAAACGCCTCTTGCCTTGTCAAGGTAACTTCATTTTCGAGCAGCAAATCAAACAATCCATCAATCAAACCGGATTCGTAAAACACAGCGAATCACCCATGAGGCTATACAGGTACTGTGAACCCAGTGGAGCAGGGGGGTGCAGTTAAACAGCCAGCTCTTGAGTCCCTTCTTGAAATCCAGCAGAGAGGGTGATGTTTGGAGGTGAAGGGCGAGGTCATTCCAGGACTTAGCAGAGAAGTAGGAGAATGAACAACTTCCACTGTTGCTTCTGTTGCTTTTGATGTGAGCAAGGAAGAGGGAGGATGAACCTAGGTGTCTGAAGGGTAGGTAGAAGTTCAAGCGATGGTTGATGTATGCTAGTCCTTGGTTGTGCAGTGTGGATCAACATCTTAAATTAACATCTCTTATGATTGGACAGCCAGTGAAGCTTCCTGAGGTGGGGGGTGATGTGGGTTTGTCTGGAGAGGTCAAGGAAGAGTCTGGCAGTGGAATTCTGTTTGGTCTGAAGTCTGTTGAAGAGACGAGTAGTGATTCCTGCATAGAGTGCATTGCCGCAATCCAGCCGGCCCGTGACTTGGGCTTGAGTGATGGTTCTACTTGTTCCAACAGGAAGTAATTTGAAGATCTTGTGAAGCATGCAAAGGATGAGTAAGCAGGCCGATGAGACTGTGTTGGATTGGTTTTTCAAGGTGAGCTTGCTGTCCAGGATGATGCATAGGTTGTGGGCATAGTTTGACGGAGCAGGTAAGGGTCCAAGTTTGGTAGTCATTCCATGACAAGGTGTTGTTCCAGAACATCAATACTTCTGTGAATGTAAGCTTAATGAACACAATTGTGCTTATAGGTGGAAAGTAGAAATTCATCTTATCTAGTTATATACACTAATGGAAACAGTTTTAGACGAGGCAGCTCTTGAGTAGACAAATGTTCAAGATCAACCTTCTCAAGCGTAGCTTGTTTACAGGATAGTTGTAACTGAAAAAGATGTGCTTTACGAAACTTTAAACAACATGGCCTTAGAGGACACTCCCTTGGATACAGTTAAATATATTGAACAGCTCAGGAAATATAATGACCTAATCAGAGCTGCATAAAAACACTTTACTCCCAGAAACTCCTAGCTATGAAGAATATTCTGAAAGAGCTATTCCAGACATTGAATTATTTAGCAAATTCAGGAGCCACCAGCAAAATAGTGACTTCTTCCTGAGATTTGATGGACGATTTATCAATTTTGTAGGAGACGGTAAGTAATATAAGGAAAGAGTTTATGATTCACCTGAATAATCTTAATGAAGACATGACAGCCGCAGCACCTAGCTGGACTTTTTTTCTTTTAAGCTGTTTAACCCCTCAGATTGCCAAGTGTTTTTTAAATGCTTTGGCTTTCCACTAATTATTCATCCTCGCTTTATTCTCAATATTGTAAAAGAGGACCTTGCATTCCTTATATAGTGAAAGCCTCTCTAAACACCGTCTCAGTCAATATGGAGTTTACATCTGTGATTGGTCATCATTTTCTAAAGAAATATTCTCCTAATGTTAATGACCCAATGCACTTCCGTCCCATTTCACTGACCCCAAACCTTGCTAAAGTGCCAGAACAGTAGGTAACTCTGTATTCGCAAAAATGTGTTGAGACAAACAGATATTAATAAACAGTCTGGATTTCGACCAGGTGTGGGCACTGAACTTGTTGTCCTGCCAGTAGTGATTGATCTGCGTGTTATGGATAGCAGCAGTGTCAGCGCGCTCACTAGGTTGAGCCAAATAGACAGTCTAAGCTGTCTGCTTGTGAAAGATCTATTGTAAGCATACAGGGGGCTTACAACCTGCATTGCTTACCATTTGATGGCTTTATTGTCATTCTCATTTGCTTGCTGCCTATTTGATGGCCTGCCTTCCTCTCTTTATGTTTTTCCTCCCCTGGAGCTTAGCCTTTGTATGATCCTTTTCATTGGCTGACTGCTATCCTTCCACTGCTCACATTTAAGCTACTACTTTTTTCCCTTTTGTCCTTCAACACTCCATGAGTGTTTGCTAGCTGTCTCCCTCTTGTGTTGCTTCACCCCTCAAATACCACCACTCCGCTGTGCTCTGTTGCACTAAACCTCTCTCAGCGTGTCTGCAAAAGTGCAGCAAAATGGATATTGTGGCTGGGCTGTAGCTGAAAAGAAGATTTCAAGTTTTTTTTATTTTTTTTAATGTCATGCATTCCACAAGGTTTGGCCTACAAAGACGTTCATGGTGCTGGGGAATGGGCATTTGCTACACTCCCTCAGCTGGTGTCTGAGGCAGCATGACAATTCGCCTGGAGGCTCATGAATCTGCTCCCTAGATAAGTGTAGAGGGGCACATGGCTGAGGCCCGTGCAAATTCAGTTAGGCCTTGGCAAGCATTTCCCTTTGGACTCGGACTCTTCCTTATTCTTTTCAATTTCTGTTAAGCGTTTCCTGAGTGAAAAGTATTTGAAAAATAAACCATGCCACTTACAAACATTTAAAACAATGAATTCACTGTGCAGTTTTTAGATATCGTAAAATTATGTTTGCTTTTCTTCTAATATTTAAAAATGTGTTTTCTTTTACCCTTTTTCAAACAATGCTTTACAGACAGCATTGGCAAAGCCAAGCACTTGGGCATGCACGTTATAGAGGCAAGACATGTTTGCGCCTTTTCCAATGCTTGTTTTTATTAGACTTCTCAACTACATTTCACACTGTTAACTGCACCACACTCATTCACAGATTAGGTCGCTGCAACTCTTTACACTTGTTTTGTGGAGTTTAAATCATTTCTTAGAGGTAAAACTCAGCCTATTCCTTTGGGTTTGTTTATGTCTGAGGCAATGAATTGGGAAGTGCCCCATGGAATCCTCCATTTCGCCACTATTTAATATCCACTTAGAACCGTTGGCTCGTGTGTATATGTAGGGCGACCCAAATCCATCTCAGTTTTACAGTATCATATTGATCAAGGTTTGCCTGATTTACAAATCGTTCTGAAAATAACCAAACACGGTTGATAAATAGTTAAAAATGAATCTATCCAAAACTGAAATACTTTTAAACCTAAGTGTTTTCATTCGTTTGGATTCTAGATTCTGGCTTGAGTCTCTCAGCTTGTGGCAAAACTGGTGCCAGTAGATTGAAATCTTGTAATTTCGCTGGTTGGGTGGTAGATATCATTAGTTTCAGAATCCTGAAATGGGGAAATCTGAAACTGATAGGTGCATAAGAAGATGGAACCAAAGAGACACTTTCAAGCACACATTCTGTGTGTTTTAAATTTTCTATTCACCTGCACGGTCGGCGTCTCGATCCACAGCGGCTTGTGCCGCTAGCTGTGGCGAGCGTCACGACCTATGCCCGCCCCCTGAGGGTGTGTTCCACACCAGAGGCGGGGACGGTGCCTATTTAGGCGGACTGCCACTTTCCCGCGCAGCGGACGCGCTCATTTCAGAAGCGCTGAGCTAGCGGCAGGGTGCACATTTGTTTAATACGCTTTTAAAACAGTAGTTGTAAATTCTGTGTGTTTTAAATTTTCTATTCACCTGCACGGTCGGCGTCTCGATCCACCGCGGCTTGTGCCGTTAGCTGTGGCGAGCGTCACGACCTAGGCCCGCCCCCTGAGGGTGTGTTCCACACCAGAGGCGGGGACGGTGCCTATTTAGGCGGACTGCCACTTTCCCGCGCAGCGGACGCGCGCGGCGGGTAGCCGGCGGGTCGCCAAAGGCGAGCCCGTCTGCGCCCGTCCGCTGCCAGTCTCCCTGTGCTGTTATATTTCATCATGCCTACATACACACGGGAGGGGCTTCTATCCTATCGGGACCAATCAGTCTGCACGCCCCACCTCTTTCATCCTGGCTCTCCTATGTTGCAATGCCCTCATTGTGGCTTCGCGACTACTGAGACTACTGTGACCCCCTCATCCCCTGGCAAGTTAACACACCTTAAGGTGTTTAGTTTGAACTGCAGGTCCCTGGTCAGTCACTATGAGGATATCTACGACCTTGTAGCTGACCAGACTCCCGACCTACTGTTTCTTACGGAGACATGGCTATCTAAAGATACTTTAGCCATTCCGACTCTGTCCCTTCCACCAGGATATTTAATACAAATCCAGAACAGACCTTTAAAGAGAGGGGGTGGTCTAGCAGTGATTTTTAAATCCTCTTTTTCTTGGTCGCTCTCCCCGGCAAATATTGTGGACTGTGAGAGCTCTCTCTTCAAGATAAAGATCTTGGATACCTTCACTCTAACGGGGCTTTTGATTTATCGCCCTCCTGGCCCTGTAAATTCCTTTCGGGAATCTCTGGTTGCCACTGTCTCCACTATGACTCTGAATTCCGCGAACTTTAGCCTATTGGGAGACTTAAATCTTCATTTTGAATGCAGTGATACCCCCACGGTGCGAGGTCTCTTAGATGATTTAGAAGCATGCCAACTCACACAGCTTGTTAAAGGGCCCTCCCATGTAGCAGGTCACTTATTGGACCCAGTGTTCTCAAACATTCCGGCCATTACCGCCTTCCTCCCAAGCCCTCTCAGTTGGACGGACCACTATCTGGTTCATATCTCCATCAAGGTAGCTGATAACTTTAAAAGACAGCCCCCTCCTCCTATCCCAAGGCGCCCATGGCACAAATTAGACAGCAGTCTGTTTATAGACAATCTGAAAACCACGTGCCCTGTTTGGCCGGTGAATCTGGAGGAAGCAGATGCCGCATACAGAGAGTGGATTAATAAATCTCTAGACCAGCTGATTCCCATGACACTGTCCAAGCCCAAACGTGGACAACCTCATCTCTGGTACTCAGAGACACTTGATGAACAAAAAAAGCAATGTAAGCTGCTTGAACGCGCCTGGAGAAAATCCTATGACCCCCAAGCCAAAATTAAATTCAGGTCTGCAACCAAAATATATCATAAATTAATAAAAAAAGCTAAGGCTAGATACTATACTGACACGATCCTGTCAAGTGCGAATCAATCTAAAACCATATTTTCTATTGTTGAAAACTAAAACAGCGATATGATTAAGCATTCACTAAAGACATGAATTCTCTCTAGTTAAAACATGTTTCTTGTCTTATGTTGACTAATGTCCGGACTCCATTTTGTATTGTCATGTCTCCACGTGCTTTGCACGAGAAGAGTCCTACCTTTTCGCCAGTTGCTCTTGTAATCTGCCTAGTAACAGTCTATAAATAGCTCCTTTTTCCGTCTGGCGCATGCCCAGACTTGACCACATCTGTTATCAGTTAGTCCTTGTTTGACCATGTTTTCGCGGGCTCAGGAAATTGTTAACTCCGCCCATATATTGATCCTGTATCGAAAATGTCCATAAATGGTAATGAATTTTGCTCTATGTTGTATCCACCTACTTATGAGCCCCTCTGTTGTGTATAAAAGGGGACCACGTACGCAAGTTCTTTGTGCTACTCTATGCAATACTGAAGAGTGTTGTGTAGGTTGTAGGACCACCCTTAAGGGTTAATAAACTCTGTCTTTGTATTTGCAGTTTCCGTGCCAACTTCCTTCTAGCTTTTGTTACAGGAGAGCGAACCCTTGTATTCTGCGGGCCTAGCTGGGGCCTGTACTCATCAATTGGCGCCCGTCACGTGGGGCTCATCGGCGACTCGGATGCTCGAAGGACTGGTTGTGACGAAGGTGAGGAATTTGGCCGGGGATGTGATCACTGCCAGCGACGTTTTTTTAGTCCTGGCATCCCGAGGTTTCTTCCTTCCCTTCCGAGCTGACCATCTGGGTGGCGCCGGTCCTCGACTGAGACCTCTTCTGTCGGTTTGCCGTGTGACAGCCGTTTGGGCGAATTTTGGAACTTGGCAGTTGGAATCTGGACACTCTTGATTGGTAAGAACCGTTGTACGGTACTTGCTCCGAGTTTTGAAGCCTGGGTTGGCTATTTGAGTTTGATTTGTGATGACCGGTCATATTTTGTATTGATTACTGTGAGAATATATGCGTTGCAACACATATAGGCAGGTAATGTGGAGATATTTCTCCGGAGTTGTTTAAATTTGAACGGCGCAACGTTTAAGTGCCATTTTTGATAATACTGCATATTTTGCATTATTTTTGAGCATGCCTGCTTTTAGCGCACTCCGTAAGTGGTGCTGCTGCTTTGGAAACCGGTTAAATCTTGAGGAATCTGCTCCAGCCCCCCCAGAGGGGACTCCTAATAGGGATATGTATGTGAAGCATGGTCTTTCCTCTATAATGTACAGCACAGTGTGGAGGAAATACACCAAAAAGGATCCTGAGTTACGATGGCCTTTGTATGGATCGTTTGATATGCGTAAGATTGAGTATGTGGAACAGTGTATGTGTAAACGGCGTGCTCGGCAAGACATCTTTGAATGTGTACGGTTATGGGTGAAGGAAGTGCGTGAGCGAGAGAAACGTGAGAAAGCGCTGATTGATAAAGAGCAACGGAAAAATGATCATGTGAGAGCACAGGAAGCGAAGCGTCGGGAGGAAAGAGAACTGGCGGAGAGACAAGAGAAAGAGCGTAGGTTGCAAGTATCGGGTCAATATGCTGTCCGTCAGCCACTTTATCCTGTCCTTACTAATCTTGAAGATGATTTTCATTTATTAGATCGCTCTCCACCCCCTTATGTTGGCGCGTCTGCCCCGAGGTCACAGGATTCTGGATTGGTTTCGGATAAGGTAGACACGCGGTCCATGCTATCAACTGATCGTATGGGTGAGCTTCAGAAAATTTCTTTTCGGGCGCTTAAAGGCAAGCTATCTCTTACTGAATTATTGGAATTTTTGGAAATTTGGCAGGATAGAGAGAAGTTGTATTTTGCTGAAACTTTTTCTGAGGAAGTAATTACTGCCTTTCGGAAATATTCTGATGTTTTTGAGCCCGATGATGTAGTATCCGATTCTAAAGCATTACGTAACGGTGTCTTTTCTCCCTCTAAGGTACCCGATGCGGTTCGACGGCTGTTTACATTGCGGGACGCGATGCTTGAACTTAAAGAGAGAGAGCGCCAAAAGACAGGGGAGAAGGAGAAATCGGATTCACACGTCGGCGGAAAACAATCGTCTACCTCCCATTCAGATAAGAGCGAACTAGTGCATGCTAAACCGATGCGAGAGGCGGCACCTTTGTATGTTCCTCCTAAAGGAGCAGGAACTAGTCCAGACATGTCTTCCCCCGATGCTAGGGGATATTTTGTGTATAATTGGGTTTATACTCCCTGGCATAGGACTGATGTTATGGCATTAAAGAATGCATTGCCTGACCCCCGCAAGAATCCAGCGGCCTTTTACGAAGAGGTTGAGGGGGCCTTGAATTCTTGTACTATGACTTTAGCAGATATAGATTTGTTCTTTGGGCTCATTTTACCACCGGATATGTGGCGATCTGTGCGGAAGGTGGATGATCAAGCCGCTTTCAAGGCCAAGTGGTCTGAGATTGAGGATGAGGATAGGGAGAGAAAACCCGCGCAAAAACCGCCCCAGATTATTTTAGATCTCCCTGCCGCTATCTTGACCAAGTTGAAAACGATTATTCCCCCTAAAAAGATTGACTGGAATATGTTAGCCTCGTGTAAACAGAAGGTTGATGAATCAGTTTCAGACTTCTTTACGCGCTTTGAGGAAACATTTCATGATTTCAGTGGTCAGTCGCTTACGGATGATACGGGTCGACATCTTTTTGTTGATAAATATGTGGCGAATTTATTACCGGGAATAGCAGCTCGATTAAAGGCGAGTGAAAGTTCTTGGTCCACCTCGTCTCCAGTATCCCTCCTGACTATGGCTCAGTATTATGAGTGTCAGGAACAAGAAGCGAAGGGGCATGAGGAGAAGAAATCGAAAGATTTGAAAACTAAGGTGATGTTAGCGCAAGTGTATGGTCCGCCTCGTCGGGGTGTTGAGAGAGATAGAGGAGGATTCTATGGTCCCCCTTCGGGTCGGTCAGATGTTAATAGAAATCAATGTGCGTATTGTAAACAGTTGGGTCATTGGGCAAGGGATTGTCCGGTACTATATGCACCCTGTCAGGGACGTGGTCAGGGACCGCCGAGAGGTAGAGGGGGCTTTTCGAATTTCAGAGGGAATTCCAATGATCGTGCTCGATTTGAGCCTAACGTGCAGCAACGAGATAGACCTAATGTATTTGATCGCAAAATCAGTATCAAATGTCTGGGAATGACCGTTCTGGGTACCATGATTCACAGCATGCGTAGGATTGCGTTGGATGGGGGTTGGAATCAGTTGAACTGCCGGTTGATCAGAGGGGTCCTTATGTTTCAGCAAATGTTCAGGGTTTTACTGATCGGTTCCTAGTTGATACAGGAGCTACTCGCAGTGCGCTGTCCAAACAATTGGTTCCGAGGGCTCCCCCATCTGGCTTAATGGTTACATCGGTAGGGTTTGATGGTACACTCTCTCGAAGCCCTCTATCCCGACCCCTTGCATTTCGTGTTGACCAACTTTCTGCACCTTGTCCGTTTTTGCTTGCCCCGAACACGCCTGACAACATTATGGGTCTTGATATGCTTAATCACTTCAGAGCTACGATCCGCTGCTCCCCTACTGGAGTACGTGTGATATTAAACGATAATCACCCTATGGCAGAACGGATGTGTGTGGTTGCAGAGGATGCTGTATTAGCTTCTCTCCCTCGTACTTTGTGGGCCACTTCGGATACTGATGTGGGACAGATGGTGATTCCGCCTGTCCACATTAGTGTCCAGGAGGGTGCGGTGTTACCACGCCTCCCTCAGTATCGTATTTCCCAGGAGGGGGAGGAGGCACTCATACAGATTGTGCAGGATTTGATTAAGGTGGGAGTAGTGGAGGAAGTTCCCTACAACGTCTGCAACAGTCCTATTTTACCCATTTTGAAGAAAGATACCGATACTAGGGTTTATCGTTTTATTATTGACTTAAGGGAGGTGAATAAGATAGTGATACCTCAGTATCCAGTGGTTTCTGATATCACAACGTTGCTTACTCTGGTCCCACCAACGGCGACCACATTTTCAGTTATCGATTTGAAAAATGCTTTCTTTTCGATTCCTATTCATCCTGATAGCCGGTACCTCTTCGGCTTTACTTTGAATAATAGGTCTTATAGATTTTGTAGAGTCCCTCAGGGTTATACAGAGAGTCCTAGTATTTACAGTCAAGCATTGAAAAGACAATTGGATTCCTTTGTTCTGCCTGATGGTGTCGCCCTTATACAATATGTCGACGACATCTTGTTGGCGGCCGACACTCCTGAGCTGTGTGAGAAGTGCACGTTATCCTTGCTTTCCTTTTTGGCATCTCACAATCACAAAGTGTCGAGGAAGAAATTGCAATTCTGTAGACCAAAGGTGACTTATTTGGGTCACCTTTTGTCTAAGGAGGGGCGTGCACTCACACCAGATCGTATTCAAGCAATTTTGGACACGCCAGTACCTTCCACACAGAAGGATGTGCGTGCATTTTTGGGTCTTGCTTCTTTCTGTAGGCAATGGATATTGGGGTTTTCACACATAGCTAAGCCATTGTTAGCACTTTTGACAAAAGATACCCCAATTCCTCTTCCCTGGTCAAATAGTTGCGAAATTGCCTTTCAGAAATTGCGACAAGCCCTTTGTTCAGCACCAGTGTTAGGTACCCCTGATTATACGAAGCCTTTTACACTGTATGTGCATGAGAAAGATGGATGTGCATTATCAGTTTTAGTGCAGATGCACGGCGACAAGCAGCGCCCTTGTGCATATTTTTCGGCTGTACTTGATCCTGTTGCCCGAGCATTGCCTGGTTGTTTTCGCTCGGTTGCGGCGACAGCTGTGTCAATACGCCAAAGCGAGGGAATTGTGTTATCTCATAAGCTGTTGGTATTAGTTCCCCATGCTGTTGATGCTCTGCTTAATCAGACAAAGACACAGCACTTGACCAGTGCTCGTTTAACGGGATATGAGTTGACGCTTTTGGCTCCTCATATTACGTTAAAGAGGTGTGCAACGTTAAATCCAGCCACATTGCTGCCGTTCCCGGAAACTCAGTCTGAACCACGAAAAGCACACAACTGTATTCTTGTGACTGAGGAACAGACAAAGGGTCGTATTGATCTCCAGGATACACCCTTTACAGATGTAGATGGAGAACTATGGGTGGACGGATCATGCCTGAAGCTACCAGATGGTACGACTTCAGCAGCGTATGCAATTACCACATTACAAACAATAGTGGAGACAGCACGCATACCGCAGAAATCAGCTCAAGCAGCGGAACTGATAGCATTAACACGAGCATGTGAGCTCAGTGCAGGATTGTGTGTGAATGTTTATACAGATAGCCGCTATGCCTTCGGAGTAGCGCACGATTGTGGCCTACTCTGGAAGGAGAGAGGGTTCCTAACGACACATGGAGCACAGATAATATATGGAGAGTTAGTTCACAACCTTTTGACTGCATTAACATATCCAAAGAAGATTGCTATAGTTAAATGCAGTGCACATAAAAAGGTGGTTGACAAAAGTTGGAGAAGGGAATGCTTTGGCAGACCGGGTGGCACGAGAGACGGCGATGCAGCCTGGCTCTACTGCAATGTATGTTGTGAAGTCACAGGCAGAAAGATGGCACGATGCTAGGAGAGAAGTGCTGGAGATACAGAGAACCGCTTCCGATAAGGAACGGGAGCAATGGTCCAATGATGGAGAATTAGATGATGAAGGGTGTTGGAGAAGTAAGCAGATGGATAAATGGAAGTTACCCACAGCTTTCGTACAACCTATGGTTCAGATGGCACATGGACTAGCGCATGTTGGAGCTTCAGCAATTGTCAAATTACTCACACGAGTTTGGGAGCATCCGGAGATCGCTAGTACGGCAAAGAGGGTAGTGCAGACTTGCATGATTTGCCTGAGGTATAACCCAGGAAAGGGTACACGAACTCCAGCAGGAGGATTTGCAACACCTACTGCACCCTTTGAGGTTTTGCAGATGGATTACATTCAGCTTGAGCGCTGTAACAATCTGAAGTATGTTCTAGTAGTGGTTTGTACCTTCAGCAAATGGGTTGAGGCATACCCTACGAAAGACAATACTGCAATGACTACAGCCAAGATGCTATTGAAGGAGTTCTTCCCTCGATATGGTGTTTGTAGATTGTTGTGGAGTGATAACGGACCTCATTTTATAGCAGACGTTATCAAGTATGTCATGAAAGGACTGGGAATTACCCAAAAATTCCATGCAGTGTTTCACCCTCAGTCTGCAGGATTGGTTGAGAAATATAACGGTACTTTGAAGCTTAAGATCGCTAAGATCCAAGCTTCGACTTCTTTGACTTGGCCAGACGCTTTACCGCTGGCATTATTGTCAATTAGATCGATACCGCATTCTCGGACCGGTCTCACGCCATATGAGATCGTGTTTGGACGCCCAATGAATATTTGGGGTCCACCGAAACCGAAGTCAGTGTATGGTGTACCTTGTGTAATGATGAATGATTATTTGGCACAGTTAACGGATAATTTGGTTTCTATTCATCAACAGGTTCGAGAAGCGCTCCCTGATCCGTCCACAGGTGAAGGACATAACCTCCGGCCTGGAGACCATGTCATGATCAAGGTGTTTGAAAGGACGAACAGTCTGGAGCCGAGATGGGTTGGTCCTGAGCGGGTCTTGCTCGCAACGAGGACAGCTGTGCGAGTCTCCAATCGGAAGAACTGGATCCACTCCTTGAACTGTCGTAAAGTGCCGCCTGGATTAGTGGAGCCTGCTGTATTGACCGACCATCGAGAAATGCTGACTGCAGAGAAAGGCCGTGCTGTGGAACCGAACGACACTGAGGAGCTCTTCCCGGACCAAGCGATTCCTGGAGGAGGAAGATATCATCTCAGACCGAGGAAGGGATTTCTTTTCTGTATCAGGACGTTGTCAGAACGGCCCTTAGGTTAGTGAAACGGAGAGCCAATGAGGCAAGGGGGGGATCAGCCCTGCATTAGTGTAGTGACACCCGTCTTGGCCCGCTGGTGAAGAAATCAACGGCTGCCTAAGGGGAAGAGTTCTGACAACCTTTTAGTTTCAGGAAGATATTGACTTTTACTATAAAATGGAGAAGAAGAAGATTTTTTGTGCGACAAGTTTTATTATCATTGTAGCCATTGTCGGTATAACCACGTGGTTTGTTGAGGATGTGACTCCTGCCCGTGAGTTACTTGTTTTGACTACTCCAGTGCCTGAGGAGCACTACTTTTACACCCTTCCGTATCAAGAATTGAAGCATCGTCAGTCTTATTTGAATAATACTTTTATCCAGATGTTGCATCATACCCATGTTGCTACAAATGCTACGAACTGTTGGATATGTGGTATGATGCCAGCTCATCAGAAGAAAGGAGGAACGCCGTTCATACCTCTTCCTTTCTCTCATAATGGCTCTTGTAGAGCATGGTACACTTTGCTTTTTGCCACACGAAAACCTACAGTGGGACGATTACTTTTTAGACTTAATAGGGAATGTCATCAAGATAAAGAAGGCTATCCACAAGCGAATGGGACAATATGGGAGTGGGAAGAATATCGACCAGATAATGAATCGATCCCCTACATCTTCACGAACACCAGAGACACTGCTGGAAACGAACAATTTGTGATTCAAGTGGCACAAGCTCAAGCAGACCTGTGTGTTCAGAGTGTGGGTCATATTCCTGTTGGTGTTAGTGACTGTATTATTGTTTTGAATATAGATGGATTAAATAATAGTACTTTCTTAGCTTCCCATAATATGTATTTCGTATGTGGGAATAAGGGTTATTATCGCTTACCAGCCGGCTGGTCCGGAGTATGTTATGTAGCGTTCTTATTACCACCTGTATTCTTAGCGCCTGCATCCTATTATAAAGATTTGAAGTTATTGAACAATGTAACTGTAAATAGGTATAAACGTACTTTATCTATTGATGATGTTGACCAAACTGACACTAGCTTACAGCAGTATGTTGATTTTAACTTAGGATTGTTTTTCTTTGTTGGAGCTGCCCTAAATAGTAGAAAGGTTCGACGATTAACAAGAGTTGTAGAGGCTGTAACGAATCAAGCTGCTGCTGCTGCTCTTGGGAATCTTACGGAAGAATTGCAAATCACTAGAATTGTTGCGTTACAGAATCGTATGGTATTAGATGTTATGTTAGCAGACAGAGGTGGAGCCTGTAGGATTATCGGAAGTAGTTGTTGTGTATTTATTCCTGACCACACGCCATCAGTCTATAACGCTATTAATAAATTGCAGAAAATCGCAGCTGAAATTCATACAGAAAATGGCACTTGGACCTTTTCTGGATGGTTTTGGGCATTGATTACTACATGGGGATGGAAAGTTTTAACTGGTCTCTGTATTATTGTAGCAGTTCTGTTTTCCTGTTGCATCTGTGTTCAGTGTGGTCCTTTACTCTGTTCTTTATGTGTGTCATTCTGTATTCCTGATAAGAAAGCTATTGCCAATGTCACCTATCAGAAACATTTAAACAAAGAGGTGGAAGAGATTATGAAAATTGACATATATGATGATTATCCTAATAAGCCGAATGTCTTCAGTAAATGCTGAAAGGGTCGTCTGTTGAAAACTAAAACAGCGATATGATTAAGCATTCACTAAAGACATGAATTCTCTCTAGTTAAAACATGTTTCTTGTCTTATGTTGACTAATGTCCGGACTCCATTTTGTATTGTCATGTCTCCACGTGCTTTGCACGAGAAGAGTCCTACCTTTTCGCTAGTTGCTCTTGTAATCTGCCTAGTAACAGTCTATAAATAGCTCCCTTTTCCGTCTGGCGCATGCCCAGACTTGACCACATCTGTTATCAGTTAGTCCTTGTTTGACCATGTTTTCGCGGGCTCAGGAAATTGTTAACTCCGCCCATATATTGATCCTGTATCGAAAATGTCCATAAATGGTAATGAATTTTGCTCTATGTTGTATCCACCCACTTATGAGCCCCTCTGTTGTGTATAAAAGGGGACCACGTACGCAAGTTCTTTGTGCTACTCTATGCAATACTGAAGAGTGTTGTGTAGGTTGTAGGACCACCCTTAAGGGTTAATAAACTCTGTCTTTGTATTTGCAGTTTCCGTGCCAACTTCCTTCTAGCTTTTGTTACAGGAGAGCGAACCCTTGTATTCTGCAGGCCTAGCTGGGGCCTGTACTCAGAAGGCCCCAATAATATGATTACATCTAATACCCATTGTAATGAGATTGCCACCTTTTTTATAAATAAAGTTCAGGGTATATATAAGTCGTTTTCCTCGACTGAGACAAGCCCCGATCTCACTATAGTCGAGACCTTACAAGATCTCCCACACTCTCTCTGTACCCTCTTCCCTATTTCAGCGGACCAGATGGATAGGCTGACCGTAAAAATTAAATCCGGATCCCCTGAGGATCCTGTAAAACCCGAAATGGCGCGACTTCATAAGGATCCCATTTTGCTAGAAGGTCAGAATTTGATTTAAAAAACCCTGGATTCAGCCACAATACCTAGATCATGGAAGCATGCTAAGGTCGTCCCTCTATTAAAGAAACCCACTTTGGATCCCTCTAAGCCGGAAAATTTCCGACCGATATCCTTGCTACTTTATCTATCCAGGATAGCGGAATCTCATGTAAATTCCATCTTGATTAACTATCTAGAGGTCAATGGAATCTTAGACGACTCCAAAAATGGTTTCCGGGCGAATCATAGCACAGAATCTGCCCTAGTAGCCGTCACGGAACAACTGAGGGAGGTACAGGACCAAGGTGGTACATCGGCACTGGTCCTGTTGGACCTGAGTGCAGCATTCGACACGGTCTCCCATGAGATCCTCTTAAGAAGACTCTGGGAGATCGGGGTCCGAGATGGAGCCCTAGAGTGGTTTGTTTCATTCTTGACGGACCGCTCCTTTCAGGTCCATGCTCCACCGTATAAATCGGGAAGGTTTCCGCTGTGCTGTGGCGTTCCCCAGGGGTCCGCACTTAGCCCCACTTTATTTAACGTGTACGTACGCCCTCTGGCCATATTGGCCAGAGCTTGTAACATCAAATTAACATCTTATGCGGACGATACACAGTTTATCTTCTCCTTTTCCAGCTATACCAACGCCGACAAAATTAAATTTCAGGAAGATCTATCGGCCATTGCAAACTGGATGACTGAAAATTGTCTCCAGCTCAATTCATCCAAGACGGAGGTTCTACTGTTTGGAAAGGAGACTCAGAAATGGGATGATCAGTGGTGGCCGCCTGTATTAGGCCCTGCACCTACCCCTAAGAAGGAAGTCAAAAACTTGGATGTTATGGTTGACAACCGACTAGATCTCGATTCCCACGCTAAAAAGGTGGCAGGCACGTGCTACGGCCGTCTACGGTCTCTGAGACCCATTTTGGGTTTTTTCGAACCCCAAGTTTGCCAGATGATCATTCAGGCCATGGTGCTGTCGCACATCGACTATTGCAATGTCCTAATGCTGGGCTCCAATCAATCTACGATTCATAGACTTCAAAGGGCTCAGAATGCGGCCGCACGCAGTCTGTTTGGTTTGCCAAAAAATTGTCACATCTCCCCCATCCTTCATCGTCTGCATTGGCTGCCTGTAAAGCAGCGCATTCAATTTAAGGCACTTTGCCTTATTCAGAAAATTCTCTACTCCTCGGGCCCCAAAATTTTGCGAGACTTAAGTACTCTATATGTCCCTACTCGGGCTCTTCGCTCTGCAGATCTGTCTCTGGCCCACATCCCCAAGATCCGGAGGAGCAGAGCAGGAGGTCGATCCTTCAGATATCTGGCCCCAAAACTGTGGAACATAATCCCGTCTGAAGCTCGTGCTATCACGAATCACTTGTCTTTCAGAAAGAGGATTAAGACCTGGCTATTTGTCACTCTTTAGGCCCGGTTCTCTGTGGTTCTTCCCACCCCTGGCTTGGTTGTTGCGCATCTAGCTCGTCTGCAAGCGCTGGGACGCCCCGTTGCTGGGGTAGCCATGCGCTATATAAGCTACCCTAACATAACATTATGGTCTTGTACCCAGTTAGAGCACTTCCTGGAATGGGTACGGGAGTGATTGGGGCATGTGGTTGGCTTGCAAGTTGTAGGAGCAGCTACATTGATACTACTCAATCTATGGGAGATGGGGCCAACAGAAATACGCTAAACTATTAGGAAACTTTAGCCTCACCCGTGGAAAATGTGACATTGCCAGTAAATAGGGAGCAAACGCCATGCATAAACTGAATAGCTGGAAGGACGACATGGACTGGTACATACTGGCAAAAAAAAAACCTATGAGGGTAATGAATGGCTGACAAAATGGGTAAAATACAGCAACCATGGCAGCACTACAGAGGGATGGTATGGCCCATGTTGTAAATAGAGGCTCTGGACGCTGCTGAAGTCTGAATTATTTTAAATATTTTGTCGAGTGGGGGTCAAACACTGCCTCAAACCTAGGTACAGATATAGCAATAAGATCTTTCGATTATGTCAGTATGTGATCATGTGGAGTATTTGTGGTGTGTGTTGTTTTTGTCTAATGAAAATTTTAATAAAATGTTTTTCTAAAATATATATATATAGTTTCATAACCCTTCTGCTTTCACCTGCTGCTTATACGTCTTATTTTCCTGTTCATGCTCTTTTCTCATATAGCTCTTGTAACAAATGCAATATAACCATCTCCTAGTGATTTAGGAAATAGGTATATTTAGAACGTCCCAGGCAAAGTATCCAACTCACTCAGCATATTCACAATTCTTATGCTAGACCTTTCTTTAATCTGTAGAGAAGCAACCACCTATCAGAACATCTCCAGCAGCTCCTGTGGCTCCAAATCCACATGAGTATTCTATTAAAATCCTCATGCATAGTCTTCTCTGTCGTGGGGGGGGGGGTTTACCTGGAGAAGCCTTCTCTCAACTTTTGCTCTCAGTCTGACCACCTAAAATTCAGGAAAAGTTCAAAATATGGCTTTTCTTCCTTAGGCTGATCGTGTGCTTTGCCACCTTTCAGGGTTGCTTTGTCAGAAGTTCCATGAGACGCGTCAAGACAGAACTTTGAAGAAATAATGAATACATGAATTAGAAAAGCCCATATTATGGAAATTCTACAGAAGACACTTGATAGTCGTTCAGATCTTTGTTACTGCTCTTTCTAGGTATATAGTATATGGGTATGTAGTGATTCGCGGTGTGTTTAGACCATAACTGGTGTGTTCTCTGTCATTCTATATAGCATCAGCCCACACACCGCTGAAAGGATAATCAGTCTGGAGACACTCGCAATCCTAGTTGACCCTTCAATCAGCAGGACTGTTCCCAACTCCGAGTTTGGAGCAGCTTTGCAGGGGAATCGCAAAGTACAGACAATGCACTTCTATTTGGATGTGCACTGCCCCCACACAATGTACAGATTAGCAATGCACGTGCTAAACTCAGAAGCCTACACATCATTCATTCTTGGACAGTGTTACTGCACCTGGAATGTCAATAACAGGGTCTCTGATGGAATTACTGAGGACCCACATGAAACTAAACTTGGAGCTGGGGTTGTTTCCTCAGAGGACATTAGACATTAACCAGGAGCTCACTTCTTCACATGACTGGCAGGTTGCCTTAACCCATAAGGCTGTTCAACTACAGTCTCAATCGATGGCATCGCCTCATGACAGGGAACTTGTTTCATTGTCCTGCTCCTTTATGTACATGTCCAGCTTGATTTAAGTCACCATTGGCATAGGCCTGGGACCTTAATAAATTTTATCATTCAGCTCACACTCTTGTTGAATTTCCCTTCCGTGCCCACTTGGATATTACAGAGGCAGCACCAGAACCTGTTTTCTTTGCTCCTCTTCAAAGGTTAACTGGTGACCTAAATACAATCTTACCATTTTGATCCTGTGCCAATTACATTTTGTCCATTACCCTGCTTCTTTTATGGATAAGCAGTATAAGGTAGCGTTTGTCCTGTCCGATATGGGAGGTGAAGCAGTTACATGGTGTATCATCTTGGTAATCAGAAAGGAACCTTATTTATGAGTTCACAAACTCCAAGCAGGAGGAGTAGAATCTTTTTGATGGGTGTGCTTTCACATTATCCTAAGACAATGAGCTGTTAAATTTTCATCAGGGTAATCACATTTTATTGAGTTACTGTACAGAGTTCAGCTGCCTTACTATGGAATCTTATTGACCAAAGCAGAAATGGAAATCTCTATTTTATTGAGGACTTTTATGATATGTGCATATCTCTTCTAAAGCACACCTCTACCCGGAGGGAGGAAAATAGGTGTTGCACCGTATGTACCTTGTTCTTAACCACCTCAGGCCAAATAACTGTAGCCATAGACCGGGCCCCTAGAGGTTAATACTCTATTAAGGTATTTGGGGCGTGACTCCTGCAGCTCCCTTCTCTGTCATCTTTGGTAGTGGCCATGTTTTTCTGGGGTCATCGTGAGAAGGAAAATTGGCTGTTTTCTAAAGCCCTGCACGGCATTCTAGGGCACTCCTCATGAGCGTGTGAGCATTCTAGGGCACTCCTCATGAGCGTGTGAGCATTCTAGGGCACTCCTCATGAGCGTGTGAGCATTCTAGGGCACTCCTCATGAGCGTGTGAGCATTCTAGGGCACTCCTCATGAGCGTGTGAGCATTCTAGGGCACTCCTCATGGGCGTGTGAGCATTCTAGGGCACTCCTCATGAGCGTGTGAGCATTCTAGGGCACTCCTCATGAGCGTGTGAGCATTCTAGGGCACTCCTCAGGGGCGTGATATTTTATGAGCAGCTCTCCCATTTCCTGAGGTGAGAGCCGCTGCCTTTGGTTTCCGCCAAGCTTCATCCAATAGCCCTTTTCTTTTTTTATCAGCGGTGCCCGGTACCACCTGGGCACCCCGCACCCTGCTGACAGTGGGGGGTAAGCCCAGGGAATAAACCTCCAGAAGGATGATGGATTCAACTCAGTTCTAACAGAGACTGGGGGTGAGTGGCTGAAAAATTCCAGCACTCCGTTCATCATCTCCTTGTGTTTGCTTTAAATCTGAAATAAGAGCATATTCTGTGTTTAAAAAAGTAAACAGCATTTTAACGTAAGATTAGAAATAACGACAATTTAAAATGAGACTAATTTAACAATTCCAATTTTGTTTTCGACACCCTGGAAAATGTGATAGCTTTTGCTAGATTTATTTCGTCTTAGAATCTTTCACTTTTTTGACCTCCTGTTGAGTTGTTGCTCCGTTTGTTGGAAAAATGTGCACTGCAAAATAGCCACATAATAAAACATGACCAAAGAGCATGTCGCTGCGCTTCTAGCAACTGCCACATTTCCGTCCTCCCTTCTAGTGAAAGGAAACACAGCCTCAAAGCAAGAAGCTCCCTGATTGGCCTATAGGAGCGCCTGTGGTGTGATGGCTCATTAACCAAAGTAGTGCTGATTAATTCCGCCAACGGAGCGGAAGGGGGGAATTTATTAGTAATTCCATGTTACAAGAGTAACGCAGAATTACTAAATTCCTCCAATTCCGCCAGCGAAATTCTACATTCCGCCCACCTCTATACCCAATCCTGCAGAGCCCCTCTGTGCCAGGCTACCTGTGCGCTGTTACCAGGGTGCGCATGACAGCAGTCTCCCCGTGCAGCCCTCACACGTGTGCACACATGTCCACGTGTAACCAGCCAATTGCCCTTACCCTTGCTGCATCTCAGCAACCTTAGCTTAAAAGGCAGACACTGGCGGCAAACACACACAGCCTATTTACCATGAGTTTACCTGGGGTGAGTCACCGATTATTAGGCTCCCCCACAGTAAAAGGTAAAAAAACAGTCAATCAAAAGATGAGAAATCCGGGTGAATTAGATGGGCAGAACCCATCTTCTCACAAAGGCAACTTCAGAAACTACGTTTGTATTACGAAAAAGTGGGAGTAAAGCTTGAGTGCCCATGCAAATGAAAGGCTTATGTAAAGCGAAACTAGGATTCTCAGCAATGACTGAGGTTGAGTTGTTAAATGTATCCCATTTCCTGGCCTACTAAATAATAAATAATACATTATAGTCTAGCAGCAAAATACACTGCAAGCTAGGTCCCCGCTTTTAGGGCTTCCTTCTAATGCTTGCAGGGGAACATCTACTACTCCCTCTAATCAAGAAATGATCCATGAGAGGAAGAACACCAACCCACAAAACCACCAGGCAGGGGCAAACTTGTATCCGATTAGTTACTTAAAATTCCTGTCATGGAATTTAGCGGGATTAGAGCCAAGTTAAGGGATCCCAAATGGGACACGTTCATTGACCAACACCGTATCATACTTCTCTAGGAGACATGGGCAATAGAACCGGTGTTTAGATCAGGGTACATTACATTTGCTATAAAGGCAACACCATCTCCAGTGGGAAGAGCTACAGGCAGTTTACTGATCTGGCGTTGGAAGGGCCGGACACGGTGGCCCAACTCTCAGGCTTTATTGACAATATACCTTATAGTCATCTTAAAATCATTGCAGGAGTTTGTAATGCTAATTACCCATTGACCTTATCCCCTCAAACTTGATGGATCAAACAGACGTGCCCAGGGCACTGTCTGCTAGTGTTTCTGACCAAGCAGCTAAGCACTACCAAATTACTGATCTGTTAGCAGCCCATGGCTGGTGTTTCTAAATGGTGTTACTGTGTCCAATTGCCCCCTGTGTCCAATTTTTAAGTGAGGCTCGTACACCAGTTGCATTGACTACATTTTTGTGGACAACTCACTTTGGCCAAGTCTAATTGAAATGGAGGTAGTCTCCAGGAACAATAGTGACTGTGATGTACTGGGCGTTCACTTCCGGGCAAAACCCTTTTCAAATCCGCGCATATCACAACATAGTACCATAAGCATAGTTGAGACATGCAATAACAAAAGGAATGTGAAATGGGCTACAATAGCGGGCAATGCTATAATCCAGTCTCAAATTTATCATGTAAAAAATGTCCCCTCTCGACACAATGGATATAAGTGGGACACATTTTTTAAATCATTATTGTGAACTTTTGTCTTCGCCCATCTGCGACCCGACCGCGACCAGCACCTGGGACCCTGGATCTCCGACCACCCACCATTACGACTCAGCTACCCTCCTAGCACTCAACCCAGGAAGGAACGACAACAACCACCCATGGCCAGTTCTTCTGCCGTCACTGCTGACAGACCACCCTCTGCACCCCCACGGCCACAGCCCCCACCCGCCGAACGCAAACACGACTGAAGCCCTGAGGTGCATCCTCCTCATCGTGCACTCTTTGCACAGACACGCTGTAGAGATCTGGGACCTCCTCGACACCCTCTCGCCAGACATCACCTTCTTTACAGAAACCTAGACCAACTCCACCTTCACCCCTGACATTACCACCGCCATCCCCGACGGATTCAAGATCCAGAGGAAGGACTGCCCCAACCGGCCAGGAGAAGGACTTGCCATCATGCACAAGAGCTCCCTCCGACTCATGACCTCCAGCTCGAGCGTCCCACCACCGAACACCTCCATTATCAGATCCAGACCAGCCACAGAACAACCCTAAGAGGCACCCCTGCCTAATAACCTCCTGGACCTCGAACTGCATTCACCAACAACATCGCCGACCTCATCGCACCCCACACCATTGCCTCCATGGACTACATACTCATCGGAGACCTCAACTTCCACTTCGACAACCGCAGAGACCCCAACTCCCCCACCCTCCTAGACAACTTCATCAACCTCGGACTGAAACAACTCGTCACTAACCCCACCCACAAGGCAGGACACACCCTCGACCCCATCTTCGTAGGAGGTAACAACATCCATTTCAGCCACACCACCCAACCGCCATGGACGGACCACCACTGCGTACACTTCCAAGTCGACAAACCCATGGCACCCAAACCTGCACCCCGACCTCCATGGAGAAACTGGAGCAAGATCACCGAAGAGCAGCTCAACTCCACCCTCAACCGCGATGCCCCGCCCCCTTGACCGACACCAATCTCACAGCCAAAGAACTTCACAGATAGATCTCCAACTGCGCAGAGGAGCTCACACCCCACCTTCAGATGTCTTGAGAAGAACTGGAGAAACAGCAAATCCTCAGAAGACCGCACCACCTGCAAGAACGCTATGACAGAATACCACCATTACATCAGATCCACCAAAAAGACCTTCCTCCAGAATAAGATCCTCGCCAACTCCAGCAACTTCAAGGAACTCTTCAGCATCATCCAGGAATTCACCAAAGCCCACTGCGAAACCACGGACATCACCCCCTCCCCGGACCTTTTAAACCAGCTTGGCTCCTACTTCTATCTGATGAAAACCAAGGGCCTCTGTGACAACTTCAACGACCAGACACCTGACTCCCAAACCACTCCATCCTCCAGCCACACCAGCCAGTCCACCATCTCCTCCTGGACCCCAGTCACCACCGAAGACACCGTATCAACCTTGAAATGCATCCACATGGACCCCTGCACATCTTCTACAGAGCCACCGCTGCCAGCGCTGCGGAGCTACGACACCCCGTCAAGGCCATCATCAAAACACCCTCTACGCCGGCATCAACAAGTTCTGCTCCGCAAACTCCAGACCATACAGAACACCGCAGCCAGACTCGTCCTCAGCATCCCTCGACACGAACACCTCACACAGCACCTGCATAACCTCAACTGGCTCCCCGTCAAGAAAAGAGTAACTTTAAAAATACTCACTCATGCCTTCAAATGCCTCCACAACACCGGACCCTATTTCTCAACTACAGAGCCTCTGCCGCCAGCACTGCGGAACTACAACACCCCGTCAAGGCCATCATCAAAACACCCTCTACGCCGGCATCAACAAGTTTCTGCTCCGCAAACTCCAGACCATACAGAACACCGCAGCCAGACTCGTCCTCAGCATCCCTCGACACGAACACCTCACACAGAACCTGCATAACCTCAACTGGCTCCCCGTCAAGAAAAGAGTAACTTTAAAAATACTCACTCACGCCTTCAAATGCCTCCACAACACCGGACCCCATTTCTCAACTACAGAGTCTCCTTCACGTACCCAAGAGGAATCTACGACCCGCAGACCTCGCTGAACCCTGGCACATCCACAGAGCAAGAACGAGTGGAAGGACCTTCTCCTGCATCGCAGCCAAGACCTGGAACGAGCTGCCGATCAACATCAGACGCGCCCCCACCCTGCACATCTTCAGGCAGACCCTCAAGACATGGATCTTCAACTGACCGGAGCTGCTCCCCACCCACCAGCACCTTGAGACCCTCACGGGCGGGGCACAAGTCCTAAACAAATAAGTGGGAGGTCTATCCTAGTTAATCAGCATACAAGTGACATCACAGCACATGACATCACGGCTCGTGACAGTACGGCACGTGACATCACAGCACATGAAATCACGGCACGTGACATCACAGCACGTGACATCACAGGAAGTGGCATCATAAGAAGTGACATCAGATCTTAATCCCTCACATATATGTAAAACAAGTCTATCATGAGTATGTTGCAGCGCAATTAGAGTATACAGGGAAACCCTCCTGATTCAGGCAGAAGATTCACACTTTTGTAAGCTACATATAAGACTATATTGCCTTTTGTCAGCATAAACTTCTTCTACCCATAGTGCTTCACAAGAACAAATAGTGATATGTAAATTATTACAACACCTCCTCAGGTGTAGTAAGCTCTATACAAATGCTATGTATTTTGTGTAAATACTGGGACAGGCCAACACATCTGAACATGCATATCTCCTAAGCAGAGCCAGAACAAAGTGAAAAGCTGCCTTTCTTAAGTATGTGTGAAGTGCTAACAAGGTGGGAGCCTCTGTTTCCCCCTCTGCTGCATTTGCATCTAGGTGTGAGGCTCCTGACTGCTCCAGCCAGGAGACTCCAACAAAAGGAGGCCTGATCACCCCTCAGATTCGGCCTTTGTTATGGTCCAGCAGGACTCTGAACTAGGAAGCCCCATCCCTGCCTGCACATTGTTGTGGATCAGAAGCAGACAGCAATGTGCAGGTGGTGTTCACAGGTTTGCAGACATGCTAAAGTAGTATTAGTTGAAGCTGTAAAAAAGGAGAACAGAGTAAAATTACTGATGCCAGAAGAAACTATAAGTCACTTGTGATCAAGGCGAAAAGAGAGTAGGAGTCAGAGCAGTGGGAAGAACTCTCCGGTGCCCTCTATAATTATTAGAACTCAAAGGCCTTTAGGAAACTTACAGCTGTGGGTATTCGCACATAAGTCAATCTTCTCAACACTGTTGTTTAACCGGAGGCATGGGTGGGCCACTTCTGTGAGCTATACAGGGTGTGGGTCAAAGACACTGCTATGGTCTGCCTTGCAGACCTACCAGAGCGTAGTGATGGTTCACAAGTCCATTCTCCCCTTGAATTGAGTACTACAGAGACAGCACAAGCACTCCATCTGCTGAACAGGGAGAAGAGACCTGGCCCAGATGGCATCCCTGGTGACCTATCTCTCTCTCAACCAGAAATTGGGCGCCCTAATTGAATGCCATAGGATATCCCCCCTCCTAGCATGGAGCTACCATTGTTCCCATTTATCAGAAGGGAAGGAGGGACGTCCCCTCCAAATGTAGGCCCAGCAGCCTGGTTGACATTAGTCAGAACATATTCACTAGATAGATACTTCTTAGACTCCAAACATGGATAGCAGATCACCACATCCTAGCAGAGAGCCAAGTTGGGTTTAGGGCCAAGGTCGGTATCATCGACCAGGTGTTCCGCTACAGGACGATCAGCTGGAAGCATGTCGTCTTGAAACAGGGCCACCTTTATGTTGCCTTCATACACCTAAGGGCAGCCATATGGTATTCCAGACGACCTCCTAAAGATTCTAAAAATGTTGCACTCTGAAACCAAGGCCCTGGTGAGATGGAACACAGGAGGAGACCTTATACCCAGGATAGCAATAATTTGGAGTGTTATGCAAGGTTGCATTCTTGCTCCTACGCTTTTCAGCCTATACATTAATGGAGCAGTAGATAGATTGGCACAATGCATGCATGATTTCCCTAAATCTGCGGTCTCTAACACATCCATTCATATGTTTACCGATGACACACTCCTATTGTCCAGTACCCCAAGTGGCCTGCAGTCATTATTGAATTGTTTAGCACTGTTTCGCTCAGAAAAGGGGTTGGAAATTAATCCTGCAAAGTCGAAATTCATGACATTAAATCCCCATTATTCATTTAGAGGCAGTTTGAGTATAGAGGGGGCACCTCTAGAGCAAATTAAATGCTTTGACTATCTTGTGCAAGGTTGGCTGATAATATGTCTTGGGCACCTCAACATGGGAAAAGTAGAACTACCCAGCTCCAAAGGGTGTCAGCCATAGGAAGGAAATTCAAGGTTACTTCCGGTGGAGCAGTAACGCTGGCCCTTGAGGTATATAGCACGGAAAATCAATTAGCTGGACACTCTTGAATTTGTCAGTAAGCAACCCCATTCTCCCTTTACATCTTGAGCTAGCATTAAAGAGAATCGATCAGGTAATTCCACTAAAACTCTTGACATATTGGGTGCGCCTTTGGACAACACCTGAACTGGTGCCCTATAGAAAAGCGCTGCTATAGATAGTCACTACTGACAAAGGAGTTCATATCCCATGGCTCAGAAAAATAAAAGTATTGTGTGAGCTTGTTAAATCGAAGGAAGTCTGGTACTCCCCCACCCAAATGACAAAAGGCATTCTTACAAAACCTAAGCAAGCCTTTTGGGACTCCATGTTGGAAGAAATGTTGAAGGGCCAAAATGTGGGGAGCATCACAGAGAAATCCCTCACTCACAAATGCTTCTCTAGATTCAAATCCAACTTGGATAGGATTCGGCCACCCCAAGCAGAAAAGCTCTACCTGAAGTTTATGATTGGTACCCTGCCGCTTAAATCTTACACATCTTAATTCGAATGCTTTCTCATTGTCCCTGCCCGCAACTGGAAGAGTCAGTGGACCACTTCCTATTTTTTTTGCCCAATCCATGCCCTGCCTTGGAAAAGATGGGTTATTCCTGTGTGTAAGATGATGGGCATGGTACATTATTGGGAAGCTGCCAGGATATTTGGGTGTGACACCAAGGACTGGATGGTGTTTGCAGTCTCTAGATGTCTATGTGGGCATGAAGACTCAGATCATATAAGCATGCAATTGCGGCTGTGTATTTGACAACTGTCTGTCAGAGCGAATATGTGCCATGCACTGGGTTTTTACCTGAATGATACATCTGCCATATTGCACAAGCATTGACGATTTGATAACATAGGCCTAACACTGTCAATTTCTGATATTTTATTAATAAAGTTTTGTATTGTACTTTTATGGTTGTACATGTAACCGAAATAAAATATCTAAGAATAAGAATACATTATAGTCATCTTCTGCCCAACACAAGGTTCTGAAGTTGTGCACTGCAACCTTAGTTTCTTCAAACATCGCAGCATTAGCGGATTTGAGGAACTGAAAATTTTCTGGACTTCCAACATCACACACAAACAGGTTTTGTGAAGGTGAACATAAACATACCAAAGACAGTTTGCCATGGGGCTTTAACCACTGGATACATGGCTTAGGGGGCCATTATGATGGTGGGCGGATCGCCACCGCACGACCAGCGGTGGCGATCTGCCCACCATAACTCCCCACCCGCCTGCCATTTACCCCCCACCATATTACCATGACGGGGGTACCGCAGCGGACCGAAAGACCACCCGCCGCTTTTCCGCCGGCAGGCAATCGTCACGATTGCCTGGCAGGCGGAAAAGGCATACAATATGCCTTGCAGGCACCACCATCCATATTACGATGATTGCAGTGGGCATGCCTTTCCATGGCGGAGACTCCACCATGGAAAGGCATGCGGAGAATGACATTGGGGGCCCGTTGGGGGCCCCCGGAGGGGGTGAGGGGGTGGCTGCACTGGGGGTACCTATGATACCCCCCTTCATTGCCATACACAAGGTGGTAGGCACCACGCGGTGCCTGTCACATTGTGCATTGCAATGCACAACATGCCTATTTAACATTGCGACAGATGCTGCTGACAGCACTGCCCGCCGCAATGTTAGACTCCAGAATGTGCCCGCCAGTGTAGCGGGCGCATCTTAATTGGCCTTGCAGGACCGCCGCACCTCTGGCGGTCGGTCCCGTCTTCCGTTACGGTGGCGGGCGGATCGTAATGGGGCCCAAAGTGTTCTGAGAAAATACCTGATGTATGCCATAGGGGTACGCGTGGTATGGATCGCACACAGGCCCTCAGAGCGTGTGTACGGTCCGTACCACCATTGTAGTGGTGCCGTAGGGGTACGCATGGTACAGACCGTACACACGCCCTCAGAGCGTGTGTACGGTCCGTATCACCATTGGAGTGGTGCCGTAGGGGTACGCATGGTACGGACCGTACACACGCACTCAGAGCGTGTGTACGGTCCGTAACACCATTGGAGTGGTGCCGTAGGGGTACGCGTGGAACGGACCGTGCACACGCTCACAAGGCGTGTGTATGGGCCGTACCACACGTTCCCCTGTTGCACCACTACCATAGTGATACGGACCGCACCCACGCATACATAGCGTGGGTACGGGCCGTATCCCCATTGTATTTGTGCCATAGGGGTACGGGTGGTACGGAACGTACAAACCCCATGAATGCGGGCGTACCTTCCGTACCACACGTACCCCTACGGCACCAGTACATTTGGGATACAAGGCGTACACACGCCACGAATGTTGGCCTACAGCCTTTTGCAGCAAATTACCACTATATTGGTGTGTGTGTAGGCCCAGGGCAGCAGTGTACTGGACCAAGGGGGTGGGTGGGTGGGTGGGTGGCTGCATAGGATTCCCAGCAGTGGACAGACATGTGAGGGGTGGGTGCAGAGCACTCCCAGCAGTGGCCTGCAATATGAGGGGTGGGTGCATATCACTCCCAGCAGTGGACAGACATATGAGTGGTGGGTGCAGAGGACTCCCAGCAGTGGCCTGCAATATGAGTGGTGGGTGCATATCACTCCCAGCAGTGGACAGACATGTGAGGGGTGGGTGCAGAGGACTCCCAGCTGTGGACAGACATGTGAGGGGTGGGTGCAGAGGACTCCCAACAGTGGACAGACATGTGAGGGGTGGCTGCAGAGGACTCCCAGCAGTGGACAGACATGTGAGGGGTGGCTGCAGAGGACTCCCAGCAGTGGACAGACATGTGAGGGGTAGCTGCAGAGGACTCCCAGCAGTGGACAGACATGTTAGGGGTGGGTGCAGAGGACTCCCAGCAGTGGACAGACATGTGAGGGGTGGGTGCAGAGGACTCCCAGCAGTGGACAGACATGTGAGGGGTGGCTGCAGAGGATTCCCAGCAGTGGACAGACATGTGAGGGTTGGCTGCAGAGGACTACCAGCAGTGGACAGACATGTGAGGGGTGGGTGCAGAGGACTCCCAGCAGTGGACAGACATGTGAGGGGTGGGTGCAGAGGACTCCCAGCAGTGGACAGACATGTGAGGGGTGGCTGCAGAGGACTCCCAGCAGTGGACAGACATGTGAGGGGTGGCGGCAGAGGACTCCCAGCAGTGGACAGACATGTGAGGGGTGGGTGCAGAGGACTCCCAGCAGTGGCCTGCAATATGAGTGGTGGGTGCATATCACTCCCAGCAGTGGACAGACATGTGAGGGTGGGTGCTGAGGACTCCCAGCAGTGGACAGACATGTGAGGGGTGGGTGGAGTCGAGGGGTGGGTGCAGAGGACTCCCAGCAGTGGACAGACATGTGAGGGGTGGGTGCAGAGGACTCCCAGCAGTGGACAGACATGTGAGGGGTGGGTGCAGAGGACTCCCAGCAGTGGACAGACATGTGAGGGGTGGCTGCAGAGGACTCCCAGCAGTGGCCTGCAATATGAGGGGTGGGTGTATATCACTACCAGCAGTAGACAGACATGTGAGGGGTGGGTGCAGAGGACTCCCAGCAGTGGACAGACATGTGAGGGGTGGGTGCAGAGGACTCCCAGCAGTGGACAGAGACATGGGGGGTGTACATCATTATCAGATGACCACAACTCCATGGGTGTATGTACGCATCCCTAACTGTGGACAATGATGATAGTGCCATAACAACACATCACTGAAAGCAGTGTCCCACTCCCAGGAGGATGGATGTCACTCCCCCACTGCATGACACACCACATGTGGGTGTGAGGACAAATAACACATGCAGCCCACCCCTGGCGGATGTAGCACAATACACACACTGAGATCATGCCACAAGACTGTATAGTCATGTCACTGCCTACTAAACTAAGAGAGCCAAAGGGAACACACACTGTCACGCACCTCCCAGGACTGATAGGAAAGTGCAGGTGCTGGGCCAGCCACCAAAATGTTGTCTCACATGGAAGGACTAGGGTGGTGTTCACACAGATACAATGCCCACAATTGTGAGTCAGGTGTCCAAATACCCAGCAGTAAAAGTACCATATGTGTGCCAGGCCGGGAGTACACACATGCATAGTGCTGAAAAGGGAGAATTTCCCCATGAAGGTATTTCGACATACTCAATACAAAAGTACAGTGACTAGCAAGGATGGCACAGACGATGCAGCCGGAGATATTACAGAGCAGCCATGGCCATAGTTGAAGGGATCCGTCACCAACAATGGAAATGTAGACACAGGTCAGCACAATACTTGTGCAACTCTTTGCAGGGAAGATGTCAGGTGCCACAGAGGAAGGAACACTCCTTGGGACAATGTCTCAAAACCCAAATAACACACACTAACAATGAATCTTTGCAGAGACCTTGTGATGGCACGCAGAAACCATGGTCCACCTCATGACCATCAGAGTAGAACATTTCTCAGAACCATAACACATTACCACTACACCAACTCCAGGAGCCTCAGCACCAACATCAATATCTGAAATGCAATAGTGTGCAAAGTAAAAAGAAATGCTTTATTCAGCATAAAAATAAAAAATTGTAATGACACTATATACAAAGGCCAATGGCCAGTCCACAATAGAAGTCCTTGGGGGGACACATGGGCACGCGTCTCCCCTAGCTTGCCTGCACATTGGAATCCTCAGGTTTGTCGACCGGGGGGGGGGCATCATGTGGGGAAGGACCAGGCACCGCAGGGACAGGAGGGGGAAGGGCAGGTGTGGTGGGTGCAGGGGTGGACGTCTCCAACGCAGGGGGTTAGCAGCGTCAAAGGTGAATGTTAGCACGTCGCTGCACACTGCTGCCAGGGCATCCAGGATAAGCCCTGCACCGGAAGAAACCCCAGGGCCAACGGAGGGGGGGTGGCCGAGGGGGGGTGGCTGAGGGATGGGGTGCAGCGCTTGTGGGGGAGGGGGTGGACAGGGGGGGACTTGACTACCCTGGCCGGGGACTTCCTTGCCCGCTTACGGGGTGGTGTCACATTGTGGGTGATGGCCAGCTCTTCGGGTGTCCGTTTGGCAGGGGAACCAAGGGGAGTGCTTTTGGAGGGACTGGGTTGTGAGGCCTGCGGACTCAGACTGTGGCGGCGTGCATGTCTTTTTTCCCCAGACCCAGTGGGTGTGCCTACATCCCCCTGAGTGTGCGTGACAGGAGGTGTGCGCTTGCCCTTACTTGGTGGTGTGCTGCCTGTGTCTGGTGGGGTGCGTGCTTGGGAATGTCTGGGTGTGCATGGGACAGGTATGGGAGAGGGAAGTGTGGATGGGGCTGGGGTAGGGGGGGACGAAGCGCTGCAGGAGACTCACTGCTGCCGACAGTGAAGAGTCCATGGACCGCAGAAACCTGCGTTGTTCAGACATCGATGCTGACATGCCCTCCATAAACGACACCATCTGTGTTAGCAGTGTGGTGTGGCCATGGAGGACAGTCAGCACCGATGCCTGCCCAACCTGCAACTGCCGCAGTATGTCCACAGACTATGCACTGAGGGCAGCAGGGGTGACAGGGGCAGGGGGTGCGGTGCCTGTCCTGAAGGAGACATGGGGGTGCCCTGCACGGACAGAAGGGACCGGAGCAACTGGGAGGGCGGTGCTGGGAATGGAGGAGGCAGGGACAGATGTTGGGCTGCTGCCAGGTGTTGTAGCAGCCTCCACCCCCTCGATGAGGTCAGCCTCGGACCCATCTGCGTCATAGTTGGATTTGCCACCAGACAGGTCCTCAGACTGACTCCCCTCACCCTCCGTGCCACTGGCTTCCGCAGACTCGCCAGCACTGGTGGCACTGGTACTGGGTCCCTCATCCAGGTCCGTGCCGGTGTCTCCTTCGGTTTCCAATGATGATGCTGTGGGCAAGGTGAAGATACAGAAAAACATCAGTCACCTGTATACATCTGACACATGAGTACAAAAACAATAGGTCACAGTACATATCAGGCAATGCATCATGAGTAACAGCTAGATTACTCCGCACATATGTAAGCCCTGTACTCCCCAGTTGGTAGACCCACCATGCCACTTGGACACAAGGAACAATAGGACACACCAGCCCAAAACTTGAATGAGAAAACACTGAGGAGCTAGTGTCTGGGAACAGGTGAGCAGAGCAATACAATGAAGTCATGCCACCTCTTGTTTACCCTGAAAGAAACAGTAGTGGTGCACCCAAGGCAAAGTAACACACCTCAATACCAAAGGTGTCCCCACACTCAGAGACCTGTAAGTACTGTGGAACACAAAACTAAAAAAACTTGGTCCCTTGGGAATCACATTACTTGACACAATCGACATGGTCAGAATGTGGGAATGTGTCATTTTGTGAACAGAACACATATGTGCCTTCATAATAGATGGCTCCCAAGGAGGTGCACACAAAACTACATGTACCCAGCCATTGAAGAAGCTGGCAGCCTTCTTTAAAGAAGCCACTGTTAGAAAGAAATGTAGTTGCAGCAAGTACATATACATGGGCCCACGGAGGGCTTGATGACTTGACACTCGTAAGTTGGTATCACCAACAACCAACGACCTACCCAATTTCCACAACACTGGGGGAACATGTAGATGTATAATCAGAAAAACAGTCTCGTTAGAACAGTGCGTTCTTTAAAATTGTGCCAGTGTGTTCCCTGAAAGTGTAAAGGTGGTTTGGTGTGCACTTCCTTGGGAGATATCTGTCATGCAGGCACATAATTGTTCTTAACAACAAAACATCAAACTAAAGCACAGAAAACATGAAGACCTGTTGACAAGTGTTTTGAGTGGCAAGGTACAATACCTTGTGACTAACAACTTGAATTATGTCAGTTGTCACATGGCCATCCGTTACCTGATGACACAGTTGCAAACACATCTGACCCACTGCCTGTCATGTGGAGTGGCATACATGTCCAAACACAGGACAATGCATGAGCTAATATCCTGCTATTGTGTTGTAAAAAGCCATACCTGCACTGAGGAGACACCCCCATGGCAAGTCAGAATGTCCACACAGATGTCAGCACACAAAGACCGAACTACGTAGCATCTTGACCACACACTGGTGCAAAACATGAATGAGCAGGAATCATGTATCTAAACAATTGACACATGCTGCAAAGCACAAACATTAAACCCTGCACAACATCACTGGGACACTGCACTTTGAGTCTCAGTCCAGCCAATTATCACATACAGGTCAGACCTGGCAAGGAGACATAAGGTCTGGCCATGTGGGCCTCGCCCACACAAATCCCCCATACCTGAGACAATGTGATTGAGACAGATCAAGAAGTGACACCTCTTAATCAGGCTTTACTAAAATGTGCAGCAAGACTTCCCAAATGTACTCCACATCACCTTGTGAGGCTGCCAACACATATTTGTGACAAAAACCCATCGACAGATAGTTGTGAATAGACACACAGGCACTGCCCAGTGTGAGTATGCACAAGCCAAATGGGGTCTCCCTGTCCAGTGGACACATGTAGCACACTTTGGATAAATACAAATGAGGCCAGGGAACAATGCCACAGAAGCAAACATATGCTGAACACACTGAGAATGGACACAGTGTTGGATGACACACATGATTACGAGGCAAGGGTGTCTCAGGGGACTGTAGTGGGCACACTGCTCTTTGTTCCTGGAATGATCTGACTGTAACATGAGCAACCGTCCTGGCACTATGCATATATCCCACTCATGCACATCATGTCTGAGGCCACAACATTGGTCATGCATGCTGCAAGGGTGTTCATTTGAAACCTCACACTCCCATGTTGAGACTCATCATCAGTGCCAACAAATATGTACCCCCAACAGAGTGAACAGGACAGGGCACAGGCAAGGTAACAACGCATGTCACAGACCACCCTCCCACATGATGCTGAAAGCAATGTGCACTTGGATCAACTGGCAGGCTAGATGACCATGTGCAATTGTGATTACACACAGACCAGGGGACACATGTCAAGCAGGGGAAGGGACGAATAAGAGCACCGGTTGACTTTGGGGAAAAGAATATGCACTGCACATATAAACCCTGGCAGTGTATCCAGGCTACAGAGCACTTCCAAAAGCTGGGGACACACAACACAACAAACCGACAGGTACCTACCCCCTCCTTGCTGCTGTCCCTCCTGTAACTGCCTATCCAGGTCAGGGAACATCACCGCCAGGACACGCATCATGTGGGTGGTCAAGCGTCGGCACCCGCCGTGGGGGCGTGGAGGTGAGAGCCCCAGTTGGACCCGGGCGATCCGCCGGGTCCAGCACCGGATGTCCTGCCACCATTTTCTGATTGGGCTAGGCGCCGACTGCGACCCCCCGCCACTCTCACGGCCCTGACGATCCGCTTCCAAATCTCCCCCATCTCGTAGGCAGTTACCTGTGAGGATGAAAAAGTGAGACAACATCACTACACCTGCTCCATGTCACAGAGACACACATTTGAACATCGATGATATGTTGAACAGGGCATAGGATGCTGCCAAGGAATCCCATCTTACTCATATCGACATTGGCCTCTGTGGAAGCCCCAATGCACTACATGGCATTGAAACTACACAGGTGGCAGGAGTGGTGCGACACACTCCCTGATCATGGCACACACTGTGCATCACATGCAACACCAGGCTGATGGACAGCACCTCAAAGCAGTTACATGCCCCAGCCCACTGACGCAACCTCAGCAGAGTACACAGACACACACAGGCACAGATCAATCACCTGCCTCCGTCCCAGAGGTGGAGATTTTGGCTATGGTTAAATCTCCGCCACTGGCCGGAATCCCCGCCTCCGGGCCAGAAGCTCCGCCTCTGGGCCGGAAGCTCCGCCTCCGGGCTGGAATTTCCGGCCGGAGTGCGGACGTAAAGTTAGTAGTCGTAAATCCATTCTGTGAATAGCAAAAGTAGTAAGTTTATTCTGTGAATTGCAAAAGTAGTAAGTTCATTCTGTGAATACCAGAAGTAGTAAGTGCATTCTGTGAATACCAAAATGGTACTAAGTTTAGGATTTTCTCTTAAGTTAATTCTGTGAATCGGGCCCATGATGTTTCCATGTAGGGGACTCTGGCTATCCCAACATGCCATGGCTGATGACGCCTCTCTGCAACCCAAGGTCAGCTGCAGATCACCGGTACAAAAATGCACACGGGCAGACCAGGCGAGTGATTGAGAGGACGTTTGGCCTCCTGAAGAGCCGATTCCAGTGCCTTCACAAGACAGGCGGGTCCCTCCCATATGCACCGGCGAAGGTCTGCAAAATCTTCCTCGTGTGCTGCATGCTGCACAACATGGTAGTGGAGAAGGCAGTGCCACTCATCCTGGAGCAGGATGAGCAGGAACATCCACCCGTGGAGGATGAAGGGCTTGGTCACGAGGCAAGTGATGAGGAGGAGGAGGAGGATATTCGGAGTCAGCTCATACGCAACTTCTTCTCATAATGGTGAGTCACTGGATCTGAGTGTGCACACTTGGAGGCTTGGGTGGCATGTGTTGCAATGTGTTTGTCCAGCTGACTGTATGCTAAGTGACTTAGATTTGTGTTCTGATGTATCACTCGAGTGATGGTGTCATTCCACACATTTTAGCAGGGACACTTTCTTTTAAATTAGCATGGGGACAACATTGTTCCTGTTTAGTAAATGTCCATGTATACGGAGAAAAAATATTTTCGCTTACTTCTGGTGTTTCTGTCATTCCCAGGTTCTTGTGCATGTTGTCTGCTTGTGTCATCGTTGTCCTCCTGCTATTCCTCATGAGTATTGCAACGTGTGCTGAATCAGCGTTCCATGCACGGACATGGGGACATTTCATTTTGGGTAAGGATTGCAGCAAGGCATTTTGGGGGTGGTACGTGTTTGGAATGTGTGGGGACTGCCTCTGTGCATATTGTGTTACCATGCATATATGTTGACCCACCATGGGGCATATGACATGTAGCATGACTCCCATGAATTGACAGTCACCCTTCGTGACAGTCATCTGTAATGGATTTAGGATTCTGATGAAGGCATCAATGTGTGAAAAACTTCCCTCTGAAACATACGGAATGCTACGGGTGGACATAGTGTGGGACATCCCCATGACGGGCTCCATGTGGAATTGCAGCCTCTCCGTGTGCAGCAGGAGGTGTTTGGCATAACCCCTTAACTTGTGTGCCAGTTCATTTGGATTTACTACATCCGTGTTGTGAAGGGGGTGTCCAGCGTAGGTCCCACATGTTCAGTCAAATCACCTCTGAGTCTGTTCGCATTGATGCATTTCCCTCAGTGTGAGCTTGAGTACTAAAGGTGTTCCTCACCCTCCGAAGTGCCTCATCTATGTCAATGCAGGACTCTTGCCACTTTGCATGCGTCATCTCTGGCATAGTTGTCAAAGATTGTGCATATGAGTGTATGTGTAGTTCGGCAACATGCATGCAGTTCTTCATGGCTAATAATCTCTATTTTGCATGAAGACCATGGTTGTGTATGTATTTGGGCAGGTTGCTCCCACCAACGGGCCGTCAACGCCTGCTGAGGGTGTGTTTCCTGTGCGCAGCTCGGCCTTCTGTTTCCTGATCCTGTGTCAGTCATCTTTGGTGATTGTTCATCCATTTTCTCTGGGTGAGCCATGAGTAAACTGACACTCCTTCCTTTACATGCACCTGTTGCAGTTGTCCTTTCTGACATCCTTGTCTTTGTGTGCTACTTTTGGCCTACTTTCCAGTACATGCCGCCTGCTGCTGCGGGCCCTGCGGCAAGGGCCCACCAAGTTCCCGGATTCTGCAACCCACACGCCTCCAAGATACTCCTCCCTCCCTTCCTCCCTCCACCCATTCATTAGGCTGTCATCAGCTTGTCTGTGCCACTGTTGCGGCCAGGCGGTGCCAAAGGCAGGACCGTCAGCGCATGCAACGTGCACATTGCATGACCCTCATGTCCTTGCATGACCCACATCACACAACAGTCTCATGTTGCAGCCACCCTCCAAGCAATGTCCAAGCAAAAATCAACCGCCTGCTCTCAGGCATACCCTAAGCACACACACGACACCTTTGCATGCTGAGTGTGCAACTCCAACTGCCTACACAGCGCTGCCCCATCTTCCAGGCCCTGTCACACCAACCAGGTCATGTCCCTCCTACTCCACACCGGCTCCGTCCAACAGCACGCCATTGGACTCTGTTACCTCCTCAACACAACAGGCCCATACATCACCATCATGGCAGTGACCTGGATGAAAGCATCCTCAGCACACAACTTCTTCATTGCCATCTCAGACGGATACAAGAGCACCCGCAGGGATGGCACTAACAATCCCGGAGGATGAATTGATATCTATTCCCAAGTACGCACTCAGGGTCACAAATCCGGTTTGGCACAAACCCCCTGCAAACCATCAGAGCAACACTCATCTACAGATCTCCAGCCCTACATCCACAATTCCGCAAAGCCATCAACACGTCCATCGTCACGCACGCCCTCACATCCACAGGATACATGTGGCTGTGGGCCAGGAACTTCTGGCTGGATGAGAACAACACCAGCATCCCTCATTGGTCCATCCACATTAGCATCCACGTCTCCGACGGGCAACACAATGCCACACACCCCGCTACCAATCCCCCAAAGATGCTTGATGTAAGTCAACACAGACATGCCAACACCACCGCCACACCCTGCAACCTCACTCACTGGATCAGCAACTGATCCAACTATCTAGCCACGTTGACAGACTTTCCTGTGACGCACATCAACAATTAAGCCACCTGGGTCAAGGCAGACCTACTGGACTCATACATGTCTAGCAGGACTCTTGTGCACAGCTTGCAACACAAATACCCATCAGTGGCCTTACAACCCTGGAAAACGGCACACACAGCCATCACCATTTCATCAGCAAGGACAATTGGAGATCCTTCAGATGGGGAGGAGAACAAAAAACAGCACGGCATCAAGGAGCTTATCAGCATCGTGAGTGCACTGACATCAGCTCTCCATCCAAGAGACACCCCACCCATGCAAGGCTGAGCCAATCCCTTGCAACTTCCTACCACTGCAAGCTCATGGACATACACGCAAGCCTTGGCACACAGAGGCAGAACGCACTATTATACACGGGACCAACCACCCTCAGGTTTTGGACTTCCATCATCAGCAGATACAACAGCGGGCTCATGTGCAACATCCCCCTGGGGATCTCCATCATACCCCTTCCCACACAACATCTCAACCACATCATTCCCCGTCCTTGTAGCCCCCGTCAAGCACGTCATGTATGTATCTTTGGAGTTAGCCACATTCCATGGTAGATAGAGGCATGCAGTGACCCAGGCCCTTCTTAGACAATGGACGGCAGGAACGCTGGCTCTCAAGAAACCTCAACGTGCTTCCCTAGCCACCAAATGTCATCAGGAAGACAGTCAACGAGCAACTGGCTACCTTCCTCCATGCAAAGAGCTCCAGGCAACCTGCACAAGACTGTCTTCCACAGTAATCACCCCACTGCAACCGTCATCATTGCCATCCAACACCGACAACTTTGCCCTGCTCAACAATGGTGAGGACACCCCCCTTGACCTCTCCAAAGCATTATGCACGATGTGCTCACACACTGTCAGCGCACACATCTCCAACACTGGTATCCAGGGGATGGACCAGGATGAAATCACCAAGTGGCTCACCAGCAAGGCCATGGGAGTGGGACTCACGCCTTCAGCATGTAGTACAGTGGCGTCATCTGGCACATGGCCCAGGGCTCATCTCTCAGCATGTCAATCTTCAATGTGTCCATGACCACCCTCTCCACCATCACATGCGCACACAACCTCATCATCAACTCGTATGCCATTGACATCCAGCTGCTCCTCACCCTCACCAAAGACACAGCCATTGCCAGTTCCAACCTTCAAGAAGGCATGAGGTCCGTTGATGAATGGCTGAACATCAGCCACCTGAGGCAGGACTTGTACAGGATTGAGGTAATCATCTGAGGATTGCCCCCTTACAGCTGGGTCAACTCCTTGTGTCCCACCCGCCAAGGCATTGCACCAGCACCCAGTGGCCATGCACACAAGATGGTGTGCATCATGGACTCGTCGCTCACAATTGTCATGCAACTCACCAGCATCTGAACCTCATGCTGCAACACCCTCCGCATGATGCACATGACCCACAGATAGATCCACTCCAAGGCAAGACAGACCGTCCCCCAGATCCACGACACCAGCCGTGTCAACTACAGCCCCGCCCTCTCAGGAGCAAGTACAGCCAAACTCCCGGAAAACTTGTCCACATCCAGGGTGCATCTGCACACCTCAGCTTCAACATTCCGCGCCCCAGCCACATCACCGTCCACCTGAGATAGCTGCAATGGATCACTGTCTGCTGCAGGATGACCTTCAGACTCCTCACCCACACTCAGGAGGCAGTCCACAACCGCAGACCCCAAACCAACCTTGGACGTCTGTCATCCAAGACCCCGTTTGGCCAACTCCGTGCATCCAACCTTGCCCTGGCCAACATTCTTCACATCCACCGCACTCCAGCATGCATGACATAGTTCTCCCACCTGGCTACACATACCTGGGACTCCCTCCCTGGGCACCTCCACATGAGCCATGACCTCTACACCTCAATGATGCTCTTCCAAATTGGTCTGTCCGCACAGTATTAGAAGCCCCCCCTCAGCAGCTTGAGGCATCACGGGTGAGTATTGTGCTCCATGTCTGTATTGGATGATACATTATGACCCATGTGTGTCCTGTACCGGCCTCAGATCCAATGGTATTGATGGCTGGAGTTCGTTCAACACTCAGGCATAGTTTGACATTTCCCCACACGTATGTTGTGGACTCATGCAAAATGACTACAACATCTAATTGAAGAAATGTAGTTTTATTCTTGGTGGGGGGCGTCTATTGTGGGTGAAAATAGGTGCTATACAGTGTGCCTAGAATCCAAAGTTCACAGGGGAGATGGTATCCTTGGCATTTGAAGTCATCAGAGTCCAGAACACAGTGTTTGTCATCATTGGTCAGACTGTGACCAGCAAGTCCTTGTGGCAGAGAATGTCAGTGGATGAGGTGCTGCTGTTGCGCATGAAGGCCAGGTGCCAGGCCAGGTGATCTGGGAGATGTGGATTGCCCGCTGCCTCTCACGGTCTTTTCCGTGGACGACCCACCTTCCTCGTGGGACCCTCAGATGCAGGCCTTGACGATGATTGGGACGCTCCGTCGGATGAATCCTCCTCCTCCTCCCTCCCTGTGGCTGGTGTTGGTCTTCGCCTGGTGGCACAGTGAGGGTTGCCCATGTTGTCGGCGATACGACGGAGTGAACGGCTTGTGTCCGTTTGCACTGCCAGGAGCTCAGCCAGTCTTGCCTCCATCCGTCCTTGGTGTTGTTGTTGACTGGCGTGTTGCTCGGCCTGCTGATTCTTAATCTCTGTGAGGGTCTCCACTACCGGGCTGATGGCCCTGGGGTCACGCCGGTATGCGTCCATGATGTTGCGTATGTGTGACATACCGGTCCCTTCAGCTGGCTGGTCAGGTTCTCGCCTCCGCCTGCCTCCACTCCCACCACCCCTGCCCACACGAGCCTGGCCTGCCGTTGTGGGCACATCGGGTCTACGGGACCCCTGGGGCATGGCAGTGTCGGTGTTGTCTGCCTCGTCCTGGGTGCCCGGCGAACCTTGTCCTTCCAGGTCAGACTGGCTCAGTTGTTCAGTGCGGGCAGGGCTCCTGGGTGTGGCAGGAATGGGGGTGGTGGTTGGCACAGATGTACCTGAACTTTAAACAACAAAAGAGTGTGTACAAAAAATACCAATGGTAAAATTATGTAGATATGCACATATATACATACAATAGTATATACACATATATATGCATATGTAAATTGACGGAGTGCTGCCGAAAAATCAATCAGATATGTGCGTAGAACCCTCACTCACCGACCTAGTTGGTGACATGCTTCATCATAGGGTTCCACCAGGGGTGCCAACGAACCGGATACACTCACGGTTTCATACGGGCCCTCGAAAAATCCACAAAGGCCTCAGGATATCTGGAAGAAAACAGAATACAATCTAGAGTACTTCTATTGTTTTCATTACTAAAGCGCAGCTTCATCTATCCGCTTTAGTACATTTTAAATGAAAAATCAACAGCACATGGACATCTGGTGTACTAACATTAGAGAGTTACTTTTGTACATTGACAACCTCCCTAGGTAACCAGTGCTTACAGAATCGTGAAGGAATTAAAAAATCGTTTATGAGAAGACATTCCGATCCATTATGCATAAAATGAGTCAAGCTCCTCAATTATGAACTACGAGGTCTATCTCATCTGTTAATGGGCATAATTGAGGAGATTGACTCATTTTATGCATAACGAGTCGTTTTCGCGTACGTAAGGTGCTTCCATACGCGATGTTGTTGTACCGTGCTCGCATACGCGATGTTGTTGTAAGGTCTGTACATACGCGATGCTGGGGGACGGTTCAGGGTTACGGTGCATCCAAGTACGGTGCTGGGGTACGGTGCGTCCAAGTACGGGGCTGGGGTACGGTGCTGGGGTACAGTGCGTACAAGTACGGGGCTGGGGTACGGTGCATACAAGTACGGGGCTTGGGTACGGTGCGTCCATGTACAGGGCTGGGGTATGGTGCTGGGGTACGGTGTGTACAAGTACGGGGCTGGGTTACGGTGCTGGGGTACGGTGCGTACAAGTACGGGGCTTGGGTATGGTGCGTCCATGTACAGGGCTGGGGTATGGTGCTGGGGTACGGTGCGTACAAGCACGGGGCTGGGGTACGGTGCTGGGGTACGGTGCGTACAAGTACGGGGCTTGGGTACAGTGCGTCCATGTACGGGGCTGGGGTACGGTGCGTACAAGTATGGGGCTGGGGTACGGTGCTGGGGTACGATGCGTACAAGTACGGGGCTTGGGTACGGTGCGTCCATGTACGGGCTGGGGTATGGTGCTGGGGTACGGTGCGTACAAGTACGGGGCTGGGGTACGGTGCTGGGGTACGGTGCGTACAAGTACGGGGCTTGGGTACGGTGCGTCAAAGTACGGTGCTGGGGTACGGTGCGTCCAAGTACGGGGCTGGGGTACGGTGCAGACATGCGGGGTACGGTGCTGACATAGGAGGGGTACGGTGCTGACATAAAGGGGGCACGTGCGGACATACACGGGGGGGCTGTACGACTCGTATCCCGGGCACAACTTTACCCGGGATACGAGTGGTACAGAGTTCACTCCGTACGGGACGTTTTACATACGCTTGTATATTCGGAAGGGCGGTACGGATCGTACTTGTGCGCTCGGACTTCAGTTTTACGATTTGTATGTAAAACTGTCCGGGTACGTCTCGTAGACTTTTCCCGCAGCGATTCGTATGTATTTTTCACGTACGAATCGTACTTGACCGGTGGGACGGGACTTCTACGAATCGTACGTAAAAAATTTTTACCCGATCGGAATCGGTACCTAGGTGTGTGTTGTGGTATTTATAAGTGTAAATGGTGGAAAGAAATGTATTTTTAATTTATGAATTAATAATTGGTTGCTAATACATTTTAATTAATTAATTTGTAGTTGATTTTGGCAATTGTGTAATTGATTATCTTTATGTGTAGTAGTTTTTTTAGGTGGGAAGGATGGGAAGAGTGGGAAGTAAATTATTTTTCATTGATAAATTAATAATTAGTTGTTAATTAATTTTAAATAATTAATTGCTAAATAATTATGCTAACTGTGTAATTAATTTTATGTGTGTGCTGTGGTGTCTTTAGGAGTGAAGGATGGGAAGTAATTTGTGTTTAATTACTTAATATATAGTTGTTCATTAATGTTAAATATTTTATATGTATTTTGGGTAAATGTTCAATTTTTTCTGTTTTGTTTTTACTTTTAAAGGGGTACAGTGTAGGTATTAAATAACATTTTGTTATTTAATTATTAGTTGTTCATAGTCATAGTTTTTCTTTAGAAAAACAATATATATTTGTATATTATTATTTTATAGTTTAATTTAGGTGTGTTGTGGCTATTAGAGTGTTAAAGCTTGTGTACTCAATTAATGTTTTTTTATTTTTTATTAATAAGATGTTTTTGAATTGATTATTAATTATGTTAATTATGGAAATACATGTAATTAAAAATGTTGAAGTGTTTTGTTGTTGGTGTGGTGATATAGGCTATGAAATAAAATAAATATTTATGTTTTACATAATTTTTTTGTTTGTTAATATTTGCTACTTTTCAATAATGATTGTTTATAAATGTATTTATTAATGTATTCTATATATTATTTGTAGGTCTTTGTTATAAGTAATTAATATTATAATATGTGTTCTTTTGATATGTTTAATATATTTAAATTTATATTATTAAAATATAGTTTTTTTTATGGTTTTTTAAATTTTGTAATATTTGTAGTTTTTTTTCAACTGTTTAAGAATTATTAGTAATTTTTACCCCTTCGCTATCCAACACTTTCCCTACTGTTGCACTCACTGGAGTGGGAATAAAAAATGTTACCCCTCCGCTATCCAACACTTATCCTATTGTTGCATTCAGTGGAGTGGGAATAGTAATTTTTACCCCTCCGCTATCCAACACTTTCTCTACTGTTGCATTCTTTGGAGTGCGAATAGTAATTCGTGCCCCTCCACTAGTCAACACTTTCCCTACTGTTGCACTTACTGGAGTGGGAATAGTAATTTTTACCCCTCCGCTATCCAACAATTACCTACTGTTGCACTCACTGGAGTTAAAAAGTAAATTTAATTCCTCCGCTATCCAAAACTTACCCTACTTTTGCACTCACTGGAGTGGGAATAGTAATTTTTACCCCTCCACTATCCAACACTTTCCCTAATGTTGCACGCTTTGGAGTGGGAAGTCATTTTTACCCCTCCGCTAGCCAACACTTTCCCTAATGTTGCACTCTTTGGAGTGGGAATAGTATTTCTTTCCCCTCCGCTATCCAACACTTTCCCTACTGTTGCTTTCACTGAAGTGGGAATAGTATTTTTTACCCCTCCGCTATCCAACATTTTCCCTACTGTTGCACTCACTGGAGTTGGAATAGTAAATGTAATTCCTTCGCTATCCAACATTTACCCTAGTTTTGCACGCACTGGAGTGGGAATACTAACATTTACCCGTCCGCTATCCAACACTTTCCCTACTGTTGCACTCGTTGGAGTGGGAATAGTAATTTTTCCCCTGCATGATCCAACACTTTCCCTACTGTTGCTATCACTGAAGTGGGAATAGTAACTTTTACCCCTCCGCTATCCAACACTTTCCCTACTGTTGTACTCATTGGAGTTGGAATAGTAAATTTAATTATTCTGCTATCCAACACTTTCCCTACTGTTGCACTTGTTGTATTGGGAAATGTTAGTCTAACTTTTTTTTATAGTTTAATTTTTTCATTTATTATAGAATGTTTTTTATTTTAAATTATTTATATATATATATTATTTTTATATAATTTTAAAGTTTAAAAATTAAATAAAGATAATAGTTAATACATTATTATTAATTAAATATATGTATATGTATAAGTTATTATGTTTGCGTGTTTATTTTATTTTTAATTAAGTTTATTTGTTATATTTAGTTAAAATGTGCTTGAAGTTCCTTGCTGACGCAACCATGCCACAAGAAAGTGCCTGCAATCCAGGTAAGTCCAAAGAAAGTTTATTGAGTTAGCTGTCGTGTTTCGACCACAAGGTCTTTGTCAAAGCTGAAAATGTTAAAATGTATATTAATTAATTTTGTGAACAGGTGAATCCTTCTGAGTTTAAAAGTGCTTCCACTGCTTGCCATATTTTTTCATAGATTAGTTACTTTTGACCTAGTGAATGCTCTGTACTGGAAGCTTTGGGTTTTTTCCTATCATCAAAAGAGGTCAAGATCAACCAGAATAAGTCAAAAGTCAATGCAGTTCTAAATTGCTATTAGAAAAGTTCAAGGATTTTTGGATTTGCAAACCTTGATCAATGATTTATCAAAGAGTACCATTATGTTAAGTAGAGAAGACCCGAAAGATTGCAGGAGGTTTAAACTAGGGCATGGTATAACATAACAATCACAGCTATGGGGCCAATTCCGATCCGGGTCGGAAAGCACTCCGACCGAGCCGGACCCCTACAGTCCAACCGAGCGAGTACGATGCGCACGTATGCTGTCGGACTCGGTTCGGTCAGTCTCCCATAGAAGGCAATGGGAGCCAGTTGTACGACGCGCACATGCGCTCCCATTGACTGAATGGGTACGTCTCGAACAAGTGCGCCCCCTACAGTGGGTACTCGTTGGTGCCATCCGCACCGTACATGCCTGTGTCCGAGTCGTAGGGCTGCGGGTGTCAGGGGGTCCGACGCGGACCCCCGAAGTCCAACTCCGTGAGCTTTTGTGAGCCGGACACTCACACAGGCTGTCCGACGCCTGCATCGTACTGGCTCGGTTGTAAATCGCATCCATTGCACGCCACGGTTAGCTTACGACCGAGACGTACAGGGTGGTTCCAACCCGGAAACGACTCGGTCGGTGAATCTCACGTAGCTCGCATCGTACTTGCTTGCTCGTACAGCTGTACGAGTCGGCCGGAAAACACGCGTACGGCTCGTAGTTTTTACGGCCGGATCGCGTTCGGTGCCCTTCCGACCCGAATCGGAATTGGCCCCTATATGTGTAAGAATGGTAGCACAGTTGAAATTAGGTACCCCAATTAAATCAGAAGATCCTGGCCATCTGGGGATGTAACATAACCCCAGAAAGGTTTTTAGCATCTGAAAGCTGTAACTGCTAACATCATGAAAGGCTCCATATGGGTATTATTCACACACTGGCAGTGAGGGTTCTTGGCAGCTAAGTGTTCTACCCTCTGGTAATCCCAGTGAACTTTCCAAAAGTATAACGTTCAGTATATGGTTTGGAATTATGTACTGATGCTATGGATATATCTTCCCTTTGCCCTAGTTTCCAGGTGGTTCTAGGGTCGGGGAGGAGTAGGTGGCAGAGAGCTTAGTGGTCATTGCAGTGATCGTGATCAAACCTCGATAGTCCATTACCCAGAAGGGAACTTAGAACTGGCACCATAAAAAGGGTATTAATGTTTGCCAAAGAGGAAACAGGAGAGCATCTCTAGTTCATGGTATCTGGTGGATCTGGCTTCAGGTGATTTGTAATGGGGGATTTACCGGACATAGCTCAGAGAGGGCTTAGAATCACAAACGTAGTACTGTCAATGTCTGGGGCGCCAACTGGTAGAGTGGGAAGGCTGGGATCACACAGTTTTAGGGGATAGATTGTTATGAATGGTTGATGACAGTTCACAATTTACAATGGTGGGGGTACCCAAGACATCTGTGATGATTATGGAGCAGGGCAGTACCAACCGGGGATAGCTGGATACCCTGGTATGGGGTCAGGGTGCAACAATGCTGCTAAGCAATGAAATCTCTGGAATCATAGGTCATAACATGACTGTTCAAATGTCTATCTTCTTAGGATATCTAGATCAAAGTGACAATTCGCACCCCAAGGGCCTAGGCAGAAAGGGGAAAACATCAGTGCCCCTCTCAGTAATGTATGATATAAAATCCTACAATGAAGGGCACATTGAGAGCAATGTAGTAGTACCAAAATGTCTTGTCCTTAAATGACCTTGACATGTCCTCAACCCTCATATGATTCAGGTGGTTATCTTATTTGCAGGTTCTACCTCTGCAAGCTAGGTTGCAGATGCTATTGGTTCTGCTAGGAAAACAAGTTGGCAACAATGGTACAGTTTCCCACAAATTCCTTGACGGCGGATGGATGATCAGGTGGGGTGGTTTGAAAGCAGCAGGGACTGTAATGGGGGTTGGGTTGCCTTCACTGGCTCTTGCTAGAAATCTTTCAATTTAAGGGTTGTGCAAGGGTGGATATCGGTATTGTACTACATCAAGAAGATACAGAAACACAAGCATTATTAGAGCCACCCCAAGATGATACACCAGTTAAAGGGTTACAGTAACAGGGACCTTAAAGCTTGGTAGGGTGCCTTTTATCAGGCAGCCAGGAGGTCTACATAAGGTAAGTAACCTTAAATCCCTTCGAAAGGCCCCATTCCCTGCCATACCTGGGCAAATGAAGAAGAGAGATCGAATTCAGTATGCGTTGCCACAGCATCCCATACCAGGGAACCGTTACTGTGGCGCAGTTAGTTAGCCTAACTTGCAAAAGATGGATGAACTCCAAGAGAAAGAAACAGAGTGCATCAAGCTCAAACAGAAGAATGTCAGAAATGCCATAAACAGACTAGAAGGGGGCAGGACCAAGGGCCTTGTAAGAGGAGTAACCGCAGGTGTATCGACCAGTAGCAGCAGGGGAAAGAAGACAAGGAGGGATAGATAGTGGGTAGAGGAGAGAAAAAAATTAAAAGAAGAGCACTGCTTCTCCTTATAAAAGTCAGGTTCTGTCTAGTTGTGATGGGTACATTGTGTAATACAGGGCCTTTCCTGATGCAAGAAGCCTCTTCTTTGTAGAGGAGTGAACCCAAGCCCTCCCATGAGATGGGCAGGTGACTTAGCATCAAGAGAAGTGGTCTTCTTTAGTTGAATAACCATAACAGGAATTTAAAATTGACATGCACGATCAGTAAGGAGGAGTTAATTTTTCTGGAAGTCAAGTTTATTCCAGAAGAGGTAGGTCTATATATGTATACTTACCAAAAGCCTAGTGATAAAAACAACTTGCTTAAGTTTCACAGCTTTCATCCACAACCTTTTCATGGGAATCTTACCTGCGGTCAATTGTGAAGGCTAAGGACAATTTGTAGTAAGGTCAGAGATTTCAAACGGCAATCAGACACTCTGGCAGAACAATGGCGAGAAAGGGACTACCCCGAACTGGAATACAAAGGTTGTGAAAAAAAGCAGGGAATCAAAATAGAGAAGCCCTGCTTGAAACAACACACGGGGAAACCCAAGACAACTAACTTATCTGCATTACCATATACATTATAGCCTCTAACCTGATAAGTAAGATCATTAAAAAACTGGTATATTATTAACATATGTACATTGGCACCGGAAAAAAAAGTTTTTTCTCACATAAGAGAGCATGCAACAAGAAGGACTCCTTAGTACTTATGAGAGATCGCCACCAGAAACAGGAAACAACCACTACACTGACTATGTGGAGCATTTTGTAGGACACTGGACATTATCCTTATGCTGATCGTAGTGTCTGCCATCAAACTACACAAAGATATTAGACCTCGTATGAACACACCGTGATCTTCGAGAAGACTAAGCTATGGTTATCTACATGATCACCTCCCGATGCTATCTCAGATATATAGGCATGACTAGTTGAAAAATCAGAACAAGCATTTGTGAACATCACAGTAATCTGAGATGTGATCGGAATACAACAAAAACTTACAAACATTGTAGCACACAGGGACACACCTCTGAAGACCTCAAATGGGTGGTGCATGAACAAATGAACAATAGAAATAGCAGTCCAGAACGAACACTGTTCGAAAGGGAACAACGCTGGATTTATAGATTGGCAACGCACAAGGTAGGGCTAAATGATGAAATACCATGATCCTCCCTGAACAATGTATTACTCATTTTCATGAACTAATAATCCAACTCGACATGATGACACACATAGGGTGCCCCAACATGACAGCATATCAACCTCAAGTTAGAGATGTTATGTCTAGTATCTATCCTTACATCAGTTACTGACTAATAACACTGACTACTTTTTCATTTTTGTGACAATGTCCATTCATCCAGTTCAGAGTGTTTCTCAAACAATCTGTTTTTCTCCCTCCTGATACTCCAACTCATAAATGACAATTTGTACTTGCAATTATCTTCCCACATTTTCCTCATGAAATATGGGTCAGGACCGGCTGACATGAGAAAAGCCAATAACTTTTTATGATTACCAGTACCTGTGCTGACTATAAAAACAGACTTAATAATTGTAGCATACTGAGCAAAGGCAGCCGGTAGTCTAGTATTTTCAAAAATTTGCGATGAGAAATCATTAAATCAATCAATCAATCAATCATGTAATTTGTAATGCACACTACATACCCGTAAGGGTTTCAAGGCACTGGGGGTAGAGGGGCGGGGGTGCTGCTGCTACTGGTCGAAGAGCCAGTTCTTGAGTTGTCTCCTGAAGGTCAGCAGGTCTTCGGTTTGTCGTAGGTAGAGGGGGAGGGTGTTCCAGGTCCTGGCGGCGCGGTGGGAGAAGGACCTGCCTCCGGAGGTTGTTCTACGGATGCGCGGGACCATAGGCCAGGGCGTGGTCAGCAGAGCGGAGTTTCCTGTTGGGTACGTAGAAAGAGAGTCGATTGTTGAGATAGGCTTGTCCGGTCTTGTGGAGTGCCTTGTGTGCGTGGATCAGGAGCTTGAAGGAGATTCTCCTGTCGAAGGGGAGCCAGTGCAGGTTCCTCAGGTGGGGGGTGATGTGGTCGCGGCGCGGGACATGGAGGATCAGGCGTGCAGAGGCGTTCTGGATTCTCTGTAGCCTGTTGATGAGCTTGGACGAGGCTCCGGCGTAGAGGGCGTTTCCGTAGTCGAGTCTGCTGCTGACTAGGGCCTGGGTGACTGTTTTCCTCGTGTTTGTCGGGATCCATCTGTAGATCTTGCGGAGCATGCGGAGGGTGTTGAAGCAGGTGGAGGAGACTGCGTTGACTTGTTTGGTCATGGTGAGTTTTGAGTCTAGGATGATTCCCAGGTTGCGTGCGTGGTCGGTGGGAGCCGGGGGGGTCCCCAGTGCTGCGGGCCACCATGAGTCGTCCCATGCTGAGGGGTTGGACCCGTGGATGAGGATCTCCGTCTTGTCTGAGTTCAGCTTAAGTCAGCTTTCATTCATCCAGTCGTGATTGCCTTCATTCCCTGGTGGAGGTTGGATTTGGCGGTGAGAGGGTCCTTGGTGAGGGAGAGGATCAGCTGCGTGTCGTCAGCTTAGGAGATTATGTTGACACTTGATTATGTAGGACACATTCCACACATACTAGAGGTGGACTATTTAGCCCGCATTAGTATGGAAACAGCATCATGACTACGCACACAGGTACTTGGTGTACGCATCACTAAGTGATGCAGAAGATTCTGAAATAGCGAGAGATAGGTAGAGATTGAAGGGACCGATTAGGTTACAAATGGGTGCCTATCCTTGACGAAGTAAGTGGGATTATAGAAGAGACGCATATTTAAGTTAGGGGCAATGGGCATTGGCCAAAACAAATACCGATTTCTCTCCAATCCATTTTGTTCCTAACACGAGTATGACAACAAGGTCCACCTGCCACTAATCCTCTATGAAGCAATAATTAAACCCCACAAAAAGTAGGATATGCTATGACTTGCATTGCATGTGGACACTTTTACCACAAACAATACATATTAAAAGTAAGATCGCAAGAGTTGTTGCCAATAAGCCCAAGTATAATTGACACCAGAAAATAGTGCATAAGAATGTGATGAACCGCAATCAGATATGTTGGAGTGCAGTGATCACTGTGTGTCACTCCAGCACAAACAAAAAAATGAGTCATAGATCATAGATCCCCTGACTCTAAAACCAAAGAGAACCCTTGAGACTCAAGGGAGAGCCCACCTAGGTATATTGGGTACCGGGGTGAGAACTCTAATATGCCAATAGGAACTCCAGTGGGTGAGAGTTCATGATATCCCTCCCTATGAGAAGGTCTGAGAGACAATTAGTCATATACATCAGTGTGTTGTCTCTTTACATGTCTTGTATATGGAAATATTGGAAGTAGAGAGAATCCACCTTAAAAACTTCTAATTCCCCCTTCGTTAAGTTGGATGGAAAATTACACAAAATGGAGAACTAGCATGATTTCTGCAATTTCGTGCAAAGATAGAAATACTGGAAGTTATGTGAGGTTACACAGCCATAACGAAAATTTCGTCCAGGCCTAGAATACACCCATTATTCCACTTTGCATTGTTAAAGCCAGAATTGCGTCTCAAACATATACAATTCCCATAGTCCAGAATATGTAAAGGGAGAGCCCCTATCTGAGGTAAAAAGAATCCTTGACTCAAAATCTATGTGAAGGGTTCTCTATTAATGTATTGACTGGCAAAGCGTGCACCTGACAAAGGGTCTTGGGAGCTGGCCCATCAGGTCCATGTAACAAATCTGATTAGCAAATTTCATAGTGTTTACCTAAATAATCCAGTTCCTTGAAGTCGGTGGTCAGAAAGGATGTACTGTGAGGTTCTACAACACAGATATAATTATTGGTGCAATATCTATATTTGAATGGAGACATTTGTCTTTTTTGAGGGAGCTGTCCACCAGCAGGACGATAAAGATCTCTGTACCCTCAGAAGGAAGTCACAGAATAAATTGGAACAGGATTCTGCATCGCACATCATGGGTTTCACACCACATATTGTTTGAGAAATACTCTTAACTGGATGAATGCCTTTGTTACGTACCGATAATCTTCATTACTCCGAGTGTAGTCTTCCTCGCCACATGACTAATATAGTGATCTTCAGCTCCCCAACAGAACCCTCCAAGCAAATTAGCGTTCTAGCCCTCTCATTCCTCTCTAACATGGCCGACCTCCTTCACCCCTGACCCTATAAGAGGAGGCATGGCCCACCCCACTTCCTGTTCTTTTGGTTCTACTCTGCAGACTTTTCGAGCAAGTTGCAGGTAAGTGGGGCGAGCTTGTGCAGTAGCCGAGCATGAGTCCTGGTAGAAGCTCTGCTAAGCTAGCTGGTGTGACTACGCTGTGTTGAAATACTGGAGGTCTGTGACTGTGTGAGGTATGGGAGGCCAGGCCATAGTAAGCTTTTACCTTTTTTGTTTAGAGGCTCAAATATTGAGAAATCCTCTCCTTATGGGGACTCCGTCCTTCCAGGATCTATTCCCTGCAGCGCCGAGCCGCTTTAGGATGCGGTGTGGGAGATCCATATGGTGGGCGCTGGAGATCCCGATTGGAAGGGGGGCCGGAGCGCGTCTCCCAGTGAGCTTTTTTAGCATTGGGCTGTGGTAGGGCAGCCGGCTCATTACAACGCTGGGGCTGTGACGGATCATGCATTCCTAGACTACTGCGAGTAGCTCGGGAATGCAGATGTTCGGTCAAGGCTGGCAGCGTGCACACTGCATGTGTAGGGGGTTCCTTGCCACCTGGCCTGGCTTCCTGTGGTTTTTGTGTTTTAACAACAGGATCGGCCTGAATTAAGCCTGGCTCCCTAGGGACGGTTCTGTGACTGACCAGAGGGTGTGTCAAGTAGTCACAGAATAAAATGGAACAGGATTCAGCATACCACACCATGGGTTCCACACCACAGAGTGTTTGAGAAATACTCTGAACTGGATGAATGGACATTGTCACAAAAATAAAAAAGTAGTCAGTGTAATTTGTCAGTAGATGATTGTAAGGATCGACACTAGACACAACATGTCTAACTTAAGGTTGATGTGTGTCATCATGTCGAGGTGGATTATTAGTTCATCAAAATGGCCAATCAAATGTTCAGGGAGGATCATGGTATTTTGTCATTAAGCCCTACCTTGTGAGTTGCCAATCTATAAATCCAGTGTTGTTCTCTGCTATTTATATTGTCCAATTTTTGCTGGTGATAGAAAAAGTTGTATATCTTCCAGGCTTTTGAGTGGGGGAAATGTGGGGGCCAGGGACTTATTTTATGTTTTTGGATGTTTGGTAAAACAACATCCAAGATCTAGTTCTTGGCCCAGTCATTATAATGACGTTTTATATAGAGTTTCATATCAAACTACTTCCATTAATATTACCCATTTTAAGGGCACTGAATGCATCGACCATGGAAGAATGTAAGGCTGAGTTTGCCTTGCCACGATTTAGAATCATGACTTCCACAACACTGCTCATGTCAGCAGTGAGGGTTCAGCTACTGGGCCATTCTGTCAGTCCTCCTACCAGCTGGCTCTGCGTGCGCCGTCCCATGCTGCTGGGAAGTGCCTCAGGGTGTGTGTTAAAGCGTTGGAGCACATCACAGGCTCGTGACAGAGTATGGATGGCATTTCAACCAGTGTATCGACTTATATGCATGATAATGCGTTTCACAATTTGACAAACAGAACACTGGACAGTCACTTGATCGAATTAAAAACTGTATGTGTAGTGTTTCAACCTTTCCTCCCAGAGTTCCACCGATATGCGTAAAGAGCGTTAGGTTTCTTTACAATGAAGAGACTGAATAAACAATTTGGGAAAGAAGATATTAATGGGAGATTATGTCAATCAAACAAAGAAGTACTTTGTTCAATTAGTAGAGCGTAAAGTGCCCGGACATGCAACTGCAGTCCATAAATCATGTGCACTTTCACATTTCAGAGTTGCATTTACTATCCAGTTACAAAATAAATAGGGTACCGGGCCTTAAACATAGAAACTGCTCAAATAAGACTCATTTTTGCTTATGTAATAAGCAAACTTTTTAGAAGAGATTCAGAAAATGTGTCAGTTTGGAATTGTTTGGAGTTTACAGAACTTAAAAAGCAACAGGGAAGTACTAAAATAACTAAGTTCAACTCCAGTGTGAAATTTTGTGAGTTCGCATTACTCATTCCCAGCAGTGTCACCTGGAAGGACATAAGAGCTATCAGCTAAGTTGTAAACGGAGGGCCTCATTTATGGATTTTTTGCCATTGGCAAAAGAAGATAGCAGAAATGCGCCGTATTTATCAGATACGGCGCATTCCTGTCCTTTTCCCCTGCGCCGGCGCACAATGGGCTGCAGTGCGACAACGCAGGCACCTGTGCACCATGGTGTATGGGTGCCTGCATTGCGTGGATGATTGTTTTTGTGCAGGAACGGAAACCTTCCTGCACAAAAACAATCACAAGAGGCTTTTTCCTCTTTCTATGGAGAAACGAGGAGAAATAAAGATATGTCTCCTCGTTGTGCCTCCCTTACGCCTCCCCTGGGGAGGCATACGTTTTTGGCACTGCCTCAGACTTACAATTTCTCATAAATCTGAAGCGGTGTCAAAAAGACATAGATGTCGCTGGGAACGCCCCCAGCACCACCCATGGTATGCCCCTTCCACGCAGATTTCTGGGTGCAAGGGGCACATTTTAGCAGTTAAGAAATAAGAGAAGTGCATTGAAATTCTTGGTTTTCCCATTTTAACAATTTGAGCGATTTTGGCAAACGACTTTGTGGTTGTGCCTCTGTTACGTCATCTCATGATCCCATTCCATGCATTACGCACAAGTTAAAAATAATCTGGTGGTGAACTGAACAAAGGTGCAAGCAGCACTACGGTGTGTATTGTGGTTGGCAATGAGCAAAAGTTGAATAAGCTACACAGAAAATGCAATATTGTAATGAAAACTGTCCGTTGTGCACAAATGTGTGCATAGTTTGAAACAATCCGAAGGAGAAATCTGTTGACTTTCTAATTACCTAGTCAAGACTCGGAAGGGTCATCACCAGGCTAGGAAGGGGAAATTACAGTAAATTGCCAAAATTCTAGTTCGCAAATATCAAGGAACATGTCTCTAGGGTGTGCAACAGTAAAATGAACAAATAATAGGACAGAATCAATGCTGCAAGAAAGAAGGCATGCAAGCATGTACTCCCAGAATGGCTGCAGGGTGTGACAAGTCACCCACTGTGTTCAAATACATGACTATTCAATTAGGAAAACAAACCTCCACAATGATGGCCTTCATAGTCATCTATGAATGTTTGGCAATGACGAGCTGAAGACATGCACCCACAAGCATTTAAAGAAGTAATCTGAAGTACACTGCACATGACATCAATATCTGACAACCAGCTTGCAATGAAGGCGATCAATAATAAGAAGGGGATGGAGGAATATTGTGCAAGGGTACTGAGGAAGTGGTAATTAATCTCATAGCCCCTTGTAAAGAAGGCAAAACTGTAGCAAAATCAATCTTCTACTTGGAAAGAGCTATGAGAACCCAAATCTGAACAAGCAGTGGCAAAGCCAATCAGTCTGGCATTTTCAGACTTGACTAAAACATAAAAAAAGTGAGACTGCCTAACCTATTTTAATAATGATTTATGTGCAATCTCCTACCCACATGGCGGGCCATACTTTAGATGGCATTTTTACTAACCACAATAATTTGGTTTTTGAGGAAGTCCAGCCCCTTAGTTGGGTAGATCTCCGGGGGATCCAGTTTCAATTCTTTCTCCCACACCTTACAATCGGAATGGGCTCTACCCTTCCCAAGCAATTAGTTGCTAGGAACTTAAATAGGAACACTGCTGACTGCTGGGAGCAGGCCCTTCAATCCTCCATAGCAGCCAAGGACAGCTCTTTACCCTTGTCTGTGGAAATCTTCCAAGATTGGGTTAAGACAGCTCTGGATATTGTTGCTCCCTTTAAAAATAAGGTTGCAATTAGAAAGAAGCCTCCTGCTCCTTGGTTTTCAACAGGCAAATCCATGCGCTAGTGAAAAAGAGAAACATTAAGTACTTCTCCTGGACTATAAACAGGCTATAGTACAGGCTAAAGAATCTTTCTTTATGGAGAAAATCAGGTCAGCTAATAATTCTTTTAAGCTGCTGTTTAAGGCAGTGAAGGATCTATCGGAACCTCCTACTAAGTGGACGTTTAATTTTTCTCAAGAGTCCTGTGGCGAAGTAGCAGCATATTTTCAAGATAAAGTTCTTAACATCTTCTAGAATTTTAATTTGCCTGTTGCAGATGAAACATTATTTGATAAAGCTGCGCTTTGCCCTTCTGACAATCTTTTTAAACATTTCTCACCTATCTCTGTCCAGCAAACCAAGGACTTATTGTTGATTCTAAAATCAGGGTCCACATCTAATTCGTGCATGCACAAAACATTACAACTTTCTCCGATTCCTATTGCTAAATTTTTGCACAAGGTGTTTAATTGCACGCTTCAATAAGGTATTTCTCCTGCTAGCTGGATGGAAGCTGTTGTCACTCCGCTCCTTAAGAAAGCCTATGGTGATCCTGAAGATAGGAAAAATCTTCTTCCCATCTCCTTGTTGCCGGCTTCTGCTTAGATCTCAGAAAAAGTTATCAATCAGGAGCTGATGAAATTCATTGATATCCAGGGGATCTTTGATCCATCTCAAAATGGGTTTTGTGCCAGCCATAGTACAGAGACTGCCCTTAGTGTAGCTGCAGGCAGCACCCTTGGCCAGGTCAATCAGGGCGGGCGGCAGCCTTTGACATCATCTCGCCTACAAGGATGGTTCAGTTTTAGCACCAAGCTGGGGTTAGTGAGTCCGCCTTGCAGCTTTTCCACTCTTTTTTATCGAACAGGGTGCAAATTGAAAGCTGCAGCAGTTTTAAGGCAAAGGCTTTCGGCCTCCCCTGTGGGGTGCCTCAGGGCTCATCCTTGAGTCCACCCCTTTAATCTCTATGTGGCCTTTCTGGGTGATCTAGTGCGTTCATTTGGATTTCAAGTGCTGTCATATGCAGACAATACTCAAATTATTGTATCCATTTCCAACTACCTGCCTTTGGTGGTGGAGAGATTCAACCAGTGTATGTCCAGCATTATCTGATGGATGAAGGACAATTTCCTGAAGGTCAATACAGACAAGACTGAAGTGCTTGTGTTTCGCTCTCAAAGCTCCATTAGCTCAAACATCTGGTGCCAGATGCCTGTGGACCTCTCCCCACCTCTGTCAAGTCAGCTAAAAACCTTGGGGTAATTTTTGATAATACTCTGAGTTTTGATACACAGGTCAGACACACTATCAACACTTGTTTTTACATCATAAGGACCCTGAAAAAGATCTTGCCTTACATTCCATCGGAATTGCACCAGACAGTCACTATTGCCCTTGTCACCTCATGGCTGGACGTAGGAAAGTGGGTTTCTGTTGCAGTAACCCCCCACTTTTTGCCAGATTACTGATGCACTTTTTCTTGGTGTGCCCTGGGTCCCTGCCAATCAGGTTCCCAGGGCCTGTTTTCTTTCCCCAAAACTAACCCAATTGGCATCTCTGGCCACAGGTCAGCCCCTGGTAAATGGTACTATAGGTACCCAGGGCTCTGTGACCAGGGAAGACCTCTAAGGGCTGCAGCAATTATTGTGCCACCCTTAGAGGCCCTCTAGCTTTACACACACATACTGACTTTGCAGGCTGCATGTTTTGGTGCAGAACAAAGTAAAGAGTCGACATGGCACCCATTCCTGTGTGCTATGCCTACAACCCACTGCCCTGGCATAGATCAGTCACCCCTCTAGCTGGGTGCTCTATGCCAGTGGTGAGGGCACAGATGCATGCGCCCTGTACCCCTACCGTGTCTAAGCCAATTCTTAGGCATTGTAAGTGCAGTGTTGCCATTAGGAGTATATGGTGCTGGGAGCTTGTCATTACGAACTCCACAGCACCATAATGGCTACAGTGAAAACTGAGAAGTTTGGTATCAAACTTCTCAGCCCATTAAACCCACACTGATGACAGTGTGGGATTTAATTAAAAAATGCACACAGAGGGCATCTCAGAGATGCCCCCTGAAAAACGACCAGCCTCTGGTGGGTTCTCTGACTGGTACACACCAGCCTGCCACCACAAGACATGTTTCTGGACTCCCAGGGTGGGAGCCTATGCTCCCTGAGCCCAGAAACAAAGTCTTTTCTAGGCAGAGGTGTTCACACCTCCCCCAGGCCAGGAAGAGCCATCTGTGGCAGGGGAGCTTTAAAGGCGTGGCAGCCTTTGTAATGCGACCCCCAGCCTCTCCTGCTAGCAGGAGCAGACCCCTTTCCTGTCTCCCCTCTCTTTCGGCGGCAAAAACTAGCCAGCCTAGGAGGTGTGCCCACCTCTGCCAACTCCATCCCTTAGGTGGGGGAGGTGAGGTGAAGCCCACTCTCCAGTGCTCACCATCTTGCAGATGGCTGGCACTCCCCAATCAGGACTAGGGATTGTGCTCAATCTCCCACGTGAGGTGAGCACACCAAGGGTGTAATCACCCTAAGGTCAGTAGCCCATTGGCTACTGACCTCAAGACCCCTAAAACGCCCCCTAAATTCAGTATTTAGGGGGCAGCCCTGAGCCAAAAAGGCAGATTCCCGCAACCTAAGAAGAAAAAGGACGAAAGAGGAAGCCCAGCAGAGCAGACTGCACAGAACAACTGACTTGGCCCCAGCCCTACCGGCCCGTCTGCAATTTCCACAGATCCTGCACCAAACATCATCTTATCCTGCAGCTAGCGACCTCCAGAACCCCGGGGAAGACTGACTGCCTTCAACACAGACTGGATCTCCTGTGAACAGCAGCCCTGTTCAAAAGAAACTCCTGGAACTACCACTGCACCCGTCGCCTACGGCCCATGTTCGAGTGGCCCACCAGTCCCAGCGAGGTCCCCCAGCGCTCCAGAGTCCGAGTCCACCAGGGGTTGACCCCTCCAGGACTCCCCAACGTCGCCTGCAGCCTCTGCACAGAGACCCCCCAACCGCTAGTGGCCTGGTAAGGTGAAATCCGACCTCAAAAGACAACCCTGCATCCAGCCGCCCTGCACCCTGGAGAAAAGAACCCGAGGTGCACCTACGTCTCCGAGCCCTCCAACTTACCTGCCCAGCTGTTGGTTCCTCCCGGAAGTCTTCCTGGACTGAGGCTGCAGCTGAAAACCAAAACCGAAAATCCCCATTGGAAACAACAGGGCACCCGATGCTAAAACAGCACTCTGCAACCGGCCGCCCCAGTGCCGCTGAGGGTGCAATTTTTGTGCCTACTTGGTTCCCCATTTGTCCTGACCTAAACCCTTTGGAGCTTGGCTCCCACAACCCTGTGGCCTGCTTGCCAGCAGCCACCAACTGGAGCCCCCCTATCCTCCATAGAATAACATTGGGCCTTAACACTCTGCATCCGGCCGCCCTAGTGCCACTGGGGATGCAACAACAGTGCATCACTGACCTTGGGGGACCCCTGAGTCTTGTCCCAGAACCCTAACTCCAAAGACCGAATACTTACCTCGAAGCCGATAACCTGATTTTCCTCATAGGATAACATTGACACTTTTTCTCTCAAAAAGTTTCCAAGTGTCGACGTTTGAAATACAAGAATATTCTTAAAAAATCGTACAAACTACAAAAACATAATTACTTACCTGTTTTAAGTAGATGTCCCAGTGTTGAATCTAGGAGTCCAGCACTGGATTACAAAAGTAACGCGAAACTAACTTACCTGCAATTTACAGGAAAAGCCTATGTATTTCAATGTACTGGTACAAAAAGTTTCAAAGTGTGGACTTTTGAAATCTGAAAATATTCTTTAAAAATCGTACAAACTACGAACACAAAATTGCTTACCTGTTTTAAGTAAATGTCCCAGTGCTGAACCTAGGAGTCCAGCATTGGATTACAAAAGTGACGCAAAAGTAATTTTACATGCATTTACTTTAAAAAGCCATTCATTTCAATGTGCTGCATTTACTAAGTATTGCAACCTACTGCATCCCCTGTAAATCAAATCAAGTACAATCTTCATTGCTTTTTAAAACTGTTGACAACAAGTAGCTTATTACTGAAAATAATTGAATGCTTTCCTGTATCAGGCTTGCTTGGTTCTAATAAAATAACAGTATTTTTTTTTATACAAAAACAATTGGCCTAGAGTTCAGTCCTTGAGTGTTTGAATGTATTTACTGACTGAGTGTGTACATCAAATGCTTAACACTGTCCTCTGATCCTGCCTTACTGCTCGACCAAGCTACCACTTTGGAGAGTAAGGTTCTATCTAACTTTAACCTCTGCCTACCTCTGGAGACCCTGGGAGTCCATACACACTGAACCTCACTTTGGTGCAGTATATATAGAGCCAGTTTCTTACACTGGACTACTGTAATGCACCTTACCTTAATATCAATAGTTCTTCCCTGACTAAAATTCAGGTTATACAAAATGCGGCACTCGTTTCACGATGGGATTCGTTCCCTTCATTGGCTCCTTGTCAAGAGACAAATTTCTTTCAAGGCCCTGTGTTTAGTTTTTAAGGCTCTTCATCATAGGAGCCCCAGCGAACTTAATGCTGTTTTTCATTAATACACTCCTGGCAGACTACTTAGATCCTCTTGCTGTAAAAAACATGGGATCCCCAGATTTCAGAAGACTAGATTGGGTGAGCGCCCCTTTTCGGGAACCGCTGCCAAACTATGGAACAAACTGCCTACCTATATTTCAGAAGCAGATTGCTTTATGTCCTTCAAAAAACATCTGAAAGCCTGGCTCTTTTTATCTCAGAATGCTTGATTCTTGGTTGCGCTGCTCTTGCTGAATCGTCTGTCCTGCTGTAGCGCTTTGGCACCTTTGGGTTTTAGTGTGCTCTATAAATGTTATCCTATCCCAAATTTTGTATCCAATGTTGTTTCCAACAATGATTGTTGTGTTTTCATATTGAAGTGGTGGATATGTAAACTAGTCATGGAAGGATTTAAAGATCATTTTATCAGGAGTTTGGGCGCTCTCGTCAAGGAATTCATGAGACCGTTATTGTCAAATGGGGCATTTTAAAGCTAAAAGGACAGTAAAAGTAGCTAACCAATTGAGATTTAGAATTATCCCCCAATCATTATTCGGAAAGATAGAGCTAACCAGTGAATTTTCAAACATTTTCAGCCAGTGACACAGCCCAGGCTTTGATAATTTTAGAAAAGCATATTATAAAAGGCTTGGAATCTACCCAGTGCATTCACAGAACATTGCCATACAGTCCTGGGTTTTAAAAGCATATTAAGCAACATTGGTCAACAAATATATTAAATATACAGATAATGAAATAAAGTAATTCGGTATTCTTTACATTCCTTATATATGACTTGTTGAATAAGTCTGATAGTCCAACTTTTAAAGGGCGAGGTCATAGCTCCACCATTGATTACATTTTTATTTCTTTTTTTCTTATAGATTTTCTGTCATATGGTAAAGTGACCCCTCTAGTTTTAGCGATCATAGCCCTATTGAGGCACATTTAGTACTGGCCACAGGCCAAAGTATAACAAGGAGATTGGGGTGTGACATCTTGATCCCCTTACAGATCGCCTAAGGCTGAAATGGAGATCAAGTTTTAAACCAGTCTCTCCCGCCCTTGAAATCTACTCTAGACAGGCTAGTGTGGCTGCAATTTATGGGGCCGAACTCTGGGGACATAAGCAGTCAGTGTCTCTTTCAAGGGCTGAGCAATCCTTTTAAAGATCTCTTTTAGGACTTCCCTCTAGTACACCTTTGATCCCCCTTAGGTTTGATCTTGGGTTGGTCCCAATAGAGGAGATCATCAGTGCAAGACCTATTTTGTACTGGAAAAGGCTATGGTCAGTGCCTGAACTGTCCTCGTTTAGATTAGAATTTGCTGAGATTTGGCCTGCACTCAAATCTAAAAAGATCCCTTGGCTTCTGCACATTAATAAAGCTTGTACTCTACTAGGACTTTCGGAAATGTGGGCAAACCCGGAGGCAAGTTGCCTCGCGATACCAAGGAAGGAAATCCTTTCTTTGGTGTCTGTAGGAAGGTGGATATCTGACTATGGTTACCCCCAAATTTTTGCCTAGTGTCTAGCTGGTTTTTCGACTTAGTTGGTCTGAGATCCTGCTATTCAGGATCTCAGCCTGGCTGTTCTCTCTTTAAAATGGACTCCATGCACCCTAGGTGCATAACCAATTGGAAGTGGATCACCCTGTCAGCCCCTGTACCAGTGTACACTAGGTACCCAGGGCATTGGTGTACCCAAGGCCTGCCAAGGGCTGCAGCATGTATTATGCCACCCCAGGCTTGGCCTAACAATCTGACACAACTGGCTGATCACTCAGCTGGGGTAAGTTGGTGTAATCACCTCTTACTTAGGTGTAGTATACCTATACCTAACCTTAAATGGGACACCTGGTAACCTATAAGTCACTCCTATGGCAGGCCTTAACAATCCTGAAGGCAGAGTGCTTGGTTCCAGGTGAGATGGTGCTCTGGCATGAGCTGAGCCTGTCTGCAGTGGTCGGAACAACTTCCTTCTACTGTTTCCAGATATCGTCATACCATATACTCTTAAGTGCATTATGAACCTCGCGGTTAAATGCTATCTTGGGTTTGGCTTTATCAAAACATGTCGAGTAAGGTGTCATACGAATTGGAATACTAACCCCTCGCCAATTCTGGCGACGGGGTTAGCATTCCACCCTTCTAGAGGGACACGACATGTACAGTGCCTGAAACCCGGGTAAAATCAGACATAGCCTCAGCTCCACAAAATGGATGCTGCCACCACAGACACAAGTCTGCCCTCCTGCTGCTGGGAGTCCTTCCAGCTTGGGAGGTGTGGACAAAGGGTTTCCTGCCAGGGGAGGTGCGTGCACCACCCCAGACAGGATTTTGTGTATTGGTCAGGTAGGGCTTGAAAGAAACCAGACATGCCTGTGGCTCACAAGGAGCCTCGGTGCATATGCCAGTTCAAACCGGTCCTGGGGCACACCAGTCCCGGGCCTGGGGCGAGCTGGACAAAGGATTGGGGGTGTAACCACCCCCCTTCCTGGTCCCACCCTTAGGGAGGGACCTAGCAGGTAGTCCGGCCCCTAGAATCCGCTTAAAGGTAGGAGCTGTGTCCTAAGACTTCAGACATCCTGGAATCAACTTGAAACTAAGAAGAAGACGGGAACTTCGACATTCTGCTGCACAGAAGACTGAAGAAAATCTCCCCTGTGGTCAGGGAGTGACCACCTTGCTAACGCAAGCACTATCCAGCGAATCACCGTCTGCTTTGCCGCCGCCTCCCGCCGGAGCCCGAGCCCAGAGACTGACAAGACCTGGACCTCCAGACCTCTCACCGCCCGATCCACAGTCCCTGAAAAGAGGAGACCCGTGGAGGCACCGAGACACGTGGAGCCAGCCATCTTGGAACGACTACGACAAGCTGACAAGTGCAACAACCGAGGCTCCCTCCAAGTTGTGCTTTGGGTCCTGAGAAGCCCAACCCTCGAGCAGCATCTGCACCAAAGGTGAGCCCTCCAGCATCTCCACGATCTGCGTGGGGCCCTTCTGCATTTTGCCACTCGACGCGCCTAACCGGTTGCTGGCCCGCTGGCTAGTGGCCATCTTGGCGACGAAATCTACAACAAACACCGCTGGTCTGGTTGCTCCAGACTGGCCCTTGCTCCCCTCCAAAGGAGCAATCCCTCTGACCTTGCTGGTCAGAACCAACAGCTGATTTCCGAATCCTCCTGCAATTGCTTTTGCCAAGGCTTGTTTGCTTCGATCAAGTCGCCGACACCGCCGACAGCGAGAGCCTGCGTGGGACAGCTCGTGAGCCGACTCCTGGACGTCGTCGACCTTCAGGGACCACGTGGCTGCGGAGACAAGCTACCCCTCATCACCTGTTTGCACCCGACATCGCCTGGTACCCACCTGGTGCCACGCTGGTCACTGGCTAGTGACTGTGAACACTGTCCCCTCTGCTTACAGGTCTTCAACATCTCCGATCCACTCTTGGATCCACTGCATCTCTCCCGGACCGACCGCCTGCAGCATCTTTGTCTTCAAGCTCCACGGAACAGATAGAAGCAACCCGACGCACTTCGAGGCCTATGCACCCGCTTCCTGTGGGTGAGGTAAAGCTGGCACACCTGTGCCCAAGTGTAGTATTACATCTCTAGTGCCTGTGTTCCAAATCTTGAGTTCCTAGTCCATCCGGAAGATCCTCTTTGCAGTAACTTTGTACTTTTTACGCACCCATTGAAACCTATGGGAGCACGCGTGTGACTATTTGCTCTGCACACGCCACCCGTGGACCTCCTGGTCACTAACTGACGTTAGCTCCTTGTAGGCCCAGCGATTCTAGAGGCCCTAGGCCTTTTCCCTTTTCTGTTCGTGGTACTTATACCACTATTTTAGTATATGGTTTGAGTGGCCACCAGGGCCTATCCATATAACGTGCAACTTCTGTGTATTCTGTGATAATCTTGTTTGACGATTTGTGCTCCTGTGCTCATAAAGAGACTAGGGGTTACTTTGAGAAATAAATACATATATATTTTGAATATATATCTGTGTGGTGTCCTTTCATTGGTATAAAAGGGGGTTACATTTGGTAAAACAGCTGGCTTAACACGCTTCACGAGTTTAGCCTCAAAGACTGCTTAGCCTACGCTACCACTAGGGCAGCTAGTCCGAAAAGGTTGACTTACAACCACACCATAAGGGTTGCTTGGCATGGTACAAGGTGATCACTTTAACTAGTGAGCATCATATACCAGGCCAACTTCTCACATTGGTGAGCAGCGGTTGGATTTGAGCTTGCTGTGTTTTACCATTGTAATCTCTTGGTTACCAATTGAAAGATCACATAGGTACCTGTAGGTACATATAAAACAAGATTAGATATACATAAGTTCTACTGAACTTAGTTGTTGTAGAGCAAAGGGAGTAGCACACCCTGACTACAACTACTAGATAGGTTTAGTAGGTAAACACAAGTGTAGGTAGATTGCAACACATCCACCCACACTTAAGAGCAATGGCCGGGGCAGAGGGGTCCACTGTACCCATCTCTGTTGAGAGTGACCCCCAGAGGGCAACATCCAGCTTTGCTACCCTTAATCAGAATGAGCTCAGGCATTTGGCAACTCTTAGAGGCCTTAAACAGCCCAAGAACCCAAACTCTGCTGAGCTCAGAGAGCTCTTACAGAATGATGAGAATCAGAGAGCACTCAAGAAAGCTTCCCAGTTAGCCCCCTTAGGGTCAGGAACAGGAGGCCCCCCTTCTGAAGATACTACAGAGGTACCTAGTTCCAATAGCCATCCCTTAGATGAGAACCATACTACAGGGGAGGAAAGTGGTGAGGATACAGAAAGTAGTGATGATGAAGGGAGAACTAGCCCAGTGCCAAGTATTATACTTGGCCCAGCTAAACTAAGGCTATTGGGGACTGACAATGGGTTCACCCCATTGGATCTCCCCAGTGGACTTAACACAGGGCTTGGGAGGCAAAGGAATCGCTCAGGTGACTCCAATGCTTCTCATGGCTCTCGAGGCTCTCAAGGTCACACCAGGAAGAGGATGACCACCCCTCAGAGGAGGGAACATGAGGCCAGAATGCAGGAAGCCCAGCTGAGGATCAGGAAGCAGGAGCTAGAAGTAGCCCTGATGGAAGAAAAACTGAGGAAGGCTAGGCAACCTAGAGAGAGTGGGTCTATACCCACTGGTGGCAGCATTGTCCCTAAGGACAAAGATAGGGTCTTTGATAATAGGAACCTGTCTAAGGTTGTGCCCCCCTACAAAAGTGGGGATGATATCCACAAATGGATAACTGCTCTTGAGAGAGCCTGCAAAGTACAGCAGGTTCCTGAAGACCAGTGGGCAGCAATCCTCTGGCTCTCCTTTGAAGGAAGAGGCAGAGACAGACTCCTCACTGTTAGGGAGGAGGATGTCAGAAACTACAGAGTCCTGAAGAGTGTCCTAGTTGATGGGTTAGGCTTAACCACTGAACAGTACAGGTTAATGTTCAGAGACACCCAGAAGACACAGACTCAGGACTGGTCTGAATATGTTGAATGTGCCACTAAGGCTTTGGAGGGTTGGTTGCTGGGAAGTAAGGTATCTGATTATACAGGATTGTACAATTTGATGATGAGAGAACAGATTTTAAGTAACTGTCAAAACCAGCTCCTCCATCAACACCTGGTAGACTCAGATTTGACCTCTCCCCAAGAATTGGGAAAGAGGGCAGATAAATGGGTCAGGACCAGGATCAGGCCTAAGAATCAGGGTGGTGACCAAAAGAAAGATACCACCAAACCTCAAGAGAAGGGTGGGGATAGAACAAAAGAGAAATCTTCCTCAGGGCCCCAAAACTCCACGCAGGGTGGTGGGTCCCAAGCTCCCTCCTCTACCACAGGTAAAAAGCCCTACTGCCATGAGTGTAAAACTCCTGGGCATTGGAAAACTGACAGCAGTTGCCCAAGGGCTACAAACAAAACTGTTCCTCCAATTACTCCTGTCACACCACCTATTACTGTCAGCAGTAATCCCCCAGGTGGTGGGAGTGCCCCCAAAAATTTGGGTGGGTTTACTTGGGGAACACAGGGGGACCCTGGCTTAGCCAATTCCCCTGCAGCAGATACTCTTGTCTGTGACGGTGGCATGGGGTTTGCCAACTTCACTGCCTGTCCCAACACTTTGGGTAGGTACAGACAGGAGCCCTACATCAATGGTACAAAAGCTGAGGCCTACAGAGACACTGGGGCTAGCATCACAATGGTGGCCCATTGGCTAGTTCCCTCTGAGCAGCTTTTGCCCGGTTTCTCCTACCAGGTGACTAACATTGATGGCAAACAGAACAGTCATCCCATGGCAGAGGTATGTCTCAGCTGGGGAGGGGTCACTGGCCCTAAAAGGGTAGCAGTGTCCCCAACCTTGCCTGTAGACTGCTTACTGGGGAATGACTTAGAACTCTCAGCTTGGGCTGGAGTTGAACAAGACACCCATTCTAAAATGGTAGGCCTTTCACAAAAGGGTAGGGGGGTTGTGCCATTCACAACCCCTGTCCAAATAGATTTCCTCCCTGAAAAGGTTGGAAGGGCAGTGGTAGCCACAGCCCAGGCACAGACAGACTTCCCTGTAGGGACTGGCAGAGCTGTGACAGTCACAGCTCAAACACAAACTGAGTGCCCCCCTGAAAAGGTTGGCAAGGCTGTAATGGTCTCAGCCTATACTCAGACTGACATAGGTGTAGTGAAGCCTGAAACAATGGATCACTCCACACAAACTGAGAGTAGTGGGGAGGAAGAAAAGTCTCCCTCTCCCCAGGCATTAGGAAAAGGTCAGCCTCCTCAGGGATCTGACCTCACCCCTTGTGAAGGAACTGCCCCAGAGGTAGCCAGGCCTGGCCTGGCAGAGCCTCTGATGTCAGTGGCCCCTTCCAAGGTGGGATCCAGTCTGGTGCAGGTAGCCTGCCTCTCTCTACCCTGCCTCAGTCAGCCCAGGGCTGCAGAGGTCAGGGAGGCCAGTGGACCCCCAGAGGGCCCCTGTCCACAAGAACCCCCCCATCAAAAGAATGAGGATTGCCTGGCTAGTAGCCCTAGTCAGGTGATGGGTAAAAACATTCCTGAGGGATCTCCTTTACAGGTAGTTAGGGACCTCCCCCAGGGGGATTCTGTTGGGCACAGGCAAACATGGGACCTTAGGGCCCCAAACCTGACCTGTCCCTCCAGTAAGCCCACAAAAGGGACCCAGCCTCCAGCTTTAGGTAGCCAGAGGCTGACCCTGAGAGCACAGTGCAACTCAGTTAAAGAAAGAAAGGCATCCATGGTGGAGGATGATTGGAGGAAGCTGAGGCCTCACTTTGAGGACACTCACTTCAGTACTCCATCTCAACACCAGCCTTTTACTTTGCCAAGACACACCAAAGGTAGAGATTCCCTATGGTGGAGACCCTCTGATACCCTTAGGGTGAGGGATTGCTTAGTGGACCATGAGACAGGGGGTAACCATGCCAGTGCTGGTTCCTCCTTATATGGCCACTTGGGCAATATAGGCTTACCTGGTCAAGGTCAGCCTTATCTCCCTTCGTTTGGGGGGGGGTTGTGTAGGAAGGTGGATATCTGACTATGGTTACCCCCACATTTTTGCCTAGTGTCTAGCTGGTTTTTCGACTTAGTTGGTCTGAGATCCTGCTATTCAGGATCTCAGCCTGGCTGTTCTCTCTTTAAAATGGACTCCATGCACCCTAGGTGCATAACCAATTGGAAGTGGATCACCCTGTCAGCCCCTGTACCAGTGTACACTAGGTACCCAGGGCATTGGTGTACCCAAGGCCTGCCAAGGGCTGCAGCATGTATTATGCCACCCCAGGCTTGGCCTAACAATCTGACACAACTGGCTGATCACTCAGCTGGGGTAAGTTGGTGTAATCACCTCTTACTTAGGTGTAGTATACCTATACCTAACCTTAAATGGGACACCTGGTAACCTATAAGTCACTCCTATGGCAGGCCTTAACAATCCTGAAGGCAGAGTGCTTGGTTCCAGGTGAGATGGTGCTCTGGCATGAGCTGAGCCTGTCTGCAGTGGTCGGAACAACTTCCTTCTACTGTTTCCAGATATCGTCATACCATATACTCTTAAGTGCATTATGAACCTCGCGGTTAAATGCTATCTTTGGTTTGGCTTTATCAAAACATGTCGAGTAAGGTGTCATACGAATTGGAATACTAACCCCTCGCCAATTCTGGCGACGGGGTTAGCATTCCACCCTTCTAGAGGGACACGACATGTACAGTGCCTGAAACCCGGGTAAAATCAGACATAGCCTCAGCTCCACAAAATGGATGCTGCCACCACAGACACAAGTCTGCCCTCCTGCTGCTGGGAGTCCTTCCAGCTTGGGAGGTGTGGACAAAGGGTTTCCTGCCAGGGGAGGTGCGTGCACCACCCCAGACAGGATTTTGTGTATTGGTCAGGTAGGGCTTGAAAGAAACCAGACATGCCTGTGGCTCACAAGGAGCCTCGGTGCATATGCCAGTTCAAACCGGTCCTGGGGCACACCAGTCCCGGGCCTGGGGCGAGCTGGACAAAGGATTGGGGGTGTAACCACCCCCCTTCCTGGTCCCACCCTTAGGGAGGGACCTAGCAGGTAGTCCGGCCCCTAGAATCCGCTTAAAGGTAGGAGCTGTGTCCTAAGACTTCAGACATCCTGGAATCAACTTGAAACTAAGAAGAAGACGGGAACTTCGACATTCTGCTGCACAGAAGACTGAAGAAAATCTCCCCTGTGGTCAGGGAGTGACCACCTTGCTAACGCAAGCACCATCCAGCGAATCACCGTCTGCTTTGCCGCCACCTCCCGCCGGAGCCCGAGCCCAGAGACTGACAAGACCTGGACCTCCAGACCTCTCACCGCCCGATCCACAGTCCCTGAAAAGAGGAGACCCGTGGAGGCACCGAGACACGTGGAGCCAGCCATCTTGGAACGACTACGACAAGCTGACAAGTGCAACAACCGAGGCTCCCTCCAAGTTGTGCTTTGGGTCCTGAGAAGCCCAACCCTCGAGCAGCATCTGCACCAAAGGTGAGCCCTCCAGCATCTCCACGATCTGCGTGGGGCCCTTCTGCATTTTGCCACTCGACGCGCCTAACCGGTTGCTGGCCCGCTGGCTAGTGGCCATCTTGGCGACGAAATCTACAACAAACACCGCTGGTCTGGTTGCTCCAGACTGGCCCTTGCTCCCCTCCAAAGGAGCAATCCCTCTGACCTTGCTGGTCAGAACCAACAGCTGATTTCCGAATCCTCCTGCAATTGCTTTTGCCAAGGCTTGTTTGCTTCGATCAAGTCGCCGACACCGCCGACAGCGAGAGCCTGCGTGGGACAGCTCGTGAGCCGACTCCTGGACGTCGTCGACCTTCAGGGACCACGTGGCTGCGGAGACAAGCTACCCCTCATCACCTGTTTGCACCCGACATCGCCTGGTACCCACCTGGTGCCACGCTGGTCACTGGCTAGTGACTGTGAACACTGTCCCCTCTGCTTACAGGTCTTCAACATCTCCGATCCACTCTTGGATCCACTGCATCTCTCCCGGACCGACCGCCTGCAGCATCTTTGTCTTCAAGCTCCACGGAACAGATAGAAGCAACCCGACGCACTTCGAGGCCTATGCACCCGCTTCCTGTGGGTGAGGTAAAGCTGGCACACCTGTGCCCAAGTGTAGTATTACATCTCTAGTGCCTGTGTTCCAAATCTTGAGTTCCTAGTCCATCCGGAAGATCCTCTTTGCAGTAACTTTGTACTTTTTACGCACCCATTGAAACCTATGGGAGCACGCGTGTGACTATTTGCTCTGCACACGCCACCCGTGGACTTCCTGGTCACTAACTGACGTTAGCTCCTTGTAGGCCCAGCGATTCTAGAGGCCCTAGGCCTTTTCCCTTTTCTGTTCGTGGTACTTATACCACTATTTTAGTATATGGTTTGAGTGGCCACCAGGGCCTATCCATATAACGTGCAACTTCTGTGTATTCTGTGATAATCTTGTTTGACGATTTGTGCTCCTGTGCTCATAAAGAGACTAGGGGTTACTTTGAGAAATAAATACATATATATTTTGAATATATATCTGTGTGGTGTCCTTTCATTGGTATAAAAGGGGGTTACATTTGGTAAAACAGCTGGCTTAACACGCTTCACGAGTTTAGCCTCAAAGACTGCTTAGCCTACGCTACCACTAGGGCAGCTAGTCCGAAAAGGTTGACTTACAACCACACCATAAGGGTTGCTTGGCATGGTACAAGGTGATCACTTTAACTAGTGAGCATCATATACCAGGCCAACTTCTCACAGTGTCCTTGAAGAACTCTCCTTTACACTCGAGTTCTTCAATTACGGGTAGGCTGACCTTAGAATTCCTCATGGTTAAACAAGATCCCAAACTTGAGGAATTCATGGATCAAATAGAACCCCACTTGCTCGCAAACTGTACATTCAGCTAAGGTATGGTACTTTACCGGTTAGGTCTTTTTCTTCTAAGTGGCAGGCACAAAATTTGGAAAGCTGTCCTGCTTGTAACTACAAAACAGAGTCTGTTGTACATGCCCTGTTTTTTTGTCCTGCCTACCACTTAATTAGGAAAAGTTTGCTGATCCCCATCTGTAGGAATCTGGGTTTTCGCCACCTTCAGCAGGCTTGCAGGACCCTAGTCTATGATACTGATCCAAATATTGTTTTTGCTGTATCCCGCTATCTCTACAGTATGTGGTGAAGGAGACAAATGTTCTTAACTTAACTATTCTCATATTGATGACTTAAAGTTTAATCTCTTTTTTAAAATAATTTTTAACTTTAAATGTTATTTATTGTTTTATTGTGTCTATGTAATTGAGGCTGTATGTATGTACACTTTTATGGTCTTTCGACCGAAATAAAGTTATCAAATGTTGTGTTTTCATATTGAAGTGGTGGATATGTAAACTAGTCATGGAAGGATTTAAAGATCATTTTATCAGGAGTTTGGGCGCTCTCGTTAAGGAATTCATGAGACCGTTATTGTCAAATGGGGCATTTTAAAGCTAAAAGGACAGTAAAAGTAGCTAACCAATTGAGATTTAGAATTATCCCCCAATCATTATTCGGAAAGATAGAGGTAACCAGTGCATTTTCAAACATTTTCAGCCAGTGACACAGCCCAGGGGGGAACAACCTTTACAACGCAACTTTTACAACGCACTACCTTTACAACGCATTTTTTACAACGCATAATCCATTACAACGCATGACATTACAACGCATGACACTACAACGCATTTTTAAAAACTACCTTTACAACGCATTCCATTACAACGCATACTACCATTACAATGCATACCATTACAACGCATAATATTACACTACACTATCCAACACTTACCCTACTGCTGCACCCCCTGGAGTTAGAATAGTAATTTTTACCCCTATACTATCCAACACTTACCCTACTGATGCACCCCCTGGAGTTAGAATAGTAATTTTTACCCCTATACTATCCAACACTTACCCTACTGTTGCACCCCCTGGAGTTAGAATAGTAATTTTTACCCCTATACTATCCAACACTTACCCTACTGTTGCACCCCCTGGAGTTAGAATAGTAATTTTTACCCCTATACTATCCAACACTTACCCTACTGTTGCACCCCCTGGAGTTAGAATAGTAATTTTTACCCCTATACTATCCAACACTTACCCTACTGTTGCACCCCCTGGAGTTAGAATAGTAATTTTTACCCCTATTCTATCCAACACTTACCCTACTGTTGCACCCCCTGGAGTTAGAATAGTAATTTTTACCCCTATACTATCCAACACTTACCCCACTGTTGCACCCCCTGGAGTTAGAATAGTAATTTTTACCCCTATACTATCCAACACTTACCCTACTGTTGCACCCCCTGGAGTTAGAAAAGTAACTTTTACCCCTATACTATCTAATACTTACCTTAAATGTAATTTAATATTATGCGTTGTAATGGTATGCGTTGTAAAGGTAGTATGCGTTGTAATGGAAATGCGTTGTAAAGGTATTTTTTAAAAATGCGTTGTAGTGTCATGCGTTGTAATGTCATGCGTTGTAATGGATTATGCGTTGTAAAAAATGCGTTGTAAGTGCATGCGTTGTAAAAGTGTGCGTTGTAACGTCATACATCCCAGCCCAGGCTTTGATAATTTTAGAAAAGCATATTATAAAAGGCTTGGAATCTAACCAGTGCATTCACAGAACATTGCCATACAGTCCTGAGTTTTAAAAGCATATTAAGCAACATTGGTCAACAAATATATTAAATATACAGATAATGAAATAAAGTAATTCGGTATTCTTTACATTCCTTATATATGACTTGTTGAATAAGTCTGATAGTCCAACTTTTAAAGGGCGAGGTCATAGCTCCACCATTGATTACATTTTTATTTCTTTTTTTCTTATAGATTTTCTGTCATATGTTAAAGTGACCCCTCTAGTTTTAGCGATCATAGCCCTATTGAGGCACATTTAGTACTGGCCACAGGCCAAAGTATAACAAGGAGATTGGGGTGTGACATCTTGATCCCCTTACAGATGGCCTAAGGCTGAAATGGAGATCCGTAGCACCTGAATGCCTATTCCAGAAGATAATCATTGATAATTACACTTTAGTACAGGCATGCCTCACCCAGCCCGATTCTGCCAATGCTGCAGTGGTTCCTTTTGTACACCTCTGTGATGTAATAAAAAAAGAGCTTACGGTCCAAAATGTTAAACCTACTAGTAGATCACGGTGGTTTAACCAGGATTGTTCCCATGCCAACAGCCATTTGCGACGTACCCTTAAGATCATACAGATGCCCACAAACAATATAAACAGACATTACGTAACAGTAAAATTGAGTTAGTGACACAACAATGGGAATCACTTACTATAGCCGCAAGTTGTAAGAATAGCAATATCTTTTGGTCATCAGTAAAAAAGATGAAACAGCCGAACTGCACAGACCCAAAGATTGATTGCCATATTTCTAGCCGGGACTGGGAGAATCATTTCTCTAAAATTTATGCCCATGTCAACTCAGACATGGACATCTTGCCAGATCCTGATTTTAGCGCAATTCAATTGACTTTAGAGGAGGAAGAGGAGGCATTACAACAGAGTGTTGGGGGTAAGGCACCCGGTCGTGACGGCGGGCCTACAGATCTTTTAAAATACAACCCGACATTCTGGGCACCTGTATTACTAAATGTCTGCAATAGCCTCGCCATCGCTCCTATCTCCAAATGTTGGTCAACTTCGATCATAGTGCCCATTTTTAGGTCTCGCCTGACCCAGCGCATGCGCTGGTCTGGCGAGACTTATTGAGAGGGCTCCAAAAAGTGCTATCAGGCGAGCCTAGAGCTACAGTGCATGTGCGCGGGCGCGCGCGCCGATCTTTACCGCGATTACCTTCACTTTCGTGGTCGCACCGCCGCTTTGATGTTTGATCGCGATTGCGATCACTTTCACTTTCGCGGCCGCACGGCCGCTTGGCATAGGCAATAGGTCTCGCTTTTGGGACCTTATAAGTATTTAGTTATGCAACTGTTGCACGGCTAAACACTTATAAGGTCCCAAAGGCGAGGCCTATTGGCTATGCCAATGCTTGTTTAAAAAGGGGATCACACTCAGTCCAGCTGCTATGGACCCACCTCTTTAATAGACACCACTCTAAAAATACTGGGTAGAGTTTTATACAATAGAAAAATGCTGAGCGTGCCGATCTCAAACTCCAGTTTTATCTGCCACAATGAGTTGGGTCTCCCTTTTGATGAAGACTATATTAGTGCTCGACCGCTGCTTTTATGATATGCAATTTGGCAGAGAGAGGCACACAGAGGAAAACACAGGCGAACAGCAAGGGAAACTAAAGTCTGCCCCTATTTACTGTCACGAACTTGGGAACCTGCGGGGCCACCTCGGATTATTGTATGCAACGTGTTAACTGGTACATAACACCCATTAGATGTCTATTTGGGGCGTGGTTGAGGGATAACTAGGGCACCCCCTGCGTGCCAGAACAATATACCAGAGGCGCTTGTACTGCCTTATTGTGGTTGGGGACCGGGCTTACACATACTCACGAAGACCACCCTGCCTATAATAATTATACAGCGCTGGCTGCCAGAGAAACTGAACCTTGGGTAACAAGCATGAAAAGAGGCTCCCTAGCTCCATCTCCAACACAAGTCCTGTTGGTGGTGAATGTTTCCTATATGGCCTTGTATGAAACAGCCTGCCTGAACTGACTACCCTCTGAGGATTTTTGTATGAAACAGCTTGCCTGAACTGCCTTCCCTCTCAGGATTTATAGTCACAGATTGCCTCCTTGGAGTTTGTTCTTCCGCAATTATGCTACACATGTGACTGCTTAGTTTGCCCTATTACTGCATAGTTGGAGATGCCTCAGAGTGACGGTCCAGTAATGTGTCTGGGAAATGGCGGATCGCGAACGGAGCCACTATTTTGTTGTTTCTTGTTTTCTCTCTCAGTCCATTTGACTTCATCCTGCCGACCTTCAGACATTGCTCCTCGACTGGAAAGCCTTATCTCTTTCTCTCCCCCTAGTCCCCCGTCTCTCCTATCACCTATCTCATCTCCCTCCCCTCCATCTCTCTATCCCCATGGATGTCTTATTTCTCTGTTCACTCTGTTGAAAAGTAATATACAATCATTTTTAGCCTAATCGTTGTGAAAATTGAACCCTGAGTGAATTTACTACTTTGCATAGTTACAACTCTAACCACTAGTATATGTAGTAGTTCTTTGTACCTAATATCACTATTTTGTGATTCTGAGCTTTCCCGTCTGCATCTCTCTCCTGAGTGACTCTACAACGTATACATTTCCTTTTCTGCTATCCGTATCTCTTCCTTGTGGGACTCTTCAACTCGCTGACACCCTCCCTTTGTCCTCCCTGACCCTTGCCTTTCGTGGATCCTGTCATTTTCGGGATCGCTAATTTACCCTGGTATTGAATGTGTTTTCTTTCTGTAATTAATGCGATTTTCTTTTGCCATTTGTTTCCCCTCTGTTGACCTGCCTGTTCTGACCCGCCTCCTAGTCCTCTGTCCACTAAGCACTCATTCCCCCCTTGTTGGGGAAAGATCCAATATTCTTACTCTGAAGTCTCAGTGACTCCTCTGAGAGAGTCCACAGCGTCAAGGGAGCCACTCACAGTTGAGGTATGGTATGGCGCCCCTAGCCAAAGCACTCCCTCTCCCCTTGTTGGGGAAGGATCCAATAGGTAGGCCTTGGAGTCTCAGAGACCCCTCTGAGAGAGTCAACTGCGTAAAGGGAGCCTCACGCAGCGGAGATGTGGGAATGATACCACTTCCCCTGGGATCACAGCTTACTGGACCTTGGATGAGGTTTTTAGCCATTTACCAGTTTGTGCCCCCTCCACCCTCACCCCCTCGTTCATGCTCTCTCTCACCCTCCCCTACCGCTTTCCCTCTTTCATTCTTTGTCTACTTCCTCTGCTTCTATCCCCTCTCCCCTTATCTCTCCCCTTGTATGCTATGCCGCCTAGCCCCCTGTCCCTTGTGCCCTTTAACTAAGCACTCCCTCTCCCCTTGTTGGTGAAGGATCCAGTAGGTAGGCCTTGGAGTCTCAGAGACCCCTCTGAGAGAGTCCACTGCGTAAAGGGAGCCTCTCGCAACAGAGTTGGGGGAATGATACCACTTCCCCTGGGATCACAGCTTACTGGACTTTGGACACAGCTATTACTCGTCTACCGGTTTGTACCCCCGTCACCCTCCCCCATCTTCGTTCATGCTGTCTCTCAACCTGCCCCTCCTCTTTCCCTCCTTCATTCGCTGTCTACTTCCCCTGCTCCTACCCCCTCTCCCCTGAATCTCTCCCCTTGCCTGCTTTTTCCCTTACGCATATGTCCTTATTGTTTGTCTCGACCTAACATGTAACTATGTAGCTATGCTCAAATAACTGTGTAACCTTTGTAACGATGTAACCTGCAACTATGGTCTGATACTCATGTAAAGCGCTCTGATACCTCCGGGTCTAGCCAGCGCTATATAAAACCTTTCAAATAAATAAAGCTCTTTTGGAGGGACAGGCCTGCTCACTATACTGGTGTGATTAGTACAGTTTTAGGTTAGGGTTTTCACCTTGCTCCATGCTGTCAAGAGATCATGTCTCCACTCCTTGACTTTATTTTCTTTATTCCAAATCACTGATATCCACTGCATTAGTCCAATTAACGTGCATAAAAGAAAAGCAAGTCTGCAGCTCCCAAAACACATTAGGTTGTCTAATGAAAGGCCAGGTTTGAACACATGGTGATCTGATGATACAGTGTAAAGTGGCAAACCCTTTTTATAAGCTGGTATTTTTAGCTTTTGTCAGGGGTTTGGTGCCCTGTTCCATCCTGGCAGCTTTCCATTATGATGATGGTTTTATTTACCTTTGTTAATGTAGATGTTGCAACGACCAGTGTAAATATTATTTTCAGCCTGCCCAAATGAAAAGCCAAAGTGTACAAAGGAGTCCTGTTACGAGATGGTAGGTTCCTTCAATACAAACAACCAGCACATTTCCTAGCAGAAGACAAACTTCAGGTGTATTGTATTTACTGAAACACACTAGTTAGTAAGTTAATCTTACTTGTTATACCTAGTGTTTCATACCACATTTTTGTAGTTTATATGCTCTGGCAATAACAGACATGCCTATTGCTTAAAATTAGGCCTGGGCTAAAATTCCGTTCCGCTCGCGGAAATTGCGATAATTTGACATTTTTGCGTTCCGCGGAGAGCGCGAAAATGTAAACATTTCCGCAATCCGCATTTTACCGGAAATTTTTTGCTTGCTCGCGCTGTAAAATAATACATTCTCGCGTGCGCGCGATCGCCTTACCTGAATCCCCGCGTTCGCCGACAAGATTTCCCGGTCGTGTTCTCCACGAGATGTTGGATTGTTGGTAGCCATTTGCGCTGTCTCTCGACCGTTTGTTCCCGCAGTAACGTCATTCGTCGCGCGATCACGTCTTTCTTCTCGCGATCATGCACCGCGAGACAAGTGAAAGCAAGATGGACGCGCCTGTGAGCAACCGCATGGGTAAGTTGGCGAGCCGCAACCACGCAGAAAATACCGCGAATGGGCGGGAAAAAAACTTCCGCATCTTCGCGATATTTCCGCCTGTTTGCGGAGATTTTTAACATTTTCGCGATAATTTGCGAAAGTGAATTTCGCAAATTCAGCCCACACCTACTTAAAATACTAATGCTTAGTTTATAGACCTTTGAAGTATTGGTCCTGTCATGATTTGAATTTGTGACTTGCATGTCACACTAGGGTGCCGATTCGGATCCTGGAGAAACCGGGTACGAACCGTCGGTCGGAGCGTTTTCTCCGTCCGACTCGTACCCGGGAAATAAACATTACAAACATGCAAGTACGATTCGTATGGAAACACCATTTCCGTACGAATCGTACCAAACACCGTCCGACGAAAATATACATACGAATGTGATCCGGGAATGCTCCGACGTGACGTCGGGACGCATTCAGGCTGCGGTTCACGAACCAGGAAGTACGATCCGCACCGACGTCACCCCGCACGGATTATATTTTCCGGCTGCCAAAAACTGCCGGGAAATCAGGACGACGCGCACAAGGAGCACCTGTACGCGACAGACAGCCATGGACCCAAACCTACGTGTCATCCCAGCCCTCATAGCAGTCCACCTGCTCTACAGGCACTGACGCAGACGCCGCAGAAGGTCAGAATAACACCCAGGGGCAAAGGGGGGGCAGGGGCAGGACACATAACCCCCACCCAAGTCACAAATTACACATGCCCTGGACATACCTGACCTGCAGGACCTGGTCACCTCGAGGTGGTGGGGGCGTGTCCACCAACGCAAGCGTCCGCCACAACAGAAGTGGATGTTGACGCGAACCGGCAACACAACAATACCGGTACGTACCGTACCCACGACTTAAGAGCGTGGGTACGGGCCGTACCACGCCCACCACTACGCCACCCCAACAATGGCGGTACGGCCCGTACCCACGTACTAAAGGCCTGGGTACGGGCCGTACCAGCATTGTTGGGGTGATGTAGGGGTACGCGTGGTACTACCCGTACCCACGCTCTGAAGGCCTGGGTACGGTGCGTACCCCTACGGCACCCCATTGGGGGTCTGCACCGTACCCAGGCCTTCAGAGCGTTGGTACGGGTCGTACCACGCGTACCCCTACATCACCCCAACAATGCTGGTACGGCCCGTACCCAGGCCTTAAGAACGTGGGTACAGGCCGTACCGCCAATGTTGGGGTGACGTAGGGGTGGGCGTGGTACGACCCGTACCAATGCTCTGAAGGCCTGGGTACGGTGCAGACCCCCAATGGGGTGCCGTAGGGGTACGCACCGTACCCAGCCCTTCAGAGCGTGGGTACGGGTCATACCACGTGTACCCCTACATCACCCCAACAATGCTGGTACGGCCCGTACCCAGGCCATTAGAACGTGGGTACGGGCCGTACCGCCATTGTTGGGGTGACATAGTGGTGGGCGTGGTACGACTCGTACCCACGCTCTTAAGGCCTGGGTACGGTACGTACCCAGGCCTGCAAATCGTGGGTACGGGAATGTACGGAGCGTACCCCCACCGTGTATGAATGGAGCGTACCCTCACCCGTGTATGAATGGAGCGTACCCACACCCCACCAGTGTATGTACGGTGCAGACCCACACCCGTGTATGAATGGAGCGCAGCCACACCCGTGTATGAATGGAGCGTACCCACACCTGTGTATGTCCCGACCGTACATGCCCAGACACAGGAGGGGTGTGTGCAGAGACCTCCCAGCAGTGCCCAGACGCAGGAGGGGTGTGTGCAGAGTCCTCCCAGCAGTGCCCAGACATAGGAGGGGTGTGTGCAGAGTCCTCCCAGCAGTGCCCAGACACAGGAGGGGTGTGTGCAGAGTCCTCCCAGCAGTGCCCAGACACAGGAGGCGTGTGTGCCTATCACTCCCAGCAGTGCCCAGACATAGGAGGGGTGTGTGCCTATCACTCCCAGCAGTGCCAAGACGCAGGAGGGGTGTGTGCAGAGTCCTCCCAGCAGTGCCCAGACACAGGAGGGGTGGGTGCAGAGTCCTCCCAGCAGTGCCCAGACACAGAAGGGGTGTGTGCAGAGTCCTCCCAGCAGTGCCCAGACATAGGAGGGGTGTGTGCAGAGTCCTCCCAGCAGTGCCCAGACACAGGAGGGGTGTGTGCAGAGTCCTCCCAGCAGTGCCCAGACACAGGAGGGGTGTATGCAGAGTCCTCCCAGCAGTGCCCAGACACAGGAGGGGTGTGTGCCTATCACTCTCAGCAGTGCCCAGACATAGGAGGGGTGTGTGCAGAGTCCTCCCAGCAGTGCCCAGACACAGGAGGGGTGTGTGCAGAGTCCTCCCAGCAGTGCCCAGACACAGTAGGGGTGTGTGCCTATCACTCCCAGCAGTGCCCAGACATAGGAGGGGTGTGTGCAGAGTCCTCCCAGCAGTGCCCAGACACAGGAGGGGTGTGTGCCTATCACTCCCAGCAGTGCCCAGACATAGGAGGGGTGGGTGCCTATCACTCCCAGCAGTGCCCAGATGCAGGAGGGGTGTGTGCAGAGTCCTCCCAGCAGTGCCCAGACATAGGAGGGGTGGGTGCAGAGTCCCCCCAGCTGTGCCCATGGAAAGAAAGGGGTTGAGTACACACAGATACAATGCCCACAATTGTCAGTCAGGTGCTCAAAGGCCCAGCAGAACACGAAACACATGTGTGCGAGGCTGGGAGTACACACATGCATAGTGCGGAAAAGGTAACATGTACACATGAAGTCCTGTCAATATACTCCAGTCACAAGTACAGTGACCCCCAAGGATGCCACAAATGATGCAGGTGACGACCTTGCCCAGCATGCATGGCCAAAGTTGAAGGGGTCCGTCACACACCCAGCAAATGTAGACACAGCACTGCACAAATGTCTTCACAACACCCTGCAGGGAAGATGTCAGGGTCCACAGAGGAAGGTACACACCTTGGGACAATGTCACCATGCAGTAACAGCTTACATGAGCAAAGTTTGATAGCAAATACCGTGTGATGGCACGCAGATAACAGGGTCCACCCCACGAACAGCACACTACAACATATCCCAGACACCTAACACATTATCTCCACCCCAAATCATGGAGCAACACCACCAACAGCAATGCCAGAAAAGCAGTAGTGTGCCAAGGAAAATAAAATAGCTTTATTCAGCAATGTTCTAAAATGTATTGTATGAAGAGTTCCATATGCACAAGGCCCATAGGGCAGTCCATAGTTCCAATCCAGGTGGGGGACACATTGGGATGCGTGTCCCCTAGCTTGCCTGCACAGTTCAGACTACCTTGTCATCCACAGGGGGGGAGGCATCATGTGGGGGGGAAGGACCAGGCACCGCAGGGACAGGAGGGGCAAGGGTAGGTGTTGTGGGTGCTGGGACGGACGACTCCAACACAGGGGGTGGGGCAGCGCCAAAGGTGGATTTGAGCACGGCGCTGCACACTACTGCCAGGTCGCCCAGCGTCTCCCCTGCACCCGAAGGAACCACAGGCCCCAAGGAGGGGGGGGGGCGCAGGGATGGGTCGCAGCGCTACTGGGGGAGGGTGTGGACAGGGGGGGACTCAACTCCCCTGCCGGTCTCCTGCCTCCACCGTTTGCGGGGTGGTGCCACACTGGGGCTGATGGACACACTGGGCAGTACTGACCCTGTGTCCGACTCTTGGCCAGGAGAGCTGAGGGGAGTGGATTTGGAGGGTGGTGGTCGTGAGGAATGTGGACTCCCACTCTGGCTGCGTGTCTTCCGTTTCCCCCCGACCCAGTGGGTGTGCCTACTTCACCCTGTGTGTGCGTGCCAGGAGGTGTGCGCTTTGCCTTGCCTGGTGGTGTGGTGCCTGTGTCTGGTGGTGTGCGTGCATGGGGATGTCTGGGTGTGCTTTGGACAGGCATGGGAGTGGGAAGTGTGGATGGTTCAGGGGTAGGGGGGGACGTAGTGCTGCAGGAGACCCACTGCTGCAGTCAGTGTCGAGTCTATGGACCTCAGCAAGTTGCGTTGGTCAGACTGCGCAGCTGAAATGCCCTCCATGTATGCCTCCATCTGGTTGAGCACTCGGCTGTGGACATGGAGGACATTAAGCATCGCAGTCTGACCAACCTGCAACTGCCGCAGGATGTCCACAGACTCGGCATTGGTGGCAGCAGTGGAGACAGGGGCAGGGGGTGCAGTGCCTGGCAAGAAGGAGACACGTGGTGACCTAGCACAGCGGGAAGGGACACGAGCAAGTGGGAGGCCGGTGATCGGAATGGAGGGGGCGGGTAGTGATGGAGTGCTGGTGTCAGCTGTGGGAGCAGCCTCCGCCACCTCGGAGAGCTCAGCCTCGGACCTGTCTGCGTCATAGTCGGTGGTGGTTTGACTGGACAGGTCCTCCGCTGCACTCCCGTCGGCCTCCGTGCCACTCGATGTGCCAGCCAACTCAGCACTGCTGGCACTGGTGCTCGCTCCCTCCTCACGGTCCGTGCCAGTGTCTCCCTCGTAGTCCCCCGACGATGCTGTGGGCAAGGTGAAGAGACAGGAGAAATCAGACACCTGTATACATATGTCACATGAGTCAACTCTACATAGGTCACAGTGCATAGCCTGAAAAGCAACAAGAGTAACATCTACAATACAAGGTACATATGTAGTCCCTGCAACACACAGTTTGTTGACCCACCATACTACTGTTAAAATATGGGGAGCATGACACAATAGCAAATAACTTGACATCAAATTGTACAGAGGAGCCAGGCTCTGGGGACAATCTAGCACAGCATCTGCGACACACAGCGTAGCCAAGAAAGGGATGAGCAGGAACCATGTCTATCAATTCTTGGGACATGCTGCAAAGGTAATACTGAAAACCATGGCCAACATGACTGGGGCACTGCACCTTGAGTGTTTGGCCACACAAACATCACACACTGGCCAGACCGAGCAAGGAGACTTCAGGTTTGGACATGTAGGCCTTGCCCGCACCAACCCCCCCCCCCCCCCACCTGAGACAATGTGATTGAGACAGAGGAAGTACTTACACCTCTTAGTCTGGGATGAAAACACATGGCCTGCAATTAATCCTGATCGCACACAAACTACCCCTCGTGCGCCTGTCCACATATATCACTGACAAACAACCATCATCAGATAGTTGTACCAAGACACACAGGCACTGGCCCCTGTGAGTATGCACCAGCTAAATTAGGTCACCCTGTACAGTGGACACATGTAGCACAGTATACGTGAATACAAATGAGGCCAGGGTACTATGCCACAGGGTCCAAACTATGCTGAAGACACAGAGAAAGTCCACATTGTCTGATGACACACATGATACCTAGGAAAAGGTGCCCCAGGGGACTGTAGTGGCCACACTACTCCATGGCCCTGGATGGATATGACTGGAACACAAGCCACCATCCCTGCACTATGCATATCTCACACTCAAGCACATCATGTCAGAGGGCACAACATTCGACATGCAGGCAGTAAGGCAGTACACATGAAACACACACTCCCATGTCGGGACTCAGCATCAGTGCCAACTAACATGGACCCCACAATGACAGAACTGGCCAGGGCACAGGCAACGTGCAAAAACCTGTTACACACCACCCCCACACATGATGCTGCAAGCATTGGGCACTTGGAGTAACTGCCAGCCTAGATGACCTTGTGCAAGAGTGACTAGACACAGACCAGGGAACACATGGCAAGGAGGGGGAGGGAGGCAGAACAGCACCGCTTTACTTTGGTGAACAGGATATGCACTGCACATTTAAACCCTGGCAGTGTATCCATGCAACTGCGCACTTCCAAAAGCTGGTCACACACAACAAACACACATGTACCTACCCCCTTCCTTCTGCTGCTTCACCAGTAAGCGCCTGTCCAAGTCGGGGAAGACCACCGCCAGCACACGCTTATGGATGTGGGTCAGACGCCGGCGCCCACGGTTTTTGTGGCTCTCAGGTGAGTCCCCCAGCAGGACCCGTGCGATCCTCCGCGTCCAGCACCGGATGTCCTGCCAGCGTTTCCTCACCTGGGCTAGGCGCCGCTTCCGACCCTCCGTCCTCCTCACGGCACTGACGGCTTGCTTCCAGATCTCCCCCTTGGCACAGACGCCTACCTGTGAGGATGCAAAAGTGACAATACATCAATCCACCTTATCAATGATACAGAGACATACATATTACAAATTATGCATGTTTGAACTGGCCATAGTATGCAGCCAACTCATTGCACCTTTGTCATAGTGACATCATCCTCCTGGGAATGGGCAAATGCAGTAGGTGCCATTGAAAGTACACAGGTGGCATGAGGGGTGCAACACAATCAATGATGCAGGCTCACACTGTGTATCCCAAGCTACAACAGGAATCTGAACAGTACCCCTAAGCAGTCACATGCCCCAGCCCACTTACGCTACCTAGCAGAGTACACAGACACACACAGGCACTGAACAATCACCTGGCATTGGCAACTGCAGCTACAAACCTCACTCTGCACATGTGCCACTAGACTGGGGGTGTCACAGATGTGGGGCTGTCTCAGCACGGCAGACATCCAGCACAGCTCCCTGCTCACATCAGATGAGCAGGGTGTATCCATCCCACATGCAGCTGGGGTGCAACACTCCACATATGCACACACCCACATGACAGGGGACTCACACACACACACACCAATGTCCAGGGGACGACCACATCATTTGGACACTCTCACCACAGGTACACTGAACAGACACACATCTGTGGGTACTGGTACCTGTCACCCTGGGGGGAGCACAGACTCACATCAGGACTGTAGAAACAACATTTCCAGGATGATTAGGCAGTCCGAAAGCGGCATGCACCATGCAGTGATCGTCACAGTAAGCACCATGCTAGTGCGTTGTGCACACAGGAACTACAGCATGCTCTGCATGGGAGACATGAGCCCTTCCCCCCCTGGGAACCACTATGAAGAACCCTGCATGTCTGTCACACCTGGACACAATGCCAGAAGTCACAGTCACAAAAAGGGGCAGAGTTTAAGCTAGTGGAGTCTGCACTCACCTGCTCCCCTGGTCGACCATACAGCATGGTGTACTGTGGGAGGATCACATCCAGCAACGCCATATTCTCCTCCATGGTGAATGGCTGGGCCCTCTCCACAGACCTGGACATGGTGCCAGAGGAATCACAAGCAGCAGCAGTGTTGTGGAATGAAAGGATGTGCAGGCAAGTGCTCTCTCAAGGGAACTGGCTGCCTTATATCTTCCTTGCTGGCCTGTTTCATTGACAGGAGTACAGAGTGATTGGCTCAGTCGCATTTGCATCCTACGTGTCGTCCAATCACTTTAAAACTACCCCAGTGACAGGCTTTGCATGGTTTAAAAATTGAGCATGATGTAATGTCAACAACCACATTGCAACAAAGTATATTGTCTCCAACCGACTTCTGCTGGCCACATGATGCAAAATTCAAACCTGAAACTCGGTCTTCATGACAACCAGCATGCATTTAGGCCCCTATACTTGTCCCTCATGTGTCCCCTATGTCAATCCTATGTCACAACACAGGTACGGTGCGTTCCACAGCCCTAGGGCACCCCAAATGCATTGCAACGGACCGTACACGCGTGTGTACGGTCCCCATCACTATGGGAGTGCTGGCGTATGCGTACGCCATAGTGATACAGACCGACCCTCCACACGCGTGTGTACATTCCAAACTACTATGGCGTACACGTACGGTGAGCACCCCCATAGTGATAGGGACCGTACACACACGTGTGTACGGTCCGAACTACTATGGCGTACACGTACGGCGAGCACCCCCATAGTGATAGGGACCGTACACACGCGTGTGTACGGTCCGAACTACTATGGCGTACACGTACGGCGAGCACCCCCATAGTGATAGGGACCGTAGACACGCGTGTGTATGGTCCGAACTACTATGGCGTACACGTACGGCGAGCACCCCCATAGTGATAGGGACCATACACATGCGTGTGTACGGTCCGAACTACTATGGCGTACATGTACGGCGAGCACCCCCATAGTGATAGGGACCGTACACACGCGTGTGTACAGTCCGAACTACTATGGCGTACACGTACGCGAGCACCCCCATAGTGATAGGGACCGTACACACGCGTGTGTATGGTCCCTATCACTATGGGGGTGCTCGCGTACATGTACGCCATAGTAGTTCGGACTGTACACACGCGTGTGGAGGGTCGGTGCGTATCACTATGGCGTACGCATACGCCAGCACCACCATAGTGATAGGGACCGTAGACACGCGTGTACGGTCCGTATCACTATGGCGTACGCATACGCCAGCACCACCATAGTGACAGGGACCCCACACACGCCCTCAGAGCGTATGTACGGTGCGTTTCACACCTGACAGTGGTGACAGGCGGCACACAGGAAGGAATTGAGCTGTCATACATGGCCAAGGCTGGACATCAAGGCATTGTCTGTGCAGTACTACATGTGTCTGGCACAGGTGGGTCAGGCTGTGATGTGGCACCATACTCCTGAGGTGTGAAGCTAATTACAGTATGATGAGCTGTGTACACATGTCACGTGTGATGGTGCCCTATGTGCCACACATCCCCTTCACTCCTTTGACATGTGTGCATGTAGTACAGACTTGGTGGGCCATGCGTCACTGGCATGGCACAGTCACCGACACCCGCAAATATCCCCTGATGCCAGGTACATGTTACCCCTGACAAGTGAATGCCCGCGTTGCACGCTGTAGCTATGTCATGTGTGTGTCATGTGTTCCCATAGGTTTGCTGTAGGTGTTTGGTCAAATGCATCTGCAGTTGCTGCAACCAACATGTGTCTGTGTGTAGATGGGCATGGCACACTGTTACGCACACCAGCACACATGTGTAATCCGACGTTAGGTGTGTATGTATGCATCGACACGGAGTTCCAAAACAAGGACATATCTGCATACTCTCAATGTATGTGTGATCAGTCTTGACATGTAATCCTTCATGGCAAGGTGTGTGGTCTGTCCTTATTCTATGGCATGTGACCTGTGCCTCTAGTGTTCCGCAACCTGTCTGTACAATAAACATCCTTCTTCTGCACATATTTGGATGTCTGTAACTCCTGCAATGCGTCTGCCTGCTCACTTACACTGGCCCACAGCTAGTTTCATGGCATGGCATATTGAGGTTGAGAATCAACGTTTGTAGCTGGCTCTTGGTAGGAGTGTCACATGCCTGGCATACGTGTCCAGGGCATATTGCACAGACCTGACTCTGTATGTAGCATATGTGTATTGCCTGTTGAGCATGTGCTCTGTACATTGACATTGGTGGTGTACTGTACTCACTCTTCGTTGTCCCTTCTAATTCACTGCAGGGCTCCGCCTCTCCCTCGAGCAATTCCGGACTTGGCTGACCTGAGGGAAAATGACTGTATACGCCGCTACCGCTTCCCCCAACGTTTGATTGAGGACCTGACGACACGGCTGGCACCACACCTCCAACCGCTACACAGGAATCCTACTGCACTGACACCCAAGATGAAGGTGATGGCAGCCCTACATTTCTTGGCCACGGGTACCTTTCAACATACCATTGCCCATGTCGATGGCATGTCCCAAACCATGTTCAGCCGTGTTCTGCATGATTTTTTAGAGGCCATGTTGGAGCACCTGGATGAGTTCATTAAATTCCCAACTCCTGAGCAGTTGACAGCTGTCAAGTGTGAGTTCTATGCCCTGGGAGGGATGCCCCATGTCATTGGGTCCATAGATGGAACACATGTGGCTTTGGTACCACCACAGGCACAGGAGGTAGCCTTCCGTAACCGCAAGCATTACCACTCCATTAATGCCCTTGCGGTGTGTCTTGCCAACATGGTGATTTCACATGTCTGTGCTCGTTTTCCAGGATCAGCACACGATGCCTACATCATGAGGCGTAGCAGGGTGCCTGAAATGATGCTACAGCTGCGCAACGAACGAGCATGTATTGTTGGTGGGTATACTCTGGCAGTCCTGTATTTAACGTCATCTTCCTGTCTTACTGCTTCTCCTGACCCACTCTTGTCCATGATGTTTCCATGTAGGGGACGCTGGCTATCCCAACATGCCATGGCTGATCACGCCTCTCCGCAACCCCAGCACGGCTGCCGATCACCGCTACAACAACGCCCATGGGCGGACCAGGCGAGTGATAGAGAGGACGTTTGGCCTCCTGAAGAGCCGATTCCGTTGCCTCCACAAGACCGGTGGCGCACTCCCATATGCACCGGTGAAGGTCTGCAAGATATTCCTCGTGTGCTGCATGCTGCACAACATGGCAGTGGAGAAAGCTGTGCCACTCATCCTGGATCCAGATGAGCAGGACCATCCACCTGTGGAGGATGAAGGGCTTGGTCACGAGGCAAGTGATGTGGAGGAGGAGGAGGCGGTAGAGGACATGCGGAGTCGGCTCATACGCAACTTCTTTGCTTAGTGGTGAGTTCCATTCTCTGAGTGTGCACGCATTGGGCTGTGTGTGGCAAGTGTTGCAATGTGTGTGTCCATCTGCATGTCTTCCAAGTGAGTCAGAGGTGTGTTTGGATGTGTCACTCGAGTGATGGTGCAATAGAAGAATGTTTTTCCAGAGTCATCATTATCACCTAGCATGTTGACAACCTAATACGTGTCGAGTACATGCACATGCATGCGGATGTGCTTCTTTTGGCTGACTTCTGGTGTGTCTCCCATCCACAGGTACTTGCGCATGCTGTCTGCTGGTGGCATTGTTGTGCTCCTGCCATTCTTCATGAACACAGCAACATGTGCTGAATCAGCGTTACATGCACGGACAAGTTCGAAAATCTCCTTCGGGTAAGGGATGCCGCACGGCTTTTTGGGGTGGTATTTGTTTTGAATGTGTGTGCACTGCTCCTGTTCATGTTTGGATACTTTACATACATGTAGAATCACCATGGGGCACATGACATGGAGCAGAATTCACCTGAATTGATGGTCAGACTTGGTGACAGTCATCTGTAATGGGATTGTGGATTGTGATGGAGCCATCAATGTGTGTAACACTGCCCTCGGAAACATACGTGTTGCACCTGGTTGACATGGTGTGTGAATTCCCCATTAGGGGCTCAATGGTGTATAGCAGCCTCTCCGTGAGCAGCAGGGGGTGTTTAGCTGTAACCCGTCACTTGTGTGCCAGTGCCATGGATTTCCAGCATCTGTGGTGGTAAGGGGGGTGCCAGTGTTGGTCCCACGTGTTCATCCACATGACCTGTGTATGTGTTGACAGAGTTGCATTAGCATTCCGACACACATGAGTAATAAAGGTGTCCCTCTGCCTCCAAGGTGCCTCATCTCTGTCAATGGTGGTCTGTTGCCACTGTGCATGCGGCATGTCTGGCATTGTTCTCAGAGATGGTGCATATGAGTCTATGTGTAGAGTAGCAAGATGCAAGCTGTTTGTCAGGGATTAGATTCTGTATTGTGCATGATGTCCATGGCTGTGTAGGTATTGTGGCATGTCAGTCTCCACGACGGCCACTGTGCTGCATGTGAATCCATTGTGTGTGTGTGTGCCATGTTGAACCAGACATTCCTTCCTTGACATACACCTTTTGCATAGTTCCTTCCTGAGATCCTTGTCTTTGTGTGCTACTTGTGGCATTGTTTCCTTGACATGGCGCATGCTGCTGCAGGCCCTGCAGCAAGGGCACCCAGTGTCCACGCAAACAAGCTGGTGTTCATCATGGATTGCTTGCTGACATGTGCTATGCTGATCAGCAGCATCTGTGCCTCATGCGGCAGCACACTCTGCATTATGCACAAGATCCCCAGTTCCATCCACCTCAAGGCAAGAGGGAGACCATCCCACAGGTCAACTACGACATCCGTGTCTAATCCTACCCTGCACTCTACGGACATGTGCGTTAGAAATCCCATGATACTTGTTCACATCCAGGGTGCATCTGCACAGCTCTGCTACTACATCCGGCGACCAGGCCACATCAACGTCCAACAGAGATGGGGGAGTGGATCACTGCCAGCTGCAGGATGACCTTCTCAATCCACGAACACACTCAGGATGCAGCCCACAACCACAACACAACCTTGTGGCACTGTGATCCAACACCCAATTGTGCCATCTCCATGCATCCAACCTTGGCTGGCCCACCATTCTCCACATCCACCTGACTCAAGCATGCAGGACATGGTTCTGCCACATGTCTACACATACCTGGGACTCCCACCCCAGGACACTCCACATGATCCCTGACCTCTGCGCATGACTGTTGCTCTTCTAAATAGGTCTGTAGGCACAGTTGTGCGGGCACCCCCTCAGCTGGTTGGGCCCATCACGGGTGAGTATGGTGCTCCATGTCTGTCTTGGATGGTACATTGTGACCCATGTGTGTCCTGTGCCAGACTCAGACCCCAGGGTATGGATGTTTGGAGTTACTTCTGAAATCAGGCATGGTTTGACTTTACAACACACACATGCAGTGGAATAATGCAAACTGAGGGCATCATCTTGTGATTGTGATGATTTTTATTGGTGCTGGGGTACGTGTTTGGGGGGGTGACAAGAGGTGCTTGGCGGGAGTGTAGAATCCAAAGTTCACAGGGGGAGTTGGTATCCTGCCATTGAAAGTCATCAGAGTCTGTGCCACAGTCTTTGTCAACATTGGTCAGACAGTGACCAGCAAGGCCATGTGGCAGAGAATGTCAGTTGCTGCTGTGCTGCTGTTGGGCCAGAGGGCCAGGTGCCAGGCCAGGTGACCTGGGAGATGGTGATGTTCCGCTGACTCTCACGGTCTTTTGCGTGGACGACCCACCTTCCTGCGGGGACCCTCAGAAGCAGGCCTTGACGATGCTAGGGACGCTCCGTCAGATGAATCCTCCTCCTCCTCCTCCCTCCCTGTTTCTGGTGCTGGTCTACGCCTGGTGGCACAGGGAGGGTTTGCCAGGCTTTGGGCGATGTGACGGAGTGATTGGCTCACGTCCCTGTGCACCGCCAGGAGCTCTGCCAGTCTTGCCTCCATCCATCCATGGTGTTGTAGATGACTGGCATGATGCTCGACCTGCAGGGTCTTCATCTCATTGAGGGTCTCCACTACCTGGTCGATGCCTCTGGAGTCACGCCGGTATGCGTCCAGGATGTTTCTGACGTGTGACATTGCCGGGTCCTGAGCCAACTGGGCAGGTTCGCGCCTCTGCCGTCCTCCACTCCCACCACCCCTGCCCACTTGCGCCTGGCCTGCCGTTGTGGGCACATCGGGTCTCCGGGACCCCTGAGGGATGGCATTTGCGGTGTCGCCTGCCTCCTCCTGGGTGCCCGGAGAACCTTGTCCCTCCTGGACAGACTGGCTGTGTTGTTGTGTGCGGGCAGGGCTCCTGGGTGTCTCCTGGGATGTGGCAGGAATGGGGGTGGTGGTTGGCACAGTTGTACCTGACGCAGGTGCTGCAGGTGGTTGGACACCAGAGGGGCCAGGTTGGTCTGGGTCATCCACGGAGTGGTGAGAGTCGTCGCTGCCGGTGGGGTCCTCTTCACGCAGAGCCTGGTCCTGTGAGTCTTCCACCCCAGTGTTGGGGGGAGATCGACGACTTTGACCTGTGTGTGAGAGAGACAGTGTTAATTGTGTTACATGCGACATCCATGTTTAATTCATTTTTGATTTGGCACAGTTCCTCTGGGTGGTTGGATTTGGCTAGCATTCCTCTCACAGTGCACTTGTGCATGGGTATGTCCCTTGGCCACAGCTTTCGACACTTTACCTATGTGTGACACAATCTTAGTTGATGCATCTTTTGGGAACGCAGTCAGCAGTGTAGTGAGCGGGCGTAGCAAGCCATGCAGAGCCGCCTTACGTGTTGCACTGTACGTGGCCAAATGTTGTTTTTTCCATGCTATTTGAGAATGCAGGTAGGTAACTTAACAATTTGTGACAGGGTTCTGACAAACACAGTGGGTGGGTATACTGGGTGTAAGGTTCTGTTTGTGCCTGCAGCACGGATGTACTCGTGCACAGATTGACACATGGCCCAGTGTTTATCAAAGGTTGAAGGGGGGGTTCACGCAGTGCCAAACCTTGTCTACATACACACAGTCCACCTGCTGACGAGCGGACATGGCCACACAACCCAAGGGTGATTTGGTCTCCCTCTGTCTCCCTTTCTCCCTCCCTCTGTCAGCCTCCTCCCTCTGTCCGTCTCCCTTTCTCTCTCCCTCTGTCAGCCTCCTCCCTCTGTCCGTCTCCCTTTCTCCCTCCCTCTGTCAGCCTCCTCCCTCTGTCCGTCTCCCTCTGTCTCCCTTTCTCCCTCCCTCTATCAGCCTCCTCCCTCTGTCCGTCTCCCTCTATCTCCCTTTCTCCCTCCCTCTGTCAGCCTCCTCCCTCTGTCCGCCTCCCTCTATCTCCCTTTCTCCCTACCTCTGTCAGCCTCCTCCCTCTGTCCGTCTCCCTTTCTCCCTCCCTCTGTCAGCCTCCTCCCTCTGTCCGTCTCCCTCTATCTCCATTTCTCCCTCCCTCTGTCAGCCTCCTCCCTCTGTCCGTCTCCCTTTCTCCCTCCCTCTGTCAGGCTCCTCCCTCTGTTCGTCTCCCTTTCTCCCTCCCTCTGTCAGCCTCCTCCCTCTGTCCGTCTCCCTCTATCTCCCTCCCTCAGTCAGCCTCCTCCCTCTGTCCGTCTCCCTTTCTCCCTCCCTCTGTCAGCCTCCTCCCTCTGTCCGTCTCCCTTTCTCCCTCCCTCTGTCAGCCTCCTCCCTCTGTCCGTCTCCCTCTGTCTCCCTTTCTCCCTCCCTCTGTCAGCCTCCTCCCTCTGTCCGTCTCCCTTTCTCCCTCCCTCTGTCAGCCTCCTCCCTCTGTCCGTCTCCCCTTCTCCCCCCCTCTGTCAGCCTCCTCCCTCCCGCTGTGTGTCTCCCTGTGCCCACCTCTGTCTCTGTCCCTCTCTCTGCCCCTCTCCCTCCCTCTGTGTGTCACCCTCTGTCACCTCAGCCCAGCTTCCTGGGCACACACAGTTTGCAGGTCTTTCAAAGGCCATTGGCTTGTTCATGTGGGTTTGTTTCTTCTCTGCCGGCACCCATTGGGCGGAGTGTCTGAGTCTGCGCTGCTGCTGTGGTGGTGTATGCTGACACTCTTTCAGTGTGCTGCGTCTTCATTAGCTGCTGTTATGTGCAAATTGTGCCTTCATACCCATGTCGTCCTGCAACGCGGCCACCATTAGCAGGCAAAACAGTACTGTGTGGGGACACAATGTTTGTATGGCTGTGCCCTAAGCCATATGGGCTGAGGGCATTGTTGTGTGCTTCAGAGTTGCTCTATGTTAGTTTTGAGGCCCACCCTCCCGGCATCGGGGACATCCTGTCTTGTGTTGGTGTTTTGTGTGGCCTGTGACTTGGCATGGCCTTGCTTGGGGCATGGGGCATGGGGCATGGAGGCGCTAGTGGCATGTGTGTGTTTTTGGAGTGTGGTTGTGTCCGGTTCTGGCTTTGGGGGGGTTGCGTGCATGATTGGTATTTGGGTTGTATATGGCGTTCCCCCCATGTGAGGTGAGTTGTTTGTGTACTCACCAGGCTCTCGGACTCCTTCTAGTCCGTCTACTCCCAACGGCGGCAGCGTGGCCATCACCTTCTCCTCCCAGGGATGGTAGTGTACCGGTCTGCGGGACGGACCTCCTCCAGTGATGTTGTCCTGGTTGTGGTCGTCCGTCATTTTGCGGCGGACCGTCCTCTGCAGATCGTACCACCTGGCTTGGCACTCATGCCTGGTCCTTCTGGTGGCCCCAACAGCATTCACGGAATTGACTATCCTCTCCCACATGGCAGATTTTTCGGATATGCTGGTCCGTCTGACCAATGTTCCAAAGAGCTGTGGCTCGACTTTGATGATTTCGTCGACAAGGACCTCCAGCTCCTCTTTGTGAACTTTGGATTCTTGTTAGTGGGCATGGTGTGGGGTGTGGGTGTGGATGGTTGTGGGGGTGTGGGTGTGGATGGTTGTGAGGGTGTGGGTGTGGATGGTTGTGGGGGTGTGGGTGTGGTTGTGCAGGTGTGTGTGTGTGAATGTGATGAGGGTGTGTTTGTGATGGTGGTTGTGTGAAGGAGTGCAAGTGTAAGGTGTATTGATGGTTGAAGTATGGTGCAGTGCGTTGTCTCTGGGGTCTGGCAGCAGTGGATCTGTTGCAAAGGATCATGGTTTGTGTGTGTTGGGCCTTTTTATTGGTCCATTTGTGGGTGTGGCTGTATTTGAACTTTGGGTGGGTGTGTTATAAGGAGTGGTAGTGGTTTGGGCCTCTGTTTATCTGTTTGTCAGTTGCAGGTCAGTGTATAGGATGTATTTGGCCTTGTTGGATATGTTTTGTGGTGTTGTGTGCCTCGAATTGACTCTCCTTGTGTTTTTTTGGTTTGTCCTGGTTCAGTAGGAGTGTTTTTTGCGTCTGTACGGTGCGTACATGGGCCATGTTGTTGTACAGTGCTGTCCTTTGCTATGGCTTAATACGACTCGTACATGCGCGATGTTGGGTGAGGGTGCTGGTGTGTGGGCCTGGGGTAGGGTGCGTACAAACACGGGCAGGGTGTTGGTCCGCACCGTCCATCGGTGGTGGTGTTTCGCACCGTACATACAGGGGGGGCTGGGTGTAGGGTCCGTACATACACGGGTGGGGAGTTGGTACGCTCCATGCATACACGGGTGGGGGTACGGTCCGTACATACACGGGTGGGGTGGGGGTACGGTCCGTACATGCACGGGTGGGGAGTTGGTACGCTCCATGCATACACGGGTGGGGGTACGGTCTGTACATACACGGGTGGGGGTACGGTCCGTACATACACTGGTGGGGTGTTGGTACGCTCCATTCATACACGGGTGGGGTGTGGGTACGGTCCGTACATACACTGGTGGGGTGGGGGTACGGTCCGTACATACACGGGTGGGGTGGGGTTACGGTCCGTACATACACGGGTGGGGGTACGGTCCATACATACACTGGTGGGGTGTGGGTACGGTCCGTACATACACGGGTGGGGAGTTGGTACGCTCCATGCATACACGGGTGGGGGTACGGTCCGTACATACACGGGTGGGGAGTTGGTACGCTCCATGCATACACGGGTGGGGGTACGGTCCGTACATACACGGGTGGGGGTACGGTCCGTACATACACGGGTGGGGGTACGGTCCGTACATACACTGGTGGGGTGTTGGTACGCTCCATTCCTACACGGGTGGGGTGGGGGTACGGTCCGTACATACACGGGTGGGGAGTTGGTACACTCCATGCATACACGGGTGGGGGTACGGTCCGTACATTCACGGGTGGGGGTACGGTCCGTACATACACTGGTGGGGTGTTGGTACGCTCCATTCATACACGGGTGGGGTGTTGGTATGCTCCATTCATACACGGGTGGGGTGTGGGTACGCTCCGTACATACACTGGTGGGGTGGGGGTACGGTCCGTACATACACGGGTGGGGTGGGGGTACGGTCCGTACATACACGGGTGGGGTGGGGGTACAGTCCATACATACACGGGTGGGGTGTGGGTACGGTCCGTACATACACGGGTGGGGAGTTGGTACGCTCCATGCATACATGGGTGGGGGTACGCTCCATGCATACACTGGTGGGCGTTCGGCGCGTACATCCGCGGCCAGGGGGCGTTTTGCGCGTACATGCGGGGTCTGTGGTGGGGTGTTCGGCGCGTATGCGGGCACGTGTCTCCATGGTTGCTAAGGGAGTTCGGTCCGTACGGTGTTTTTTCCATACAGTTGTGAAATCGAAAGGTCGGGAGTGATCGTACTTGCGCGGTCGGACTTCATTTTTCCGATTCGTACGGTAATTCGTCCGGGGATGTGTCGGACACAATTTCCGACCCGAGGACGTGTGGGGAAATGTTCTGGATGTGATTCGTACGGAGTTTTTCCCATGCGAATCGTACTTGGCAGTTTGCACGCTACTTGTACGATTCGTACGGAAAAAAATCCGGATCCAATTCGGACGGGGGAAATTTTTCCAGGATCGGAATCGGCCCCTTGATGTCAGCAGCAAACCCTTAACTAGCACAGTCGTACTGCACATGGAATGTGACAACAATGTTATTCACTCATTATATGTAGGCATTTAAGTCATCTATGTATTTATTGATTTTATTCTCTCTAGCGAAAAAAGGGAATTGCAGCACATTGTCCTATTTCAATGGGGAAGGATGGTACAAGATTCCAAATATATTTAACTCAAGTACATTATGCAATCACAGACCTATAACTTTAGGAGGTTGTTTGCAATTCGTTATGTAGGTTTTGCACTGTGTTTCCAGGCTTTTATAATGGTAAGTAAATCAATACAATGCTTTGTGTCGCTGTGCGCCACGCCTGTGCCTGCACAAAACCTTAGTAAGTAACCTCCAACCACATGGTTGTACACAGTAGTTCTTCAATGCAATAAAGTATAGTCTGAGTGCAGCACTTATTATGTGTTGTAACCAAAGCAAGCTGGAAGTTAATGGAACATGGGCATTTCTGCCACCAGTTTTCATACATGTTCCTAAACGAAACCGTTGATACGTCACTACATATTGCCAGGTAGCAACTGATAAAGGAGCATTGTAATGTTACTTCTCAGTGTCTCGGCTAGGTTGCTGATAAGACATTGCCTGCGGAAGCTGCAAACCATACCTTACCAGTCGACTTGCTTTTAGGGGCTTCCTGATGCAGGTAACCTAACCGGGAGAGGCGGTGGCCTTCCGGCCAGAGCTGCCGACTTTGGAGCTGGGGAACCAGGTCAAAGCCTCGTCGTTGGCTCAGCTTCCTGTGATTCTGGGCAAATCACTTAATCTCCCCATGCCTGCCAAAAAAGGAATGTTTCCTTGTGTAAAGTAACTGGTGCTCCAATACCTTTGGGTTGAGTGTGTGATATATAAATCTGCAACAACAACAAAATGTGTCAATACATGATGCAATGTCGGGAAAGGGCCATTCTGCTATCGTTTTATCCAGCAGAGTTAACAGAACTTCTGGCCTTCCAAGTGTTTTCTAGCTGCATTGTGGGCATCATGAGTCTTCCTTTTCATAACATTTTGAATTTTGTTCAGAATGTATGTAAAAATGGCAGATGGAACTGTACAAATAAGAGCAAATTTTAGGAGTCCGGTGACATTATATTTGATGGGGTGAGGCTGTCCTGCAGTGGGGGTTGTGGGGCAAGTCATACTAGTAGTTATCAGGGCCAGACTGGGAATGCAAACCAGCCCTGGTGATTACACAGGACCGGCGGGGGCGGGAGGAGGATGGGGGTGGTGCAGGTGCTTTTGTTACAGGGGGCCGATATTGTAGCACTGATGCAAAACTGGCCCCAAGTAACAAAAACAGTCCCCACTGGTCCAAAACGTACCCCAACCCTTCCTGCCCACCAGGAAAATACCTGGTGCCCGCTACAGCAAGTCCAACCCTGGTAGTTATAGTGAATCCAGTTTATCCTGTTGAAGTAATTACTCAGGGATAGAGTGTGAAAAAGTAGGCCAGGCCACTAGGCATTTTACATGCAGTTCCAATACCTGAACGTTATGTACCATATCATAAAAAGGAAATGCCCAATGATTTTCAATGACATGCATCATGGTTTGAATGGGGGGTTTGAATGGAGATTACCGCATGTAAAGGAGACTGTTAGAATAGGACCCTTTATTCCTTCCAGGACTTACATGACTGGTATTAAGGGGACCCTGGACCTACGAGTACATAATTTGGATGTAGCTCAGGTACAGCAGTTATTTACAGAACTAGTGATGGTGAACAGACAACTTTGACAGTATGTCTTACAGACATTAAGGACTAATGTTGGAGCCCTTTTAGTTCTACAAGGACCTCCTCCTAAACAGGCAATTAGTACATAGACTATAGGCGAGCGAAATTCCCTTTTGGATCACTCATAAAACTAATCAGTTGGAAGCAGTCTGTCCTCATACAGCACCCCAATATAATCATAGAATATTGACTCTGTGCTGTCCCCCTGGTATGGTATCACCTGTGTAGGATTGTACTACTAAGGAGATTATTTGCTAGCATAAATACCAATAAGAATGGTACACCCTCTTTAGCAAAATTAACAGATGTTCTGAAACAAATACAAAATTAAAATTAAGCTGTTCTGACATTTGATTTAGGTATGAAGGGGATAGGTAACTTTGAAACTGTCTCTTCACTAGTTCTTAGTAAGGCTTAAGATGAAACGGCTTAGTTGGCCATGTGCCAGCATTTGGCCGTAACACCTTCAAAGGAGTCTGAATGTGAATTACATAAAATTATTTCAGAAACATAAATCCAGTGGTGTAACAAAGGCCCCCGCAGCGCCCGTAGTGCATGGGGGGCCTGAGATTCAGGGGACCCCTCAGCACAGTACCCAGGCCTGAGAGCTCCTCAGTGTGTCCGAAAGGGGGCTTCTCCCTGTACTTTGCAGGGGGGGGGAGCTTAAGTTTCCTTACACCACTGCATAAATCCATAGGTCAAGGTACCTTGGGCACTCATCCAGTGAAGCTACAGCTCCAGTATAAGACTGACTCGAAGGGGAAAGCTCTGGAAACCAAGAAAAAGGAGACCGCTAGATGGCCGGATCACCGCCACAACAGGAACACAGAGAGGTGGGTTTAACCTCTCTGGACTCAGTAAAAAAACTCGAAGGTTTGATCGATATCCATTACTGAGAGCTGTTTTCCTCCTCTTTGCAGTGCAGGACACTGTTGATAGACGCTCAGAAAAAGCTGAGAGGAATAAGTATCATAGGAAAGACGAGAATGCATGAGAGAAGAGAGAGAAAGTACAATCATTGTGATCTGAGCATCTCATAAAGAAGGAAGATGAATGTTCAGATTAAAGAGCTCATTATAAGAAGAAGAATGTAGCGAGTTTATTAATAAAGAAGCATGGCTCAGAAAATGTGAGCACTTCTTTGGAATGGGACATGGGCAGCAGCACTTCTGGACAGCACAGAAGCAATAACTACAGCCCGCTGGACTCTTGAAGAGTATTTGGCCACAACTCAAACTGATGTATATATTCATGGAGAGAGTGACAAGATGGACACTTAGGGCCTTGGCACTGCCGTGCTCACGGTGGCGGTCCGACCACTGCCACACTGCGGGCCCACCCGCAGTATTACAAGTGTGGTGGCCACAGGACCTCTGCATCCATTGGTGATACAGGATCTCGTGGTAGTCGCACAGCGGCAAGGAAGCTGCAATATGCTGGTAGTGCCACAGTGGCACCACCAATCATGTTACTAGCGTATTACAAGTTACCTGTCTACAGCCCCTTTTGTGGAAGTTAGGCCACAATGAAAAGGGTAGCAGAGAGGCAACAGAGGGGGCCTTAATAGGGCCCCCTGCCACTCCTGGGCCTGGGGGTGCATGCCGGGGCACACGTTGGGCCCCTCTGGATCAGAGACCCCAGTTCCTGCATGGTGTGGCATGCATCACACACCATGCTGGAATGTGCAGCCGGCGCTCTTGCGGTCAGAGGTCTGCATTTTAGGCACTCCTATGAGCCTAACAGACCACCGCAGTCAGACCGCCACTCACCATGGATTACACTCATAGTCTGGTGGGCAGGCACACTACAGCCTTGGCGGTCCTCCAGCGGATGGCTCGATGGCAGCGCCACTGGAGGGCCGCCAAAGTCTAAATAAGGCCCTTAAACTCTCCTGAGTGTATAGAGTAGCTATTCAAATACATGGTAATAATCCACATTTATTGGATGATTTATGATGTCACCCTAGCTGAGGATGACTGGCTTCCCCCATTTTATGCGAAGTATAAATGAGAGGGGGTCATACATGGGGGTTATACATCAAGTGGTTTCTTCCTTAGTGACCATGGGTCTCAGGGATAAACATGCACATGTATGAGCTTTAAAGCAAGAGCCAGCATTGACTAGAATTCAAATGAGTGCAGTAAAGAGTCTCTGGCACATATGATTCCCCTTCGATGTGAGCCACAGGTACAAGCTCAATATCCATTACAGTCAGAGGCGAAGCATGATATAAAGGCCAACCTAGATCAATTACAATACCAGCTTATTATGACAGTCTGTTGTCCCTTGACTATGAATATTCCTCTTTTTCCAGTTTTGAAACTAGACAACTCCTATAGAATTATTCTAGATTACAGAACTTTGAATACACACACATGCACACATGCGATGCAAAAACAATTCACAGTACTGGGCTGATGACAAACTAGTTAGGGTAAAGAACAAACCAACTTTGGAGATTGCTAATGATTTCTTCAGCCAAACTTGGGGGCATATTATCAAGCACGGCGTTAAAATTATCGCCGCTTTAGCGGCAGAAAACTGCCGCTAAAGCGGCGATAATGGGCTTGATAATATGCCGCAGAGAATTCCAATAGAAGCCCATGTTGCCACCAGAACATGGGCTTCTATGGGAATTCTCAAGGGCGATAATTTTAACGCCGTTTCTTGATAATATGCCCCATATTGTCTGAATCACAATAGTTTCATGTGGTTGCATTTAATATTGCAATAAAGGACTCCTGCAAAGATGTGAAATAGGCTGAGGTTATTTATAGTCAGAATAATGGTGATCATACAAGTTGATCCTGAAGTGTTGTTGTAAATTATATACATATAAAATATTGTTGGTGAGTTAAATGACATGATTCAAAATAATTATTTTAATATGACACTGTATGACTAGAATGGAATAACCTTGAAGGCCCATTATCAAACAGACAAGATCCTAGATATTCTCTTTATTCTCCAGTTGCAGTGACTATATAGAGTGTAGGTAAACTGTACTAACGTCGGCTGTCAAAATCTAGGGGGGAGGCGGTCCGGGCATGAGATTTTGGGGCGGCGGCCTCCCCCCAAACCTCCGCTCTCACCCAGCCCCCATACTTCCCCCCCTGTGATTAGATACAGCCGCCACGAGCGGCATTAGGTCTAACCACGCCACTGGTTAAAATCAAGTTTTGGTTCCACTAAAAAATGTGTAGAAAATAAGTGATGAAATGGATTTAGCTTATTTCAGTCTTGGTCCAAATCCACATCCTTAAAATGATTTCTGCAGCCATACTAGACAGTAGGACTTATTCAGAAAGAGAATCTGCTGAGAGCATATGAGAGACATACATACAAATAATGCAGACCACTTTCAAAGTCTGAGACAAGGGTTTTCAAACTCAATCTAAATTTGTTTATGCTATCTTTTTTCCTACATATTCTGCTTTGAACAAACTCAGAGGAGTCTTGAACTCTTTACTGCATGGACAAGATCAAATGTATGCCTTAACACAATTGAGTTGGACATTACAAATGCCTACATCTTACAAAGCCCCCTGGTCTCCAATGAACATAACTGGTCTTCTCTACCTTATATTCTCTCTGCATGACTGCAAACTATCTCTAAAAAGAGACATGCTTCAGTCTTCTCTCGATTGAGCCGGTAGAAAGTATATCTTTTTCACCCACAAATGATCCACATTGAATGTAGTTATTATATGGGGTTATTTCTTTGCTTTTACTTTTAAATCTTCAGTGCAAAGTAAGTAAATGTTAGTGCTTGCTGGAGGTTTCTTTTTGTATATCATGTCAGTGGATAGTCATAAGCTCTCTCTACACTGTTGACACTTTCACTAATTTGTTTTTTTAGCGTTTATCAAACCCTCAGGGCCTGATTTAGAGTTTGTGGACAGGGTACTCCATTGCAAACACAATGGAGTACCCTGCCCATCAATCCCTCGGTCTGTCCACCTCATTTAGAGACAGGCAGACCTCAAGTACTCCGTCAATTGAGCCCTGTTGGCTCTATATATGTAACACTTCCTCCGATGGCCGGATGGAGTAGGGGGCCGTCCAAGGAAGGGCATTACACCGCCCACTACATCAGAGTGAATGGCATAATGCCTTTTTTATTCCTCTCGGTCATCGCCAGGAAAAACCTAACACAAATCCCAACTCACCCAAACACCCTAGGAGAAAATTCCTATGGTGTGTGTGTGGGGGGATCATAAGATTTTTGTTTTTCAAAAACAAACTCCCACTTTGAGAGGTACTTTTAGAAAAAAATAAACCTTTGAAATGTTGGATAGCCGTCCGTCATGGCTGAATGTGCTGCCTGTCAAACGTTTCTTACATTGACCGAAATCACCATGACGGCAATGCCTGTCAATGGAGAGCTGTTCGTGGGGTGGGAGACATATCTAAATTTGATGGGCAGAGGTCCCTGGAGATATTGGAGGTAATGTTTTGATTCTTGATTTTAAGGCACTGTTTTCACTAGCACCATCAGGTCTTTTTGGCAAACTCTCCCTTTTGGCCACCTGGGGGAATGGGGACGAGAGACAGGGCAGTGAGGTGATAACACAGCTCTAAAGTACGACGTGCACAGCTAGAAAGTTGTTGGTTCAAGTCCCAGTAACTCAGCCTTACAAGCTGTGGGACTGGAAACTGGTGGCTATACATTATCACACTGCCAATATGATGCAGTAGTAAATTGATGTGTCACTGCATTTCACAGGTGCCTATTAAGACACATACTGAGGCTCATGTGCCATTGTGCACTTTCGGGGTACCCCAACACCCAGAATTGCTGTCCCCGAAATGTATTGGCCTCCTCACTTTGGCAGCGACTTTGCCTTGTCGTCTCTTAATCTCATTTTTCAGGCCCTTGCTAATTGCTGGTTTCTGTGTTAACCACCGTTTTCTATGCAGTGGTGCCATGCACTTCTTCACATTATCCAGTGAGATTCCTTCACATACTACAGAGTTAAAGGGATCATTTTAGTCTCTATTGTGTGACAACTGGGACACAATGGGGTATATTTGCAAATAAATGTCGGAGCGCGGTGCTATGCCAAATTTGGCAACGCCGTGCTCCGACATTTATTAAACGCAGGGATGCACCGTATTCACAAGAATAGGGCGTACCCCTGTGTTCACCCTAGCGCTGGCGCAAAAAAGCTGCATAGCGCCAGCACAGGCACCCTGCTGCCATGTTGAAAGGGTGCATGCACTGCAGGGGCGATTGTTTATGTGCAAGAAGGGCAGTGGTGGCTCCTCCGCTAAGGCGGAAGCCTCGCCCCACTGCTTTTTAGCAGTGAAAAAAAATGATAATAACTCAATACTAATATCATTTCATTTGTTCCTGCTGCTGTTGCAGCTTTGCAGGTCAGTCGGTGCTGGTCTGACAACAGCAGCAGGGGAGTTTGTAAGTGTGCATGAATGTTTGGCCAGCCGTCTTGGGCCGGCAAAACATTCATGCGCACTTTTCATGTTCTCCACCCTGGCTGTATTGCAGCATGGGTGGAGAACATGCCCAGGCTCACACTGCTTTTCTGAGCACCGAATCACGGCATGCAGACCAATTGCAATGCTGCATTGCAGCGTTGTGATTGGCTATGGGGAGCCTGGGTGTGCTTCCTGTTCTTGCCACAGCGAGGGACTACTGAGGAGATATCGGCGAGGAAGTGGCGAGAAGGTAAGTTTTTTCTTTCTTTTTTTTTTTACATCCGTTCCCACCTGTCCCCCCCCTGCCCTGCCACCCCCGATCTATGCCGGCTGCCACTGAAGAATTGACACCTTCCTGCACATAAAGAATCATTCATCACGATTTGCTCTTTCTATGTGTGCTGCAGACTGCAGTACACGTAGAAGAAGCAGAAAACAAGGAGAAATTTATAATTTCTCCTTGTATCACCATGGTAAGACCACGTATTCCCTGGCATTAGAATTTGGTGCTGCCCAGCCTTGTAAATCTGAGGCAGCGTCAAAAAGCAATAGGTGTTGTGGTGGAACACCTACTCCAACACCCATTGCATGCCCCTTTGGCGCAGAGGACTGCAGTGGAAAGGGGAATATGTACAAGGTGGCGTAAAGCCATGTTAAGTGGCTTAGTGCCACCTTGTAAACATGGGAAATGGCGCTAGGCCACGTGAGCGTCAAAAAAGTAACGCTCCAGTGCCGATCGGGGCTTTTGCATTTGCCCCAATGTTTTCCATAAATATTTTATCTCTTGCACGGGTGGTTTATCAGCTTGTGTTTGAGGCAGGTTGGTATATTTGAGAAGATCCTTTTCTCTGCACAGCCATGCCCGCCATGCTATTCGTCCAATAAATTCTGCAAACCCCTGAAACCCCGTGATGCCTCCAAAGAGGAGACAATTCAGCTGGAGAAGAAACATGATCAAAGACGGGTCAAGTGGATGGGATGAACTGGATCCTAGAGAGAATATCGTAGCCATCCGCAGTGCTACCATGACCACTAAGAAGGGCAAGGAAGATGCCTCTAGAATTCCATGAACATCTGCCTTCTAGTATCCCAGCTATCTACCTACCTTGGAGCAAACATTAATAGTCCAATGCAACTGTCTCCCACGGGGGGTTCACAGCAATGCATAACCACCCTAGTTGAGCTTAGGGCCTGGCTAACATGAACTTGAGTATTAGCACAACAAAGTGTGGTTTTACCCCAGTCACAGAATGGGATGCAACTCGTGGGATTTAATGGCCCCAATCAACTTGGCTGCTTGATGGTAGTTTTCAAGGGATCCCTCGGTCACTGAAGCCCCAATCCCAGCAGCAACCAACGCCATCAACCTTATTATGCCAGCCCATCCAATGAGGGCTAGCATGCCCCACACTACGGAACAATTAGCTCTGCGAGGGAGCAGAGAGAGGAGGAGGAAAATCCCCATCACCAGTGCTGGAGTTAGTCCTGCAGCGCAGGTTTGGGTTAAGGTAACTGAAGGAGGGCAGGTTTCAGGGCAAGTGGTAATGCAACCACTCTCTGCACTGCCTCCATGACCATAACTAACCCAGCAAACAACTGGGGTCTCAGGGCCTACCATATCAAATGCTCTTGCTCTAGCATCAATTTCCCAGCCTAGTGTTTGCCCTCCTATTTCCCATCAATGCTACGCTAGTCGTGACCATCATAACAGAGGTGGTCACCACAGTGGAGAGAGACATTCTTTTTGGTAGTGGACCACCTACTCTCTGTGGTTAGCAGTCGCCCTAACATTGCATGTACGCTTGGAGGTGCAAGAGTAGATCTGGAAGGGAGATTTCTGCAATGTCTTCTCCCTCATAAGTTTGGGAATCACTGAAGTGAAGGGCTGGATTGGGAGGGATGGTGAAGTGCAAGTAAAGAAAGTCTAAGGTGGATTAGACTATTGCCAATAGAATCATGGGTCTCCCTATATATGCATCCATTGTTTGTGAGAAACTCCACATTTATAGACCTGCAAACAACCTACCTTCGATGATTTGCAGTGCAAGCTGTGATTGTATGAGACACCGTGCGGGCAGATGAAAGCTATCAAACCAGAGATAGCATGAGATGTGAGGAGAGTGACTCTTTGGTATAAAGAATTACACGAGGGCCACGGGTCTTCCACATTAACTGATTCCTTTCACCCTTCAAAAGATCGTGGGGAAAGGAGGCTTGGCTTGCCTGTTGGCAATTCAATAAGAAAACCTGCTCCAAAAGGAAATTTGGTCCAAGTTTAACACCATAATGTAAAATCCTTGTGAGAAACAGTCTTAGGCAGAAGTGCACAACACTAACAGGTCTACTTCAAATCTGGGGAACCGGGTTTGAGTCTCGGCAACCACGCTCAACATCCTGTGATTCTGGGCAAATCACTTAATCGCCCCGTGCCTAAAAAAAACCATGAATGTGTCCTCACGTAACGCAACTGGTGCGCATGTAAAGCGCGCTGATACCTGATTTCGGGTCAAGTTCGAGCTATATAACACTTCGAGAAAAAAGAAAAAAAACATGAACCTCAAGCAACAACAAATAATGAACATCAGCATAGACTAAGACTGACATATGAAAGAGCAAACACTACCCAAAACAGGTTTTCTAAAACATTTTTCATATTTTAAGTCGTTCATCTCCCAAGTCACACAAGCAAAAATCTTAAACAGAAAAGTTGACACTGGTTGTTTATTAATGCCACTAACCAAAACAAAGCAGAGAAAATCGGAGCTAAAATAGAAAGAATGTATTCCTGTAATGTATCGTGATATAAACACAAAGCAAAAACACAGTAAAGGCAACACACAGGTGTAAGGCACATTTTCCAGCTTCTTTCTTTTGATAAACAAGAGGTCATTGGGGAGTTGATAAGGCAACTAACCAACTAACCAGCGGCTGTTCCTCCATTAGGATGGAGGAGCGTCACTCCCCCTGCTGCGAGCACAGCAAACATGAAAAATTACATTTTAATAAAATTATTTTATTACCATTTAATTTTTCAATGGGGCCAGGCAGAGCTGAGTGTCAGGGCAGGTCCATTGCTTCTGATTGGCAGCAGCAGGGAGAAGTAATGGTTACTCCAGTTTAAAGTGCTCATTTCACTTTGGCCGGCTGTCTTGCGACGGCCAGCCTGACATACGCACTTTAAACACATCCAACCTGAGCTGTGTTAGACAGTTGAGTGGAGAGCAAACACAGTCCTCCATTGTCTGTAGGTGTTCTGAGCCAGCCAACTCCAACCAATCCTGGTACTTCTCTCATGCTGGTTAATATTCAGCAACATGAGAGAAGCGTCTAGATTGGTTAGAGGAGTTGACTCTGGGACCCTGCGCTGCCTCTGAGCTATGGACTCTGGGAAAGGAGAGGAATACGAGGCAGTGGGTAAGTATGATATTTATTTTTAACTAAAATTCCTTTTACAAGCAGTGTGAGAAACTTGCATTGCCTTGGCTTCAGCCGCAACTATAGAGCTCTCAACCATGGCACACTATTAACACTATTTATAATGGACCACGATTCACAGCTTTGCTGGTTTCTCACAGTGCCTGTAAGTGGGTCAAAATATTCACCCCACCACTGTCAAATGGAAGCAGCCGCCACTGCAACTAAACCAAAGCACTGCATGCCCTAGATGTCAAGGAGACAACCACATGCCTCCTGGTTTACTCATGCAGTTTTCTTCTCCACACTGTGTCCTCATGGCTCATATGTGTGGCGAGTACATTCTGGAACTCCTACTTAGGATGTAATGTAACAAAACTCTCAGGGCAGAGCTTACCCTCCCAATAAATAAACACAATCATTGATAAATCCAATAAGTCTCAGCTACACAAGAGTGCCAATGTGTTTCAGCCATGTTGTACGTTAGCATGGCTAAACGTTAGTGGCATAGAGGAAAGTGGCGTGGAGTGGAGTGGCATATAGTGCTTTGGAGTGTTGTAGAGTGGCATAAAGTGTCATAGAGTGTTGTGGAGTACAGTGGAGTGGTGTACGGTGGTGTAGAGTAGAGTGGCGTAGAGTGGAGGAATATAGATTGGAGAGGTGTAGAGTGGTCGTATCAGCAAAATCTACCCTCAATGATAAGTATACCTAAGTCTGCATTTTAGCAGACTGTTAGTTTTTGGAGAAAACAACTGTTTTCTCCAAAAACTAACGTCTGCAATGCGTGGGCAGCCTTGTAAATATCACGATGTGTACATCAGCGATATTTACAAGGTTGTCCTGCCCAGTGACACCCACTTTGCATCTCATTAGAGATGCAAAGGGAGGCGTCGGGTAAAAGGGTGCTAACATGCGCTAATGCATCTTATCACCCTCTTGTAAATAGGGCGATATTTTTATCTCTACTTTTTTGGCTTTTAAAAGCCAAAAAAGCGGAGATATGGCCCTTGTAATTATGCCCCTAAGTTTTTCCTGGATTTTAAGGCAACAGGCATCACCCACAAGCCCCTGTGCACATCCTCTCTTTCCTAATTGTCGGACACATCTCTGGCAAACAAAGGGGTTTAACAAATACTGAATCCCTTCTCCTCGAGCCTCAGACATTTCAACAAGAAAGCTGTATGAAGCAGCCCTTTTACAACAGTGCAACGAGAATTTTCCACTCCACTCCCTGTCTCACGTGTTATAAGGGGGAGCCGAAAGTACTCTTGTTCCAAAGACACGTTGATTGTGACTGAGAACAGCATCCACTGCCATATCATCGAATATTCATCTAACATATATATTTTTTTTCATCAGCATTAGCTACTTACATTATTTTGCTCATTGGGAAAGCGCTCTAATTAATGTTCGTGGGCCAAGTATAGGAACCTGAATAAAAAAAAAAACATACATGCATGCATGCAGCATACAATACATACATATACATATGCATTCATACATACATAAACTGCTATGCTGCCATCCCCGCCACCTGCAGGTTCAGACACCCGAAGTAAACTGAAGCTGTATGTAACATGCAATACTTCACTAATCCACCAGGTGGCAATATTTGCTTGATATTTGGCAGTCAGACAAGCTTTTAGGCGGCTTTGTGAAATAGAATGAAGAAGACAAGTTGGATAACAATAATAAAGGTATTGAATGTCTTACCATTACTGTAATATAACAGAGCTTGTTTCCAAAGGGAAGCAGCCCAATGCGATGCCGCAGAACAGCGAGGAACCTAACCAAACCCTCCCAAGAACACATAAAATAAAGAACAGCGAGGAACCTAACCAAACCCTCCCAAAAACACATAAAACTAATTATGTCTAATAACCCCTTTTTTCCGAAACTCCTCGAATCCTCTTTTGACCCATCCTCATTAGTTCCCCACGGCCATATCTATGAATTTTCAGGTTGCGCGTGGCATTGCTAACTGCTCAATAACCTTCAGTTGAAAGTCTAAGGAGTAGGTATTTTTTTCTTTCTATTTTTTCTACGGGGTTTAGCACTCAAGGGGGGGTAGCAACGTTTTTCTCTAGCAGACTTTCAATAATTCTTGCGAATGCTACGATTACTTACCTGCAGCTCGTAAACTTTTCTGCATGTGGTTTTCATATGAAAATTGGGTGTTTGGGGTATGTTTAATTTGCATAAAAAAAGATCGCCACCACCTATCGGTGCTACGAGAAACAGGGTTTGAGCTGACTCACAAGAAGATATTGCCAAACTACGCTAAGCTATTGGAAATATGGGAAACTCCGTAAACTACGGGCTGGGTAATAATCTGGTAGTATGCAAGGCTACGATCATGCAATAAACACCGCGCACACCTAGCACTAACAGTAAAATTCCACCCACCACTTATGTAGACAATAGGAAGCCTCCAAGGATTCTATGACCTGCAGAAAATGACCCTCCAATGGGTGCTTTGCTGCCGCTTCAAGTGGCAATAAAGGTAGGTTGGTTTTTCCACTCAAGACCTGAACTGAGATCTGATCATACTGGATATTCAAAGCAAAGACGATGGGGCCACTTTAAAAAATAACTTGGTGTAAATATTATTACAGCTTCTGCTCACTTTGGGGCAGATTTATAAGCCCCTTGCGCCACTTTTGCGTCACTTTTAACATGGGAAAAGTGACGCAAAAGTGGCGCATGGGGCTTGTAAATCTGCCCCTTTGTGTTCAGTAGATAAAGATCTGCAACTACACAACAGCAAGCATTTGTCAGGATATATAACAGTAAAGTAAGAGCAGATGTTGTCTCGGGTACATTTCTCCATATTGGGTTCTGTTTAAACCCGCATGCAAGGGCTGCAATGAGCATCACTCATTAGCTGAAGCACGACAAGGGAGGGTTCTGCACAGGTGATCAGCCCGCACTGGGAACCAGCACCAGGACTGGAAAACATGCTCTAACTAGGGGTGGGTGGAATTAGCGCAATCGCGTTACGCAAATCTCCGCGAAACGGTAAAAAATCTCCGCGAACACGCAGAAATTCCGCGAACACGCGGAATTGCGTGTTCGCGATGCTTTTTTCCTGTTCACAATCGCTGTTTGCGTGCTCGGGGAGAAATCTCTCGCGAACACGCATTTTGAGACCGCGAAGAAGCAAAAAATTTCGCGAAGTCGCGAAAAGCAGAATTTTGGGGAATTTCGCGTTCTCCGCGGAACGCGAAATTACGCAAATTCCGCGAGCGGGACGGAATTTGCCGCCCAGGCCTCTAACCAGCCTCACATTGCAGTGTCCAGGCTACTGAGCCAGATCCTTTCCAGTGAGTGCGGAAAGGGCTCCACCCAAATAGCTTTTTAGAAAACAAAATAGGGCCCAATGGTGTATGTCGCGGCATCACTTTTTTCTAAAGTATTCATAAGGAGCCATAGGATGAACAAGGCGTTCTGAAGATAAATTAATTCAAAATTCCAAAACGTAAGGGATAGCCACATCACTGTTCAATGCCAGCTAAGAGTTCCCAAAAGTTGGCGATGCGGCTAGTGCAAGGTAAGTGGTTTTATTTGTTTATTAATTTTATTTTCCCTATCCCGTCGTATGTCTTTCCCACCCTCCCGCCACGCCCCACCGCTCTAACCTGTACTGGCCGCGACTGTAGGTACTGCCATGATGTCAGTCCATATATCCCTGGTTTTAAAGCCTCACATGCTACCACAGTCTTCGCATCTTCGCATTACTCCCTATGCACAACATCACTACAATGCCAGAAACAACTTTGTGGGAGTATGTAAAGCTGCGGAAGTATGTCAAGCACCAATGACTTGCCAATAAACACATTTTAAAGCATCACTGTAGTGACAAAATCCACAGTACAAGTATGAACAGCACCATTTTCATGCGCTAGATTGTCATAGCATAAAAATTGCAATAGAAGCATTTGTGGGGTCTTGGCGCAAAAGCGTCTTCAAAAACCATGCTGCAAACTGCATTGTCTAAGTATGTACAAAACTATTGTCATGGCATAATTCCCAAAGTGCTGTGAAGAGATTAGCCCTGTAACCTTCCTACCAGAGTTTATGTAAGGAAAAAGAAATTCCCACAAAGAGGCTACTTGTCCGCTAATTCCAGAAGGGAGATTCGGACCTGAAACCATCCTTCAAAGAACCTAATCCAAAATCAAATATTATTACTTCTTATTATGAGCTGTACTCACAAAGTATACCAGAACTCTCAAACTTTACTCTGCTTCGTAATACCATTTCTACATTTTTTAAATCTTTTCTATATGAGTCATCATCTGAATTTTTTTTAGAAGAAGAAAAGACACCCAATCATATCCTAAATTTACTCATAGCAGCCATGATAGAAATCACAACAAAAAACAGAAAGCACACCTGTAGCATTTTGGATGTTAAGCTTGACTTTGTATATGTTCGTTGTACCTAAGAGCTTGTGTGTTTATCCCAAAGAAAAAGGTCTCTATTGCACAGAGTGATTATGGATTTGCACTTGAGTCAACTGTGAGGATTGTAGTGTATTATATGATGTGGCTGTTGCACCTCACCATGGAACACACTCACAAAACGATGCCCCATTCCTACACTAGCCATGCTTTTGTTATTGTAACCAGTGGGTGATGTTATGGTGCACACAGTATCTCCCCACTTGTACACTAGCTGTTTACAAACCTAGCACACCCCAGCATTTGTAGAGTCAACATTCTTTACCAGGTACCTCCTCTCCTTTGAATGGGATGTGGCTCTGGGCTTCCTTCTCTGGGTGTCTTTTGAGGACTCTTTGGGAGTTTCTCTCTTTATATCCCTGCCCCTTTTTTAGGTCTCGCCTGAGCCAGCGCATGCGCGGCTCTGGCGTGACATTTAGTAGCTGCTTCAAAAGTGCTACCTTGCCGGCCACCAGCTTGCTATTACGCGCATAAGCGCGAGCGACGTGCACAGCACTTTTTCTCGTCGCGCGCATGCGTGCGCACCACTCACGTCAGCACTCGCGTTTTTTTAGAAGTGTTAGTTTCCTCAAAATCAGCGCTTACAGTTAAATTCAATAATACAGTTGTAGTCATTAACTTATTGTTCACTTGCAAGACGTGGTAAATGTTCTTTTAGGACTTGAGAGGTTATCAGAAGCATTCGCAGTCTAAAAACTTACAGTGCATGCAGACAGACGCGCGTTCACTGAATTGCGACCACCACGTCTTTCTTTCACTTTACATAAAAACACAACTGGCTGAAGCATTTTCCTCCAGACATTGCAAATCGCGATCACCGCAATCCAAATAACAACCAAAGAGGAATAGGAGAGTGCCCTTTTCCTTCTTATCAATCTCTGCAAGTCAACGAAAAAGTTGGTCTGGTTTCAAAATCTATTTTTTATAAATGTATTTTGTATAGGATTGTTCTCTCGCGTGATATTTAAATAAATTATGGCAGACGAATTACTCCTACTCTTTACCATAATTTTTGCTATCTATCATCAGCCTATCTTTATTTTGTGTCTGGAATCTCCGTTCCATTCCACTGAAGACGAAATGCTTCCTTTCCAACATGTCGGCCACGTTCGGGAGCGCCGTCTGTGTCCTGCTATGACGCGCTCTCTCAGGGTGGGGCGTGGCGACAGCTGTGCTGGTGGGGTCCTGCCAGGGGTCCACACTGATTGGCTGCCACTTGTAATACTTCCAAAAAGAAACCTTTGACATGCACCATTGAAGGGAATGCGAGTGGCATAAATGCTGAAAGTTAATCAAGCAACCGCTGCGAGTGTTTAAGCTGGTACCATGTTGGAGATTAACTGGAAGGTAAGAAAGTGTGTTCCACGAGTGAGGCTTGCGCAGCGTCCTAAATCTAGAAATGCTGTCTCTGGAACATTTCCGAAGAGAAGCCTTTTGATGCGAATGTGGCTTCCCCGCAGATTATTTAGGTGTAATTGTAAAGCACTGTTATCCAACTACAACTGTCTTGTAGAGCAAGAGTTCGTTTTATTTGAAGCTGCTTTCTTCAGCAAAAGGTTTGTATGTAGGGAACTTACTCATGTTGGCTGAAATATTTTTCAGATATAGATTTGGAAATGCATAATAATATTGTGTGCTAATACATGGGTGATTTGAAACGTCAGGCAGGCGTTGCTGTAATACCTCTCATGAGTCAGTGAAGTGATTTGCTGGAAGGGTAGCATTCTATTCCATCCGTTTTGGACGACACAGGTAGGAATATGGCTTTTGATTCTCTGTCCCAAATGGAGCAAAACGGTATATAAGCACTTCCTCCTGACCCAGTGGCATTGTATGTTCTGGTTTTCAAACTTCTGACCACAGACCACAGTAGGTGCCAGCTGGAAGTGTTTAGCTCACTGAGCCATACAGGATCAAAGAGCTCTGTTATCATTAATTTCTGAAGAACTAACTCCTGAAGTGAAGTAGTTTTACAATAAAGAGAGACGTGAGGAGATGCAACTGAAAAACATTTCTAGATTATGTTATTTTCACTTGTAAAACGACAGGCCCCCTCATTTTTGACTGACATGTTGACAGAGATGTTGTTATTTACAGTCCTGGAATGAAGTGTGTCTGATTTCAGTGACATCTGCTTACCGGTGTGATTTTTTGTAGATGTGTGTCTCGCATGAGAGACAGGTGTGTGTCCGATGAGTGTGAGCGTTTAGAGGTCTGTCTGATTTTGCTTCCAGCAGGTCCGATGAGGATAACTGTGGTCCACCCGCCCACTTCATGATGTTGGTTTCTGTGCACCTGTATGCCATGGGTCTGGCTAGTGTGATTTTGAGCAGGTACGTGACAGGTTGTGTGACAGAAGCCATTTCCTGCCAAGATCCTATGAACTGCCCGATAATATGCTTCAGTCTCACACCCTTAAGAAACATTTGTTACCTCTTCTGCAACCACAGGGACAGTCTAGGTGCCTTCTTCATGACACTTGTACATTCCTAAAACACATCAAACATTTGTGTTATGTAAGGCTTTCTTGCACAGAGAGGCGGTATCAAAGGCGCTCATAGAGAACACATATGCCAATAGTACTAGCACATGTATGCAGAGGAATTTATCGGCACACTACTTATTCACACCGACAACATCAACAACCAGCATTGGCATAGCCAATAGGTCTCGCCTTTGGGACCTTATAAGTGTTTAGCCATGCAACAGTTGGTGTTGTTGCACTAAGGATATTGTGCTGCATACCTAAATACTTATAAGGTCCCAACAACGAGACCTATTGGCTATGCCAATGCTTGTTTCCCTGAAGGGGCCTGTCGTATTTCCTGTGAACACCACCTTGTGACTGTGTGGGAATTCTAGTTTATACTCATTTAGCAGCCATCTCCCCCCGCTCTTTAGGACAAGTTAACTTAGAATCTACCAGATGCTAGTGTAACAACTCTGAGGTACAATTTGTAAGTATTTTTTTACCATTAAATTGTAATGCCTCTCATAGGCCTCTACCTGATTACCTTTTGTCCAGCCTTCCAGTGACTTCACAGAACTTCCATAAAGTCCACCCATGTCTGCGTTGCCCCTTCTGTGTATTCCTAAACCTATGTCTGTATTCTCCAGTGATTGGACCAAACAGCTCAATGAGTGCCTCCTTAATATGTGAATATGACTCTGCCACATCATCCTCCAGTGTCAGCAGCCTATCTATCACTTCCCACTGTTGGAATGAGTTCCCACAATAGTGATCGCCAGTGTTGGGCACCCACCCTTCTCATTCTGAGATCCCTCTCATAAGATGCTAGCCATTTGTCTATGTTAGTCCCCCTCTATGTACTTTGGAACAATATCCTTGGGCAACCTGAGATCATAGGCAACCCCCTGAAGTTACCTTTGTGTCTTTGTTGCTGCCACCATGTACTCGGAACTTCCACGCCAGCTTGACCCTTCTCCCCTCCAGGGCCAATCTTCTTTCGTCTAAGGTCAGTCTTCTCTCCTGAAGCTCCAGGTGACAAAGTTGAGCCTCTAGGTAATTGGACCTCCTTGGTGAATTAGAGCTCTTCTCACTTCCAGATATGTAGGCATGCCTTGAACTAACTGTGGGGGCTACAGTCTTTCTGACCCCTCATCCTCATCATTTAGGAGGTCTCTGCCATACTCCTCATCCCCACTGTCAGGGGTAATTTCCTCTGCTAGTTGTACTTGGGCTCTCCTGGCTTCCTCCCAGGCTCTGAAGGCTTTACCCAGTCGCTCATTTTTGGCAGAAACAAACAAGCTGATCTTTCTCTCCCTGCACAGCACCCTCGGGTTGTTGATCTTGAGTGTGGGCATAGTGGCCAAGTCGATTTCAACATTTTCAATCCTTTGGAGACTCAGCAAAAACGTTTACCAAACTTTTCAAAATTTTACTTCAAAGTCGATAAATCTTAGAAAACAGTGCCTGAATATTCAGAACTTGGAAAAAAAATTAAACTTTATTCTCAGCGGTGATTTGGCAGATTTGTGGTGGTTACCACCTTATTAATTGTCTGGTACAGCTAAACACAAGTTCTGTATCCCACCACTAGGCACAAATGTATGGATTGTGGGGTATTATATGGTGTAGTTGTACAACCTCACCATATAATACACTCACGGAACGAACTTGGGTGCAGTCAAGCTCATTTGGTTCAGGCAGGTCACTCCCCCATGCCGCACAGCACCACCTCTGCGTCCGTGCCCTGTGCTCGCTGCTGCCGCTGACGCTGTGAGTTCGAGGCCCCCTGCCTCTGTTGTGTTCTCTCGTACTGCTACTTCCTCCGTGTCCCTTGTGCCCCGCTGGTGCCTTACTTTTATTCTGTGTCCGTTGTTGCCCTTTTTCTCTCTGTGCCCCGCTGTTGCCTTACTTTTATTCTGTGCCCGTTGTTGCCCTTTTTCTCTCTGTGCCCCGCTGTTGCCTTACTTTCATTCTGTGCCCGTTGTTGCCCTTTTTCTCTCTGTGCCCCACTGCTGTGTAATTTTTTTCTGTGCCCACTGCTGCCCTTCTCTTTCTGTGCCCCGATGTTGGGTATTTTTATCCTGTGCCCCTTTGTGCCTTTGCCTCCTGCCTCCTCCGCTCCCCGCCCGTTTTCCGCCGCTGCGTCCACTGCGGCCCCGCTCACCTGCTCACCCGTTTGCCACCCGCTCCCGCCTCCCGGCTGCTCCTCCCTCCCTCCTCCCCTTATATGGCGGCTGCTGTGCGGTGAGGAGAGCGATCCTTGACCCTGGTTCAGGCAGGTCACTCTCCCACGCCGCTCTGCACCACCAGTTTGACCGTGCCCTGTGCTCGCAGCCGCCGCTGACGCTGTAAGTTTAAAGCCCCCTGCCTCTGTTGTGTTCTCTCGTACTGCTGCTTCCTCGGTGACCCTTGTGCTCTGCTGTTGCCTTACTTTTATTCTGTGCCCATTGTTGCCCTTTATCTCTCTGTGCCCCACTGTTGTGTAATTTTTATTCTGTGCCCACTGCTGCCCTTCTCTTTCTGTGCCCCGTTGTTGGTTATTTTTATCCTGTGCCCCTTAGTGCCTTTGCCTTCTGCCTCCTCTGCTCCCTGCCCGTTTCCCGCTGCTGCGTCCCCTGCGGTCCCGCCCCCTGCTCGCCCATTCGCCACCCGCTCCCGCCTCCCACCTGCTCCTCCTCCCCTTAGATGGTGGCCGCTGCGCGGCCGCGCCGCTGGCGCACCAGTCCCCGCGAACGCCACACCGACAGCCGCCACTACGCCTCCAGCACCCTCCATGCACTCAACACCGGACAACCGCACACCTGCTTCCTGAGATGTATACTACTGAACACCCGCTCCGCACACAAACACGGCGTCGAACTCTGGGACCTGCTCGACACATCCTCCCCGGACGTCGCCTTCCTGACAGAGACCTGGATGAATGCCTCCTTGGCACCCGACATCGCCATAGCCATCCCGGACGGCTACAAGATCAACCGCATGGACCGCACCAACGGAGTAGGAGGTGGAATCGCCATCGTCTACAAGAACACCCTCAGGGTCTCGACCAGCACCGACAACACCCTTAGCTCCGCCAAACACCTGCACTTCCAAATCCACACTGATCCCAACACCACCCTCAGAGGAACTCTCGTCTACAGACCCCCCGGACCCCAGCCTCAGTTCAGCGACTCCATCGCCGACTTCATCAGCACGCACACCCTTGCCTCCACAGACTACATCCTCCACGTAGACCTGAACTTCCACCTCGAGAACAACAATGACACCAACTCCACCACCCAGATCGACAACCTCGCCAACCTCGGACTCAGACAGCTCATCACAAAGCCCACCTACTCTGCCGGCCACACGCTTGACCCCATATTCTCCGCAAGCTCCCATGTCACCTTCAGCCACACCACCGAACTCCACTGGACCGACCATTGCTGCATCCACTTCACCTTCTGAAAACGCACCACCGCACTCAACAGCTCCCCCGCCGCAGCTGGAGCAAAGTCACCGAAGACCAGCTAAACACTACTCTCGCCCGAAGCCCACCCGCCGGCCCCACCGACACCGCCGCCGGCCCCACCGACACCGCCGCCCGCAACCTCAGGCGTTGGATCGACGACTGCGCCAACACTCTCGTCCCGATCAAGAAACCCTCCAACAGACGCACTAACAAGAAAGCCAGCTGGTTCACCGCAGACCTCCAGGCCTCCAAGCAAACCTGCCGAAAACTAGAGAAGAAATGGCACCGCGAACAGACAACGGAGAGCTACGCAGCCCACAAGAATGCCATCCGCAGACACCATCACCTCATCAGATCCGCCAAAAGGGCCTCCTTCAAGGACCGCCTCGACAACAATGTGCTCAACAGCAAAGAGCTCTTCAACATCGTGAAGGAACTCTCCAACCCCAGCTCCAACACCAACGACATCCCACCATCGCAAGACCTGTGCGACTCCCTTGCCACCTTCTTCCAACGCAAGATCGCAGACGTCCACGACAGCTTCAACAACCTGACCGCCCTGACAGCCACCGACACCGCAGGCCCCACGGCCACCACCCACATCGATCCCCTGCTCACCTGAAGCAACATAAACAACAACGACACCATCAAAATCATGAACACCATCCACTCTGGCTCTCCGTCAGACCCTTGCCCACACCACATCTTCAAAAAAGCTAGCGCCACCATCACACCCCTTCTCCGCATGGCCATCAACATCTCCTTCAAGACCGCGACCTTCCCGGAGAGCTGGAAGCACGCCGAGATCAACGCCTTACTCAAGAAACCCAAGGCGGATCCGAGGGACCTCAAGAACTTCCGGCCCATCTCTCTTCTCCCGTTCCTGGTGAAGATCATCAAGAAGACCGTCAAAAGACAACTGACCCGCTACCTCGAGGAGAACAACATCCTAGACCAGTCCCAGTCCGGGTTCCGCAGCAACCACAGTACCGAAACTGCCCTCATCACTGTCACCGATGACATCAGGGCCCTGCTGGACAACGGCGAAACCGCGGCCCTCATCCTCCTGGACCTATCAGCTGCCTTCAACACTGTCTGCCACCACACCCTACGCACATGCCTCCACAACGCAGGGATATGAGACAAGGCTCTGGAATGCACCACCTCCTTACTTTCCGGCAGAACCCAGAGTGTCCGCCTCGCTCCTTTCCATTCCGAAGCCTCCGAGATCATCTGTGGCGTACCCAAAGGATCATCCCTCAGACCGACATTGTTCAACGTCTACATGGCACCGCTCGCCCACGTCGCCCGACTGCACGACCACAACATCATCTCTTACGCCGACGACACCCAGCTGATCCTCTCCCCCACCAAGGACCCCCTCACCGCCAAAACCTACCTCCACGAAGGAATGAAGGCCATCGCCGAGTGGATGAGGAACAGCCGTCTGAAGCTGAGCTCGGACAAGATGGAGGTCCTCATCCTCGGCTCCACCCCCTCAGCCTGGGATGACTCCTGGTGGCCGACCGCACTGGGAGCAGCACCGACACCCACCGACCATGCACACAACCTGGGGTTTATCCTCGACTCAACACTCTCCATGACCAAGCAAGTCAACGCCGTCTCGTCCTCCTGCTTCAGCACCCTCCGCATGCTCCGCAAGATCTACAGGTGGATCCCCACTGAAACAAGAAGAACAGTCACCCAGGCCCTCGTCAGCAGCAGGCTGGACTACGGAAACGCCCTCTACGCAGGAGCCTCCGCCAAACTCCTGAAACGACTACAACGCATTCAGAACGCCTCTGCACGCCTGATCCTCGACATCCCTCGCCACAGCCACATCACACCCCACCTGAGAGACCTGCACTGGCTTCCCGTCAACAAGAGGATCACCTTCAAGCTCCTCACCCACGCACACAAGGCACTCCACAACACCAGACCGGCATACCTCAACAGACGACTCACCTTCTACACCCCGAACCGCCAGCTCCGCTCCGCCGACCTCACCACCGTCCCCCGCATCCGAAGAGCGACCACCGGCAGCAGATCGTTCTCCCACCTCGCCGCCAAGACCTGGAACACCCTCCCCATCCTCCTACGGCAGACCCAGGACCTACTAACCTTCAGGAGGCTACTCAAGACCTGGCTATTCGAGCAGTAGCAGCACCCCTCCCCTCCTAGTACCTTGAGACCCTCACAGCTGAGTAGTGCGCTTTACAAATGTTCTGATTGATTGATTGATTCATTGATTGATTGATTTGTTAAACATTTACCTCAACCCTGGGTAGCTGTAGCTTCGAGCAACAAGGCTCAAACAAAGAAACTAGTGTAAAGCATTTAGATGTACCAAACAACAGAATAAGAAAGTAAAACAAGAAAGAAATCCGATGCCAATTTATAAAAATAGATTATATTTTCATGAATTTTTAGACACCAGCAAAATCCACCAGAGGGTTTTGGAGATATCAATTTTTAAGTAAAAAGTAAATCTCAGTTTTTTAGTCTTAAATTGGAAACAATCATTAGTGATTGTAAAATTGGGAAACTTTCTAAAAGAGTTATATTTTACTATCTAAGCCTGGACTAGTTAACCAATCTCAAAAGGGTGAAGGTTAGAGGGACCAATAAGCCGTATTTGGACAGTTACCTGATCACCAAAGCTGTCTTAAGTCCGGTTCCACACTTTATGCTTGGACCGTCAGAGATTTCAATAGAGTGGTCCTGATGCTGAGGATGTAGGATGCTGTAGGATGCTCTGGGTGCTGTGCGGTCCACAGGGGTCTTCCTGTGGTCATTTCTTGGTCCACGGTTGAGGTGAGGCAACTTTGGCCATGGGGGGGGCCAGTGTCCCTCAAAGTCCTCTATGGTCCTGCAGAAGTCCAGTTACGACTGGGCTACTAGTCTCCGGCCACAGCAGGTCCAGCAGTTTCCTTTGGTGAGAGCCAATGTCCACCTTTGGTGACCAATGTGCAATCTGATGACTCTCATGGACTCAATAGACTCAAGTTTACCTTTTTAGTGCCAAGGAGTGGTCTTCTTGGCTGCTTGTCGGCGGACAGCGGCGATTCGGTAGAAGTGACTGCTCACTGGCCAGAATATACTGCTTCAGCTTTTATGACCCTGGTGCTGGAACAGGGAGTCAGCCGACTAACTCTTGTCTGAGGCTCTGTAGCGACTTTTCCATGAGCCAGGCATCACAGGCACAGTCCTCTCTTTGCTAGCCCAAGGAGCAGCAAGTTTAGACCAGTGGTTTGTGCAGCTTCTTTTGCCAGGTCCAAGAGTAAGCAGGGCAGTCCTTCTTCGGTCCTCTCTCCAGTCCAGATGTGATCTGTTTTTCTGAGTGCTGGGGGTGCCATATTTATACCCATAAAGTGCCCTCGGGGATGAAGCGGTCACTGGCCAATGGGCAACCAGCCTCCCTGCCACCTCTTGATGATTTCTGGGTATGTGTGGCATTTTAGCTAATTTGTCCACTCCCAAGGTTTCTGAAAGCTTCCCTTTGTGTGGGATCTTGGTAGCCCACCACAGAGGTGTGGCTACCTGTGGGTTACATGACCATGGAAAAAACAGTTTGGCAATTGGTTCACCCTCTCTGTTCCAGCCACCAGCACATCTAAGTGAACAATGGAGCAGCCCCTCCCGAGTGTGGTTGCCATTTGCCCATCAAAGTCAGCTTCTCCTTTGAAGATCACCTCTTGGGCCAACACCCTGTGCCTTTCCACAGTAAAATGACAATTTGGGTCTTTTATTGTTAGGACATATGAAAGGATAGGTACTACTTAATAATATACTGCACCCTGCCTTAGGGCTTGAAAGGCCTTCCTTAGAGGTGACATATATATAGTATTAAGGGAGGTTTGGGCTTTGGCATAAGTTTAAATGGCAAAGTCGAACTAGCAGTTTTAAAACTTCTCTTCCAGTCTGCAGTGGCAGGCTGCGAGCCATGTTGTGCTTTGTCACACTCAGGGTGGCACAATCAGTGCTGCAGCCCTAGGTGGACACTTTAACTTATTGGCCCTGGGGACATCTGGTACCTAAGGATGTATGTCATTACATCGCATACCAATACCATGCGTGCCATTACAACGCAGGTATTACTACGCGATGTCAATGACAACGACATGCCATTACATCGCAAACTTTTACCACGACTATGCTTTTACCACGCATGCCATTACAACGCAAAGGCATGCGTGGTAAAGCGATACTCGTGGTAAAAGTTTGCAAGGTAAGTGACTCTACCCTACCCTACCCTAAACACTAACATAGAACCCCTGCACAACCCTCCCCCAACCCCAGTCCTCTCCCTACAATAACACTACACTACCCTGCACGACCCCCCTGACACTACCCTAAAACACTACACTACCCAAACACTACAACACTACCCTAAACCCTAAAACACTACCCCAGCACGACCCTGCCCCTACCCCCTGTCCGGACCCTACACTGAAACACTACCCTGCACGACCCCCCCACACTACCCTAAACCCTAAAACACTACACTACACCACACTACACAAACATTACAACACTACAAAAAGAGTAACCCCCACCCCAAGCGCAATCCCCCTTACCTCACTCTCCTCGTGCTTCCTCTCTCCTGCTTCCAGCGTCATCTGAGGGACAGTGCACGTTGTTGTGAGGAAACAGCCTCAGTTTCCTCACAACGACGTGGATAGCCATTACATCGCATGCGTTGTAAAAGCGCATGCGATGTAATGGTATGCGTAGTAATGGCTATGCGTTGTTACATCACATGCATTGTAACGCATGCAATGTAATGGTATTGCGCGGTAAAATCCACATTGTGATTGCTGTTTCCCATTACCTAATACTAGGGACTTATAAGTAAGTTAGCTTATGCCAATTAGGGATAGCCAATTTAACATACATTTTGTAAAGGGTTAGAACACTGCCACTGTCTAGTTAGCAGGCCTCAGTGCATGCTCAGGGTAAAAAAACAGCAGCATCAGTTTAAAACTTTGGAAGTGATCATGAAAAAATAAGTATTATCTTACATATATGGTGGTCGTATTGCTGTTACATTGCAGCTTCAAAATATAGTTTGCAAAAAAAAAATGTTTTATTTTAATTAATATGTGAATTGGAGAACATCCACTATAGTTCTTAATTTTGTCTATATAAAGGCTTGGACAAAAACATAGACCGGTACCAATAACTGCAATTTCAGCTGTAGTTAAAAATTCAGGCAAAAGATAATTCACTGTCTTCCCGGGTCCCTGCTTACTTGCTTCATTTTGGGTTCTTGTTTTCACTCCTCCCTCCTTTCTGTTGGCTTCACTTTTTTCCTAACCATAATTCTTTATTTGCTTTGTTTTTTGTGCCACCAATCGTTTTCTCCTTCAAATTGTCAGAGGTTTATTTATTTATTTATTGAGTTTTATATAGCGCTGGCTAGACCCATAGGTATCAGAGCGCTTTACATAAGGTTCAACAATGTTACAACAATGATAACAATTACATGTTACATGAAATAAATGCAACACATTAAAGAGAGAGAAGGAGAGACAAATAGAGTGGAAAGGGGGAGAGGGGGAGTGAGAAGGGAGAGGAAGAGGGGGTAGACGATATGAGAGACGAAGGGAAAGTTTGCCCAATGACCGACTGGGTAGGTGACGGCCGAGGAGGGAATCCACAGCCAGTCTCCCCTATAGCTCTCAAGGTAGCTCCATCGGGCATCGATCAGATAGCTAGGTCTCAACAGACAAGGGAAAATTCACAGAAGAATGTCCAGATGTGAAACAGGATGGGAACTCAGAACCATGTGGGTGAGGGCAAAGATGTCAAGAACTGGAAAGGAGGTAGTAGAGTGGATATGGGTGGGGGTAGTAGGAGGGGGGAGGAGGGAGATAAGGTCAGGAGAGACGAAGGAGAGTCTGCCCAAAGACCGGCTGGGTAGGAGACTTCGGAGGAGGGAATCCACAGCCCATCTCCCCTATAGCTATCGGGGTAGCTCCACCAGGTATCAGTCAAAATAGATAGGTCTCAACAGTCAAGAGAGGGTTCCAGAGTAAATGTCCTGGTGGGAGGGCAGGAACAGGCTTGCCCCGCCATTGACAGGTCAGGCGGGGCACCTCTGGTGTCAGTCTCCCTTGATCAGAGTGCTAATCAGGTTGTCCCTCAAGGTCATAGCCGTAGTTGCGGATCCAGCTTGATTTTATGGCCTTTAAGCTGTAGCTGGAAACAGGGGGGCACCCTGGGGAGTTTTTTTGGCCCCTCCCGACGATCGAGTGCGGGCGCCATTATGGAGTCAGGCACGATACACAGGAGGCCCTCCAGTAAATATATTTTGTCCAAAGGGTCTTAAAAAGGACATGGACAGGAGCCCTAGCCTCCCGGGCTCACCGTCTGGACTCCAATGCTCTCGGTGATGTCAATGATGCCCCAGCAGACCGTCTTCTCTCTCGCGGTGGGTGATACAAAATGGTGGGCAGGATTCTCAGGGGATCGGTGTGGTCTCCACTCCACGTTGTGAGCGTCACCCAACCTACCGGAAGGATTCCCACAGTGCCTCCGCTGTGTAGATCCTAGGTGGGCCACAGCTCACTTAAGATCAAAGGTGCTGCGCTCCGGTTGCTCAGCAATCACGGGACAGACGAGTCCAGGAGAAGTCGACATGTCATCAGCATGGCTATCTCCATAATGGTAGATCGGAGAAGGACAGCGTTCATCTCCGGGGGATCAGCCTGCTTCCCGGGTACAGAATCGATGCTTTAGTTAGCAGAGTGAGGCGGCGGAGCGCTGTTCTGGTGTATCAAACGAGAGTTCACTGCAGAGCAACAGCTCTGAACAGCCATGATGGATTGGAGGCGTGGCTTGAAATAAGGAAGTTAGAGTGACGCTCAGGTTTAACGACCTGCATTGGAGAGGTGTGGCTCACTGGTTAGAGGCGGCAGACCCGTAAGCAGAGGACGGCCCGGGACCAGGGTTCGATTCCCGACGCGGCAGGGTCGTGGACCAGGGTCAGCGGGCTCGATAATTCTCGCCTCGGTGCCTACTCCAGTCAGGGACCACACTCGGCAACTCTGGGCATTAGCTTGCCTCATCTTCACAACGCCCCCCCAGACCACCGGGGATGCTTGGTCGCACCTTAGAGATACCCATTAGGGACCATCTCTCAGGGTGAGCCAGGACGGGTTCCCCAGCGGTCGAAGCACGGAGATACTCCTCCGGGAGTCGATTCTAGCGCTATATAAACCCACAATTAAATTAAATTAAATTAAAATTGGTACTTTCCTAGGATTTCCAATCCCAGGCATTTATGTAGATATGCACTTTAGAAGACCTTGTTGGATTTATTCTTTTGCTCTTATTCCACTGTTATCAGAAGTTATTGCTCATGCTTCATCACGTTATCACTGGATGTGGGTATCAACTTTTAACTCAGAATTTTGGGCTACCTCTTTTTTTCAGCTATCTACGTTTCTCCATAATTAACTGGCCTGTCCCTCATTCCTCCTATTTTAGCTATCAGCTTTTGAATGAAGTGATAATCCCTATTTTCTTTTTTTTTGTACAAAGTTTAGATTTTCTTCATCTTGTGGGGTACAAAATAAGAATTAATTCTGTTCCACTATAGGATACATGGGGGCATATTCACAAGGATCTATCGCCGAGATAACAGAATTTTATCGTAGCCAAAGTTGCGATAAACTTATCGCCCCAATCACAAGCTGGTGGTAACAGCCCACAGCACCAGTATACCCACAATAGCAGCCGCAAAAAACATCGCCACAGATGACCCCAGCAACTATCGGTAATGAGATGCAGAGTAGGCGTTCCCGTGCAAAAAGCCGTGACAACACCACACCTCAACATTCTCAACGACCAGCCAGATCGGTGATAAGAACACAAAATAGGCGAAAAGGCGCGTTAACACCCGGAAACTAACACCTGCTCAGACCTGGTGCAAAGGCGGACGACAGCCTGCACCACAAAAGGGAGCCCAGCCCACAGTCACATCGGAAGGGCAACAGATGCCATGGAGCCACTGGTCATGCACCCAACACCCACCGCCACCACCCCAGGACCCCAACACCCACCCGGAACCCCCCCCCGGACCACCACAGAGGCTGCGCAGACAAAGACAGCGGACCTCCAGGTAACGCACCAGCCTCACAGACCCAACACCTGACAATGTCATTGCCCACAACAGACACAAAAGGACAACCATCGTACGCATCATGACCAACAAGCCCAACAGGCCGACGGCGCCAACACAGCGGACAACCTACATCTGACCCCACACAAAGCTGCTGGTTGTGCTGCACCTGTTGGCCCCTGGTTCCCCCAACCAACACCCACCAGAGTCGGATGAGTCTCGCAACCAGCCACATCCAAGTCCCTCATACCTGTCCTGGACATCACCATCAGTCTGGTACCCCAGTCCCTATACGTCGAACACAATGCGCAGGATCCTCTGGAGACCAAGCAAGGACCATACGCTATAGCTGGATGCACGCACGTGTTGGGGGCAATCCACAGCACACATATCCTACCTGTGCCCCCGGGGTGACACAGCACACAATCACCGCAACAGAAAGCACACGACTCACATCAATGTACAGGCATCATCCATACACCGTGGAACCTCCATCAATGTCGCCTCCAAATACCCAGCCAGTGTGCATGATTCCTTCATCCTCCGACAGTCCATCAGCAACTAGCGGTCCCAGGATGGCACCAAGGGAAATGCACAGCCCCTTGGCAAGTTCCAAATGAACACCCTACTCACCTTAACTGCTCAACCATGCAACTCACAACTCTGGCAATGCACACGTCACAAAATCAAAACCAACATACAAAACAACATGCCCACCCACCAGACACAACAGAACAACTCACAATGGTAACCTGGGCAAGCCGTGAACATGAGCCATCAACGACATGGCACCTCAGCCACACACTGGCCGAATGTAGGGAGAGGTGGCAACCAGGCATGTGTGAAGGATGCAGGAGAACCATGATTGGGAAAGTACACAATGCCAAGAGTGGCGAAGATGTGCTGGACAGACAAGAGTATGTAGAACACACCCATATCCATGGCAACATACACCTCTGGCGTATGGAGTGTAGTGGACAGTGGATTCAACCATGTCACCCCAGCCATTGGGGAAGTTCGCAGAAATGTTGCCCGTTACGTCCCCCCCCCCGTAAGCGTGAGCGGAGTGGGATGGCCCTGCGTGCACCAGGCCAGCATAGGGGTGTGAATAAAAAGCACATAGCCCTGGGCGTGGTCCTCTTATCCTGAAAGCCCAATGTCTCGGCCAGGGCGGCGCCTCTCACCACGCCACAAGGCCGACGCCATCCTCGTGAACGGAGTTGCCTGCGACCCTGTGCTCCTGCCGTGCCCCGGCCAGCTGGACCCCGAACCCGTCAAGCCCTCCCTGCACAGCCAGGCGACACTGATCACCTTCCAACACCGGTGTGTGTCAAGGAGGGCCCACCACGTGCCTGCGCAAGCTCCAAGCCCGAGGTCCACGACCTTGGCAGCCTCCTCAGACCATCACGGCCTCCACGACACAGGACCGCTTTAGTCCGTTCTCGTTGACGTACTCTACTGCCGCCTCCGGCCTACACCACGGTCAAGTAGGTCACACATTGGGAACTGAGTCTTGATTACAACATGGCAGTGAACATTATTTAAGGCAGATGTCACTATACTCCCTTCCATGTGGTGCCACCAAGTCTGTGCATAGCATTACAACCACAAGTGTCTGTGGGCCTACGCGGACTACTGCCCTCGGCCTACGCTGTGCACGAGTAGGGCACAGAATTGGAACTGAACATAGATTATTCAAAGGCAGAATACATATCATCGCACGCAAGGAGAGGCGTAAGAGGATGACGCGTTGCAGTCCAGAGGGAATAGGATCATTGTTACAGAGGTGATCGAACACTACCGACAACTGCCCTGGTGTCACTAACTCTGTGCATCGCGAGCCAACGACAGGTGGGTGTGGTCCCCTGCTGACTACTGCCTTCGGCCCACACTACGGACAAGTAGGTCACACATTTGGAACTGGGTCTTGATCATACATTGTCCGTGTACGCATAAAAAGGAAGATTCTACGTCACTGTACTCCCTTTGGTGAGGTGGTAGAAGCCATGCGCATAGCATCCCAACAACACATGGCTGTGGGCCCTTGCTGACCGCTACCCCCGGCCTACACTGCAGTTGAACAGGTCACACACACTTTCAAATTCAGCCTTGGTTTATTTATTGCTGACTTGATGTCTTTGTACAGACCTCATCGCAGACTGCATCCCCTTTCAGCCCCGGTGCCACTATGTCTATACCCCGAGACCCATGGACACTTTATGGTTGGACTTTGGTGGTGACTGAGTCCATGGTTGTCATCGCCATCATGGAGGTGATACTGACTTTGTGGCGAAAACGAGGCCGTGGCATTCCACCCCTCCATTTACTGTTTCCGGACAGCTTCCACCCTCTGCATCATGCCCTGGAGGACACCTTCCACTGTCCCCAACCCTCCCTCCGCAACATACACCTCAGACATTGATGAGGACCCGCTCAGGTCGCATGGCCCATCTGACTGCACCGAAAGTCACCGTCCCATGGCTGGGCGCCTGTGCTGGCCGCAGTGCATCCGGGGCCACTAACTCTGGGCTGGTCATGTCCGGGACCCCTTCTTCAGAGATATTGGATGGCCTCTGAGGTGATGGCCTTAGGGTCATCAACGCCATGTGTCTGTGGCCCTGCGCTGTCCGCTGCCTCCGGCCTCAACTGTGGTCCACCAGGGATCACACATCAAATCAAGTCCTGACCGGCCTGGACGTCGCATCACCGGAGGAGGCACACGCCACCACCGCCAGGACCACCTCCAACCGCCATCTGCCAGAGTCGAAACGGTGGTCCTGACAGACTTACAGAGTTGCTCACACCTGTTGTGGATGCCATCATCAAACTGATACCCTGCTCGGCACTCCAGGTGCCACTGACTCAGTGCACCGCAAGCCATCGTCCGTTACTGATTGCGTTTTGTGTTGTGGAGAGGTTGCACAGCAATGTCACCTCAAGCAGTGTGGGAGACCTGTGACGTTGATGAGGAAGATGATGCAGGTCTAACACACCCCACTGCATCTGCATCAGGAATATCTCGAGGGGACACAATCCGAGACTTTTTCTTCACATGGGCGCACTCAGCTGTAGTGCCCTAATCTCAGTGCACTGCAACTCACGGACACTTCTGTTTGCATGTTGTGTGTCCTCTGGACTTTCTCCGGCTCCCTCCATGTTGCTCAGCAGTTGACTCTGTTATGCAGGTGTTTTCAGTTTCCGTTGCACTGGTGTCCACTGTTCAAGTGGTTGCGAGCACCAAGCACTCCGTGTGGGCTGGCTTACACTCACCCCACACACATCCAGCACAGGCATCACTGTACATGTGCCCATGCCAATAAAAGGGCCGGGCACACATGCCCGTAGCCAGTTCAACATAATATCTGCATGTGTCCATGTGGTCTTGTTGTATGCATGAGGTCCCTGGGCCCTACGACATTACATTGTGCTGTGTACAGCGGATGCAGACATGTCACCGCAGGCAGTGGGTTAGAGCTTGGACATGGACCTTTGTCATGACCCACACAATTCGTAAGGGGACTGGCCTGGCCTGGCATGTGCAGAGCCAGTTGTGTCCTCTGTTCTGCAGTGTCGGCTTTGCGCATTGTACCACGTTGCCATCAATGTAGGTGTGCTGTTCTTGCTATGTGTGTGTGCTGCAGTGTGCCAAGGGGATCAGGGACATGATCCTGGGTAATTGTGGGTGTGCAGTGTGCTATACTTCATTATGCATGTGTGCCATTGTGCCCATATCCCCCCGTCCCCCAGTCCCTTTTCGTTACTCTCCCTGTTGATGTTGTGTCAGGTCCATCCATGTTGCTACGTGCTTTGGCTTGTTTCTGTGGTTTTTATGGTGCATTTTCCCGCCAGACGCGTGGGATTTTCAGGCCTGTGGCTGGTTTTCGCTACTTTTTGTACCACAATTGGCCTCATCGCATGATTTTTTGCATTCGCCTTTTGCATTTTTGAGGTGTGGTGTTTTTTGCGCGGCCATTTGACGCGTTATCTGGTGACTATCGCATGCTACTGCCGGTTGTGAATACTAAGCTGCGATGTTGAGAGTTGCGTTAAGCTACTCTTGCGGTAGTTATCACACGTTCTTGTGAATATACCCCATGGTGTCTTCCTTCGCACATATCTTGGTGGGAAATTTTCAATGATTCGAAATTAGATCATTTTACACAAAACTATAGGAACTATACTCACCTCGGATGTCTTACATAATTCTTTTAAAACAGGATCTTGAATCTGTTGACATCAAGTTAATTATCTGGCTCTATTAAAATTTTACATGCGGTTTTACATGTGTATATATATATATATATATATATATATATATATAGATATATATATATATATATATATATATATAGATATATATATATATATAGAGAGAGAGAGAGAGAGATATATATTATATATATAGATATATATATATATATATATACGGCGACCGGTTTGAGAGTCTGTATTTTTTGCAACCAAAAATAGCGAGTCGAGTCACAAATAAGAAATTGCAAATCACAGTCGGGAAGTTAGAGTCAGTCGCAAATAACGAAAAGTCGCTAAATGACCCATTTGCACATGCAATTTACCACTTATTCAAACCAGGTGGTAACTGGGTGCAAACTTTAAAAGCTGGCCCAGAATGCATCAGGCTCACCACAATGGCTGTCCTGTACGCCATAGCAAAGAGGATGCGCATACTGGCTGCTCAGCAGAGGAGGAGGTGGAGACAAGAGAGGGTTTCAGAGTCAGGCTGACCATTTTTTACCACACAGAAGAAGAAATATATGAGAAATATAGGTTATGTTATACTGCCATTTTGGAGTTAATAGCCCTTTTAAAGCCACATCTAGAAAGCAGTACTCTGTGCAGCAATTCCATCCCCACTCATGTCTAGGTGTTGTGCTCGTTACACCTATCAGCCACTGGCAGTTACCAGGATGTGTTAGCTGTTGCAGGTGGGGTGTTTCAAAATGCACTTTCGAGTTTCTTCTGCTAATTTGTTGATGACATGCTTCTCCACATCCACTCCCACATATACATGCCCAGAAATGATGAGGAAATGCAAAGTACAAAATTGCAATTTTAAAGGATTGCCAAATATCCCCAGGTCATAGGGTGTATAGATGGAACACATGTGCCAATATGTTCTCCATCCCATCTTCAATACCTTTTTTAGGAACAGAAACAATACAAATTCCCTTAATATACAAGTAGGTTGCAATACCCACAATCAAATAACTAACATTGTGTCACAATATCCAGGGAGCACCCATGACTTCATGTTTAGGCACAGCTGAATATACAGATGAGTAGAAAGTGGAGAGTTTGATGGTGGATACTTATTAGGTACTGACAATGAATGCAAATGCTGATATGCAAGTGCCCAATCCTCACAATCTGTATGTTGTCTCACACCAATATATGTTTTTCAGGTGTTAGTGAGTATGCCCTGCGTTCCTGGATTCTCACATCCTACCTTTCTCCCACCACCCAAAATAAAGGGTGATACAACACTGCCCATCATTGCACCAGGACTGTGATACAGCAGCCATTTGGATTACACAAATCACTTTTTCGCTACCTACTTAAGAGTGGGGGTGTCATACATTATTTACCAGAAATCGCATGTAAGATTGTAGCAATGTGTGCAATCCTACGCACTATTGTCTGCAGGAGACACCTACACATTACGGTGTGATTCAGAGGAGGAAGATCCTGGCCCACCTGTTCAGCAGCCAACAGAGGAGAGGAGAGCAGAGCAGTGAAGGGGAGAAGGCACAGGGACCACATTGCCACACATTACTTCTCAATGTAAGACATAGTCAAATCCACAACAATGGCACCACACTTGATTGATTGCTCAAAGTAAAGATACCTTTAATGTCAGGTGTTACAAAACAGTTGACAATCAAGCTGTCATTGTCTCAAATGTTCACAACATGAAGTCATCAAATACGTTGGTTACAACACCAACAACAGATGAACAAACAAATATAGGCACTCATTGATTTGTGCCTCTCAATTCTTTTTTTAACTGTGTCTAGAATGAGTTGTGCCACCATGTTGAGGCCCAGGAGTACAGCTGCTACTGCATCATAGCACATGTGCATCTGTGGTAGACATGCTGCTGACGCTGATCAACTCCTCCCTATCAGGAGGCTCTGCACCCACACCACTTTGATTGGTTCCACTGCAATGTTTATCTGGCTAAGGCCACTCAACCCATTCCCATTGAAAGGGCCCATCTCAACCTGTAGCGTCACAGTATCCATTGATAGGGTAGTGGTGACTTGTGCGAGCCTTCAAATGGACCTTGACAAGGTATTCATGCGCAGAGAACTGCTCCTCTGCACCTTTGAGTGCAAGTGTCGTCTGACATCTGTTTATTTTTTTATTTTATTTTTATTTATAAAGTTTTATATAGCATGAACATGACCCGTGCAGGTATCAGGGCACTTTACAGATGATCAGACATAAGAAACAAGAAAGCAAACATAATCAAGAAAAGTACAGACTGTGTAAATTCACAAACTGAGGAAAGTTGCCTCCAAAGGACAAGACGACGAGAAATAAGACATGGTCCAACAATCGAGTAATAATCATGGCTGTAGATCATGAGTCATATTGTGTGACCTAGACCAGAAATATGTTCGTATGTAGTATTTTAACTTCTTTTCTGAAAGCTGCAGTTGAGGGGATCATTCAGATTTCAGGTGGTAGGAAGTTCCGAATTCTCAGGGAAATACCTGCGTAGGCTCTGTTGCACGTTTTCTTTTTTATGGAATTTCTGTGCTTTCAGCAACAAGGTGCTGGTGCTTCTAGAGGTTCGGCATCCACCAGATAATTCTAGGTTTTATGCCAAGTACTTTGGGGTGCTGTAGTGTAATGTGTAATGGGTCATGCAAACAATTTTTAGCTTTATCCTTGTCTCATTTGGAAACCAGTTTATGGATTTTAGTTAAGGAGAGATATTTGTTTCATTTTGTTCCTGTAATGAGCCTAGCAGCAGTGTGAAGAGAGGCTCTTAGAGGTACCAACTTAGATCTAGGGAGGCCAAATTAGGTTGCACTTCCATAATCCAACCTGGGAATAACTAGTATCAGGGCTCACCTGAAGTTTCCACAGGAGCGAGAGGCAAGAGTCTGAAGAGTAGATCCCTACTTCCCACCATCACCTAGTCCGGCAAACTAAGTCAAACCAAGACCAGTGTACAGGGGGAGGAGGGGAAACAAGGGAAGGAACAAATGAAGAAGGTTCCTCGGTATGACCCGGGCAGCAAAGGTTCGCCACTGGAAACATATGTGATCCTGTAAGCAAAGAACCATAATAAGACTATTCTCAGGGTCGAGTGTAACAAGTGTGTAAACAATAGCTAAACATATATCAATTTTCTCTACCTGATTAATTCCCCTCTTCCACTAGAATCCAAAAGAATTGTTTTCAGGAGTCAAAAATTTATTCTGCATTGAAGAGATGAATAGCAAAACAGAGAAAATCACAATGAGTACACTGTTCCTTTTATGCAATTTAAAATGTACTAGGTAATGTGCTCACTATTGATATGAACATAGAAAAAAGAAATATAACCCATAAAAATGGTAGCCTAGTCACCAACCCCAATGAAAGGTATGAGTAAGCAATAAAGAAAAAAACACAAAAAATGTGCAGGCTAATGTATTTCTTGTCTCCTTATTGTCAGGAACCTTGATCACTGACAGCTATACTTCAGTGTAGCCAAGAACAATGCAACAAAAAGAATACAGATGTCCATTTCAGCCATGGAGACCCATTCAGATAAGTAATACTAGTTTTTAACTATGAAACCTCGTATACATGTAACTGAAGCGCAAGCACATTACCGCCTCCACCACTATGATGCTTTGCGGGATTCTTTCTTTGTTTTTTGCAGGAGGAATTCTTGCCGAAGACGCCGAATAGATTGCAGAGCCACCGACCGAGAAACCGAAGTGAGGTGTGAGGAGCCGACAGTGCCGCGGTGACCCGAAAGCAGGTGAGTGCACCCAGATGTGAAGGAAACACTTGCTCAAACTAGAATGCGAAGAGCTCCTTCCATCCTGACGGGTGCTTTTAAGCTTGCGTGGCTCCACTTCTACTGCAACTTGTGGCAGGGACGGAGCATTCCTGACAACTAGGGCTTGGACCACTGATTTGAAGTCATCATGCGGTATTAAGGGTTTTAATTTTCTTTAAAAAATGTTCATTTGGCAGTACTGATGTGCTCCTGCATGTTCAGGTTCATGTCAAGTGTTATTTCCAGAGATCTCATGGAATCTATAATGCATGGTGAGCAGTTCAGAGCAGTTAGATGCTTTATCCATAATTCGATCTCGGGCAAGTGTTTGGGTTAAACGATTAGGAGGAATTCTGTTTTGAAGGCATTTAGTTGTAGGTGGTTACGGGTGGGCCAGTTTGGGGTTTTTGTAGAGTTGTGTTGAGGGACCTAACTTCTTCTGGGGAAGAGATTTTCATGTACAATTGGGTGTCATCAGCATACAAGTGATGATGAATTTTGGAGGATTTCAAAGTTTCAGCTAAAGGCTCCATGAATAAGTTGAAGAGATGAGGTGAAAGAGAGGGCCCCGTGGGACCCCTAACTTGACTGGTGTGGCAGTGGGCTGGGACCGGTTAACCTTGATTATTTGAGTTTTGTTGTGGAGAAATTATGAAACCAAATTTAGGATGGACCCTGAAAGCCCCATCCTCCGTTCAAGTAAGTCTAGGAGACTGTCATTCTTAACCGTATCGAACACAGACGTTAAGTCTAGGAGAATTAGAAGGCAGGATTCGTTCTGATCTAGCATTTATAGCATTTCATCCACTATCTGCATGAGAGCTGATTCAGTGCTGTGGCCTTGACAGAAGTCAGATTGGAATTGATCCAGAGTTGGAATTGTTCAAATTGGTTGCAAAGTTGGACCTGGGCACATATTTCAAGGAAATTTGCCAAAGTTGGAATGCTGGAGTTTGGGCAGAATTTGTTTAGGTCTGAGCGATCAGCAGTGAGTTTTTTTTCAAATATGGGCTACCTGCCCTACTTTTGGGCAGTCCGGGATAGTGCCTTGAGAAAGCGAGGCATTTACTATCTTAGTCATAAGTGAGAGTATAGAAGATTTAATCTCCCTAAAGATATTCAATGGTAACTGGTCATTGAAGTGGTTTGAGGATTTCAGAGTTGTAAGAATGTTGTGAATCCCGCTTTTGTTGAAGGTTTTGAATGTATTCAAAGAAGTGTTGGTTTTGGAGCTATGCCCTGAGAGACCAGGGAGTTCAGCTATCAGTGAGGGAGGGAGGTTGATGTGGTCTATCCAGAAGGAGCTCCCTTGCTGTCTGCCGATCTTTTTTGATTATTACCATCTTTCCTAGGAAGAAGGAGGAAAACTCCTCGCAGTTTTGTAGCATATTGGACCCATTTATAGAAGTATTAGGATGATTATTTAATTGTTGTTTGACAAGTTCAAAAAGTTTTTTAGGTAGGTTTCTGGCGAGATCTAGTTGTATTCTAAAGAAATTCGCGTACGAACTTCTGATTCATTGATTATAGGTGTTCTTTACTAATCTCAAGCATTTTAGGTGTCCGATGGACAGAGAGAATCTTCAATCTCATTCAGCTAGTCTCAGATGATGTCTTCCTGTGTTTAGGGTGCCAGTGAACCATGGCTTAGAGTCTTTGGTGGACATTATTTTTAGTGTAAGGGCCAGGTTGAGTCTAGGATGTTCATAATGAAAGTATTGTAGTGATATGTAAGGGCTTGGACATCTACCATGTCCACCTGAGGGAGTAGGATGTTGTTGCTGAGGGAAGTCAAATCATTCAGGTTTATTTTCCGCAATGTCTATTTAGGAGCCCCTGAAGCTACTCTGGGCAAGCTACAATGAACCCAAAATGCGGCTGCCCGGATGCTGATGGGTCTTCCTTCCAGAACCTCTGCCAGACCTGCGCTTAAGGCTCTCCACTGGTTGCCAGTGCGAGAGAGGATCGAGTTTAAGGCAATGTGCATCGCTCACAAGCTCCTCAATGGACAAGGCCCTTCGATCCTAGGAGATATGGTTACCCCGTACAAAGCCTCGAGATCTCTGCGCTCGGACAATGAGCGACTGGCAAATGTCCCCAAGTTTAGGAGGGTGCGTACTGGAGGCCGTCGCTTCTCCGTAAAGGCAGCCACACGCTGGAATTCGCTTTCCCGCAGTTTGCGGTTGGAACCCTGCTACTTGCGTTTTCGCAAGCAGCTCAAAACTCTGCTTTTCCCTAAATAAGTTTTTTCCTCCCCTCTTGGCCAATTTCAAGCTCTCACAGCGCGGGGATGCCTCCGGGTCACCAGGCGCTTTACAAATCTTTAAATAAATAAATAAATAATAATCTCCTTTTCCATTGGTTAATTTTCTTTAGTTGAGACATTTTGTACTCACAGCATCTGTGATCAGGAAGGTGATACGATGGTGATCTGTCCAGTCACAAGGGCTGATAGATTTAAGTTGGATGTTGTCCACCTTCACGATAATTAGGTCCTTCATAGATTTGGGTCAGATCGAGTTCAGATAGAAAGGTTTTAAAGCTGTTCACTTCAGGGTCATTTTGTTAATTCCAATGTAGTATGAAGTCTCTAATGAAGATTTGAGTGTCTTGATGTCTAGCATTGGTTTTGATGAATTCCATGATTTGTTCAATGAATGGTAGGTTGTCTCCTGGTAGATGGTAGATCTTGTGAAGTTTTCAAATGGGTCTGTTGTTACTTGCAAATCAATGCATAAGTATTCACAAGTTGATAGAGCAATGTTTTGTGACTATTTCACTAACAGATAGTTACAGTAGATGCCGGCGACCCCACCAATCAATCAATCAATCAATCAATGCATTTTTATAGCGCGCTACTCACCCGGAGGGTCTCAAGGCGCTTGGGGGAGGGGGGTCCGCTACTGCTCGAATAGCCAGGTCTTGAGTTGCTTCCTGAAGGAGAGGTGGTCTTGGGTCAGGCAGAGGTGGATGGGGAGGGAGTTCCATGTCTTGGCAGCCAGGTAGGAGAAGGATCTTCCTCCTGTTGTGGCTCTTCAGATGCGGGGGACGGCGGCGAGGGCGTGGCTGGTCGATCGAAGCTGGCGGGTGGGAGTGTAGAAGGTCAAGCGGTCGTTGAGGTATCTTGGGCCTTGGTTGTGGAGAGCTTTGTGTGCGTGGGTGAGGAGTCGGAACGTGATTCTCTTGCTAAAGGGGAGCCAGTGCAGGTTTCTCAGGTTTACGGAGATGTGGCTGTGTCGGGGAATGTCCAGGATGAGGCGTGCTGAGGCGTTCTGGATGCGCTGGAGTCATTTCTGGAGTTTGGCTGTGGTTCCGGCGTAGAGGGAGTTGCCGTAGTCCAGTCGGCTGGTGACGAGGGCCTGGGTGACCGTCTTCCTGGTTTCGGTGGGGATCCACCGGAAGATCTTACGTAGCATGCGTAGGATGTTGAAGCATGATGCGGAGACGGCGTTGACTTGTCTGGTCATGGAGAGGGAGGAGTCCAGGATGAAGCCCAGGTTGCGTGCGTGGTCTGTTGGTTTGGGTGCGCTGCCAAGGGCAGGAGGCCACCAGGAGTCGTCCCAGGCAGAGGGTGATGATCCCAGGGTGAGGACTTCCGTCTTATCTGAGTTCAGTTTCAGGCGGCTGTTCATCATCCACTCGGCTACGTCTTTCATCCCTTCGTGTGGTTCTGGCGGTGGCGGGGTCGTTGGTGAGGGAGAGGATCAGCTGGGTGTCGTCGGCGTAGGAGATGATGTTGAGGTCGTGTTGGCTTGCGATGGCTGCGAGGGGGCTCATGTAGACGTTGAAGAGGGTGGGGCTGAGTGATGATCCTTGTGGTACGCCGCAGATGACTTCGGTGGCCTCGGATCTGAACGGGGGGAGGCGGACTCTCTGTGTTCTTCCGGCGAGGAAGGAGATGATCCATTCCAGTGCCTTCTCCTGGATACCGATGTTGTTGAGGCGCTGCACTAGGGTGCGGTGGCAGACCGTGTCGAACGCCGCGGAGAGGTCCAGGAGGATGAGGGCCGTTGTTTCCCCGTTGTCGAGCAAGGATGTCGTCGGTGGCTGCGATGAGGGCGGTCTCGGTGCTGTGGTTGGCCCGGAAGCCGGACTGCGAGTGGTCGAGGGATCCATTCGTCTCGAGGAAGGCGGCCAGTTGTCTGTTGGCGGTCTTCTCGATGACTTTGGCCAGAAAAGGAAGGAGCGAGATGGGGCGGTAGTTTTTGAAGTCGGTGGGGTCAGCTGATGGTTTCTTCAGTAGGGCGTTGAGTTCGGCGTGCTTCCAGCTCTCTGGGAAGGTGGCGGTGTCGAAGGAGGTGTTGATGATGTCCCGCAGGTGGGGTGCGATGACGGAGTCGGCCTTGTTGAAGACGTGGTGAGGGCAGGGGTTGGTTGGTGATCCGGAGTGGATGGAGTTCATCGTGCGGATGGTGTCTTCGGTGTTGACCGGGGTCCAGGCGCGGAAGGTGGTGGTGGGGGGCGTTGTTCCGGTCGTAGGGTGCGTCGGCTGTGTGCTGAAACTGTTGTGTATGTCTGCGATCTTGCTGTGGAAGAACGAGGCGAGCGAGTTGCAGAGGTCTTGCGAGGGCGTGATGTCGTTGTTTCCGGCGCTAGGGTTCGAGAGCTCTTTGACGATGTTGAAGAGTTCCTTGCTGTTGTGGGCGTTGTTGTCCAGTCGTTCCTTGAATGCGGTTTTCTTGGTGGCGTGGATTAGCTGGTGATGTCTTCGAGTGGCGAGCTTGAGGGTGGTCATGTTGTCTGTAGTAGGGTCTCTGCGCCAGGCTTTCTCGAGGGCCCGGCAGTTCTTCTTGGAGCTCTTGAGTTTGTCGGTAAACCAGGATGCTTTCTTGGTGCCGAGTCTGGCGGGGGGGGTCTTCAGTGGAGCGAGGTCGTCTGCGTAGTTGCTGATCCATCTCGTGAGGTTGTTGGCGGCTTGGTTGGGGTTCGTTGAGCTGTCGGGAGGGTTCTGGCTCAGGGATGTGGTGAGCTGGTCGGCAGTGATCTTGTTCCAGCTTCTGCGGGGGACCAGTTGTGGGTGGTGGTGAGACGTGGTCCTTCTGAAGCTGAAGTGGACGCAGCTGTGGTCTGTCCAGTGGAGTCCGGTGGCGTGGCTGAAGGCGATGTCCTTGCTGGAGGAGAAGACGGGGTCAAGCGTGTGGCCGGCGTAGTGGGTGGGGGTGGTCACCAGTTGCTTGAGTCCGAGGTTGGCGAGGTTGTCCAGCAGGGTGGTGGTGTTGCGGTTGTTGTTGTTCTCCAGGTGGAAGTTGAGGTCCCCGAGGAGGATGTAGTCAGCGGAGGGGAGGGCGTGCGGGCTGATGAAGTCGGCGATGTCTTCGCTGAATTGTGTGCGAGGTCCCGGGGGTCTGTAGATGAGGGTGCCTCTGAGGGTGGTCTTGGGGTCGGTGTGGATCTGGAAGTGCAGGTGTTCGGCGGCTGTGAGGGTGTCTTCGGAGTTGGTCGTGATGCGGATGGTGTTCTTGTGGACGATGGCGATGCCTCCTCCAGTCTGGTTGGCGCGGTCCCTCCGGGTGATCTTGTATCCGTCCGGGATGGCGATGGCGATGTCGGGTGCTGAGGAGGCGTTCATCCAGGTTTCCGTGAGGAAGGCGATGTCTGGAGATGTGGTGTCGAGGAGGTTCCAGAGTTCTACGGCGTGCCTGTGGACGGAGCGAGTGTTGAGCAGGATGCACTTCAGGTGGTTGCTGCTGGTGCTCGTCTTGGCGGGTGCGGTGCAGGTCCGGATGCAGGAGAACTTGCAGGATTGGCAGGTGAAGGGTCCGTGGGTGCGTCTTGGGGTGGCTCTGTAGCAACCGGGGATCCGGCCGGTGTTGAGTGCGTTGAGGGTGGCGGCGTCGTAAGGTCAGCGGGTGGGCTGGCATCTGCGGGGGCCAGGGGGTCTGGCGCTGGGCGCGGTCCAGGCGCGGACGGGCGCAGACGGGCTTACCTTTGGCGCACCTTCGGTGCACAATCGGCGCGCCCACTGCGCGTGAACGCTGCGCGTGCGTGGGGGTGCCATAAGAAGGTAGCCGGGAGGGTGGGTCAGCTGGGTGGCGGGAGCGGGTTGCCCAATGGGCTGGTGGGGGTCGGGCCGTAGGGAGGCAGCGGCGGGAAAGTCTGGTGCGGGCGGGCGACTCAGCGGCGGCTGGGTCGCCCTAGGCGAGTGCTGGCGAGTGCTGGGGCACAGGAGCAAGGAGGCAGGCAGCAGGAGGAGCGAGGGGGCGACCAGGCCTAAGCAAGTCTCAGCGGTTGCTCCCGAGGATGGGAGAAGGTCTCCTTAAGAAGGTAGCCGGGAGGGAGGGTCAGCTGGGTGGCGGGAGCGGGTCGCCCAATGGGCTGGCGGGGGGCGGGCCGCAGGGAGGCAGCGGCGGGAAAGTCTGGTGCGGGCGGGCGGCTCAGTGGCGGCTGGGTCGCCCTAGGCGAGTGCTGGGGCACAGGAGCAAGGAGGCAGGCAGCAGGAGGAGCGAGGGGGCGACCAGGCCTAAGCAAGGCTCAGTGGTCGCTCCCGAGGATGGGAGAAGGTCTCCTTAAGAAGGTAGCCGGGAGGGAGGGTCAGCTGGGTGGCAGGAGCGTGTCGCCCAATGGGCTGGCGGGGGGTCTGTTAGCTCTATCTAGTCTAATGATGTTGTGACTAGGGGGCATTACAAAGTCTAGTATAGATGCAGAGGCATCATTTAGGCATGTTTCTGTCAGGATAAAGAGGTCGATCTCCTGAGTAAGTATGGGGTCAGTGATATCTGGACCATGTCTAACCGCCGATCTGCAATTGAGTATCATGCATTTTAGGTGAGAAATGGTGTCAGCTACGGGAGTCTGCATGATGGTAAGACGCTTAAGATTGGCTTTGTTTACAGCTCTGATGTTGTGTCTTGGTTATCTGTGTGGATTTACAGGAATAGTTTGGATTTGGCCCAGAGTGTACATGTCAGTGGCGTTTGTAGAAATATAAGTTAGGAGGAGGGTTTGAATGGCACTGTCAGCTAGTTGATCATTCAGTCTAATGAGCCGGGAGGGGCGTTAGGGGTTTTTCCATCTCTGGTGAGGAGAGGAAGAAAGGCAGGAAGGCAGTCTAGAGCAGAATTTAGCGGATTGGGTGTTGGTATGACTAAAGTTCATCAGAAAATCGCTGGTCCATTGATTGATTGCCAGTTATGTGGTAATGTTTTTGAGGCATTGTAGTTGTGGCTTGAGTTGTAGAAGGTTTAGTAAAATCTTGTCTAGTCTTCATTCCAGAGATGCATGGAAACGAGTGGTTCATAGTGTGGGTCAGAAGGTCAGGTGATGAGAGGGTGCCTCTGGTTGTGGTGTAGGAATTATGCAGGTCTAGGAGATCCAGCGAGGAGTAGGTCCGGGTGGGGATGGAGTTAGGTGAGAGAGGGGGAAGTGAGGAGCTCGAGAGCTGACTGAGGGTCATAAGAGACAAGTTGCTAGTCAAGTTAGGTAATGCGGAGTTTGAGAGTGTCAATGATTGGGCCCTGAGGGGAGTCATGGGAGGGCAAGCGAGCCCCGGAAGGCTGTATTCAAGGGTATAGTCATGGGGAAGGTGTTAGTTCCACGACTGTGTAACTCGGTGCTCTCTGTTCTAGAGGCATGGTGTGAATGTGGTCTGGTTCCGAGAGTCATGAGGAGTGTCTTGGAACTTACAGAGGGTGTCATTTATATAATATTGTGGGAGGGGGTCAATGTGGAGGAGAAGGGCCGGGAGACAGTAGGGAGCTGGTTGTGGCGAAGGCAAGGGTGGGAAATCCTAGAGGTTCATGTGAGATGTCTAAGGAGCTAGTACCATGGGAGGGGAAGGCATCCTTATTGGTCACAAAGTTCTTGATGATAGAAAAAATGTCATCCACTATTTCTAGGTTGCTGTTTGAAGATTGGATGAGGATAATCAAATTGTTATATAGGGATATGGCTGCATCAGCTCAGAAGAGTGAGGGAGCTACTGAGAGTCTCATACAGTGTACAGTGTCTTTTAGTGTAGAAGATAAGGTCACTAAGTATAGCTCCTTTATTTGAAAAGAAGTAATGGTCAGAGATCAGAGTTTCTGGGTGAGATTTGAGGAGTCTGTGTTTTAAGCTCTTAGATGCTTTATAAGTTAAATTAGGAGGGTACTTAATTTTATAAGCATTAAGTTCAGCTGGCTCCAGTTTGATGTCAAGTGCTCTTGTGTAGTTGGTAACCATGTTTGGGGAGCAACTAATGCCTGATGGAAGAAATGGGTTATTCGCAGGAGGAGGTGGTTTACAGATAACTTCTGTGCCACTGCCAGATTGACCTGGAGTAATTCATACCAGGCACCTAACAGGCGATCCCAATCCCAGTAGATACATTCCTAGATAGTGCACTTAAAAGGGGTGTATCATAACAGGTTCCAAACTGGTGACAAGAAAAAAAAAAACAATGGTGAAAGCCTTAAGGGTGGGGCGTGGACGTAGAGAAGGGGCTGTAGATCATTCCCGGAAAATTTGGGGCGCGAAAGGAAGAAAAGGAGGGCACGAAAAAGATATAGGGTTAGAGTGGAATCAGATTTGAACCATTATAAGATGGCCGCTCCTAAAGTCACGGCGCTAACAGTCAGAACCTACATTCAAAATGTATTACTTTCCTTTCTGTGGAAAACCAATTCAAACAGTCCTATGTCTGTTTCAATACAAGTCCTACTTTCCTTTCAGAGAGAGAGCAAGACAGCAGAACTTTCATTTTGTGGTGGAGCAAGTCAGCAGGCTTCTGTTAGTTTCATTGGGAAATCCTCGCTACGTAAGGATCACCGTACACCTGCTACAGATACCTCAGACCATTCAGGATGGTGCAACTAGACTCATCCTCAGCCTTCCTGGAGAACCCACATCACACCCCACCTCAGGCAACTCCACTGGCTCTCCATACGGAAGAAATTTCAATTCAAGCTGCTGACCCATGGACACAAGGATTTACACAACCAAGGAGCCACATACATTAACTACCGCCTGAACTTCCACCAACCGTCTAGAAGACTACACTCCACCTCCCTTTCACTTGCCCATACTCCCTGCATCTACTGAAGCAAAAATGGAGGCAGCTCCCTCTCCTACATCGCAGAAAAGACCTGGAGCAGACTCCCCACACAACTCTGGGCCATCACTTCACTCCCGGAATCCCGAATGGCCCTCAAAACCTAGCAGTTCGAATAAGCCTCCTGGACCTGCAGGCACCTGGATACCCTATCGGGTGATTAGCAGCGCTTTATAAATCCTGATTGATTGATTAGAAGCCGTGATGGGGCGGCTATTTTAGGAAAAAGCCCTCGTGCCTAGAGGGGAGAGAGCAGATGCTAAATGGCCAGAGGACACAGCCCAAAGCAAGATTCATAAATATGCAGAGCTCCAATAACTAAGGGACATCAATCGCCTTTGCGAAGTTATCCTGCCGGTACTGTGCACTGTGGAGTCTCAGCCACAGAACTCAATGATGATGTTGAGGACATAACTGAAAGGGTCCTGTCATGTTCTTTGTGGGAGGTCTGTGCATAGGAGAGCTGTCTTCTAGCGGAGGGTTTCGGGGATATATCCAGCCCTAAGTTAGTTCTCCAACTATGCATCTCAATGAGCCGAGGGGCCTCAGGGGCGATGGTGGAGGGGCATCAAATTTCAAAGAGCCAGGAAAGAAATAGTATATTTGTTATCAGGCCTGTGGAGTGTCTCTGGCATGGAGAGGGCACCCTTAGTCTTGCTGTCCGTGATGTGGTTCGAATGCATGAGAGGCTGTCACAACACCCACCCACACTGGCTCAGTGCTACTGCCCTCCCTCTAGAGGTCCAAGGTGCAAGGCAAATGCATGGGAGATCGTCCCACCCCTGATCAACATTGGTTCAATGCTACCACACAGAATATGGAGAGAAAGGCCTTTGAGGGTGTCTCGGGCAGGGGAAAGATGCCCTTAGACGTGTGTTCTGAGATGCAAGGCTCTTGGTCCCAACACCGACTGTCATCAACCCAGCGCTGCAGCACACTCAGGGCTATAATCAAATTATATAGAGTCCCCATCTGGGTTAAGTCAGGGTAAAATGGGCATGATCGCCAACAGAGCGATGCAGGGTGTGAAAGCTCACTGCCACTCTGCACCTTAGTTACTGCCGACAGGCTTAATACTGGGGGATGGCGGGTGCGAGCAACAAAGCGTTGCAGGGCACGATCAACTCACCAAGCCTCTGCACCTTACCTGCTGTTGATGAACCATGACCGTCCTCTCTAGGGCCTTATTTACAATAGAATGACGCAGTGCAGTGCCGCAACCAATTTTGCAGCAATGCGCTGTGTCATTCTAAAAGTGCAGGAATGCGCCATATTTACAAGAATACGGTGCAGTCCTGCACTGGCACTAAAAAAGCAGCCTAGCGGCAATGCAGGCACCCTTGCACCATGTTGCAAGGCAGCCTGAGTTGTGGAGAGGATTGATTTTGTGCAGGAGAGGACACCTTTTTGCACAAAATCAATCAGTGGAGGCTATGTCCTCCTTCTATGTGTGCTGCAGAATGCAGCGCACTTAGAAAGAAGAAAAGACGAGGAGAAATAAGGATATTTCTCCTTGTTGCCCCTTTGTAATGTCACACCTGGGGTGACGTTACAAACTGATGCATGCCCAAGCTTACGATTCTTCGTAAATCTGGGAATGCTTCAGATTCCATGGTTGTTGCGTGGGAATACCCACAGCAACACCCATGGAACGCTCCTTTCACTCAGCGTTCTGCGTAAAGGGGCACATATTTACAAGGCCATGATAAGCCACGTAAAGTGGCTTTGCGAGGCCTTGTAAATATGCTGCAGCAAATTACATCACTGGAGCTTCACAAATGTGTCGCTCCGGTGGTGCAAAGGTGCCCCTCGAGCCTTGTAAATGAGGCTCTATATCCTCAACCAGATGGAGTGGGAGGCTGGCAGTCAGTGTCAATGAGTGGGTCCGAGTCAGGTCAGTAGCACCAAGAAGGGCAAAGTTCCCAGCCAGCCGATCTCAAGAAATCTTGCCTCTTGTTCTTCAAAAGCAGGAAAGCGCGCCCATCGCTGATGGTGGTGGGCAGAGAGCGAGTATCGGTCCAGAGGGAATCAGCTTGGCCCACGGGGACTCATCCTAAAGAAAGGAGGATACCTTGCCAAAAAGTAATTTGTGAATGGTGAGGCACCTCAAGGTAAGTCTCCAGGATATTCCTCAGTCCTCATTGCGATGTTGTGTTGAAGTGGGTTGGATGGCTGGGTAAAGACTGGAATATTTCTCGATTATCGTTCCGTAACCCAGGAGCTCCCTCTATGAAGCAGTGGCCATCGTGAATGAATATCTGTGTGCTTAGTTTCTCAAGGGCACTTCTTAGGTTTTCCATTTTAGTGTACATCCTGGAATGACTGTCTAAAAACTGGTTGGCCACTGGGTTGAAACCCACAGTAATGGAATGCTGCATGTTCTGCAATCGTCTATTGACCATTTTGACTTGTTTGTGCTGCAGGCACTGAACTTGCGCCATTGACACCTCAAGCCAACCATACACCACTTGTTGTTCTGCAGTTGCCTGAGACCCAGAAGCCTGTGAAGTGGTACAGTCATACGAGCATGCACTGTGGTACACTGCTGTCAGGACCTGATGACTGGCTGCAGGAATAGGCAGCTGTATGGCATCCTCATCCTCAACTGATGGTGGCCGTGGGGAGAAGGGCACACTGCTGGAAGGGCCATGAGGTTTTGTTGGCTGACTCTCCAACACCACTGCTTCTTCATCCACCATTTGTGCCAGTTCTTCTCCCTCATCAAGTGGGCATTCAATGCCTTCATCAGGTGCATCTACTTGGATAATGGAAATACTGCTAATTTTGTTACTTGAGTAACACAATTCTCTTTTGTGGTACAAATGAATTTAATAAATAGTTGACACTGACTACACTGTGCTTGTCTTTCACTATGAGTGCCATAATGCACCATGAGGGCTATTTTTGCAATGGAATAAACCCATACTAATATGTCTGATTTCGTTTCTTTTTCCATGCATGTGGAGACCAGATTTAAGTTCAGAAATGTTACAAATATTAACGTTTTACACTTACTTTGTGATGGTACAGGTGCAGATGTGTCCAGGTAAACTAAATAAAACAGCCATGACAACATCTAAGTACAGCACCACTAGTCCAGAGGTTGGTTACAGGTTGGTGACAGCCTATTTTCTCTTAGGAACGCATTCATAATTCACCTTTTAAAGAAAATATTCTCATATCCACACAAGGCTATCGGCATATTAATAGTTCATTTAAGTATCAGATATTCAAATCGATTTCAACATAGTAAGGCCTAATCATAAACAGGAGCAAAGGAACCAATTAAATCCTTAAACAGCATGCTCACTACCTATTCTGAATATTCACAATTGATTATCTCAGTGTAGTAAGGAGCTTGTGCTCAAAATTCAAACCAGCATCACCAGGTTTCACGTAAGCTGTCTGCTCTCCGTCTCCTCCCCTATGTCCCAGGTGTAGCATGATGGATACCTAACCACCTGGTTTTCATATAATCTTCGTCCTGATGCATCTTTACAAAATGTGAAGCCAGGGGGTATTTAATATCTCAATTATTTAAATGCTCTTTCTGCCTCATCTTCAGTTATCTTTTAGTAGACCCCAAATATTGTTTGCCACACAGGCAAACAATGAAGTAGACACAGAAAGAGGTGTTACAATTAATGGAACTCCCAATCTCAAGTTCCTTGGTACCATCAAAGTTAAGTAAAGTTTTTGGTCCTGTCATCTACATATTAACAACAAATACAACTATTGCATCATTTACAACAAATCCAACTGTTGGCCCAGAATCGCACAGGAAACTGTCTACTTAGAAAGACATTCAGATGTTCACAAAATAAAATAAATAAACTGTCCCCAGAAATTCAACCTGTTAAAGGTGTATTTGAATCCTCAGTCTTAACATCCCTCATAGAGCTCTTGGTTTAGACCAGTGTCTAGGTCTAATTTGTGCATATCTGATGGTATCACTTGGAGTTAAAATATTCTGCAGAGTTTTAGATCTTCTAAAAGTAGTATCTGGTTTAGACCAAATGACTTGAGATAAGTCTTTATCCATTTCCAGGATTTTTCAATGATTTAAAAACAATATTGAAGATCTTGTTATTTTCTGCACAAAACCTAGTAATGAATCTAATATTGTTGTTGTTGTCAGGCAATGTTTATCAGGTCTCGCCTACGCAGCGCGCATGCACTGTGCGCTGCATAGGAGGACCTTTAGCCGTCACTCTGGTCATTTTCAAGCACACACTCGTGCTTGTGGCGGCATCCACCTTGCGGGAGCGCACAGGGGAGCGCCACAAGCACGAGTACAGTGCTTGAAAATGAGCAGACTGCGCGAGCACGCACACAGCACTCCCAGGCTCTCTCTCTCTCGCTCTCTCTCTCTCTCCTCTCGCTTTTTCTCTCTCTCTTTCTCTCTCTCGCTCTCTCTCCCCCTCTCTCGCTCTCTCTCACCCCTCTCTCTCCATCGCTTCAATTAAAAGAACACGTAAGGCTTTAAAAGAACAAGCATCAAATTAATTGCAACAAGGGGCAGGCCTTCATTCCTCTGACTCGGCGCACACTTCCAGGGTAGGTGCACTGTTCGCGGCTTCATCTAAATTAGCAAACTCGGTATCGCTTCTCATTACGAGAGCATCGTCTTCTGCCTTCCACAATGCTGGCTTTTGTGTTCCTTCTTCTACTCTGTGTGTCCTAATTAGGGAGCTGCATAATTAAGACAAACTCGGAAAATGCAAATGCGCCGGTACAGTTCTCAACTTAAAATGATTGCCATACCCTTTTGAAAAGAAACGATTGTAAAGTCCTTAACATATGGCTGATCGCCGACTTGTAAGGTTTAAGAATCCGTATGTAGATGTATTTAAAAATGATAAAATTATTACGTCATTAAATGCAACTTGATTATCCGTGGCTTTGTAGACAACTGCACTAGTGCATTAAGTTACCGACAAAAGTGAGGAGGTTAATAGTTATGTAAACTCTGAGAAACTCTTTTTAGGTCTGCCTACACAGTGCCCCGATCTGCAAGACACTGTTACCAATAAATATACGTTGCTTTTGCCTGCTGTCAGCCCTTCATATACACTCATAAACAACCCTCGTCAAATCTAGTACGTTTGGCTTTAACTTGTCACAAATACGTATGAAGAAATGCTGTATGCATATCCTCTCATTTACGCCAGGCTTTTTGGCTTTGCCAATGCTTTTTTACTTTAAGCCGATCGAGAACAGAGTTAGTATGCAGCCAGTACCTCTTCATTGTTTGTGAAATGCCACTTGAAGATGTAGGGCATTGGGAGAGTGAGAATCGTGTTGATTTGTTAAACGGTGAATGAAATTGGTAGGGCATTTAGCAGACTGTTGCGCGCCTTATTTCATTACGCAAGCCGCGAGGCGACTTAACCTCCAGCAAGCTGGACCCGACGTAAGGCCTTGTTGCGCATACTAATTGTACCGAATAAAGGGTGGGTCTGGATTGTGGAATGACCAGTGCTCAGATGGGTGTGGTGAAGCAACAGGGAATGCAAAAGGCAAGAGGTGGTTATTGAACTAACATTCCCTCCTAAGTATTTGCTCAAGAAGTGCCCCTTTCACTTGCTTTGCAAGACTGATTTTGCATGTTGGTCGAAAACATGGAGAATGCCCCTTTTTTGTGTTGTGGGATCTCTGGGAACCTTCATTATATTGCAGCGTTAGTAGCACTGTCACATTTCGGCCTTATGTGATAAGGTCAAAGGAGCACTTGAACTCATAGGTTTCAAATCTGTGCAAAAAATGACCTGATGAGGAGGGCTTTCGTGACGTTTTAGGGATTGTTCAAAACCTCAGTTTAGGGTTTTTGTGCAGTTGCACTTACATATTTTTGTGAGATAAATGTCAGATGTGCCAGCTAATTTCTAAAGAGCATTTCTATTGGAAAGAAAGTTGGATTAAAAGTAAAATGATGATAGATCAGTGTCTGTCTCTTTCGATAAATCCATTTTCCCTGCAGCCCAAAAACTTTTTACTTGATTAGTTATCTGCTGCGCCCATGTTATGATTGAGACTTTCTGCTATACCTAGTATTACACCCAAAATAAGAGCGATGGGCCTTGTAGATTAATACTTTTCATGGAAAAGTGAAATTACAAATCCCAGTATGTTTACTGATGTTGAGTGAAATATCCACGATTGGTTTCAAGCTAAATTCATGACATGGGACCGCTACGCAAACCTTCGCTAGATACGTAGGTACCCCTGGGTTATCACATAGCAACCACTTAGAAGGCCACACTTGCTTGATCGCTCACTGACTCTCTTACCTTGTTTGAGCCTACGTTCATTTTCTCAGCTACGTCTCTGGAGTTTTTTAGGGTGCGAATTATAAAGAGTAGTGTTTTGTAAAATCACACGAGCTAAGCTGCTCTGTTGCAGCCCAATCGACTACATAAGCCAAGCAGGAGAGCGGGACAGTGAGCAGTGAAAGTTCAGATATTCAGACTGAGAGCAATGCTCTCGTCATCATCTTTAATGAAAGATGGAGTCACTGAAGAAGCACTGGCCAGTCAAGCAAAACAGGCTAGCGCTGCTGACCCTATAAATGGAGAATTAACCTCAATGATAACTAGCGGGTGCCATCAACTATCAGCGTCCAAAACAAGCTGCTCTCGTTTAAGCATGCCCTCTCTCTGGGCTATGGACCCTTCTAGAAGCTAAATTACACACACAAAAAGAACTGGGGGTCTAATATCAGACAGCACAGGAGAAAATAGAGAAGGATGTCTGTTCAAAGGACCAACACAGCCAGTTCCAGAGCAGAGCATGGATTTCCATCAATCTTACTCTTAAAATGGAGCATGGATTCTCATCAATCTAGCTCTCTTGGACATTTATATCATTTGGTCATCCATCCAATATCGGAGGTCTGTCTCTTGTCCAGGAGACTGCCTCACTGAAAAGAAACTCTGTTGCTCAATTGAACTGGTGGAAATCGACCACATATAAAGAAAGAGAGATAGTTGTGTCCAAGGTGGATAATCCTATACGGTGCAGTGCAAAAAGTGAGTGAAATCTAAAAAAAGGTTGTGCTGAGAGGAAAATACTGAGTATTGCATCTACTCCTCACACCTTTATTAAAAACAGTGCAGAAAAACTGTAGCAGTACTTCCTAGTGACTGCTATTCATAGGTCAACATGTTTCAGCCATACGGGTATCCTACCCCCGGCTTTCTTCAGGACCTGTGTATGTCTAAACCATGCTACTGCAACCAGTGTTCACACTACCTATAGTGAAGTGTAAAGAAACAAATGCAAATGAAAAGCGATAAGTAAATCAAGATTGGAATCAATACAACCTCAGTAGGTTCCAATCCTCTGGATCACAGGGTGCAAACATTACCCAACGTAATCTGGGATTACACCTCACCTACCCTGGAACCTGTCTCAGGCGAATGAGGCCCCGCTCTGTCCGTCGTTGCCTCAGGTCTCATCTTAACAGGGTGATGTTTGCACCCTGTGATCCAGAGGATTGGAACCTACTGAGGTTGTATTGATTCCAACCTTGATTTACTTATCGCTTTTCATTTGCATTTGTTTCTTTACACTTCACTATAGGTAGTGTGAACACTGGTTGCAGTAGCATGGTTTAGACATACACAGGTCCTGAAGAAAGCCGGGGGTAGGATACCCGTATGGCTGAAACATGTTGACCTATGAATAGCAGTCACTAGGAAGTACTGCTACAGTTTTTCTGCACTATTTTTAATAAAGGTGTGAGGAGTAGATGCAATACTTAGTATTTTCCTCTCAGCACAACCTTTTTTAGATTTCACTCACTTTTTGCACTGCACCGTATAGGATTATCCACCTTGGACACAACTATCTCTCTTTCTTTATATGTGGTCGATTTCCACCAGTTCAATTGAGCAACAGAGTTTCTTTTCAGTGAGGCAGTCTCCTGGACAAGAGACAGACCTCCGATATTGGATGGATGACCAAATGAAATAAATGTCCAAGAGAGCTAGATTGATGAGAATCCATGCTCCATTTCAAGAGTAAGATTGATGGAAATCCATGCTCTGCTCTGGAACTGGCTGCATTGATCCTTTGAACAGACATCCTTCTCTATTTTCTCCTGTGCTGTCTGATATTAGACCCCCAGTTCTTTTTGTGTGTGTAATTTAGTTAGTAGTGGGGATTGGAACTTGGGTAGGTTGATAAAAATTTCCCTTAGACCCTAGTTTTCTAAAAGTGTTTTTGATCCCTTCTAGAAGCTGTCATTCTGATTGTTCACGGATGATGGCTTCCGCCCCGTGTACCAGTTGGATGCCATTTTTAGGTCTCGCCTACACAGTGCGCATGCGCTGCATAGGAGGACCTTTCGCCGTCGCTCTGGTCATTTTCAAGAACACACTCATGCTTGTGGCGGCATCCATCTTGCAGGAGCGAGCAGGGGCGCGCCACAAGCACGAGTGCAGTGCTTGAAAATTAGCAGACTGCGCGCGCATGCACACAGCACTCCCAGGCTCTCTCTCGCTCTCTCTCTTGCTCGCTCTCTCTCTCTCCTCTCGCTTTCTCTCTCTCTCATTCTCTCTGTCTCTCCCGCTCTCTCTTTTTCTCTCTCACTCTCTCTCTCCCCCTCTCTCGCTCTCTCCCTCCCCCTCTCTCGCTCTCTCTCCCCTCCCCCTCTCTCTCTTTCTCACTCTTTCCCTTTCTCTCTCTCTCTCCCTCTCGCCCCCTGCCGGCAACTGTATGTTAATGCTGCCGCTGCTGGTTAATCAGACGTTGCTGGTTGCCCTCAGAGTTCACATCTCTTGGTGAGTGCAGAGAGACGTGTTTCCTTATTTTGTCATTATGAATAGATTTTTATTTTTTGATGGAACGGTTTAATTACAGAATGTGTTTGAGCTTGGTTAGAATGTGCTTGTTTGTTTATAAGTCTGGCCCGTTGAAGAGCTGCTCGTCAGGTCGCTAACAAGGCATCACAAGTGCACATCAAATGCGGAGTCTGCATCCTATGGCATAGACCCAGTGGGTACCCGCTTGAATACCACTATCATCGTAGGGGTTACTTCGGTGTCTGATTCTGTAGTCCATTTAGGTACGCCATGTCTCCGGCAGCCATGTGTGTGATGGCATTGGTTACTATGGCATCGATCGGCCATTTATACCCCATGCGGGTGCTCTGCCCAGCTGCTACCAGCTAACAAGCATTGGCATAGCCAATAGGTCTCACCTTTGGGACCTTATAAGTATTTAGTTATGCAGCACAATAACCTTACTGCAACAACATTAACTGTTGCATGGCTAAACACTTATAAGGTCCCAAAGGCGAGACCTATTGGCTATGCCAATGCTTGTTCTAGGTTTATCCTGTAGCAGAGTTTTTTAGGGCCCTCTCTTATAATATTCAATGATTTCGTACAAATCTGGATGGTTAACCTCTGGTTTGAAATAGTTCAATAACTTTTTCTTCCTCTAGTAGTAATCACTCTCAATAGAGCAATTCAATTTTTCTCTATGTATCTCCCTATATAGGATGTTATTTTGCTGGGCAGCAGGATGTTCTGACATACAGTGTAGTAGGCTGTTGACTGTCGTGGGATTACAAAAAGTTTCTATTGTGCCAGGAGTGTCTTAATGATAAATTGGCATTATCTATAAGAAATGCAGTGTAAGGGTCTGTGGAGATCTGATACAAGATGGTAGTCTTATACCATGGCGAGATTTAAAAGGGATGATGGATGGTAATCTTTCAAAGATCAAATATGTACCACTAAAAATTTGAGAACAAAGTTGAAAATTGCCGTTGGGAGTGGGTAATGATTTGGAGGAACAGCTGGTCGTAAAACCATCAGGAAACAAAGAAGTCTAATTCTGGTATTGGGAAATACAAGACATCATGGATGGAGATTTTACTTTGGCAGAAGAGCTGTAGGGAAGATACTTGCTGAGGGAGCAGTTACAAAATATTTGGCAAGTATCGATGCGTACATTAGATCCCATTGTCAAGCCTGCTTTTTTAAGAAAGACCCACCTTTTCTCACTCCACAGGGCATATTTAACACCTGGAGAGCTGTCAAGGATGGGGAAGGGAAGCCATACCAGCTGTGCAAAATGCATCCTTGACAAAGCAATAGATGTCCATATGTTCTACCAATGCCCAGAAATCAGAAGGTTTGGGGACAAAGTGGAAACAACTATATCAGGTATTTTGCATCTGCAAATCAAGGTAAGCCTATCATTGATTATCTTGGGTGTGATTGATGACCCTATGGGCATTCCTAGAGACCTGCTGTTCGACGCAATCCTTCTTGCCAGAAGAGAAATCTGTTGTAAGTGGGTGGGAGGTATCCCACGTCAGCATTCGGAATGGTTGGAGTCTCTCCTCTATATGTCTAGGATGGACGTATCAGGGAAAGACTCTAAGAGGAAAAGATTTTGGAAGCCTCTGCAAGTTTGAAGTGTTGATCCGGGGAGGGTGCCACTGGGTGTAAGGGGTAATGAAGAGACATGAAGACATATGAAATATAAATATGCCCAATGAATACACTGGTAAAGACACTCTGGTCTGCTTCAGGGCCCCTCACTTGTATTTAAAGCAGGTTCTAGTGTGAAACTAACACCGTGAGAGCAAGATATCCACAGACAAGCTAGTGCTCATTGTCGAATGCCCGTGGGTTAGTGGTCACACTCTCGTAAAATGGCTGAAGAAATGGATATTGATCCTCAGGTGAAGTAGGACAAAAAAATGTTCTATTGTGAAGTTTTTTCCTACCACAAAGAAATTCCAAATCCAGGATTGAAAACTTATCTTTGTTGTATTCCAGTGAGAGTTCAACATTAAATTTCAAATTGTTATTGGGATACCAATAATAATCCTTAAGTGATTTAACTTCACAATCCTAAATAACAAAATAACAAAAATGTCCTCTATGTATCTATCCCAGAACACAACGTACTCTTGATCAGCTTGATCATTCTCATTCCAGGCATTTTCCCTCTCATACCATGCTATAAATTGGTTGGCTTTAGGAAGGAGCAAACCTGGACCCCAAATATTTCCCTCGTATTTTAGGATACAACTATTCCTGATACAGGAAGTAGTTAAGTCTCAACACGACTCATTTAAATTCATCAGCCATGTCTACATGTTATCTATAGTTGGCTGATTTAGTAGAGAAAGTAATGAATCAGTTGTAGTCCGCCCCAGTGTTCTGTAACAGGTTACAAACTTTTCACACCCATTGTTACCTAAAGGTAATTGGATTCCTGAGATATCATACAATTTGCTTAAAACTCCTTAGAGTCTCTCAAGTAAGAGGGTAAATCCATAATCATTGGAAACAAGTGGTGGTCAATGTACTCTGACAGTCTCTGTAAGAGAACCAATACCTGAAATGATTGGTCTACATGGGGGATGATAGCATCCCTTGTGAATTTTTGTAATAAAGGAAAACGATTGAGCCTTACATTACTTTGGCAAGCTACCATGCAAATGAAAGTTTGCTATTGTATCCTTTGAGATGGCTGACACTCTAATATTGTTGATCTTAGTAACTGTGCCTGTTTCTCTCTCCTTCTTTATTTCCTGACTGTAAGATGTGAGAAATCTATAGAGAAACACATTCATCTGAAATCTTGAGATATTGTCTATACAAGTATAAAAGAAGGAGAGTTTACATTGCACCTGGATTTTTGAATAATGTAATTAAGGAGCCTTCTTTAGACCTATGGGTAAGCTGCTGAATACATTGCTTAATAGGATGTTTACATTTCAAGGAAAACTTGCTCTTTTTAGGTCGAGCCTAGCACAGCGCGCATGCGCTGAGCTGCGGGGCTTCTTGTATCCACTCTGTGTGGGTTTGACCCCTCCCATGAATTGGTTTGGCTTTTGCGTGTGTCTTTTTCAAATCAAAGCCTGCAATTGGCTAAAGGTGGGTGCATGTCCGACAGGAGCGAGCAGCAGCACGCAGGGCTGCAGCTGCAGTGACTTCTTGTCTCCCCTGCACCACTCCTCCTTGTCTCCCTGTGCCCACCCCCACCACTCCTCTCGAGCTGCTTGTCATTTGAAGTTGGAGCTCACTCATGCACCATTTCCAGGTAGAGTGCTTTGAAACCCTCAGGCAGAGCGCTTTATAATAACATTACTATCATTATGTTCACGCTTTCTGAACAAGTTAAATATGTGTTGCGTGTTCCATATAACTTGCCACAGGGTGTAAGGTGAATTCTGTCAGGTTTGGATGATAATAATTGGTTGAAATCTGATGCCAAGGAAGAGTTAACAAAAATTAATAAATTGCCTTAAACCAATGTCATCAGGTTAAGATCTTAGCCACTGAAAATCATACCGTATTTATTTATCTAGCGAGTCGTTGTTAGTGTTGCCATTCCACTGAACTGCTATATTTTCTTTCCATGTACTTACTTATTTTAATTATTTTTGCAACGGTTATTATTGCCAATATATTTGATTTGTTTTTATTGCTGTTCCTATATATATATATATCACAATGAATAACATTACTAATGGGTTTATTTGCTCTCCTTAACTCCTACTATTCTTTTCTGATTACTATACTAAACTACAACAAAGTGCCCTTTGTTGTAGTTTAGCAATCTGCGTTAGGCTTTGAATATGAACTCTTTCATCCGTAACCGCCTCCCACTGCTAATCACCTCTCGGACTGCAGTCTAGCAATAGCCAAACTTTGTTGGTAAGAAGCACATATTGTCTACAGTGCCACAAACCTGCAAAATGGTGGTGGTAAGCGCTATATAAAACAGGTATTACGCAATATTTACTACCAAAAACCCCAAGCGGTGACATCACCATGTTACTAGCAAACCGTGATAGATAGAGGAATCAAGAAGTTATTTGAAAGGGAGTGGGGTGGTGAATGCACCTTTGTACCCCGCACTCGTAGCCAGGCTGTTCCCTACTACGGATCCTAAGGGCGAACCGCCCCGTTCAAGCAAAAATTAAATAATGAGGTGCTAAAAGAGATTATTTCTGACCCTGGTTCACTGACATCATGAAAAAAGTAACTCAAGACCCGCAGCAGATCAGAATTATGTGGCACAGGATTCCCATAGCAAGGGCTAGCCTTTCTCTGTTTTCATGCAGGGTGTTTTATGAAACCCCATAATCTCCATAAATACAAAAAACAATTATTAGTACAGATCCATGCTGTTGTCACGTGATATTTACATCGCGGTGCTTGGGTTTAAGAGATCAAAACCCATAAACTCTCTCTCACACACACTTTCACACACACAATCTCTCTCCCACGCACACTCACAATATCTCTCCCACGCAAACACACAATCCCCGCCACACAGACACACACACTCCTGCTACCCCTCTGCCCATCCCCTTTTAGGTTTCTAGCCCAGTAGGCTGAGCGTCCTGTGCAAACAAGCACGTGCGACAGTTTGTATATATGCAGGCAGTGATGAAGCAGTGGGGCAACTCTGCCATGCCTTCAAGCAGTTGGAAGGCAATAGTTTTCGCATTTGCATGAGTTTAAGCCATTGGCATTGTAAATCACAATGCCTTTTATTTATGTTTTAAAAACCAAAACATAAATAAAAGGCATTGTCATTTACAATGCCAATAGCTCAAACAAGCGTAAAAGCGAGACCTATTGCATTGCAGATGCTTGTATTGTAAAGCGCTCTTACACCGTCGGGTAAAGTTTGCGCTATATAAAAACAGTCGAGCATATTACGAGTTGCATTTTCATTGACCTCTTCATGGCAGTGATCTCGAAATGAAAAGGGTGGCGGAAATGCCGGAGTTGGGCCAGGAGGTGCATGCGGTGGGGCACATTCAGTGCCCCGCTGTATTTCATCCACCACTTCCTGCATAGTGTGGTATGTAGTCCACACCGTGCAGGAAGGTGCAGTCAGTGGTCTGACTGTGGAGGTCTGCATTATAGGCTCTTCTATGAGCCTTGCAGACCACCTCAATCAGACCGCTGCAACACTGCCTGCCAGACCAGGATTTAACTCTTGATCTGGTGGGCAGTCACACCAAGGGTTTGGTGGTCCTACAGCGCATGGTGGAGAACCGTCACCGATTAGGACCACCAAACTCGTAATCAGGCCCTATAACTAATCTGCAGAAGTCCCCCTACATCCTCCTACCCTCAAAACACTGAATAAAAAAAATAAAAAAACTTTAAAAGAACTTTCCTGTTCCGACAAGCAGCAGCACCTTCCTGCAATGTGGATGCTGGAAAATAGACAAAAAAATTGCGAATAGAATGCAAAATCAATGATAGCTGTAAAACAAATTGCAGCTAGATTAAACTAAAAAAAGAGCATCTACCTATCGATATGAATGGGATTATAAACTAAAAATGTTTAAAAAATGTAAAAAAAATTATAACAAATTATTAAACAGATAAAACATGTTAAGAAATGCTGTAAAAATATGTTTTAAAAAACTGTAAAGTATAAATTGATTATAGTGTAATAAATATACAATTATTTCATAAATACTGGAAAACTGATTTGCACATTATGTTAAAAATTTATATGAAACAACTGAATTATTGATCAAAAAAAGTCATACAATAGTAAAACAACAGAAACATTGACAAAATAAGATACTATTCAAATATGATTTAAATTTTTTATTTAATAATACAAGTGTATTAACATATTCTGTATTTATCAATAAATGCTTTTAAATAACTAGAATTATGTATGTAAAAATGTTAAGAAATATTAATAAATAATATTTGAAAAGATAAAGAAAATTGAAAAATGTGTTACATATCTTTTTGAGGAAGGTGTTGGACACTAAAGGGGCCCTATTTACTATTCCAGCTACAATCTAAAGTATTTTGGGGAAGGTGTTGGACACTAAAGGGGCAGCATTAACTATTCCCACTCTAATTTAAACCATTTTGGGAAAGGCGTCGGACACTAAATGGGCAGCATTTACTATTATTGCTTCAATCTAAACTATTTTGGGGACGGCGTTTGACACTAAATGGGTGAGATTTACTATTCTCACTCTAATCTAATCCATTTTGAGGAAGGTGTTGGTCACTAAAGGGGTGACATTTTCTATTATCACTCCAATCTAAACCCTCTTTGGGAAGATGTTGCACACTAAAGGGGTGACATTTACTGTTCCCACTCCAATCTTAATTTACTAAACACAGTAATTAAAAAAATTACAGCACACATAAAATCAAACACACTACAATAAAATAAATATAAAATGACACAAATGATATAGAACAATATTTTCTAAAACAATATTTCCTACATTATTAAAAACAGCACTTAAAACGCTATTCTTACCTTCGATGTTCCTGTCCAAGAAATTTTTGACATCCCAATATTCTTCAAACATATTTTGGTATCATGATGTTTTGTATTCAATATTTTGTCCAAACACTGCCATGTTCCTCAGTGGCGTTAAACATGGTATACTACGTAAAAACGACAGTGGGACAGTAAAAAAAGAAAACGCTAGGACATGGCCAGTGTTTACGCGACTGTATAACACTTTTCTCATGCAGCACAGGCAAGCAATGACTGGTAAGAGGGTTGGGGTACAGGCAAGCATTAACGTCGGGGAACGGTGGGGGGAGAAGGGAAAATACACGGAGAAGGGGTGCATGGGAGGGGTAAGAAGCAACACAGAAAAGGGGTGATTGGGAGGGAAAACAAGCAATACAGTGAAGAAGGAATATTGCTTCAATCACAGCGCAAGTAGCGTACGGACACTAACCAAGATGAGTTAATCTATTGTTGTCCATGCTCCAGAGAAAGAAATGGAAATGATGCCCAGTACGCGCTGGCCAATTTGTAGACAACATAGAAGAGTGACAATGAAGCCAACAAATGGTAAGCAGTGGGCGGGGTCCAAGCCCTTTTCTTATAAACAAAACCCATGCAGCAATTACGGGACATTCGCTGTCAGCAGGTGAGACCTAAAAAGTAACAGGCAAAGGGAGCACCACTGTTTAGTCTGTCCATGAATATCAATAGGATCAGAAATTAGTTCATTAATCCACACTCTGGCCTTGGGGCTTGTATAAAGTAGTGTAATCAGTTTCAGCATATGGGTACTCACATCAAGTTTGCATACTATAGCCTCCATAAAGGTTCAATCTAGGAAATCAGATGCTTTCTCTGCATTCAATAGAATTTAGACCACCTTCAGCTTTTTTTCAGTTTATGTAGCACCCGGAAGAGCATGCATAGATGATTTGCTCAATAGGCCTAATAGAATTCTGTTGTTAGGTCATACATCCCAGGTTACTTACCTCCAGTCATACTCTCTATGGCAGTCGATATCTCCATTAGTGAGGTGGGCTTGAACAAAAATTGCCTTTGTGAATCCTTTAGTCATACAAAGGCAACCTCATCTATATATTGCTCAATACCAGTGTCAGATAGTGTCTGTCTACAGGCATACAATTGTGCATAATTTATACAACGTGTCACAGATATGGACTGAGCCTCCGTGTCCTGTGTCCCGCCTGTGTCTCTCATGCATGTTACTATTTTCTGGTCCCTCTCTCTGTAAAATATCCATGCAAGCTTTTGCCCAGTCATTTGTCTTCTCTGAACTGTCAGGTCAGAACATATATGATTAGATAAGCTGCTTCTTTGTCTGCCATCTCTTGACAGCTTTACAATAAGGTATTTATTATAGGTGTGCAATTTGCATAATTTGCTTTTACGTAGTTATGCTAAATTCCACCATATTTATACAAAATTAAGAGAAATGCAACAGTGGCACTTAGCACTATATTTCTGTGCAAAATGTGTCCTTATATCTATTTTGGCTTGCGTTCTGGTTGTTCACTTTTTCCCCGTACTCATACGCTGAACTTTTGCATGAATGAGGCATATTTAAACAATTTGTCATAATGGCATAATTTCAGGAATTTCACATAACAACTGTACCATGAAATTTGAGAAATTACGTGAGATTACACAGCCCGAACAGCAGTTTCTCCTGGTCCTTAATCTCAACTAGGCATTTGGAATCACCTGGTTACTATTATGTTAATCACATTGCTTTAATTGGCCTTCTAGGTGTTGTAATTGTGTTTATAGCCTTCAGAACCTAAGCCTGTTTGGAAATGACCATTGTCCTTACAAAATAAACTTAGAAAGATTTTCCAGACATCTGTATATTTTGTTACTAATTCTAAATTCACCTCAAAGAATTCTGCATTGGATGAACTTGTTTTTTTTCTAAACACTGAAACTAGTATTTCTTCCAAGTCGAATCTGCAGTATTCAGCTCAACGACCCCGAAACAGTATTCTTCTCACCTCAAGAATCACAGGAGAATGGTCTGAATTAGTGCTCAGGTAAGTATTTAATGTGGGTGACCCAACATAATATGAATACTGAGAAAAGCCAATATTTAATAGGTGACAGAGAGTTGCGACCTCAAGAGTAGTACAAGAACCCATTTTCATTGTTATATCCGAGTCTCCAATTACTGTCAATGCGAAAAATCTCCATTTTCAGTATCTTGGCTTTTGGGGCCAGACTCATATGACCGGTCTAAGGACTGGATCTGTTGCTTAATTGGTCAGAGACAAGGTTGTGGCTGCGCCCCCAGACTACAGTGCTAGCATTTGCCTTCCTGCATATGTCAAATACCATGGCAAAAAAGATGAGTATCTCAGTATTCAGACCATGGGTTGATTAAGATAACCAGTGCATTGATTTCAACTTTGTCTCTAGAAGATACCTCCATTCTAAATCAGTGTGCGTCTCTACTAGTTTAACATCTAATGTTTTTAGGGCTCCATATGCATACCTATATAAAGAAGAAGCTGTATGATTCGGAGAATCTATTTACCTCCATCTTGTGGAGAACTGGATTGGTCTTTGTGGGTCAGGGTGTGTTTCTTTAAGCATAGAGACAGCCACACCATACATGCAAATAGCCATATGCACTTTGTTGTGCCTGGAACTCCTTACAATTCCATATCATGGAATGCTAGTAGAGTTCCAGGCAGTGACTGGTGGGATGTGTTAGAGGTGCCCGCAGGCACAACATCGTGCATACTTACCTGCTAATAAAGAAGAAGGCCTGCACCCATACTTGGTATCATTGGTATCAGTGTACGTCTCTACTTGTTTAACATCTAACGTTTTAAGGCTCTATATGCATACCTATATAAAGAAGAAGCTGTACGATTCAGAGAATCTGGTTACCTCCATCTTGTGGAGAACTGGATTGGTCTCTGTGGGTCAGGGTGTATTGCTTTAAGCATAGGGACAGCCACACCATACTTGTGCAAATAGCCATATGCACTTTGTTGTGCCTGGAACTCCTTACAATTCCATATCATGGAATGCTGGTGGCGTTCCAAGCAGTGACTGGTGGGATGTGTGTGAGGTGCCGGCAGGCACAACATCATGTATACCTGCTAATAAAGAAGAAGACCTGCACCCATAATTGGTATCATCTTCCTTTCAGTGACGACTAGGGGGAAACAAGCCCCGCAACCCGTCACAACCGCTGGCATGCCATCTATGTCTCCTGTGAATATGCCAAAGTCTGTGACTCTCCATCTAGGCCGTATCTTAGTTGGTCAGCTCAAGGTTGATGATTTCCCAGTGTCACATACAGCCACCATTTTGTGTGAGGCAACCTTATTGACACACCATGATACAACCTTACCGCTCAATTAAGAAGCAGGAAATTCCCATTATTTGTGAGAAGGCACTCCAAATGCCATTTTGAAGTCAATAGTCTTTCGTGACAAATGCCTACAACATGTATATTTGCCATTTTTAGAGCAGGCGATTCTCTCAAACTTTGGATCATCTCTAATTTGGCTACTTTTGCTGTATCCTATCAGACAATTATATACTACCACCTGTGCCCATAAAATACAAAATAAAAAGTTGTAAATTATGCAAGGTATATCTCCACCCCCACCCTTTTTATCAACCCCAGACAAACCACCTTTGGAATGGTCACGATGGAAAGAGAACCTTGAAGCCTATCTTGATGCAATTGATGGTGACATATTTATGAACAAAAAGAAAAAAGCACTTTTGATACATAATTTAGGCCCTGACGGCATTACTCACTAAAAACTTAACCCAAGATTAAACTAAGAGTAGAAAGTCTCCAGGAGGATGCTGGGGAACCTGCATATGTGGTTGATGAGTATGCAATCATACTTAAGGCTTCGGATATGGTTTCTCGTCATGTGGTATTGGAGCGCCACAAATTTCTACAGAGATCTCAACTACCACATGAATCAGTGGTAGATTTAGTTTCAATCTTAAAGACCTTGGTCATTACATGCAACTATTGTGACAGGCATGATGAGATCACCTGTGACCAATTAGTAGAAAAGCTTCCAATACGAAAATACAGGAACGTCTACTTTCTCCTGACAGTCCAGATTTCAACACGGTGGTGGGGATCGCTCGAGCAAGGTAGAACTTGGAAGCTTATTCTCATGAGTTATCGTCTTCTAATGCTCCTGACTCTGTCAGTGCAGTGTTGTACTAACTCGTCAACATAAGGACCCAGTAAATGATGTTGAGAATGTTCCGGAGATTAAAATTCAATTGAAACGTGGTAAACAGCATGTCCATTCTTGGAAGAAAACATTTCTGATGTGTTATAGATGTGGTAGCAGAAATCATGCATGTTCGGCAAAAAAATTCCCAGCTGTGTCCCAAGTGAGCTATACATTTAACAAAAAAGTGTACTCTGCTAGAGTATGCTAAATGACACAAAAACCCATGGTGCCCAAGCTGGATGAGTGTGTAAGTGATGAAGATGATAGTGATATTGTGCTCAGTGTAAGGTGTGCTAATGCATAATATGATGATAATAACAGAAATTATATTTAATGAGAATTGTAATTATCATGTAAATGCATTCAGTCATGCAAGAAGGAACCCCCTCAATTGCAACATCCATTTCATTGGCGTAAATGTCCAAGTGATGGCATTTTCTGGGTCGCTGCTTACTATAATTAGGCTAGAGAGGTGACAACCCATGACTTTTAAACTTTATAATGTAAAGATGTTGGCATATGGTGGGGCAAACATTGAGGTCGAGGGTGAGTTTGAAGCAGAACCTGAATTTGAGAATAAAATTACAAAATCTGTAGTTTATACAGCTAATTTACTGAGATGGGATGATCAGGGTGAACTAGACATCATTCTTGATCCTAACCATCCTGATAGAGTTATGTCCAAGTACCGGTCAGGTAAGTAAAAATGTGAAGAATGCTTGAGTTTATCCACCAATAACCGGTGAATTCAGAGGTTTCTTGAGGTATTTGAACAATCTGGTTAAAAAATGTCTCAACTCCTATCTCCATAGCCGATCCCATCTAATAAAAATCAACAACTTGACCTCTGAAAAGTTCACCATAACCCGGGGGGTCCCAAAAGGCTCAGTCCTCTTTCCTACACTCTTCAATATATACATGGAACCCCTCACCACCATTTTAAAACAAGCAAACTTCCTCTACCACCCCCCAGATCTACCTAGAAATGGCCTCACTTATAGACGTCCAATTACTTAATTTCACTCTAAAAAAAGTTCAAAACTGGTTCTCACACAACCACCTGAAATTCAACCAAGACAAGACAGCATTCCTACTCCTATCCAACAATGGATGAATCCCCCAGATCCAAGAGTGGATAAATTCCATCAACACTCTGAACTGCAAGCCAATGCTTTCCGAATCCGACAACTCTTTGGGGATCTCCCTTGACCCAAGCCTGAGCATGAGTGAAAACATAAAGAATACAGCTAAGAGTGCATTCTACAACCTGAAACTCCTACACAACATCAAACACTTCCTCCCCCGAACAATCTAAAAACCGCTACACAAGTGATGGTACTGTCTAGATTAAACTACTCTGCTTCTCATCCCTTCAAAAAAACACAAACAAAAAGCCCTCACACGCTCATTTTCAGGAAAGGCATCCAAAATCTGGAACTCCCTCCCACTGCATATCAGGACCAACCCCTCCTTTATGAGCTTCAAAAGACAATTAAAGGACCTTCTCCTCAACAGACACTTCAATCCCACAGACTCCAACACCTAGCCAACCACTGGACTTCTTTCCACTATATCCTATTTTCCCCTCCATGAACTACTGTAATCTTGCCCCCCACCAAATCCTAACTTGACCTTGACTATTGTCTATTGTTCTTTGTCTGTGTCTTTGCCTGTAAAGTGCTCTGATACCCTCGGTTCTTGCCAGCGCTATATAAAACTCTCTAAATAAATGAAATAAATAAATACGTTGGGAAAGCTGACAGGGTTCCATCACAAGTTCATTCTCAAAGATGCTGCTGTACCCGTGGTTCACAGAGTTCACAAGATACCCTTTTTGTAACTGATCTAGTTACAAAAAGAACTAGATCACAAATGTGAACTTGGAATTATAGAACCCATTGAAGGATCGGAGTGGTTGTCTGCCATAGTCCTTGATAGGAGCAATAAATCCCTTAAGCTGTGTGAGAATTTATGTCATCTTAATGGTAACATTTGGGTGGATCCAGAACCTCTACCAAATATAAATGACATGTTGTGCACTCTGAAGAGAGGTGTTGTCTTTACTACTCTTGATATGTCAGCGGCATACCATCAGATAGTCTTAACCAATGATTCCAAACATCTTACTTCACTTGTAACACCACTGGGCGCTTTCTGTTACAAAAAATGCCTTTTGGTTTAGCTTTAGCATCTTTGGTTTTTCAAATACTCATTAGAATCATGTTCCAGGGTTTGGGAGGGGTATTATATTTTCAAAATGACATTTTGGTGTTTGGAAACAATGTGGCAGAGCATGATGAGAGGTTGAACAAAGTTTTGTTAGTTATGTAAGAGAGAAGTCTCACATTACATTGTGATATATGTAAGTTTGAGGCCGAGGGTGTAAATGTACTGGGATATCACATAAGTGCCAAAGGTGTTAAACCAAAAATGATGATTTTGGAAGCTATTATGGAGACCCTCCCCAGAGAGTAAGGAGCAACTCAATCTCATTTAGGTCTCATTGAACACTATTTTTAAATGTGGACCCTATTTTGCTCACAAGACAGTGCCCTGTAGGAATTTGCTAAAGAAGGGATGTTCATTTGAGTATAGTGAGAATTGTCAGCAAGCTGTGGGAATAAATAAATATGTCATTGTTAAAGCCCTACAATTTAAGACATTTGATCCCTGTGATATCAGCATCATAGTCACTGATGCTAGCAACATTGGCCCGGGGACAGTATTGCTGCAGAAGATGAGTGATGGGAGGAAAGAAGTAATTGTGTTTGCCGCCAGAGCATTACGAGGATCTGCATTGACTTACTCTACCATTGAGAAAGAGGCTATTGCATTGTGGTGGGCTACTCCACATTTCAGAAAATGTGTGTGGGGCATACCAATTGTATTACGCACAGAGCACAAACCACTTGTAGATTTATGTATTACTAAAGGTGGAGGATGAGCTACTCCTATGGTGGCTAAATGGCAGTATCGCTTGCAAGAGTATCAGTATTGAGTGGAATATGTGCCTGGCAAGAGGAATGTAGTAGCCGATTATCTATCCCAGATGCCATTAGCTGACAATGGCAATAAGGCTGCAGAAGAAGAAATTGTGGTGTGTAAGACAAGACAAACTCTGGGAGTGCCTGGTGGTGCCGTTATGGAACAAGAATGGAGAGATGCTCTTGAACAGGATTCTATTTTGTCTCAAGTCAAAATGTGGGTGGAGAGTCAGTGGCCTGTGGTGAAAATGTACCTCCAGATAGTGTCCTTTATGCTCATGTTGCATCTGAGTTGACGTGTGCTGAATGGCTGGTGTAAAGAATTGAGCAGTTAGTTGTGCCAGTGAGCTTGAGAAAAAGGGTTCTCGATTTCCCCTACAAAGGACACTTGGGCATTCGAGCGATGAAACGCAGGATCAAAGAGGGCTTTTGATGGCCTGGTATTGATAAATACCAGGTTTCCTGCATGACTGCGGTAGTTGTAGTATTTGTAAACAAAACTCAGGTTCCCAAACATTATCCTGTGGTTCCAGTGGAAGTTGACATGATATCATGGTCCAAACTTGCATTGGCTATTTCAGGAACTATTAGGATGAAAGGAGAGGTCTCCAAGCTTGCATTGGTATTATTAGAATATATGTTTAAATGGGCAAAAGTGTTTTTTGTGAATAATATTGAAACACGTAGTGTAACAGAATTTTTGAAGAAGATTTTTAGTAGATATGGTTATCCCAGCGAGGTTGTAACAGACAATGGCACCCAATTGGTTTCCGAACAGATGGAAAGGTTTCTCAGAGAGTGTGGCATCATTCATACATGTACTTCATTGTACCATCCTAGGAGTAATGGCCTGGTTGAAAGGTTCAACTGTACACTGAAGGTCAAGTTACAGTTAGCATTAATCAATAAATTAGATTGAAAGGATTCATCAGAAAGAATGCTTTGGTCTATTCGTACGAATAGTGAATCTACAAGAGTTACAAGAGTTACTCCCTGTGTTTTATTCAGATCCTGGATCCAAAGTGAATAGAGATTGTATGGGTCTTAAAACTATGATACCTCCAAGTTGAGCAAATTTGTGGCTGTTGGGGCAAAATTTCATGCTAGGTATCATAATGTGAAGTCCTGTGTGAAGAACTTATATGTGAAATGTGGAAGTTGTGTGAAGTTAAAGAAACCAGGTCATGTCATGAAGGGTATGTCAAAGTACTCTCTACCCATAAAGGTGGTCCAAGTTATATCTCATACAGTGCGTGTTAGTGCTGGACTTGTTTGGAATAAGGACAGGGTTGTAACTGTTTCAGATGATAAGGTGGAGTTGGTGCTTAATTGTGTGAATGTTGGTTAGGAGAAAGGAGGGTGTGGGACTTACGGGACTTCACGCCCTACTTGTTTTTCAACATCTAGGTGTTTATCAGATACATATAAGGATATTTTTCTCTACATGAGTTCCTTATTTTAATCTATTAGGTTATGCTTTCTGTTTCAGGTTTTATTTATTTATTGTGGTTTTGCTGACTATGTAATATATTGTTCCTCTGTTACTTTCTTGTAAAATCTGTGAATTATTCTATGGCCTGTCTAGTTATTGTTTTCTCTTGCCTTAGATTAGGCCAAGTAATAAATTATCATATTGCTAAATATGAAAGGAGAAAAATATGAGGTTCCTGGGAATCCTTATGATTCCATTGTCCATGGCATGCTGGTGGAGTTCTAGGCAGTGGCGGTTGACAGGTGGATTTGCGTCGAACACCCAACACTGTTAATTTAGTATTTGATTATACCTGAGGTAGAAAAATATCTCAAGGTAGTACTTTTGTATCACAAAAAAAGGTTGTGCTGCCAGCAACAGGGGGCCTGATCACAATATCTTGACCCCAGTCATACATTGTGCTAATCATTGTAGTAAACAGGGTAGCAGCACACTGTCAAGTTCCATTAACAAATTACTTTGTTTCATCATCACTCTACATCACGTGTCTCTTCTGGTGTTTTTGATGTTCTCAGATCAGTCTTTTCAGGTCCATTGCCTTTCCCAAACTATATTTTTGACTAATTTGAAAGTTCCGGGTGCATTAGTGGAATGATGGGCTTTTCCGGGTATGTTTTTTCTCAATTTGGTTGAGGAGATCATGGAATATTCACCTTCAGGAGTTTGTTTTATTTCTAAGAAGTTCTACCAGGACTCTTGTACACCTGTCATAAAGTCTACATATTGGTCCTGTAAGGGGTTCTTTTCTTAGGCTAACCATAGAGTTGCATTCTGGTCCTTGTAATTCAATAACTGGGCGATGAATGGCCTTAGTGTGCATCTGGCAACACTCACACACTGTGTGCTCTTTCAACCACATATAGCATTGAAAAACAGGCACAAATGAAGAAGTCAGCAAGCTATAACCTTTGGGCATCACAGTGTCTGCAGCCTCAAAGGCTTCATTTTTGGCTGTTGTGAAAGTAGATAAGATTTCCATTTTCAGTATTTTTTCAACCGTATTGCTGATCTCAACTTCAAAGTCTGAAATTTGGCGTTCCTCCACCATATCCAATCTACTGTGAAATCTGTCTAGCCTTTCTTTTAAGTCATCTACTCGAGCTGTGAAATTGCCAATTTTTCAACCAATTGAACTGATACCCACTTTCATGTCAAGTAAAATAATTTCCATTTCCACTTTCGATGTTAGTTCATCCATTTATAGGAGTCTTTGTCAGGGCTAGCTTGGGAGACCGCTTGCTTTCAAACAAGTTTTTGTCCGGCCTCTGGTTGCCTCTTCCCATGGCTCAAGGCAATTCTGCTTGGCACTCTGTCCAAGAAGCCCAGGACAATTGGAGCATATATGTTTGGAGGTTTTAACCCTAGTAATCTCTCTCTCAGGATCATAGAAGCCGCCAACCCCACCTCACTTTAGACTAGTTTTGTGGTGTATGACTACTCAGCCTCAATTTCGGTGCCTTGCTATACAGCGTTCTTAATCAGGATATGGAGTATTAGAGTTCCACGATCAATAAATAGTACTTACTTAAGTAACAGCCATGGTAGCTATGCTGCATGAGGCCAGAAAAGTGAGTGCGCAGTGGATCAAGCTCCCGACCAATGGACCATCAGCAACACTCCATAACAGTGCATTTTTTAACTGTACCAGCCACTCTCCTCTTTACATAGGAGGTATATTCTGGTCCTAAAGCTGGGTGTCGTTACCAGTACAAGTATATATGAGAAAGGGTGGTGCCAGTTGGGAAAAGGCTCTGCTGCGTATTCCTGTTTTGGTGCACCAGCTCTCATCCCCTCACAATATGCCAATATCCTCAGCCTCCACTCCCAGCACAAGCCAGCTCAGCTCAGAAGGGCCAGCAAGCTAGCAGTTTCAGGCCGTGGCAGCTAGATGCGGTGCCTTCAAAACCCCCGGCCGTCGGGAGGGGGTGGGGAGGACGTAGCCTCATGCTCACTGGTAGCCCCTGTCTCTGCCAGGCCTCAGAGGCCACCAAGCGCAGTTTCCTCCACATCTCAGAGTGGTGAGTCCATCAAACAAGAGCAGCACTATTGTAATCAGACTTTTGGAGAAATGATGACCCACGTGCTAGATTAGGTATACAGGACATTTTTATGGATTATTGACGTCTGGAACGGAGCTTTGCTATTAAGTGGCCTTTCGGTTGGCGGCTTCGCCACACCGCCCCATGTTACATTATTCAAGGCATGGCCATTTCATATTAGATGAAACGTACCTCTCGTTGTTATAACATGTACTATTTTTGATAATCTTCTGCGATTTTGTCAAACTATTTTTTAAGTAGTCTGTATTTGAAATGAGCCGCACTCCCACATGGTGAGAGAGAGCTGTAACAGTAATTAATGCATGTGGTGAACTGCAGTTAATGCATTTTTATAGGCACCTTGGGGGTTGTGCAGTGGGGGGGGGGGGGGCTGGTAGACGGTCCATCACTATCAGGCCAAATTATGATTGTGTTTTTTAATAGACTATTTAATATATAATTTTGAAAAAAATGCCTATTTTGGTGTATATGCTACTGCAGAAGGCATAATGCAGAAGTGCAAGATTAGCGATGAAAGGTGCCGCGTGGATGTTTTCCGAAGCTTTACGATGTGATCTCCTCTTTGCCTGTGATATTATCTGGGAGGCCTTGGTAAAGCTGGACACACCATAACCAAAAGGATACGAAGTGATGGAAGTGTTGGAAGCGAGTCACTGTCAGTCAGACAGCAGCTTTCTCAACCGCACCCGCTGGAGTCATTTGTGGCTGCACTGGGCTCAAGAAAATCCAGAAAGAATGTGTTGCCCAAACCCCCAGATACCAGCTGTGGTGTTCAAAACGGAGTGGGAGAGAGAGTCAGCTGGTCAATTCTTGGTCCGTGGGTAACATACAAACCGCTACTGTCTGCCTGCTGGGGGCATAGTGTTCTAATGGGAGCACTATGCCCGGGCCCGAGTCTCCCTCCGTTTAATTTCTTGTTATTCTTTATGTGGTGGTGGCAGTGGTGCTCAGCTGCAGGCCTCAGGCAAAAGAAAACTCCCATTAAAAGGCAGTTTGTGTAGCATGGTCTGTTCTGCAATGAAGAGACCCAGTGTGCGCCAAAAGACCCAAGCCTCCCATCCCTTGGAGGGATGAGTGTGAAGGAAGTACTGAGCACGCGCAGGAGAGGGCCTCGGCCCTGTTGCCATGGCACCTGCCCTGAGGGACACGTTTTATGCAAATTGGTGATAGATGCTTCTTTATAACGAGCTTTTAGGGTTTTTTGTTTATTTGTTTTGAAAGATAAGCAGCGACTGTTTTTCTTTCTACCCTTTCCTGCCAGGGACTCCCTGCTCCTCACAGCTGTCTTAAAGGAAAACATGAATTCCCCTGGTAGGAAGAGGGAAGTGTCCGGGCTGACAGACACCTTTGCCGAGCTCAGGAAGGAGACACAGGGTCATTATAAATAATAACAGGCGCCTGGCGCTGGAAAGTCATCCCCCACCACGCCTTCACCTTTGTTAAAGGGTCGAGGGTTCGCGGAAGGCTGGCCAACTCTCCTTACTTTTGCGTGACTCGTCCCTATTGTTTTACTATTTTTAATTCTGATTAAGATTTGCTCACTTTTTCCCGAAAACAGTCTTATTTATTCAACAAGCCACTGGAGGGGTGAGAGAATCTTGTTGGAGTTCCTTCCACATGTCCTTAATTGGAGTTTTATAATGGTACTATGATGCACTCACTGCTAAAATAGAACTCTAGGTCTAGCTACTGAGAAGTGGCAGTACTCAAATACAAGCATTGGCAAAGACAATAGGTCTTGCCTATTCAAGAGCTATTGGCTTTGTCAATATGTTTTTGCACTGTTCTACACCAGAGTAGCTGCTGTTCACCATGGCTATAAGTTAGTAGGGTAAAGGAGAGTGGCGAGGAGTGGCGTACAGTGGAGAAGAGTGGAGTGTTATGGAGTGGCGTAGCATGGCATGGAGTGGCGTACAGTAGAGTTGAGTGGCATGAAGAGGATTAAAGAAGACTGTCATGGAGTAGCGTACATTGTTGTGGTATGTTTTGGAGAGTAAAGGGCAGTGGCGTATAGTGCAGTGGCATAGAGTGCAGAGGCATAGAGTGCAGGGTCATAGAGCGAGTAGAATGGTGTAGAGTGGACAGAGTAGAGTGGTGCAGAGTAAAGTGGTGCAGAGAGCAGTAACATAGAGTACAGTGGTGCAGAGTAGAAAGTGGCATGGGGTGCAGTGACATGGAGTGCAGTGGTGTAGAGTGACATAGCGTGCATTGGCGTAGGGTTGAAAGGCATAGAGTATAATGTTGAAGAGTATAGTGCCGCAAAGTACAGTGGTGCAAAGTAATTGGGTTATGTGCAGTGGCATAGGGTGCATTGGTTTTGACTAATGTGGTGTAGAGTGCATTGGCATAGAGTGAAATGGTTTAGAGTACAGTAGCATAGTGTAGACTGCAGTGGCATAGAATGGTGAAGAGTGGTGAAGAGTGCAGTGGCAGAGAGTGCAGTGGCGTAGAGTAGACTGTTTCCGAGTAGAGTGGAGTAGTGCAGGGTAAAGCACAGTAGCACAGAGTAGAGTGGTATAGAGTAGTGTGGTACTGCATTGATTGTAGTGGCATAGAGTTGAGTGGCACAGAGTGGAGTAGAGTGCTGTAGAGTGAAGTGCCATAGAGTGGAGTGGCATAGAGTAGATTGTTTCAGAGTAAAGTGAAGGGGTATAAAGTGGAGTGGTGCAGGGTAGAATCAAGTGGTGCAGGGTATCATCGAGTGGCATAGAGTGCATTGGTGTAGAGTGCGGTTTTGCAGAGTGGAGTGGTCTAGACTGGAGTGGTGTAGAGTGCAGCATCATAAGGTTCAGTGGTGTACAATATATTAGTGTGGCGTGGAGTGCATTGCTGTAGAATGTAGTAGTGTGGCATAGAGTGGTGCAGAGTAGAGTGCAGTGGCATAGGGTAATGTGATGCAGAGTAGAGTGGAATTGAGTTCAGTGGCACAGAGTGTTGTGCTGCAGAGTACAGTGTCGTTGAGTGCAGTGGTGTAAAGTAGGGTGGCGTAGAGTGCTTTGCTGTAGAGTGCAGTGGAGTAGAGTGATGCAGAGTAAAGTGACCAAGTGTAATTGTGTAGATTGGCATAGAGAGCAGTGTCGTAGAGTAGAGTAGAGTGGCGTACAGTGCAGTGGAGCAGAGTAGGATGGTATAAAGTGCAGTGGTGTACAGTGTAATGGTTTGGAGTAAAGTGGTGTAGAGATAATTGGAGTAGAGTGCAGTGGCATAGAGGGCAGCAGTATAAAATTGAGTGGTGTAGTGTGAAGTGGCATAGAGTCAACTGGTGCAGAATGGAATAGAGTGTCATAGACAGCAGTGGCACAGAGTAGTTTGTTTCAAAGTAGAGTGAAGTGGCGTAGATTGCAGTGATATAGAGTAGATTGTCATAGAGTGCAGAGGCACAGAGTAGATTAGAGGGGATTGGAATGGATTGGCGTAGAGAACAGCGGCACAGAGTGGAGCGATGCAGACTAAAGTGCCATAGAGTTTAGTGTTGGAGAGAGCAGTGTTGCAGATTAGAGTGATGTAGAGTGAAGTGACAAAGAGTAGAGTGGCACAGATTAGATTGGAGTGGTGCGAGGTAGAGTGCAGTGGCATAAGAGTGAAGTGATACAGAGTAGAGCGGTGTAGAGTGCATTGCCATAGAGAAGAGTGGTGCAGTGGTGTAGAGTGCTGTGGAGTGGCGTAGAATGCAGTGGCATAGAGTGCAGGAAAGTGGCATAGAGTGTAGTGCCATAGAGTGCAGTGTCACAGACTGCAGTGTCATAGAGTGCAATGGCATAGAGTGAAGTGGTGTAGAGTGCTGCAGAGTAGAGTGACACAGAATAGAGCGGTGCTGAGAGCGGTGACAGTGAGTACAGTGGTGCAGAGTACAATAGAGTGGCATAGAGTGCAGTGACATAGAGCTCAATGGTGTAGAGTGAAGTAGCATGCACTGGCGTAGAGTGCAGTGGATAGTGCATAGATTAGACTGTTGTAGAGTATAGCAGTTCAATCAGGTTTCAGAGCCTTACACAGCACTGAAAAGGCGCTGGTGGAGGTAGCTGGATAATGGTGGTAGGGCGGTACTGTTACTGCTGGATCTGTCGGTGGCGTTCGATACAGTGTCACATGCCCTGTTGAATCTATTGCTTGAGATAGGAGTGGCCGGTTCGGCATGGAACTGACTTAAATCCTTCCTGGAAGACAGAAGCCAACAAATCTGAATCCCCCCCTTTCTCTTTTTTTTTAATAAACAATTTTAATGATGAACAACAACCTTCCAGGAATCCCCCCTTTCTCAGCCGCTCCTCAAAAAGTGGCTGCTGGGGCTCCCCAGGGCTCAGCACTGAGCCCCACGCTGTTCAATATTTATATGACCCCGTTAATTCAGTTAGCAGATAAATTTGGGCGATAGTCATCTCCTATGCAGATGATATTCAGCTGCTCTTCTCCTGGAAGAAGGGGAGTGAGGCAAACTGCTCTCATGTCAAATCTTTTCTTACCTCAGTTTTCTAGTGGTTAGCAAAGGCACAACTGATATGCAATGAGGACAAAACAGATATTCTTCTCTTTGGGAACTCACCTCCACATTTTTGGCTTTCATTCTGACCGGATGACACACCTCCACCGGCTCCCCAGGGTGGGCTGGTAAAAAATTTGGGGATATGGTTCAATGACAAGTTGTCTTTTGGACCTCAAATCAAAAATCTGTCTGGAACCTGCTTTAGGATGCTGAAAGAGCTAAAGAAATATTTGCCGCTCTTGCTTTTTATGCCAAGAAAACGGTCATCCAATCACTAATTACGTCGCAAATTGATTATGACAATGCCTTGTGTGCCGGCTTGCCTGGATTTCTTCTCGACAAGCTCCATGTGATACAGAATCCAGCGGCTCGGCTGCTTCTCACCCTTCCTAGGAGGACAAGTGTCAGGCCTCATCCGCGGGACCTTCACTGGTTGCCTATTGGGGAAACAGTGAATTTCAAGACCTTAGTGTTGGTACATGTCACTTTATCAAACAAAGGACCCTCCTATTTTAGAGCTAGGTTCAGCTTCTGCAATCCGTTGAGGCAATTATGATCCTTGAAAAAGTTGCTGGTCTGTATGCCCAGGATCCACAGACAGAGAGCTGGCGTCAGATTGCTTGGCATGCTGGTTGCGGTATCTTGGAATCAGCTTCTACTGACTTACAAGTGTTCCGGGACTATTTAAAAAGAAGCTGAAAACATGGTTCTTTAAATAAATTGTGCATGTTATGGCCTAACCGTACTATAGGTATTGCGCTGGAACACTCCTTGGAGTGGCTGTGCACACTATAAGTGCCGTTATTATTAATATTAATAATAATAATAATAATAACAATAATAAAGTGCAGTGGTGAAAAGTAGTTGGAATAGGTAGAGTGGCGTAAGGTACATTGGTTTTGAGTAAAGTGGTGTAGTGTATTGGCATAGAATGCAGTGGTTTAGAGTAAAGTGCATTAGCGTAGTGTGGTGTAGTGCAGAGTGCAGTGGCATAGAATGGAGTGGCCCAGAGTGGTGTAAAGTGCAGTGGCATAGGGTGCAGTGACTAAGAGTAGATTGTTTCAGAGTAGAGTGAAGTGGAGTGGAATGGTGAAGGGTAGAGTATAGTGGTCTAGGGTAGAGTTTGGTGGCATAGAGTAGTGGCATAGAGTGCAGTGGCATAGAGTAGAGTGGCGCAGAATAGAGTGGAGCAGTGTTGGTTGCAATGGCATAGAGTTGAGTGGCGCAGCATAGATTGTCTTCAGAGTAGAGTGAAGTGGTGTAGAGTGGAGAGCGTAGGCTAGAGTAGAGTGGCATAGAGTAGCGGTGTGGAGTGGAGTGGCGTGATGTAGTGTAGTGGCAAAGAGAGCAGTGGTACATAGTAGAGTGGGGTAGAGTATACTGGCATAGACTAGAGTGGTGCAGAGTAGAGAGGAATAGAATGAAGTGGCATAGAGTACAGTGCCAGAGTACAGTGGTACACAGTAGACTAGAGGGGCATAGAGCACATTGGTGTGGAGTGCAGAAGCGTGCCATAGAGTGGTACAGAGTAGAGTGCAGTGGCATAGAGTAAAGTGGCTCAGAGTAGAGAGGCACAGAGTAGAGTAGCAGAGACTTCAATGGTAGAGAGTTGTGGCAGAGAGTGCAGTGCTGCACAGCAGAATGTCATAGAGTGAAGTGATGTATAGTAGAGTGGCGTGCAGTGCATTGGTGTAGAGTGCAGGAGCATACAGTGGTGCAGGGTAAAGTGACGTAGAATATAATGGAGTAGAGTAGAGTAGTGTGGCGTAAATTGTAGTTGCGAAGAGTACAGTCAGTGGCATTCAGTGCAATGGTGCAGAGTAGATCAGCATTGAGTGTAGTGGCGTATAGTGTTTTGGTTTTGAGTAAAGTGGTGTAAATTGGATTGGCGTAGAGTGAAGTGGCGTAGGGTGCAGTGGCATGAGGTGGAGTGGTGTGGAGTGGTGCAGAGTACAATAGAGTGGTGTAGAGGGCAGTTGCAGAGTGGTTTGCAGGTTTTCTTTTTTTTATATATAGCGTGGGCTCGACCCGAAGCTATTGGAACGCTTTACATGAGCACCAGTTACGTTACACAAGGACACATTCATTTTTGGTGGGGAGATTCAGTGATTTGCCCAGAATCACAGATTCTTGAGCCGACTCCGAGATTCACACCTAGTTCCCCAGCTCCATAGGTGGTAGCTCTGGCCATTACACCGCATCCTCTCCCCAATAGATCCTATCCCTAGTAGATTGTTTCAGAGTAAAGTGAAGGGGAGTAGAGTGTAGTGGTATAGAGTAGAGTGTCATAGAGTGCAGTGGCACAGAGTAAATGAGAATGGCTTAGAGTGCAGTGATGTAGAGTTCCCTGGCGAAGAGTTCAGTGGCATAAAGTGGCATAAAGTAGAGTGGCAGAGAGTGAAGTGTTGCTGAGTACACTGTCGTAGAGTGCAGTGATGTATAATAGCGTGACATGGACTGCATTGGTGTAGAGTGCAGTGGCACATAGAAGAGTGGCAGAGAGTGCAGTGCCAGAGAGTAGAGTGGTGTAGAGAGCAGTGGCATAGAGCACAATGGTGCAGAATAGAATAGAGTGGCGTGGAGTGCAGTGATGCAGAGTATAACAGAGTGGTGTAGAGTGATTTGGTGCAGAGCAGATTGGTGTAGAGTGCATTGGTTTTGAGTAAAGTGGTGTATAGTGCATTGGCATACAGTGCAGTGGCATATAGTGCAGTGTTGCAGAGTGGGGTGGCATAGAGTGGAGTGGCGCGGAGTGGTGGAGAGTGCAGTGGCGAAGAGTGCAATGGTGTATATCAGAGTTGTGTGGGGTAAAGTTCATTGGCATTCAGTAGAGTGGAGTCATGTAGACTAGAGTGGCGTAGAGTAGAGATACATAGAGTGGCGCAGAGAAGAGTGCACAGACTTGCCTCATAGGAACAGTCCAGCCTGAACTGCCAAGCCAGGTCTTTACCGAACCGGAAACAAGCATCCTGGGACCGGTTTCTGGGTAACACCCTTCCTCAGCCAGGCTAGCTTGAATCCAGTGGCAAAGTGAGCAAGGGAACCACGTCCTATGAGCCTAACAGCCCACCGATGTGAGACCGCATCAGCACCGCCTGCCCAACCAGGATAAAACTCCTTGTCCGCCGGTGGGCGCACCATGGCTTTGGCGGTCCTCAAGCAAAGTGCACAGTGTTGACGACACTGGAGGGCTACCAAAGTCATAATAAGGCCATATAAATATATATATGCCTACGTGCGGTCACCAGTAGGTAATTACAGTTAGGACAAGCGACCAGATGTATGATGCATTTTACAGGTCGCAAACGGCCCATCGGTCCGTTTGCGACCAGTAAAATGCATTTTCAAATGTACCAATTCTATTTTGTGAGTCGGTAACCTATTACCTAAAATAGGGTTTGCGAGTCGCTATTAGGAAGGGGCGTTCCAAGGGCGTCCCTTCCTGATAGCGTATCGCACTGATATGCAGGAATGTTTTGCAGTTGCAAAACATTCGCAGTTTACCACCAATTTCAAATTGGTGGTAAGCCATTCGCAAATGGGAAGGGGTCCACAAGGCACCCCTTCCCCTTTGTGAATGAGGGAGGCAAAATCTTTTCAGAGCAGGCAGTGGTCCCACGGATCACTGCCTCATCAGATCAAATTAAAAGAAAACTTTTCATTTTTTAAATGCATCTTTTAACCCAACCCTTGGGATCGCGAGACCTGATCCTTTGACATAGTGTGTGTGCTTTATGTTTAATGTATGTGTGTCCTTGTCTGTCACTTTTTCCTCCTACCCCTATGATGAAGCATGACACCAAGGGCCCTTTTGGTGTATGAGGAGTATTTTAACAACACTGTGTGTTCCTTTTCTACCATCGTAGAAAACACACATTACCCGGGAGGACATTTAAGATGTTCTTTCTAAAACCTGTTCTGAGGGTGGATCTTTATCATTTATAATTTAATTTATGGTGATCTGCTGACCCCCAGCAGGCCACCATCCCTATGAGTGCCGGCCATTCCCAAGGGGTCGCAAATTACGACCTGCCTCAAGAATATTAATGAGGCAGGTCCCTTGTGACCCATTTGGGAATTGCAAACAGTGTCTCAGACAATGTAGTACATCAGGTTTTGCGACTCGTAAATTGCAAGTCGCTAAAAATTTCAATTTGCAAGTCACAATCACTGATGGTTGTTTATCTGCCCCCTAGTTTCCATATGAAAAGCGTTTTTTTGAATTGCCTATATCTGTGGTGCCGGTTGACGAATCTTCACAAAATTTTCAAAAAAAGTGCCCCGTGATTCCTGTTGGGCATGGAAAGTTTCGGGGCGATCTGTCAAGCGGGGGCCAAGAAAAAAAGGCCGTCAGAAAATCTGAGTTTTCCATGTTAATTACTTAATTGCCATGGGAATTTTAGACACAACTACAGTCTAAACCACTGGAAAGAATTACACCAAATGTGGCAGAAATGTAGCTGTTGGTCCAGAAAGTGACTTTTTTGTAAATTGGTTTAAATCTGCTCTGTAATTTTGGAAATATTAAAGGAAATCAAAATTTGTATATATCAGTGGTGGCTTCTAGGGAACGATAGCGGGAGAGGGCTGCCGCCTCTCCTCCGTCCTTCTGTCTACAACGCACAAAAGCACACAGGCTCCCAGATTCCCCTAGCCAATCACGATGCTGCTGTCACCAGCGTGACAGCAGCGCCATGATTAGTCTGAATGGTGTGGTTCGGCGCTCAGACGGGAACTGTGAGCCTGTGCATGTTTTCCACCAAGGCAGCGCAATACAGTAAGGTGGAGAACATGCTAAGTGCGCATGACTGTTTGGTCGACCAAGACAGCCGGTCAAACCATCATGCGCACTTAAGTGCCCAACACTCTTCCCTCTGCTGGCTGTAACAATAGTCTCGCCTCTCCCCTTACAGAAAAATAAAATCAAAATAACACTGAGTAATTATCATTTTATTTTTCCTTTTTGCCCTGTTCAAAGAGCAGTGGGGCGACGCTCCTCTGCCTTAGCGTTGGAGCCACTGCTGGTATATATAGGGATGCAGATCCTCCGAGAATGCAACAGTCCCGGAGCTGACATGTGATTGACTGCCAACACTTCCATCAGGAAGTCTTGAAAGTCATCTTGGGACTCTGCTTCAGTGAGTACCACAATGAATCATTAAAAAAACAAAAAAATGGGGCTGTGTAGGAACACCCTGACCCCCTAGACCGCTTGGTGGGTTCCTGCCTGGGGCAAAAAGCATTTTTTTCCCACGGGAGTCATGCTGGAACCCCGGCTTCCGTTGAAAAATAAAAATAAATGAAGTGCTTCTGCAATGTTTATCCCCGGGCGAGCCAGGTCCTACGTGCATGAGGAGTTACAAAAGGAGGGAATCGCACGGGCCCCCCTCCTCAGGCTCGTCATCTCCCTGGGGCATTTAAAAATATGTATACAAGTGGGCCTCCTGGGCCTGCCCGTGCCCTGGGTACTGCCACCTCCCCGAGGCTAATCAGAAAATTAATGTTGGGGGGCTGTGCATCCCCTCCCACAGCCCCATAAACCGCCACTTCCCCGGGACAATTTATGATAAATAAGGGGGGCACACACACCCCCTGGGGCTGAATATAAAACTAATGCGTGGCCCCCCCACAGCCTCAGGGACTGCCACCTCCCCAGGACTGAAATGAATTACTGTAGGGAGGCCGTCGCGGAACCCCACGCCCCGGAGAACACCACCTCCCCGGGACTGAATACTACCATGGAGGGGGGCCTGCTACCTCCCAAGGTGCTCACCCTCGGGAGGTAGCTGTTTGCTTTTGCAGGGAAACAGATGAAAACATTGTTCTGACAGACAGGGAGCTGCCTTTCAGTAGCACCCTGTCTGTCAAATCAATGCCAGCTCCTGCAGGAGGAAGGGAGTCAGCTCCTTCCACGGACCCTTTGCACACTATGACATGGCCGGGCCCCATGGGATGGGGAATCTCGTTGCCCCCCTTCCCATAGTAAAACAAAGAAGCACTTACTTCTGTAAACTAGAAATCATCCAAGTGTCTTTTCTCTACATTTCCACCCTGAAAAGTTATCTGTAATCCATGATGGAGGTGTTTGCATCCTTGCTTTTCTCGAGCGCAATATCTCACGTAGTTTCTGTGATTTGGGGGTTCTGTCTTGTCATCTGCTGGTGAGACCAGAGATGGTGTTCTAAACTTATAAAAACTAGAAGTATGTAAACTTGGCTAGATACCCCGCCCAATTGGCCTGGCCTCATATACATAAGCAGTATGCAGAGTCTTCTCACCCTTTTCTCAGGATGATTGACAGCTTACTAGATGGCCCTCCCCGAGTGTATTCCCCAACTATTTCGGAGTTTGGTTCTTGATGCCTAGGAGTACAATTGCATCGCAAGCAAATAAAGTAGCACTTACTTCTGTAAAGTACAAATCATCCAAGTGTGTTTTCACAGCAGTTCCACTGAATAAAGTTATCTGATGAAGACGCTCAAGCAACAATCACCTTGGTAAAGTTCCAGACTGTTAGACCTGGCACTATTGGCGTGGGTCTCCCTTCCATTTTTTGCTGTTGCCTCATGTGTTTTTGCTGGTTATAGATGCTTTGGGCACTGTGCCACTGCTCTTCAGTGCCACAGTGCAAGAGCTCCCTATGGTAAATTGATGTATGGATTAGTGACTCCATGATTGGCTTGATTGGTTTACTTGTCAGACCCTAGTACAGTTCACTGCGTGTGCCCAGGGCTTGTAACCAATACTGCTGGTGGGCTTGCAGCACTGATTGTGCCACCCACCGGAGCAGCTTGTAAAGTATGTCTCAGGTCTGCCATAGCAGAGCCTGTGTGCAGTCTGGTACTGCCATGTTGACTGGGCAAGTGCACCCACTTGCCAGTCCCTAAACCTTCCCTTTTATACATATTAGTCACCCCTATGGTAGGCCCAAGGGCAGGGTGCATTGTAGGTAAAAGGTAGGACATGCCCTGATGTGTGTGGCATGTCCTGATAGTGAATTACAGCCTTTTCGTTTTTCACTATTGCAAGGCTACCTATTCCCCATAGGCCAGAATGGGCAGTTTGATTATTACATTTTATAATTCTAACTGACTAAGGGAACATGGTAGAAATTTGAGTTTAGTATGCCTGAACTCAGACAGATAAAATACATCTTTTTGTGAAGTTGGTTTTAACATTCTGTGTTTGAAAACACCACTTTTAGAAAGTAGGTATTTTCTTGTCTAACCATCCAAACCTGCCTCTGCTAGGCTGTGTATTCCTTTTCTGGAGTTTGAGTGACAGGGGCTGGGGGATTCCAGGAGACAGGGTGAGTCAGCACAAAGGCTGAATAGAGAGATCTGCATCTAGACGGGTGGGAGGAGTAGCACCTGGGACCTGAATAGGGCAGGGCCTTCCCTCCACAATGCTGGCTCCACCTCCTGTGGTGTGTCTGATGTCCCTGCCCTGCACTGTGAAGGAAAGCAAGAGACATGTCAACAAAGTGCTCCAGGACTGACCAGAACTGGTTTGGACTAGGCAAAGACCTCTCTGCCTTCAGAGAACAAAGAGAAAAGTAGTATAAATATTGGGACCCAGACCCAAGAAATTTAGATCACTTCTGGGAATCAAGACAAACCTTTGCTGAGGAGAAGAACCAGGAAGCTGAAGGAGGAGACTACCCCTGTGCTGTGTGTTTGGGGGTTGGCCTGCAGTGGTTGCTTCTTTACCAAAGAGAGGAGAAAAGGACTGAGTGTGCTTTCTATCAACTTGAAGAAGAATCTCCAAGGGCTTGAACTAGAGCTTGCCTCCTGTCTGAAGTCTCGGGGATACAAGACTTCACCAACCAGCTCCACCCTGAATTCCCTTGCTGGGAACTGAAGGGCCTGCTGTTGTGCTGGGCCTTCTGAGAGACTGCGTGTCGCTGGGAGCTGGAAGTGCGACGCAACAACGAGAAGCGTGTTGCCGCTGCTGCCATCCCCACACAGTAAGGAAGCGAGCATCAACTCCCCTGTGCAGCAGTAAGGAACCGACGCATCCACTCTCCTGCGTGTAAGGAACCGACGCATCACCTTCCCTGCGACCCTTTTGTCTTCTTTGCGTTACGCATTTAAGGTACATTGAGAGTAAAGTGTCGCATTTACAACTTGAAATAACTGAGCTATTTTATAACATTTGAGAGACTATTTTTTAGAACAGTATTGTGGATTTTTGTCGTTTGGTCTTGTGTTAAGTATATATAAAAATACTTATTTTTATAATACAACCTGTGTGGTGTCCATTTGTAGTGTTGTCACTGTATTACTTTATGTGTTCACAAATGCTTTACACACTGCCTCTGAGATAAACCTGCCCGCTCGTGCCAAGCTACCAAGGGGGTGAGCAGGGGTTATTTTAGGAGTGTAGCCCCTTACCCTGACTAGACACAAGGGTCCCTATTTGTCACAGGTACCTACCAATGCCAACTAGAGACCCCCAAATCTAACACAGCCACACAAGGTCACTGGAGAGATTTCCTGGGCATTCTTTACACAGCTGTAGTGTAGGAGAAGCACTACACATTTATCCAACGGGGTAGCACTTACTAATTAGCTAATAGAAGTACTCCAGTTGGGTAGAGGTGTTGCACAAAACAGCAGCTCCTTCTTGGATAAATACGCAGGGCAGGATTCATTCTGGCACGATGCTCGTTTTACAGACATTAAAACTCAACTGGTTACAGTTAGGAAAAAAAACAAAAATGCTGAAATTCACTTAAATAAACCAAAGGATACGGGGACGTTATAGTTAGGAAATAGAATTTTAAAAACCTTAGAAATTCACTGACAAAACCAAAGGTTATAGGGACGTTATAGTTAGGAAATAGAATTTTTAAAAACCTAGAAATTCACTGAAAAAAACAAAGGTTACAGAGACGTTATAGTTAGGCTCACATTTCACTCATACAAAACCAGTGAAATTCAGCAGTTATAGCTACCTGAGCTAACTATAACTTATGCACACACAATGCACTGCTTATGACCTCACATATTACATCACTCATCACATGGTCAGTGACATCACTGATGACATCTCAAATTACATCACTGATGACATCAATCATCCACAGAAGCACTCATACACCCACTCAAACCCCTATACACCCTCTCATACACCCACTCACACACCCACACAAGCACTCACATACCCAATCACAGACCCATACAAGTATTCACACAACCACTCACTCATCCATAGAGCCACTCAGGCACCCACTCACTTATTCATACAGGCACTCATACAACCAATCACCCACCCATAAAGCTACTCATACCAGTCTCTTAACCATAGACCCACTAACAGAGTCATACATGCACCCAAACAGCTACTCATACACCCACATATTCACCTATACATCCACTCACATACCCACTCACCCATAAAGCCTCTCAACACAGCCACTCACTTATCCACACAAGCACTCACATACTCACTCAATTACTCACACCCACACAACCACTTACATACTCATTCACACATCCATACAAGCACTCACACATCCGCTCACTCACCCATACATCCATTTACACATACAGTTACTTTACAATACAGTCACTCACACACAAACTCACTTAACCAAACAGCCACTCAAACAGCCACTCGCTCGCCCATAAAGCCATTTACACAGCCAGTCACTCACTCATACAGCCATTCAGACACCCACTCACTCATCCATACAATCACTTACACACCCAATCACCCACCCATACAGCCACTCCTCCACCTATACAGCCATTGACACACCCACTGATTTACCAACACAGTCACTCCCACAGCCACTGACTCACCCACACAGCTACTCACATACCTTCTCACACTCCAATACCAGCACTCAGACTCCCACTCACACACGGATACACACAGTCACACAACTACTCACATTATATATGTTAGTATCACTCATTAGTAGGACAGAATGTATACTATTTTACGTTTTCTATTACCTTGGTATATATGTTTAACGCTCATAAACGTTTAGAAAAGAAGCATGCTCACTGGATGATGTCATCAGTGATGTCATTGACCATGTCATGATTGATATAATAAGTGAAGTCATATGCAGTGCCTTGCGAGGGCATACGTTATAGTTAGCTCAGGGGCAACTATAACTGCTGAATTTCACTGGTTTTGTATGAGTGAAATCTAAGCCTAACTATAAGAGGAGGCACAAGTCTGTTTCAGATATCACACATACTCCAAAAGGGCTGCAATCATAATAGGGATGAAGCCATCACATAACCAGGGATAGCCGTCATTTGACAGATGGCCATTCTGTGCTGCCCAATTACAGTCACTAATGTCCAATTACTACCCACAATGCCAGCTGCAGCACTACATGAAGAAGCACAGCTATGACTCAAAGTCACAAAGATCAGGAACAGCATTGGCTAGAGCAGTGCAGGCTTCAATCATACTCATAGACGTTAGACGTCTGTTAAGTGTGTTTGGGGGAGGCAGATTCTCCCCTAAAAAATGTTGAAAAAGGTGCTCATATTTCAAAGAAATTGTCTCAAAAGCCACTGGTGTGCCACGCCAATGTAGCCTTGTGCTTCCCAGGAGCTGACCCCATTTTTTCAAAATATGCTGTGGTTGACAATGAGTACATCCAATATGAAATGCCTGCACTACCTTATGCCAAGAATGACACATAGTATGCCAGTGCCAGACATTTGCCAAGAGTTGCATACAAGGAAAAGATTGTCATTTTCGTTCACACTCACACACATGCTCACACACACACACACTGTCACTCACAGTACAGTTATCTGCTAAATAAAAGCATAGGCCTGCAAAGATTAGGTCAACATTTTTATAAATTGTTTCCGCATAGAGACTCCCTCTTTCAGAATGCCAGTTCCATGAAGCTGTTTTGTTTCTGGTTGATTTCAGTGAAGTTGACACAATGTGTCCAGTGTTGTACCAAATGTCTGCACTGCAGGGAAGCTTCTGTTGACCCTAGGCCTGAAAGGTGGGGTTTTCTATAACTGGATAAATTGTAACAGTTTATGTGCAACTGTTTAAAATCTCAGCCACGGTCTGCTCTTGTTTTAAAAGGAAATGTGCAAGCTAGAAATATATTTCTATTTTCCTAGTGCTCCTTGGTCACTATTGAGGCCAGGGGGTGTGATAAAAATGCCTGGGGTTGCAAGGGAGATCTCAGGGGTCGCAGCTGCAACCTCTGGCGACCCCTAAATGATGCCCCTGCATATGACAGCTGAGTGAGTGCAGCAGATGATCCTTCCCCCAACGTCATAAAAGACTTTGTGTACCAAAGTTTGCGCTTTCATGCAATATATGGAATACAGGAGATAAAACAATAACAACTCTTAAAGTCTGCTTTCAACCACACCCCATCTAAAATATCCCTGTTGCTGTGCTTTTTTAGTCAAGCAGGGAGGAGAGCAACACAGCACAACGGAGGACGGGCATTTGAGGTGGGAAGCAGCACATGAGGAAACAAACTAGAAAACACCTGCACTCTCACGGAGTTCTTCATGAAAATGAAAAAAGTACCTCCCGATATATGAGCAGTGGAACGATACAAGTCAGCCAATCAAAATGATCATAAGGAGGCAATGATCCAAAGGAGGGGCAATCCCAAGACTAGGAAGGCAGTCTATTTAAAAAGAAGTGAGGGACAATAAAGACAACCACTGGCAAGCAAGGGATGGGCTGTGAGCCCATTATAAGTTCATAATTAGGTCTTTTGCAACCAGACAGTGCAAGCTTAACAATAAGTGAGACGATCCAAGGGTTTTCTCAGGAAACTACTGCTAGCACTGCCGAACAGAAAGCCTACCTAGTCTTGATTTCACCTCAAGTCTCTTTTTTTCCTCCACACTGCCCTTCTGTCTCTTGGTCACACTCTTTTTTATATCTGGTTTCTACCTCTGCCACAGTTTTCCTATATTTCCTATTGGTCCACCTCTAGCTTCCTTTTATGGCTTTCCCTCTGTTGCTCTTGGTCAAAGAATAATGATGAAAAATAAATATATACCAGTTTCCAAAAATACGTGTTGATGCCCATCACCTGTGACCATTGTTTAATTTAAAAAGAATAAGTGTCAGGACCCAAAGTTTTATTTGGAGGCCTGCAGCTGGTGTAACGGAATATCAGGGTGTCAATTACCAAAGCTGTCTCATCTTAATTCCGCCTTGTGCTTCCTTCATCCACCTCCAGGGAGTCCCGTCGCCTTTATCTCACTCTTGCAAGGTGTTCTCTTCCCTGCTTTCTCCCTTTATCATTGTTTTAACACCTTCTTCTTCTTCTGTCTTTCTCCCTTTTGGGTGTTTTTCTCTCTGTTGTTTCGGATCAAAGTAAATAAGAAAAGAGAAGTGCAGGGCCCCAAAAATGAGTTCCAGTGTGCCCCACTTTCAATCCCTGGCTCAAATAAAGCAATGCATGTGGCACAAATTAAGCAATGGGGCTAGTGATAGCCATTCAGAAAGTCTTTAACACCATTGTGGCTACAACAGCTTAAAGATAATAATAACTTTTTGGATGATGGAGGTTCGAAATGCTCTAACTAGCTTACTTCCCAATAAAGCCCCGGGTCTTGACAAACTCCCGAGGGATCTCTTCGGGAAGAGCCCATTGTTTGGGTCCCATATCTGTGTGCCTTATTTAATGCAATTTTGAAGGGTATGAATCCCCCAGATACTTGGAAGGGTGCGGCGATAGTACCCATACTTAAAAAGGGTTTCCCTCTTCTACCCACCAACTATAGACCCACCAGTCTAATTGATAACACCCAAAAGCTGATGGGCAGGGTCTTACTGATCCATATACAGGGGTGGATGGAGAAGCAGGGAATTTTGAGCCCCTACCAGGCCGGCTTCAGATCAAGTATGTCCACCGTGGACCAGATATTCAGATTACAGCTACTTTTCTGGAATACTGTGAGGATGGAGGGTGGCAGCCTCTATCTCATATTTGTTGATATGAAGTCCGCCTTCGATCTTGTCCCTAGAAAGAAGCTGTGGGAGGTGCTTGGTGAGCTTGGGATTCCATCATACCTTCGCAATGTGCTGGTGAGGCTACACACAGATAATTATGCACAAGTTAGATGCGGTTAATATGGGGAACTTTCCTCGCGCTTCTCTGTCAGAAAGGGGGTTAGACAGGGCTGCGTTTTAGCACCTACATTATTTTGTCTTTACATCAATGGGCTTATTGCTTTTTTAAATACCATAAAAGATACTGATGCACCAAAACTGGCCACCGGGAAAATACCTGCGTTGATGTTCGCGGATGACACTTTGCTGTTGTCCAAGTCACCCCTAGGCATTCAACGCATCCTGGATGGGTTTGCACAGTTCTGTAATATGAGAGGTTTGGAGATAAATTTATCTAAGACCAAATTTATGGTCTTCAACCCTCCAAAGAGCACACGTCCAAACCCCTCTCTCAATGGCATCCACCTTGACAAAGTAAGGACATTTGATTATCTGGGCATAACATTGTCCGAGCAATTCGGGTGGGGCCCTCAGATGACCAAAGCAAAGCTTAGGCTCACCCAGACAGTAGGGGGGATAATGAAAATGCTCAGAACATCTGCTTTCAAGCCAGCAGCCCCTGTGGTGGAGATATACAAGGCTCTAGCAAGAGGGGCCACATTATATGGGGCGGAGCTTTGGGGGCATAGTTCTACTATGGATTTCGTGAAGCTAGAAAATAACTTAATGAGACAGCTCTTAGGTCTACCACGCAGCACCCCACTGGTTCCCCTCCGCATGGACTTGGGTATGAGGCCAATCGATCAAGAGATTGCCCTCAGGCCCTTGACATTTTGGCAGAGGTTATGGGTAACTCCCGAGCTGAATGTGTTTAAAGAATAGCTGAAGGAGCTCCTCCCCAGACTCAATCCTAGTAAAACACCTTGGTTGGCCCATATTATAAGCCTTTCGAATAGGCTTGGGAGACCAGAGCTTTGGACACCACCTGAGCTATCTTGCCCCATGAAGGGAGTTTTTACATGTAAAGGAGGTATACATGAAGGAACCCTTTCTGGATGTTATCCAGCCACCTATGGCGAGGAAACTGAACGCGCAATTTAGATGGGGGAATTTACCTTTGGCAGAGTACACTAGTTCATGGGCTCCGGAAAACTCGAGTATGTGCCCTAGTTGTAAATTAACGGCTGAAACTGATCTGCATGTGCTGTTTTTCTGCCCGGCATATGTGCTACCCCGCAAACGCTGGGTAACCTAATTATGTAAAAATTTAGGATTTACCAGTTGTGCCGAGGCTTTTAGAGTTTTAAAATATGTTACTGATCCTCCAATTGTATTCTCGGTATCTCGGTTTTTAAATGCCATGTGGCATATTAGGAGAGGACTTTTAAAGCATCTATAGGGGAGGATCAATTGGAGGCATCTCTTGTTTATTCTTAAAGTGTATTTAATGATTGTCCGGCTCTTTTTTTTTTTTTTTTTTTAAACTGAACTTGGTAGTATGTGTTTTTAATTGTGCATACACTATGAAAATGTAATTGTTGTATAAATTGTGTATACACTTGGGTGCCGATTCCGATCCTGTAAAACCCGGGTACAAATGGTCGTACGGAGCGTTTTCTCCGTACGACTCGTACCCGTGAATTCCACCGCACAAACCAGCAAGTACGATCCGTACAGAAATACCTTTTCCATACGAATCGTAAAAAACACTGTGCGGCTAAAAAATACATACAATTCCGATCCTGGACAGCGTGTACACGACGTCCGCACGGAGGCAGGCAGCGTTTTATGGTCCAGCAAGTACGATTCGTACCCACAGCACTCCACACGGCTATATTTTTACAGGGGGTCAAAAAGTGCCGGAAAAGCTAAGTACGCCGCGATGCACGAGGAAAAGAGGGCCCGGTACGCGCTGTACCCCACCCCTGTATGTACGCGCCGTACCCCCAGCCCCCTGTATGTACGCCCCATACCCCAGGACCGTACCCCAGCCCCCCATATGTACGCCCCATACCCCCACCACCGTACGGTGCGGAGGGAGGGTACGGTGCTGACACACGGGGGTACGGTGCTGACATGTGCGGGGTGAGGGGGGGCTGTTCGACTCGTATCCGGGCACAAGTTTACCCGTGTACATGTGTGCTACAGCGTTCGCTCCGTACGGGGCCTTTTACATGCTGTTGTGTATTCGGACGGGCGGTACAGATCGTACTTGCGCGCTCAGACTTCTGTTTTACGATTTGCACGTAAAAATGTCCGGCTCCCTATCGGACACTTTTCCCGACGCTATTCGGACGTAAAAATTTACGGCTCCCTCTCGGACCATTTTCCCAATGCAATTCGTATGTATTTTTCACGTACGAATCGTACTTCGCAGTTTGTACGGTACTTGTACGATTAGTACGTGAAAATATACAGATACGATTCGTACGCAAATTTTTTTACCCGGATCCGAATTTGCACCCCGGTAATTTATTTTTTTCATATGCACTTTTATGGCCTAATTGGACGAAAAAAAGTTTTTACAACAACAACATAATAACTTTTTCTCAACCATCACTGGCTGTGCAAGTATAAATGGCCAATCACCACGCAGCACACTGCTTTTCAGAAGTGCTCTGTCCTGTATATAGGATACTTAACATGTGCTTTTTTAGGTCTCGCCTAGCGACGCAGCGCATGCACGCTGCTCGCCTTGGCGAGATCTATTGTTGTCGGTTTCTTGGCCGAAGGGGGACAGGACATGTGCGCGCCTGGACAGGCGATGTGCATGTGCACAGCTCGCGTCATTTGAGCACAACCCTCCTGCCCCGCGCTTTCACGGCGACAGCTTGTTTAATCTAAAGCTGCAGACAGTTACACAGGAGATTGACAGCCGTCTACTGTCCTCTTAGACACTCACTATTACTGCTTTTGATGCATTCATGTTTTCATTTTACATTATGCTCAGGTTTGCACTGCAGTCTTTCCTCCACGTCTGTTCTGTGGCGCATTCAAAGCGCAGCAACGCCTCCGCTGCCTCCAGGCGCTGCTTTGCAAGCAATGAAGGAAAGAACGGCAGGTAAGCGCTTTGCAAGGCAACATCTCACAACCTGCACCCACAAACATCACTGTGCTACAAGGCACTATATGAGCTTGGTTCCGGGTAATTTTCAGCCAAAATGTGTGCAGTAAAAAGAGCCTATGGCACGAATGTAATGTGGAATGCAGTAAACCAGTTTGCACCGTACAGTGAAAAAGTGCACCTACAAGAAAAACCGTATACTAGCAGGTTTGCTCGTTACTGTTGGGGGGGACTTTTTAAAAAGTATAAAAGACCTTCCTCCCACCCCAAACGCATCCCCGCATCTTTCCTTCTATCCGCCTGCACCTTGCTGACTGCTGACAATGATACGTTTTCAAGGAACGTCTGGGCAGTGTGACAGATGTAGCCACGGCTTTTGATATCTGGGAGCGGTAGGTGTGTTTTCATTGGCGTGCAGGTTCGGTGGGTTGTTTGACTTGCATTTACGGTCCTTTGACGCTGCTCTGAAGCGATCAATGTGCCTGTTATTGGTCAGAAGAGAGGTATAAAGCGGGTGATCTGAGGGGCGTTTTTACAAGCCCCTTGCGCCGCCGGTGTGTCACTATTTCCAATATTTTTTTTTTTTTAAAAGAGGTACCGGCAGCGCTCGGGGCTTGTAAATAAGTCCCTCAGTTTAGTTAGATTAGTAATAACCCGTGCACACCGTGCTACATTTGTAAAAATGTTAATAACAAGTGCGAGTGGGCAAAGTTTGCCGCAGGAGTCTGCCACAGCGCTTCCGAATGACGGTTTGCCGAATGCCACCCGGCAGTGCTTAATTTGAGCCGGTGTTTTATGGAGCTCGGCACCCGCCATTAATTGCTAAAGCTGGCACTTATGACGGCTGCCACGTGGTAGCACTGTTTGTGAAATACAAAGATGAGCAGTGCAACAGTTGTTTATTAACCAATACCTGCCATCTTATAGCTTTGGAGACCCGGAGTAGTCCGGATTGTCACACTTGTAGCAGTGTTATGGTTAGTGATTGTGTAGGTACTGTCATTGGAGACGCTGGCAGGGGCAATGCGTTGTGCAAGTGGTGGTGACCTCCTGAAGAGAGCCCTGGCATTTATGTTTTTTTTGTTGTTTACATATTAAGCACTAATAGCACGGCTGCCTAGTTAAGCTCAGGGCCAGGCTGGAAACCCAAAGCAGTCCTGGCGAACGCCTTTCAGGAATAATGGCTCACCATCAGAGAAACTTCATTTAATATGCATAAAACACTAGACTAGTGTCATAGTGTTTTGAAAATCCTCAGAGCAGCTCTTTGATTGTCAGTGTTGCAGCATCAGTGCAGATGGTGGGGAGGCAAGGGGGGGATATATTTTATTACACTTAATCAGCAACTAAAGCTACAATTTCAAGCACTAAGTGCATAGGTCTTATTTTAATAGTGTGCACTAGCCCACTAAACATATAACAACTCACTCGTAGCATGTTTTTCCTTCAGTGCTTAATTTGAAAAAAAATAAAAAAACATAAGTGCCAGGGCTCTTGTCAGAAAGCCTGTCAGTTGCTTCTCCCACTGCTGCTGATTATAGTAAAAATACAACTACTAACCAACTATTCCGGGCCCCCAAAACTATCAGTATAGCTTTTGGCAGTTGGACATTGTACTTTTTTTAATGTATATTGAATTAATAATTCCTTGCTGTTGTGCTCTCTAAACGAGACAGCACCACCCTGTGGTAGACTGTCACAAGCGCCGGTGTTGACAAATAAGTGGACAATTAAGTGCCGGTGCCCAGCACCGGAAACCACCAGCTCAAATTAAGCAGTGTAATTTCTTCTAATTGTAGTAACAAGCTGGTTCCGCACTGAATTCTTCATAAAAGGTCATGGTTGAAAGTAAAAAAATATCGATCCTAACTCAGAAAGAAAAGGCTTTATCAGTTCTGGTTCTAGTTTTATTTTGATACTGTGTTGGTGGTGGGCACCAGGCAGTCTGAGTTTTCAGCCGTTTTTGTGGGCCTTCTTTTCTGAAGGTCCAACATATCATTCAGAATTGCTTGGCATTATAATAGTCAGAGTTCTGTTATTATGAGTACACTACCCTGAGTTCTTACTGTCACGCCCTCTAACTGAAAGCATACTACTTTGTTGCACAAATCAACAAGCATTTGCAATGCAATAGGTCTCGCATTTACGCAAGTTTGAGCTATTGGCATGGTAAATGTCAATGTCTTTTATTTATTGTTTACTTTTTAAAACATAAATAAAAGGCATTGACATTTACAATGCCAATATTTTAAACTTGCGTAAATGCGCGACCTATTGCATTGCAAATGCTAGTTTTATTTCCAGTGAAAATTATTGAGTTTTGCAGACTTATTCTAACAAACTGTCCTGATTAGTAATGACTATATTTTACGGCCCAGGTCTGCCCTTTACGCTGGCTCACCCATCTGGGAGAGTCAGTTTTTCCCTTCTTCACAGTTTCTTACTTTTTTCTAATTTAAAACGTGTTATTTGAATTTGTGAGTCTAAACAGCTCTTGATGTAGCTTTAAATTGTTTTTATTTAATACAGGTGTAGGTGGTGATTATTAAAAAAACCTCATTTGTCAAAAACTAATGAGAGCCATGAACTGATCCCTTAGTGGTGCTCATTAGTACATGCCTAAGAGTCTAAGAAAATGTTGGAACATTTGGGGCCAAATAGTGGATTTTATGGCACACTGGTCAAGGTAAATTGTGTTTCGTAGACTGTTCTTAATGATTTCTCATGGATTAGCCCAGAACATTCCCAAAGAAAATGTCTAAAAATCTAAAGGTGTTGCAGGCAGTTCATAACATTTAAGAATAAAAGGAAAACGGAATTTGTTTAAAAGTAAGAAAAAAAAAAAAAACATTTAATTTGCAGTTTTTAAGAAGTGGCAGTAAGTAGTTCATTGAACGAATGGCTACTCAAAACATTTGTTTTACATTCTCATAGGGGCAGGGGTCTCTTGGGTACCCCATTCCCGAATGCATTATCACTACACTTCTGTAGTCGGTAAAGTATCAATGTTGTGCGATCGGATTCCATCGCAAAATATTAATACATACCATTCAGATTTAGGATTTGGAAGGGACGCCGTAAACATATACCTTCCAAATACTGAATCAGAATTGCACCCCCCACCCAAATTGCTATTCGGTAACATGTTACCGAATCGCAGTTTTGGTGCTAGCACATACACAGAAGCATTTGGTATAAACTTTTGTGCTGTTGCTGCACTCCTGTATAACTTGGTTGCCCGCTTTGAATGGGGTGGTTGGTGGTTAGTCTGAAACGTGCACTCTCTAATCGTGTAATGTTTGATACGTGTGTTCTTTCATGTATGAACTGTCATAAACTAGTCTTCAGTACCCACTTTACATGCTAGGCAATTTTTGTGCAGTTTTCATAAATATCGAAGAAGGGTCGATGACTTTTTGTGATTAGTGTATCTTTGAATAAGTTTAATTATGAGTTTTTTGGAGTTTTCGTCTTGGTCAGATCTTCAGTAGGGGAGGTCCCCTTGAAGTTTTTTATTGTTGATTTCTCTTTGTATTTGGTTCTGGCATGTACATTGAAGCTTGGCTCGTGTCACATTGTCTTGCACTGTGTAAACAAAAGGAAAACAAAGAAACTAGTTGGGCTTGTTGGAAATACTGCACGTGCGGCTAGATAAGGAAGTGTTTTGAACACAGTGGTGCCTCCAGGAATTGAACAAAGTGATAAAACACAAAGCGATTAACAGAGAGTGAAAGGAAGGGAATAGAAGGGACATAGCAGAGGGTTTAGACACCACGAAATTGTGTTTAAGTGTACAGAGAGATTCAGGTATAGTGTTTAGAGTGGGAGATTGCTTTAATAAGGCAACGGAAGAGGTGGTGACCTTTGTGAATGACAATACAGGCTAAAAGCGGGGCTGTTAAATTGCTAAGTGAAGAAAAGTTGTGATTAAGCCCCGAGATGAATACCAACACTATAGCCCCCTTTAGCAGACTCCTGTCACCTTCACACACCACTTTTGCCACTGCTCTGTTTTTTACTCCAACTCTCTGCTTTTTAGGGCTCGCGCCTGCGTTGCAGTGTCCCACCACTGCTCGCGCAGCGAGAGCCCTTTTGAATAGGGTTTTGAAAGCTGCTCGTGCGTGTGAGCAGGCTTTCGCCGCCCGCCATTGGCTTTGTTCAGTTTTTTTTTTTTTTTAAACGGCACGGGATTGGGCAGAAGCGGGCGCATGTCCCGCCTTTTCCACGCCCATTCCCGTCCGTGGCTAGCACGCGCATCAGCACGCGTTCGCCTCGCTGCCGCGCTGCCTCCCCCTTCTCCTCTGTGGTGCGCGCACACCACTGGTTGAATCGGTCATTGCAATTTACATCGGTCAAGAAGCCTCTGCTGCTGCTGAGCCAACGTTTTACCCCAGCCTGAAGCGCTAAGACGCTCTTCACCAAGACAGACCTGAATTTCAGTGACAAACATGGAGTGTTAAAGCTGAATGTCGGGCTGTGAGGGGGGCTCGCTTCAGGTAAGGGGCAAAGTCACAGAAGAGAAAATAGTCCATTGGCGAGTACAACAAAAGGTGCGGAGCGCAAGAACGAAAACGCTACCACTATGGAGATTAAACATTAATCACAAAATTGCTTTTAGGATGCAAAAAAAAAAAAAAAACACAATTGGCAGAATTCTGACAAATAATAATCTCTCCCTGATCATATTTTTCTCTTAGTATCACCATTATGATTGAAACAAATAATTGCCCATGCTGGCGCACGTAGTGCTGAAGCCATTGTTTGAAGGGGCATAACTCATTTTGTGACTGAATAAGGGAGAGATGTCACAGAGCGAGGTGACATTAGTTGCCAGTGCACGCAGCTGGCACAGGAAGAGGAGAATGAGCAGCGGACACCTGTTTGAACGCTTCAGGACAATACTTATGCTACGGTTTCAACCTTATTGTATCACATTGCTATTCTTACCCCCTGAGAGTTCCAACGTGCTGTAATGTAGCTGTACCAATGGTTTCCTTCCTTAATTTGTTGCAGTTAAATTTTGCATCTCTCAGCTGAATTGGAAAATCGTGCTTTTGATCCACCAGAAAAAAATGTGAGTCAAGAAGTTTTGTATTCCGTTGGTATGTATGTGGAGCTTTTGTTGGAAATCAGTAGAGATAAAACTTGTGTGTGTGTGGAGGGGCGGTAGGGGATGCAAGCAAGTAGGTTTTGAGTGGACTATGGCCTGCGCTCTTATATCAATCACTTAAAATTAGGGGTGTGTTCTTTCCTAGCAACACGTTTCCTGCTCCCCAGTTGGAATTTGCCTCCCCGTGTTATCGCCCCAGCATCGTAAAGTTGAGACGTGACATCACGTAGGGGAGTCATCGCTCTGTAATCAGTGCGCGGAGGTCTAGATGCGCGCGCGGGAGTGCACGTCTGCCGTGCCTGGTGGAAGCGGAGGACATTGCGACATTGCGGACATACAGTGCAAGTGGTAAGAGAATAAACCTACCGTTACAGACGGAGGCCCAGTCATTTTGTTGTAGTCATTAATCACATCCCTGGAGATAATAGGGGTTCCGTGGAGCTACCAAGTCAGCTAATCATTCACACGTAAAAGTGGCCCAGACCCACCCTTAGGCCTCATTTATCTCCTGCAGATAAGGGCAGCAGGCATATTTGCTCTGCGCATTTCCGGCCTCCGCTTAACAAACAACCCATTGTGATCCCCGACTTTGCTCTTGTTTTCTCAGTAATAGTACAACACCCCCCCCGTTTTGTTCCAAGTCTTTTTTTATTATTTTTAGGTCTCGCCTGACCCAGCGCATGCGCTGGTCTGGCGAGACTTATTGAGAGGGCTCCAAAAAGTGCTACCAGGCCAGCCTAGAGCTATAGTGCGTGTGCGCGGGCGCGCGCACCCCGCTTTACCGCGACTACTTTCACTTTCGCGGCCGCAGGACTTGATATGTGATCGTGATCGCAATCGCGATCACTTTCACTTTCGCGGCCGCACGCTAATAGGTCTCGCGTTTGGGACCTTATAAGTATTTAGTTATGCAACTGTTGCATGGCTAAAAACGTAAATGTCCCAAAGACGAGACCTATTGGCTATGCCAATGCTTGTTTACTTTTTTTGTTTCTCTGACTTCATGAGAGGGCTATTCTCTGCATACAACGCACCTTTTGGACTATATTGTTAAGCACTGTCCCCATGCTAGTACTAGATTTTAACCTTGATCTCCCTCGGGCGTCTGTGCCACTCAGAACCACGCTCCAGTGTTACTCCTGTGCTTCTGGTCACCCAACCTCACACGACGATACTTTACTCCTGTGTAAGAAGGTGGGTTTCTGTTGCAGTAACCCCCCCCCTTTTTTTGCCTGATAACTGATGTACTTTTCCTTGTTGTGCCCTGGGCTCCTGCCAATCAGGTGCCCAGGGCCTGTGTTCCTTCCCTAAAAACTGCCTAACAGCCAAAACCCAATTGGCATCTCTGGTCACCTGTCAGCCCCTGGTAAATGGTACCCTAGGTGCCCAGGGCCTTGTGACCAGAGAAGGCCCCTAAGGACATCAGCACTTGTTGTGCCACCCTTAGAGGCCCTGTACCCTGACACACACACACACACTGCCTTTGCAGGCTGAGTGTCTGGGTGCAGAACAAAACAAAGAGTCAACATGGCACACATCACAGTGTGCCATGCCCACAACACACTGCCCTGGCATACCTCAGTCACTCCTCTAGCTGGGTGCCCTATGCCAGAGGTGTGCGCACAGGTGCATGAGCCCTGTGCCCCTACAGTACCCAGGTCCATTCCTGGGAACTGTAAGTGCAGTACTGCCATTAAGAGTATATGGTGCTGGGAGGTCGTCAACACGAACTACACAGCACCATGATGGCTACACTGAACACTGAGAAGTTTGGTATCAAACGTCTCAGCACAGTAAACCCACACTGATGCCAGTGTGGGATTTACTGTAAGATGCACGACAGAGGGGATCTTAGAGATGCCCCCTGAACCTAACCTACAATCCACGTCTTGTCTGAGGGGCTTCCTAGGCTGCCACACAGCAGACAGGTTGCTGGACCCCTGGGTAGAGAGCCATCTGCTCTCCTGGGCCTGCAACAATGCACATCCTAGGTGAGGTACGAAGTGGGCAGGGGAAGCGTCAAAGGCATTCCGCCTTTGTGAGCTTCTCCAGGTCACTTGCTGTACCCAGCAACTGGCCCCTACCGGTTCTCAACCCCCTCTCTGGTGGGAAGACTGGCCGAAAACCCCAAGGAAGGACAGGGGGTGTGCCAGCCTCTGCCAACCCCACCCCTCAGGTGGTGGAGGCGAGGTGAAGCACATCCCCGGGCTCTCGCCATCTTGAAGATGGGGAGCCCTGCCCAATCAGGACTAGGCCACTGCCCCCCTCCCACAGCGGAGTGGCAGGATAGGGGGTGTACCCTGCCCTTTACCTACCTATAACGTCCCTAAATTTAGTATTTAGGGGCACCCTGAACCTTCCTTCCTCAGATCCCGATTCGAAAACAAGCAAGAAGATCAAGAAACCAGAAGACCCGCCGCGCAGCTGCTAACAAAAGGATGACATCAACTGACTTGGCCCCAGCCCTACCGGCCTGTTGATCCTTGAACCTGCTCCTGTGGAACTCCGGCGCCTTCAGTTGTCAGCAACCTCAAAAACCCCGGAGGACCTGACCACCTTGAGACTCTACCAAGACTGGGACTCCCATGAGCAGTGGCTCTGCTCAAAGCAAGTTTCTAACCCCTGGCATCAGCCCGGAACCGCGAACCCTGCACACTCTGCACCTGCCAAGCCTGGCCTGTGCCGGATTGAACAAAGACCCGAGGATGTCCCCCCGGCAACTGTGACCCCGAATCCAGCACCCAAGGACTCATCTCGACTCTCCTGATGACGCCTGCAGCCTCAGAACCAGGTACCCCCCCAACCGCGATCAACAGAGGGTAAGATTTCCTGACATCAAAAGGCACCCCTGCACCCGGCGCCCTGCGGCCCCCTGTGCCCAACTCCAACTACCCAACTTAGCTCTCGAAGTGGTGGTGGCACCTGAAGAATCTTCGTCCCCGAGCTTGCAGCCTTTGTTCAACCTGGAGCTTTCCCATTGAAATCCATTGAGCGACCGAAGGCTCAAAAGCATCCTGCACCCAGCCGCCCGAGTGGCCCTGGCAATGTAACTTCTACTCCTACCTACTTCCCCATTTGCCCTGAGCAAGTGACCAGGAGCCCAGCTCCCACAGCCGCGTGGCCTGCTAGTCAGCAGCCACCAACTAAGGCCCCCCTGCCTCCTATAGGATAACATTGGGCCTAACTCACTCTGCACCCGGCTGCCCCTGTGCCGCTGAGGGTGTAACAACTGTACTTACCTGACCCTGGGAGACCCCTGAGTCTGTGCCCAGAACCTTAACTCTGCCAGTCGAGTACTTACCCAAAAGCCGATAACTCACTTATCTTCCATAGGGTAACATTGACTGTTTTTCTCTGAAATTTCTTCTAAGTTTGGAGTTTCTAAACTTTAAAATATTCACCTAAAATCAACAGAGTAACGAAAACTGAAATACTTACCTGCTATTAGGAGAGATACCAGTGCTGGATCTTGGTGCCCAGCACTGACCCTGAAAAGTATTCACAACCGTACTTACCTCTAACTCAATTTTCTCCCATAGGAAATCATTGACTGTTTTTCTGTGAAATTTCTTCTGTCGATTTTTGCAAACTACAAATATTCTTTACAAATCGTACCAACTGTGAAAACGTAATTACTTACCTGTTTTAGATAGATGTTCCAGTACTGAGCCTAGGAGCCCAGCACTGGATTACAAAAGTAACGAGAACATACTTTACCTGTAACTTGAATTTTCTTCCATAGGGCACCATTGACTGTTTTTCTATGAAATTTCTTCTAAGTGTCGATTTTGCAAACTTATAAATATTCCTTAAAAATCGCCTCTATAACTTAAACGCAGTTTCTCAACTGCTTACAGGTGGTACACTAGTGCTTTATCTAGAATCCAACACTGACCTAGAAAAAGTAACCATAACCCCACTTACCTGCTAAGTAAATTTCCTTCCATAGGATAACATTGGTAATTTGATCAGAAAAAGTTTCAAAGTGTCAACTTTTAAAATAGCAAAATATTGCTTAAAAATCACAGTAGTAACTTAAACAAATGTACTCACTTGTTTCCAAGAACTGTCCCCGGCCTGAATCTAGAATCCAGTCCTGGAGTTAGAAAAGTAATCTTGAAAGTAATCAATTGCATATAACTTAGAATTCCCATTGAGCTCAATGTAATATTGTGTTTGAAATTGTGTTGCCTATTGCAACAAACTGTAACTATTATCTGCAAAAGTCAATTGCCTATTGCAAAGTATTTAACTAAAGCATCTCATTCTGAGAAAGTATATTTTGATACCTATTGTTGGTTCTAAAATAAAACAGCCATATATTTTTTATACAAACCATTGGCCTAGAGTTCAGTTCTTGAGTGTGTGAGACCATTTGCTGACTGAGTGTGTACAACAAATGCTTTACACTGTACTGATACTGCTTTACTGCTCGACCAAGATACCAGACAGTAAGGTTATATATAACTTTAGCCTCTGCCAAACCTCTGGGGATTGTGGACTCTGTGCACACTGTACCTATTTGGGAACAGTATATACAGAGCCACTTTCTCACATCCCGCGCATCTTGACACTTCATTCAGGCTCATTTTTGACCTGACCAACCAATCTCATATTGTGACCCTTTACTCCTGGTCCTCTGTCCAGCCAATCATATTGTGAACGCTTACTCCTGCTTCCCTGTCCAAGCAATCTCATATTACGGCCTCTTATTCCTGGGCCTCTGCCCAACCAATCTAATATTGTGAATATTTACTCTTGCTTCTCTGTTCAACCAATTACATATTATGACCTCTTACTCCAGGTTATCTGTACAACCAGGCTCATATTGTGTATTTTAGGCCTGTGCCTCTATCCACCCTGCCTCATATCAGGACCTCTTACAGCTGTCCCTTTATCTGTCCAGCCTCATTGTCAACCCTTACTCCCAGGCACTGTCAAACAAGTTGCACTTCTAAATTGTGGTCTCCTTCTGCAGGGTCACATCATGTGAGTTCGGAACATGGGCTTCCTTACACCGAGCCTCATATCGTTTTCCAAGCCCTAGAAGTACTCGAGAGAGAGAGAGAGAGAGAGGTAGCCTCCTGAACATGTTTGCTTCCTAATACATCAGATTATCCTCTACATGCCCCTTTTTTCTTCTGTAAGCATTGGTCCATGCTCGAATGTCTCCTCATAGGACTTCTGTTTTAAACATACATCAATTCATTAACCAGATTCTGAACTCTTTCCAATCTACCTTAGCATTCTAAAGATTTGGTTTCTAAAACTTGACAAATAGTCACATGAGCTGGATAGCACCAAATATTTCAAAACTTGGTCCATTAATCTAGATGGGGGTATCCTGAACAAATCCTGATGCGGCCACTGTCCAGGAACTGGACATTGACTTAGATGGGGGGGGAGGGAGTCAAGAACGGGACAATACACCAGAAGAGACCTACAGAGCTGAATACAGTAGTCAGTAAGAAGTGGTTGCTAACGCTGAATGAGATTTCCAATCTAGAACTATAGCCAATAATCATTACGTGCCCCTACAACTGAACTATATTCTAGATGAGGGCTCCAGAACTGGACAATATATCAGATGAGGCTTCCAGAACTAGACAGCACGCCAGAGGACACTCCCAGAACTGGAGAATATATGTCCTCCAGACAGAATGCGCAAAATATGGATTCCATAACTGTACACAATAAGAGACAATATTCTAGCTATGGCATCTAGAGCTTGTTAATATTATAGGGATGGCACTCAGAACTAGACAATACACCATATGTGGCCTCCCGAACAGGACACAAAAATGCACATTTAGTTTGAGGAAAGAAACCCAGCAGTCTAGATATAGCCTTCAGAACCAGATCCATTACACTCAATATTGACTTAAGAAATAGACACAATATGCCACATGTGGCCTTCGCAAATGGGTGTCATACAAACTACCACTGCAGAAAGGACAAAAATTCCAAATGTGGCCTCCAGAAATGGACAATGCTTACATAGAACCACCAGAAGTAGAACATTCTTCAGATTAGGCCTCCTGACTTCAAAATGCTGGACGTAATAGTTGAAATGCCTCACCCAGAATACTACAATTATGCTATTTTCTGGAATGTCTTGTTCTCTTCACTCCAACCTCCCCTATCCTCCCCCGGAAGCCCCTTCTCTGTTTTGTAATTTTGAAGGTGTACAGTATGGTAACACCAAAAATCACTCTTTTGGGTAGCTTTTGATACCTCTAAACTTGTAAGACCCCCTCAGAATTTCTGTACACTATGTACAGGAAAAGGCAACTGGTTGAATTGATGCCTTGGAGTCCATACCAGTACTGAGAACCAGATAAAGACTTTTTTTTTTTAACAAGACCTTGCATTCTCTTCACTGTTAATGGTACCTGTACTAAAGGGATGCATTCATGAGCTCTGGAAGTGGCTAGACCAGTGGTTCTTAACCTGTGATTTGGAGACCCCTGGTGGTCCGCAACGCTTCGTATTGGGGTCCGTAACTTCTTAGAAAATTAAATAACATTAACAGGTTAATAACGTTTTACAAATGTGAATGGATTTAAAAATGGAAGCTAAAAATGAAGTTTGTATTGACAGACTGATTAGTGAGAGCTGTTCAAGAGCATCAAACAGAAAGAATATAGTATGGATGATGGATGGCCTCAGTGGAACTTAGAAAAGCTCCAACCTTCCAATTAAAATTAGGATTTATATGGGTTTGTGAATTAATAAATAAAACGTCATAATTTGTTGATTATTTTGATGAATGCTTTTTTCTGTATTTTTGAGTATTGTTTTACGGTTTAAATCAACGAAACTGCTTAGACTGGGATCTCAAGATTTCAATAATGATTAAGTGGGAGCTCTCCAGATTCCAGTAGTGAGTCCACCAAAGTCAAAAGGTTAAAAACCACTGGGCTAGACTGAACCATCACCACCAGGAGTGGGCGCTTAAGAAACAAGCATTTGCAATGCAATAGGTCTCGCGTTACTGAATGTTTGAGCTATTGGTGTTGCATTATTATTAGCAATGCCAATAGCTCAAACTTTAATAATGCAAGACCTATAGCATTGCAAATGCTTGTTCTATTAGTTCTTCCTTTCCCACATCCCTCCCAATACAAGACAACACATTAGAACCCTTCAACCCCTCCTCCCTAGACCTCCCTGGACACTGTGTGGGCTGTGTGGTTGAATCCTATGGTGACGCGTTCTGATAAGGCACACAGTACTAATAATATATGCCTTCTTGTTACAAAAGTCAGGGTATTGTAAGTACAATCGACGCATGGCACTAATGTGATGATAAGCTGCCCGTAGTCGGAAAAAGTGACCATCATTGTTGATGTCATTCCGAATACGAGGCAGTGTAGTTAGTGTGCCTAAAACCTTGCTTACTCGCCTGCAGAAAATTTCCCTTCCATCATTTTATTTTTATTCTTCTGTTTTGTTTGTTGAAGAGGAAAGGTTGGGGATAGCAAAGAAACATGCTGACACCAGTGATCTGGGCAGTATTCAAAGCCGAGCCTTTCCTGTGTTTTTTAAGCTTCACTGATATGTGTTATGAAGAACAGATTGACTTAACAAGGGCAGGGGTCTCTGTAAGAAGTCATGACTCCAGGTTTGATATTGTCAACATAGCAAGAAAAAAAGTTATAGTGCTTTACATATTGAGAAAGACTGATACAACTACATACTTGTTTCAACACAAATAGCAATGCATTATTATCAAATAATTCCAAACACTGTCACACAATTCCACTCCACTCATCTCCACAATGCCACACAATTTCAGTCTTTGTCACACAGTGCCATACAATTCCACTCCACTACATGCCACAGAATGCCGCTCAATTCCACTCCACTCCACACAATGCCACTCAATTCAACTCCCCTCCACACAATGCCACACAATTCAATGCCACTCTATGCCACCTAATGACAGACAATTCCACTCCACACAATTCCAATCCACTCCACCCAACACAATGTCCCACAATTCTACTCCATGCCATACAATGCCACACAATTGCACTCCCCTTCACACCACAGAATTACACTCCATTTCACACAATGCTACACAATTGCACTCCACTCCCCACAATTTACTATACTCCACACAATGACACACAATTCCACTCCACTCCATGCCCCACAATTCCACAGCACACAATTCCATTCAACTCCAAGCTACACATTTCCACTCCATTCCACACCATTCCACTCCATGCCATACCAGGGCATACAATTCCACTCCACTGCGCTCTACACAATGCCACAAAATTACAGTCCTCTCCACTAAGATAGAAGGAGTAAAATGTCAAGATAAGTCATTCAGGGGACAGAAAGGGGCTTTAGTACCAAGGAAGCAGGTATAGCAGTACCTATGTAGTAATGTGATCACTAGGATTTAAAGGGGACATCCAGTGAGTGATGTCACAACTTGTTAATCTGTAACTTTCACAACGAGTTCCAATAAGTAGTTTCACCTACTTCCATGCTACTCTCCATTCCTTATGTAATTTCCTTCTCTCTAATGGAAAGCGCTCTGACACCTCTTGGTAAGGTTCGCGCTATAAAAATATGCATAAAAGCATAAATAAATATAAAGACATATCTCAAAACCCAGTCTGGAAGTTGCTTCAAACAGAGCAACACTCTAGAACACCTCGTTTGATGGTTCTTAGATGGTGAAAAGAACTGCTTGTTTCCCTACCCTGGATTGCCCCTTTAACACGTTTGTAAGTAGGGTGAACTCACGAACGAAAACTGCAGTCCTTCCATGGCTCAACATTGAAACAACCTTTTACAGCTCAGGCGCATGCGCCTCAAATCCAGTAAAGATATCATTCTCCTCCTCTGACCATCCTGGCTGCTATGCCCTGCCGGGAAGACCCTTTGAAAGCCAATCTGCACCGCATCTGCAGGGCCTGGCCGCCCCCTCCTCCTGGCAATGTGTGAGGAAGCGGTGGCCTCGAGGCTGGCAGGGCCTTAAGGTTGCCGCGCAGAAGGCCCCCGACCCCCTGTTGTTCCCGGAGGAGGCCCAGAAGATGATGATAAAGTAGGAATACTGTCTGCACGCTGATGAGAGCGGGGCCCCGGCTTCCTGTTTTCATGCAGCCTTCCCCTTCTCGAAGAGGGGTTTGTTCTTGTGGGTGGTGAAGGAAGCTCTTTGAGTAAAATGATGTGTTTGTGCACAGGGCGTCTCCATGACCCCACTCTGGGACAATGGCAGGAAGGGCCAAGGCGCAGCTGGCTGCAGTTCTCAAGGTGGGGCCTTTTATACATCTAATCAGTGTCTCCAAGATTTGCATGAAATAATTTCCTTTACTCGCCTGGTGTATTTATCCTTCTCATCAGTAGCCAATACATGTTAAACAACTTAGTGTACATTTACTGAGCTGAATGACGTGCACACTTCTCCTGAGGCAGTGGAAAACTTCAGGGACCAAATTACATAAGGTGTGTGATGTGCATTAAATTGTGGCTCTAGTGTGGTTTAGCTGTGTATAAAGTTTTCATGGCCGGATTTACCAACCTTTTGCGCTGAGTTTGCTTCACAAAAGTGACCTGCACAAAATGTTTTTTCTTGGATTTACTTTCCAGTACGCTGGAAAGTTGGGTTAAAATGTAATACAAAGCAGTTCAAATTGCTGTTTTGCATTACTCTGCGTCAAGTGGATATTCCATGGGTGTTTCATGGGTTTTCCTATGTAACCACCTATGGTTTTTTAGGCCAATCCCTAAATACTAACAGTAGCAGACAAGCTATTGCACCAAAAAAATAACACCAATTTGAAGCATGCGTTAAAAAGGAGAAATGCTTTTATTTCTTGGAACTTTTTCCACTTTGCAAAGATAGTCTAAAAATAGTATTTTGTTCTGGAAGGATACCCTTCCAGCACAAAACCTATTCTAGATTCACGAAGACACCTTTGCACTACGGTGCAAAGGTGCGTACGCAGTGCTAGGCAGTCTGATTGTGTACCAGCACTAGGGCGAGATCAGGATAGTGCCATATCTCTGTAGACGTTGGTTGCTGCGCTGCATTGTGTGACAGTTTGGTGAATCAGGTTCTTCTTGGTAAACAGATTTTGCGCCAATGAAGTAACAGCGTAAGGTTATGTTTAGCTTTCTTTACTCTCCTCTGTGTACTGCATCTAGTAGGAACCAACACAAAGAGTGAGGCACTACAAGAGACAGCTCGAAAAAACCCAACACATTCCCTTCTTATGGCACTAAACACCTCCGTTATCCGTGTGCAATGTGCAAGCAAAAACGAAATACAGCACTAAAGAGCACCCACATCACAGTGTAGCACACACTGTTGTGTTTGCACCTCATGTGCTTTTGCCCCAGATGCGTGCTGGGTTTGTCTCTGGGTAACTGTAGGAGGTGTCATACTGAAACATGATTAACCACAACATTTAACAACAGAAAGGAATTATGCTACCATTCCGAAACAGCTTTGGAACAGATGATAAGCACTCACCATACATTTCTTACAAAGTGAATATACATTTTATATGTTCTAAGTTACATAATGCACAAACTCCATCCAAATAAAAAACAAATTCCTTTATTCATATTCTTCTTATGCTATTTTATATATTTTCTCCAATGTAGCCAACGTGTTTCGTCTCTTCTCAGATACTTCTTCAGGGCTTTGCAATGTCCTTATTCCCATGCTTGTAAATATAAAAAAAACGTCCTATGCAGGGCATAGGCTTGTGTTATCCTCATCTATATCTGTATTAGTCCTATAGTCCAATCAGTAGAGTTGTCATCAACGAATCATATGAAAGGAAGTAAAGTAGGACTCAATATGTCCCCCCAGAAAGAGGAGGAGACTTCACCTGGCACATAATCCAAAACAGTGTTGGAGAACACTGAGAGAAGGAGAACAAACCCCACAGATCCCCGCGATGCCATGCAAAGCCAACAAGGACCCACTGTCAGACTCTGGCTACAGGATCTGAAGGAGGGTGCTAGGAGCAATCTTCAGGATCAAGACAGCCACCTGCAAGACTCTTCACTTCGCCATTCTCCTGGAGGAGCATGGCTGACACAGGTGCGTGACTGGTTACAGTCTTAGCAGGTGAGGCAGGAGGGAGCAACAGGTGGAATGGGTTGTGGTTATGTTAGCTGTGAGCATCCTGGGCTGGACTAGGAGTTTACTGGGGTTGGAGTCACCATAAAGATACACTTCAAATATAACTGTGCATTTAAACACTATGACTCAGGAAGTGGATTGTCTATTTTTATTTGTTTCCTATAATTTGCTTATTTTATTATTGTAAAGGGAGGGACTTTTTAATTCTGTGCTCCTCTTCAACATTAACCCTGTTTGGGTACAACAGGGAGAAACCTCAGAAAGAAGGAAACCACCCCCTTATAGAAAATCTAAGACAAAAGCAGCATAAAAACCAAGGAAAACATTGATAACAGACAATAGCCCGAAAAGAGGAAATTGAACAAAGGAATAAGAACTTACCTGTGTTTTCTCCTTTCCTTGAGGGTGTCGGAGGGAAGAATTCCGGTCCAACCTGGTAGACGAAAAGAGAGGAGAATCAACAACCTATGTCAAGAACTTTATAACCTTAAGTACAGAAATAAAAATATTGCTATCAAGCAACCCAAACGAGTAGCGTGTCTTGCACACCAAGATACACAAGTAAACCGGAATAAGTAGCAAAATAGCAGTACAAGTATATCAGCTTAGGCAACAAATTAAATTTACAAGTAAATCAGCAGAAGTGACAAAATAAAATTCTAAGTCAATTAGAATAAGAGCCAAAATAAAATTGCAAGTAAAGCAGCGTAAGTGGCATTGAGATTTACAATAACAGAAGAAAGACCCAGACTACTACTTTTAAAGTTATCTAAGTGAGAGTCGCCTTTAACTGAAGTAACCCAGTTGTTCTTCCTTCTGCTCTTGTAAATATCTATGTAGCTTATGCTGACTTACTTGTAATGGTATATATTGAGCCTGCTAACATCATAGAAGAAACCATTTTTTTAAATGTTGTCACCAATGTATTCAAGCAAACAGACATGTCACCATCAACTCAATAGAGGGTGGCACTCGAAGGTCTCTCAGTCTGCCTGACTCCGGAACAATCCCCAACTATTCTAAATAGAATATGACATAGGTGCATTCGATGTATTCCCCGTAAAGTCTAGTCATAACCCTCTGGAAGGAGACTTTAATCACCTCTAATACACCCATTCCACTCTACATGCCATCTCTAAAATGATGCCGTATTGGCGAGTGGTGATCTACATCCCACCTCTGTTAAAACATCCAACTTTCCCTTCTGATGACGCCTCCACACTGCACCACTGACAGGTCATTTACACTCTATGGCTGAAAGGACACTCAGACCCTCTTCCTGTGACGAGCCTTTCACATTTCATTCCCTACTTACCTCTATCAGTCTCGCACCCACACGTCTGGCAGCCCTCCAATACCCTACCTATGACACATCATACTCCACATACCGCCTCTGAAAGGAAATTTACATAACATTTCTTGGAGCACCTCTGCACTACACCTCTGACAGACACTCCACATCCAACTCCTGCATGGGTCTCAAAAAGCCATCCATGGTTTACATTTTGAAACTTGAAAAACTGTACGTAACTGCCTATTTTTGCATACTAAACCCCAGGTTTTTGGAATGATGATGGTGTTTTGTTGACTCTTTACATGCACTGAGTCCTGCCAAACAGGCCCCAGTGCCAGTTTTCTGACCATTTAAAAGGTATATGTCTAATTGACACACCCACAATTGGCATGAGTTAATTTACTTGAATGTCCCTAGTGTATGGTACCATGGGTATCAAGGGCGTGTACGTTAAAGTGTCCCTGGTGGTATGCAGCACTTATTGTGCATCCACATGTGTGGCAAAGCACAGTATGGTTCCCAGCCCACCATTGTCAACTGGCAGAGCAGTTTTTAAACTTCTAAATCGTCTTTGCCATTTAAAGTGATGGCAAAGCCCAAACCTTCCTTTTTAGGTCTCGCCTGAGCCAGCGCTTTAGCGCTGCTCTGGCGAGAGTTTTAGTAAGCGGCTTTTGGAATTGCAAACTAGTGGCTTTTCAGGCCTCCAGCTATAGTGCATGTGCGCCAGACGCGCGCACCATTTGTCAGCCTGCGTGATCACTTTTGCGGCTGCTTTGATGTTCTCAGTGAGCCGCACGGCCACTGAACATCAAAGCGGCCACGAAAGTGCACACCCTTTGCCAGCCTGTGTGCCTCTCTCCCCTTAGTGCGCGCGACTGCCCTACCCCCCTCCCTTATCCCACTTCCTGCTTGTTATTGTCTTATTGTCTCAATTAGCCGTGAAAAGGGCTTGCGCTCGACAGCTTTGGCCTGTTTGCAGTGCCTGAGACAGGCAAATACTTTAGCTTTCCCGCCAGTTATAAAGGGTCAGCATTCTGCAAATGAATGACTGCCAGGCAATCGACCTTTACCCCTAAAGTGCCCAGAGGCCAAACCAACGTTACCCTTAACTTACTCGCATGAGCTAAAATCAACAACGTCCTAGTGCCTCATTAAATGTAAGCGCTGTGGGACTCGTCCCAGTGTTACCATAGCATTCATTATTCAGTAGTTTAGCAAGGATACCATGAGCCTTAATGCAAGCAAGCAACAAGCATTGGCATAGCCAATAGGTCTCGCCTTTGGGACCTTATAAGTGTTTAGCCATGCAACACTTGATGTTGTTGCACCAAGGATATTGTGCTGGGTAACTAAACACTTATAAGGTCCCAAAGGCGAGACCTATTGGCTATGCCAAGGCTTGTTATTTATATTTGCAGGACATCCCTAAAGCAGTCCTACTAAGCCCTAAAGGCAGGGTGCATTATATTAAAAGATGGACATGTGTTTTAGTAGCTTTACATGTCCTGACAGTAAAAACCCTGCACTGTCATTTTTACAGTGGAAAGGCTGGTAGCCTTATTGGCTAGTACTGAGTTACAGGCTGACAACTCAGCAGTGTTATCTTCTGAATGGGACTACTAAATATAATACTTTATGCTATTAATAGAATTGTTACAGTGAACCTGACTGGTTGCTAAATTTGTATTTAATGTAACTTTTACACAGATGCCAATTATAGAAAGTTGCCACTTTTTTGCCCAAGTTTTCCAGGGACTGTTTACGGTTGCACACATGCTGCTGATCCTGAGAAAGCCTTCTGCCCTCCTTGGAGAAGGTGTGAATGACTCTCAGGAAGAAAGACAAAGGACCTGCCAAGGGAAGAGGTGTGATCTTGTCTAGGTAGGATGGCCAAACATGGTGTGAGGGGAAGCCACCTTTTATGGAGTAATGGGCATCACACAAAAGAGGGGCTGCTTTTTCGTTTTAGCAGACAAGCTGGCATCTCAGACAGAGAGGGGGAGGCCATTGCCAAACTGTTTTTTCCATGGGTGTATAGACCCTATGTAGCCGTACCTCTGGAATATGATAGGGAGTGCTACACACCAAGAGAAGGGTTCTGCTATGTTGGGAGTGGGTAGAATGGTGAATTCTGGGCTAGATAGGTGCCACACTTCACAGGACATCGTTACTAGGTGTGTTGGGGAAAGGTATTGGCTAATAGTTACCACAGGGCGAGAACCGGGCATAAAAGTGCAACCCAGGCACCCAGATCTCATCTGTACTGAAGAAAAGGACCTACGAATGACTGTCCTGCTGCACCTTGGGATAGCAAAGAAAGGACTGTGCCCGTGCTATCTCACTTATCTCAAGTGAGTCTAAGAGTCAGTTGGCTGATTCCCAGTTATGGCTACAGGGCCTCAAAAGCTAAAGAAGTCTGCCTTGAAAGTTGATAGCCAGGAATGCCTGATCACCAGTGAGTGCCAAAGTGCAGCCTGGGAAACTGAGTCTCAACCCTCAAAAGTTGCATCGGAGTATGCTGGACCTGGGAGAGTCATCATAGTGCAATTTGGTTGCTCAGCAAGGAAGTTATTGTCAGTTAAAGGGAACCGCTGGTTTTGCTGTAACCAGAGACCAGTGGAAACTGGTTTTTGTCTGGTCTTTACACAGACTTCTTTGAAATCGAACCCTGATGCCAAGGTCACCCCTCAGTGTACGGGGAGCACAGGGTGGTCACAGGAAGACCCCTGACACTGAGTCAGCATCCTCAGTATCCATGAGCATCGTCAGCATCCTGCATCTCTTGCATCAGGACCACTCCATTGATTTCTATGGCGGTTTGCCCAGAGACCTTGGAACTGGAGTGGAGATTGCTTTAACCTACTGGTCCCTGTGGGTGACTCCCTTTTGGAGTTGGTAGCCAGAAGAGTGCCTTTATAGCCGTTTTCAAGTTACTTGTCGTAGCTAACCCTAAACTGTGAGTCGTGGTAGATTACAATGATTTATTGCGCTAAGTGAAAACTTTGATTTATTCGTTTTTTTAAATTCACATCTCCAGAATCCTCTGGTGGATTTATGTAATTGAAGACTCTATTTAAAGTTAAAAACATAACCTGTTTATAAATTGGAGTTGGATCTTTATTGTGTTGACTTATCTTCTTATTCAGCTATTTTGATAGTTCTTGATGCTTTAAACTTGTTCCTTTAATAAAGCCCTGGCTGCACTGAGCCACAGCTACCCAGGACTGAGCTAAGGTTTTACAAACAATCCTGACTGGACCTGATATGAAAAGACTTCTTTATTACACTGTGAGGTCACACAAACGCACCATATAATAATACAATAAAACACTTGTATCACAAAAACTGTGCTAGAAATATGGAAAATACTTTACTTACCATTATAAACCTTACAAAATCACAGGGATTCCAAATTATTTACATTCAGATCAAAGGACAGTAGGCAAGTCTCTGAAGCTGTTTAATGTTTACCCTGAAAGTACAGTCTGGCAAACAGGCCCATTATCCCCATTGCCTCTTATCAATTCTCATCTATTTCATATACCCCAGTAGCAGTCTATATGTGTTCTTAATTGTGCACTACACATCATTTTCGTTAGACATGTTCAGGGCCGGACTGGCCATAGCGGGCACCGGGAGTTTCCCCGGTAGGCCGCTAGGGTGGGGGCCGGTGTTGGGCTCCTGGGGGGGCGTTTTTGTTACCGGGGGTCGGCAATATCGCCCCCCTGTAACAAAATCGGCCGAAACCAGCCCTCGCAAACTGCTCGGCTGCACTCCCCCTCACCCCAAGGGGGGCAGGCTGAGCAGTTTGCCAGGGCCGGTTTCTGTTCCCAGTCCGGCCCTGGAAATGTTGTAGAATTTATAGGACGAATTTATACCTCAAAAACCAGGGACCTGACTTAAAATCCTGGGTATGGTACTTGACCAAGAATCGTGTGATTCTGAGCAAATCACTTAGGAATCACTTAGGGATCAGTGTTAAAGCTAGTCAGACAACGTTCTCTACCACTTTCAATGCCTTCAGAAGAACCGCCGTGACTGTGAGCAAGTGGTGAGATAGGGCAGGTGGCAGTATGTCAGGTTGGCAGACGTAACGTCCTTTGCCACCATGATGGACCAGACAGTGACGTTTTAAGACATGGTCAAAGTGGGCAATTGCCCAGGGCCTCCATCTTCCACAGGGCCCATAGGGAAACTGAACTTCATGTTTGATCTCTGTGCACTGTATCTCTCTATCTAAGCCTACCCACCACCCCACGCCCACCATCCGCCTACCCTTACCTCTCTAACTCCGTCTCAATATCAGTTCCTTTTTAAGGGTTGTTGGGGTTCCGGTGAAAACATATTTAAACTATTTTTGTATGGCCTTGTTGAAATTTACCATATAATTTAGTATTGCTTAGCATCGTGTGAGCTAGAAATGGGTAATAAAATTCAAATTTATTGTGTACAGGGGCCCTCAAAGTTTTGCCCAGAGCTCCCAAAATCCTTAAGATAACACTTGGACCGGTGGCCGGAGGCCCAGCAATAAATCAGGCCATTCATCGGCTTGTGCATAAAAAATGCAGAAATATGCAAATCAATGGAACTGTGGCAAAACCCCAACCGACACCTGCATGCAAATAGTTGAGACTGAAATACAGAAGTAAAACTTGTATAAGGTTTTACATAGCAAAAACTGACGGTTGCAATTGAAGAACTAGTGGCTCCTGGAAGAGTTTCAGGAAATCCCTTTCAGCAGAGGGTAAACAAAATGCCACATGGGAACCACAGGCTTCAAATGTGAAGCTGGTTTCATGCAGGGCCTGTGTTGTGCCATCAAAGCGGCAGGATGGGCAGACCAAACGGGCAGCGAGGCTGTGTCTTTCAGCGCTGTTAATATTTCTTTATTTAAAAACGGATGACATGTTTAGACGATTGCCTTTCCTCCAACATTCATTACATTAAACTATGCAATTAGATTCAGCAAATTGGCGGTTCTGTTGGGCGCAGGGGGTGCTCTCATTGGCTGCCCCGTGATTTACTGTGAGACCTGCTAATGGACGGCAGTAGACAGGTCCCAGGAATGCCCAGGCAGAGGAGAGTGTGACAGCTGGGGAGTGTCGCTGGCAGCAGGCCCTGACCGGCCCTCCCAGCTGAGTGATTAGATCAAAAGGGCCTTGGGGCTGGCTCCTGGGGACCGAGCTGAGACGCTGACTGCCAGGAGACAGGTGGGCATGTGCCAGGGTAATCACCAGTCATCGCCCTAACTAAGGCCCCCTGGAATTCAAGCTTTGAGAAGCCTCAGTGGGACCGTGAGGGTCCGAGGGTTTGTGTGTGGGCGTGAGGGGGTTAAAGCAAAACCTGAGATGGATGAAAGTCACTGCAGGGGAACTGGAATTCACACCCCAAACATCAGACATGTCAAAGGAAGAGCAATGTACCACATGCATTAGCCTACTACCAAAGACTGTAACAAACACACCACACTAACACTGCACAGAGGCCAACCATGGAAGCCACATGTGTTAGCACAGTTGTTTCAATCGAGGAGCGCTAAGTCTTGACTTTCCCACACACCTCAGTAGGTCTCTCTCTCACACACACACACACACACACAAACACAAACCAGCCCACCACGAGCAGCTGTTAGGATCCATAAATAATCTAATACAACACAAAGACACCAGCCTATTAGTAACCAATCACCAATGAGAAACAACATACACACATTCACAAATTAGCCTACCACTGCATGGTGGTGCATACCCTCTCTCTCGACTCTCTGGCTTTTAATACACCAATGCATGCAGCACAGACAATCATCAGCCTAATACTACAGTTATTGTTACTCGTCATGAGTGCAGCACACCCCTCATACTTGTGTGATCTTGCAAAACTGTAGCCTTGTCTGGTTAATTACAAGCCAGAACAAGCATATTGTATCTGACTGGTTGCGTGAAGGGTGTGCATGTCATGTCTGGCAGTGGTTTACACGCAAAGGCTTGCATGCATGGTTGGATGTGTGTGTGGAGGAACTATTAGCTGTCGAGGTCTTTCAGCACTGTGTGAAGCCCTGAGGGGGTCTCTGAAGATGTAAATTAGCACAACGCCAGAGTGAATATAACAGTTCTTATACAAACTCCAGACACGTCAGAAGTCAGTCTGATGTTGGTTGGATTTTGATTGCAGATGGCTAATTTTTTAGATCGCTTGAGCAGGCGGGAGCAACACTGTGGAGGGCGGTGTCAGGAAGCTGTAGTGAATTTTGAGAGAACTGGAGAGCTGGAGATTTACAGAAGGGCTGGGCAGCCTGTTCTACTCATGGGTGATGTTAAACTGAGGCTGACTAAAGCTCTTGTTTGATCACACACCTCGCGCTTGAGAGTGTCAGCATTCTGTACCTTTAGAAGACATTTTACTTACATAATGTAATAATAATACTTTATTGCTTAGTTAAAATAACCTTTGCAATCCACTTCATTATACAATAACATAAGCCCAAATAGATTGGCAACGTTTTTTGTGTAAAAAAAAAAAAAAATGATTTAATTAATTACTTTAAGAGGTTGCGATATTACCATAAGACTGTACTGATTCTTAAAATGACATTCTGTGCAATCAATAAAGTGCATTAAGTGACTAAAAGTGCAGCCTTTCAGGTTCGGAGTCCATTCTCCTTTCGCTCTTGCTAAAACATTTTCAAAATTCTATAAAAAAAATTTTTGCAAAGTTTTGGTGTGGGGTGCTTTCAAGTTCATTTAACCTCGCCCCTCAAGAACAGCCACCCAGCTAAGTCCATGATGATGATTTCAATTTTTTGACCCTTTCGTTATTCTTTTGTCGGCCTGCTCCATGAACCTGACTAAGGCGTAATTTAGCTCCGGGTTATGTGAGTTGAAACTTGCTAAAACTGCGGCTCTGCAGGATCTGATTTCCATTTTGTTCCAAATTTTCCTTAGGAGGGACCTTCTATCCTGCATCAGGCATGTGCATAAACAGAGAATATGGATTATATCTTCTCTGTGTTTCCCACAAAGGCGGCATAACTGCTGTGTTTGATCTCTTTTCCACTTCGGCAGATGACAAAGCAGGTTGAGTACTCCCAGTCTTAGTTTTAAGAAACGAAGTTTAGTATGTGCCGAGAATGGTAAAGTTAGGTACCCCTGAGAAGACAATTTGGAGTACGTGTTGAGGGTTAGCCATCCATGTGACCTTTTTGCGAGGCATGATTTGTCCTCTACTACAGAAAGTTTTTTCATGCTTATTTTTGCCAATCTTTTGAATTCGCCTTGGCTGATTTGCAAATCCCATGCTTCTGTTAGGTTCAAAGTTGCCAGGCCTTTGGCCCAGTATGCATGCCCCGACTGCCATTGGTTTGTATATATATTGGACCAAAGATATTGTGCCAGACTCCCGGCTTTTGATGACCTTAGTTTATGGCAGTTTATTAAAAAACTCATTAGTCTCGCCAGAGTTTGATTGCTGATGCCAAATTCTAGCCTGATCTGTGCTGATGAGGTGTTTTTTGGAAGCTTAAACACTGTTCTAAAAATTTTTGCAATAATTGTGTTCAAGTTGCCACTGTCCCGCCCCTTTAAAACCTCGCTTCCATATGATAGGGTGGGGATGACTTTTGCCTGAGCTGTCTGTAAAATTGGGGTGAATGTTGGTCCAAACAATTTCTTAAAGATGGAGCTGAGAGCAAAAGAAAGTGCTACTCCCTTTTTTTCCTGCTCTTCTAGCTGAGTTTTGTAGCCACCGTTGTTGTTAAAAAATACACCTAAATATTTTTGACAAGGTGCTTCTTCAATTCTCACCATATTTTTTTTTTTTTTTTTTTTTTAAACCGTTTATTGCAATCTCAAGAATATACAAGTATGGGCCTACAACCTTCCGGCCGGCCGCTAGAATGACAGGAGTATATGACGTACGTTCAAAAACACTTGGCCTTGCAGAGAAGCAGAATCAGGAGGTATCAACGTCGTGGGCCACATCACTCTGACCCCGCAATACGGTTTCATTTTATACAAACAACACGAAAAATCACACCCGCAAGGCAACCCGCAATCGAGAGTAACAGCACGTGCTCCCCGAATGGGGGACCCCAGCCATCCACAGGAGTCTAAAGAGGGGAAGGGGAACAGATCGAGGACTGGGGGAACTCTGTGCCCGGGGCTGGGGAAAGGAGTCAACTAAGGGGACGGGGTTGGTGAGGCAGCAGGCAGCAGTGGTGGCGCGCAGATACCCCCGCGGTAGGCGTTCCAGGGGCCCCATACCTTCACCCATGCCCCAGGCTTACCCCTCGCCACATACACCACCTTTTCTCGGAACATGCACCAATCCATGTGTTCTTTCCAGGCCGACACCGCCGGGGGCCTCTGGGATCCCCACAGTTGAGCAATGTCACGCTTAGCAATCATATATCCCAGAGTCACCCATCGCGTCTGCGGAACCGAGTAGTCAGTTGGTTCCCACACATTCAGCAGGCATCTCCTCGCTTCAGGCAGCAGCGCGACATGCGTAACCACTCGCAGGACCTCATGCACACCACGCCAGAATCGCTCCACCTTCGGGCATTCCCACAAAATATGCAAAAAAGTAGCCAAAGCACCACACCCACGCTTACACAACCCATCCTCAGCATAGCCCATACGCAGAAGCCTTGGCCCCGTCATGTAAACCCGGTGGAGTATCTTAAGCTGGACGAAGCGAAGGCGAGCCGGTATGGCCACCTCCTTCGGAGAGGCCACCGCTGAAATCCAGTCCTCGTCGTCCAACTCCAGCCCATCGGCAACCCAAGCCTCGCGGAGGCCAGTCAGCAAGCCCAAGCGGTCATTAATCAATTTTTTGTAAATAAGGGAGATCGTGCTGTCCGGAACGTGGCCGTCCAGCACCCTATCCTCCAGGGGGGAAGACTCCGGGATGGAGGCGACGTCTGGGAAGACGGAGCCCAGTGCGTGACGGACCTGCAAGTACCGAAAGTATTCACTGCCCTGCAGCTGAAACTCCGTCTGCAGCGTCTCGAATGTTTTAAATCCCCCCCTCGTCCAGAGATCCCCCACTTTACTGATGCCTATCGTGTCCCACTTCTCGAAGCCCTTCGAGGTCCACAGGGAGCCCAATCTCTCAGACGCGTACAACGGTGATGCCCGGGTCAAACGGTCCTTCCACCCCATAGCTGCGTTAGCCGCGTGCCATACTCGCACCATGACACGCGTAGGTCCCGTTAGGCGGGACCCGGGCGCGCCAGAGTAGAGCGCTCGATTATAGTCGCCACCAGGCAGGAGCATCTTGTCCATTTCAAATGCCGGGTTTAAGGCGGGCCCGTAAAGGCCATGGTTAATTGCAGCTAGCTGGGAGGCCCAGTAATACCGTTTAATATCCGGGAGGGCAATCCCCCCGTCGTACCATGGGAGCGTCAACTTCGCCAGGGCAATACGCGGCCTCCCGTCCCAGAACAGGCGGCGCTGTAGACTCTCCACCTCACGGAAATAGCGCGCTGGGACTAAATCCATAGTGTTCTGGAGAGCGTACAGGAAGCGTGGCAACGACATCATCTTAAACAATGCCGCCCGGCCGAGCGGCGAAAGCGGCAGGCGCCACCAGCGCGCGACGTCCTCCTGCAAGCGCTGGAGGGGGGGAAGCAAATTCCGCTCGTAGCGGGCCTCCGGGTCCAGAGTAATATAAACACCCAGGTACCGAAACCCCTGAGAGGCAATCTGGATCGGACAGCCCCGCGGGAGGACGGGAGCCTCCCCGGAAAGCACATACACACATGATTTAGCCCAGTTGATGACAAGGCCTGAGTTGCGGCCGAATGAGCACAAAACATCAACCAGGACAATCAGTGATTTACGCGGGGAGGCTAGGTACAAAAGGATATCATCAGCGTATCGGGACACGCGGTCCTCATACTCGGGGGTCCAACGGAGACCACGGATGGAAGGGTGCCACCGCAGCCACTCCGCCAGGGGTTCCAAGGCCAGCGCGAACAGGAGCGGCGACAAGGGGCAGCCCTGTCGCGTGCCCCGTCCCAGCTCGAATGGGACCGATACTCTTCCATTCACCACCACCTGCGCCAAAGGGCCCGAATACAACAATTTGACCCAGCTGATGAACCCCGGGCCAAATCCAAACTTCGCCAGCATCGCCCAAATGTATGGCCACTCGAGCGTGTCAAACGCCATGGTGGCGTCTAAGGACGCCAATACGGCCGGCTCCCGCACAAACGGGACACGCGCGAGCACCCCGTGCAAGCGCCGCAGATTGAGGGCCGTGTTGCGATGGGGAATAAAGCCGGACTGGTCTTGGTGGACCAGATCGCCCACCACGCCGACCAGCCGGTTGGCTAGCACCTTGGCGAGGATTTTGGGCTCCGCATTCAAGAGCGAGATGGGCCGATAGGATGTAACCCGGTCTCCCTTCCTTGTGGATCACCACGATTGTAGCCAGACGCTGGTCCGGCGGGAGGGAGCCCAGCGAGTGGGCCGCCAGGAACATCGCGCGGAGATGGGGTGCCAGTACATCCGGTCGCAGCTTATACAACTCGATAGGGATGCCGTTCGGGCCCATGGCCTTGCCGGATGCGACCGAGCGTATGGCGAGGGCAATTTCGTTGGAGGTGGGAGCGGCCTCTAACGACACCCTGTCCTCCACCGAAAGGGAAGGCAGCGCGATATCCCTAAGCAGGGCATGGGAATCCTCCTCCGAGCAGGGAGAAACCGGGGAATACACATCGCGGAAATAATCCGCGAAACAAGAGACAATGTCTTCTGGCTCGGTGACACGCACACCATCCATCCTCTCAATCAGCGGGACCACACGACTCGCTCTCTCCTTCTTATCCAACCACGCAAGCAGTTTACCAGCCTTATCACCCACATCATACAGTCGCCCCTGTTGCTCTCTACTGAGGCCCCTGGCCGCCTCCGTGACGAGGGCCCTGTAGGCCGCCTGCTTAAGTTGTAGGACATGTAGTGCAGCATCCGTCACCCCACCCTCCATATCACCCTCCAATTCAGCAATTTCGGCCTCCACCCGGGTCACCTCCTCCTGCTCGCGCCTCCGGGCATGGGAGATAAAGGAGAGGGCCTCCCCTCTAAGAACTGTCTTGAAGGCTTCCCACAGGGAGATAGCCGAAGGGACAGACCCCACATTCTCATCCAAATACCGCTGCAAGGATTTAATCAAATCAGCGCGAATGGTGGGGTCGCGCAGGTACCAGGCGTTGATTGGAGCTACCCTGCCCTCCCCCCTCGGGAAGACATCAAAGTGCAACAGGAGCGGGGAGTGATCTGAAATACCCCGCGCCAAATGGCGTACCTCTCCTACCCTCCCCACATAGGCCGCAGGGACAAGGACATAATCAAGCCGAGAGAGGCTACCATGGGCACCCGAGTGGAAAGTGTACTGCAGCTGCGTGGGATGTTTTAAGCGCCAGCAGTCCACCAATCCCAGTGTATCTAGAAAGCCGGACAGCCACGCCTGCGCCCGGGGGAGGTCCCTAGGGGGGTGGCGATCCACGGTCCCAGAAACCACCGCATTGAAGTCCCCCCCAACCACCAGAAGCCCCCCCGGAAGGTCAAGAAGGAGGCGCCCCAGGTCTGCAAAAGTGGTAGACTGTAACCCCGGTGGGACGTACACTGATACAAAGACAACTACTTTGCCCTCCATTCTCCCCACTAAGACAGTGTAGCGTCCCCTCTCATCATGGCGCACCTCGTCTATTTCCAACGGGAGCGAGTTCTTCACCATGATGCCCACCCCCCGTGAGCCCGACGTGAAGCCCGAGTGGGCCACCAAACGATAGCCACGCCGATTCATGGCACAAAAGGAATTACCAATAAGGTGTGTCTCCTGCAGAAAACCACATCTGGCGAAGTTCGTTTCAGATACTGCAGGACCACACCTCGCTTGATCCTATCCCCCAGTCCATTAACGTTCCAAGACAATAAAGTCAGGTCCCTACCCCCCATCACGTACAGAAGCCATCATTCGTCCCCCTGAGAGCACCTTAAAAACACCAATACAATAAAGGGTTTGCCTTGCGGTAAAAACAAACAACACCCCACCCCAACCCACCCATCCCAACAGAACTCCCCCCTCCCTGCACCCCTGCATGAGCCCAAACAGCCCCCCCAAAGTGCAGTGTGCCTGTCGCCCCATAAATGATTAAACTAACTAGTCCCCCAGAGGAGGAGGGAGAGCCCCCAGGAGACCCCGTACTACCTCCACAGGAGGGGAACTTACACGAACAGTCAAAAGTGACGATAATGTTGTCCAGAGCGAGGCCTACTATTAGTCCCTCAGTCCTGATCCGGCGAGCCCTCCCCTCCAACCGCGCCCCCCCCACCCCCCCGGCCCCGATCCCCGGGCAAAGAGTCCAACCAGTCCCCGGCCGCTTCGGGACGATCAAAAAAGTGCGTGCGGCCATCCACCTCCACCCGCAACTTAGCTGGAAAAAGCATCGCATACTTGAGGTTCAGGTCCCGTAGACGACGTTTAACTCCGAGAAAGCTCAGTCTCTGCTTCTGGACCGCTGGGGTGAAATCAGGATAGAAGTTTACGTCCATATTGTCGAGTCTGACCGGTCCTTGTAGCCGAGAAGTCTGCAGGATAGCGTCTCTGTCCCGAAAGTTGAAAATCCGGGCAATGAGAGGCCTCGGAGGGGCTCCGGCCTTAGGTCTTCCTCCGGGAACCCTGTGGGCACGTTCCACCGCAAAGAATTTACTCAGCCCCCGGGGCTGGAGATGGGTGAGAATCAGGTCCTCCACAAACAGGTCCGCCGCCGCCTCCTCACGTCCCTCCGGCACCCCGACAATGCGGACATTGTTCCTCCGGGCCCGACCCTCGGAATCTTCCAGTCGACGATCCATCAGGGCGCTCGCCTGGCCAAGCCGGCGCACCTCCTTTTGGAGGGCCGCCACGTCCGTTGTGAGGCCCGAGGTGGTGTGGGCCAAAGAATCGACCCGGTCATTGGTCTTGGATAGATCGGCCCTCACCAGGCCAACATCCACGTGGACCGAGTAAATCTTCTGCGCCAGTGTGTCAAAGCGCTGTTCCACCAAGGCCTTCATCTCGGCGATAGCGCCCATGACATCTCGCAGGGTCAGTTCCGCGGGCAGAGCAGGAGCATCAGTCGGGCCCTCAGGGGACCTACGCGGCACCTCAGGAGATCCCTTCTGGAGGGTGTAGCGGTCCATGTTGTTGGACTGATGGGCTGCGCCACGGCGGGTCGATTTCACCTTTGCCCGGTCGCCATCATGCTTTGTGGACATGGTTTCAGTCCCCAAATCGTGCCAATCACCTCGGAAAAGGCCGACAAACCAGTTCACGGGCTCCGGGGGGGGGCAACCACAGGTCCACAGGATGGATCACAGCCGGCGGGCCGGCAGGGCACCCCAACGAGGCCACACCACCGCACACCGCCCCGCAACCCAACCTCGCCTACGCAGCAAGGAGGGTGCAAAAGCGAAAGTGAAAGTGCGGGGTACGCGAGTCGGCCGGCCCTGCCCGCCGCTGTTGATCACTTTGTCTCCGGATCGCCCCACAACTCCAATCCGGGGGGCCGGCGTGGAGAAGGCCGCAAACCTCACTCGGTGCTCCCGCCGGTGTCCGAGGTCCAATTTGGAAGCGGAAAACGGGTGACACCTCAGCTCGGGCTCACCAACACAGTCCCCTCATCTAGGACAGGATATTGTCAGGATTTATGTAGGAGGTCACGGAGGTCCTCGGGAGCCTCGCACCTACGCGGCCATCTTGGTTGCGCGCTAGGCTCCTCCTATTCTCACCATATTTAAGAACCAAGCCGTCTTCCGGGGCTTGCCAGGACGCACCGCCAAGATTTTTGTTTTTTTGTTATTTATCTGGAGCTCATTCCGTATTGAATACTCAGCAGCTGCATCCATTAATCTTTGCAGACCTACTTTTGTGTTGCTTAAAAGGACCAAATCGTCTGCATATAAGAGGCTTGACAAGCGAAAGCTGGCAAGTTTAGGAGCATGGGAGTTTATTTTATTTAGTGCCTCAGGAAGGTCTGATAGAAAAAGATTAAAAAGGGTGGGGGCCAAGACACATCCTTGTTTTAGGCCTCTAGATGTTGTTATTTGACGAGACAGTCTTGATCCGTCCCCAATTTTGATCCTGACCCAGGTGTCATGGTGCAGCATCTGTATGGCTCTTAATAGATCATTTGGTATGCCCAGACTGTTGAGTTTCTGCCAGAGCTTTGCCCTGTTGACATTGTCGAATGCGGCTTTATAATCGATAAATCCCATATAAAGAGATCCTTTGCTAGATTCTGCCTGATCTATCAAACATGACAGTGACAAGAGGTTGACTGCTGTCCCTGTATCTTTCATAAAGCCTGTTTGGTTTGGCGGAATTACTTGATTTTCCTCCGCCCAAACCCGTAGTGAATTCAACAGTATCCCAGCGAAATACTTTGCTTCATTGTCAATGAGTGCGACCAGTCTGTAGTTCGCAGGGGCTTGCTTGTTTCCTCCTTTAAAGATTGGCACCAGAATCGAGCCATGCCAAAGGGGTGGAATAATGTTCTTTTGTAAAATACAAGAGAACAAAGGAGCTAGCTTTGATGCCCAAAAAGCTGGATCCTCTTTATACAAAGCCGGGGGAATGCCTCCTGGGCCGGGGGCACCGTCTTGCCTGCCCTTTTTGATCAGTTTTACTATGTCCTCCTCCTGAATTGTTAGTATTTCAGTGCTGATTAAATGGGAGAGTCTTGGTGTTGTCCTGTTTGTTGGATGAGCGGGATCTGGATCGGTAAGAGGAGGGACTGTGATGTTGTTATTGGCCAGCCCAATGGACGAGTGAACTTCATTTCTTATTGCGTCCACCATATTTTCTCGTCCCTGTTCATTGGGTACTACTGAATGGGCACAAAAATGGCAATGCAGAAAAGAGCTCCACTCCGACTCCAAGATGTTTGAAGCTGCCACTTTTGTGGTTTTCCCGCCAATGCCATTAATGGTACGCCAGAACCTGGCCGAGTTGTTCGCTTTGATATCTTGGTATAATTTGGCCCAGAACGAATTCCAGTTTTCCCTTTGAAGTTCTCTTTTGATTTTCTTGAGATGGTTGCGTGCTGTTCTCAGCTTTATTAATGTTTCTGAGTCCGATGGCCTTTTTTTAAGTTTCCTCCATAGTTGATTCACAGTTTTCTTTGCTGATCGGAGTACTGTGCTTGAAAATGTTAAATTTTCCTTATCATGTGGTTTTCTTTGCCTGGTTTGTTTAGCAAACTTGGCTGTCAGTGCTGTTACAAACGTCGTCCAGTATGCTATTATATCCTTTGGGTCCCTACATCCTTGTTCGTAGGCTTGTTTGGCTGCGGTGGAGACCTCCTGTAAGTTTAGAGCCGTGCACTTTATACGTTTTAAATTCACTGTGTGGCTCTCGTGAATTTGTGCCCTTACTTCTTCATGCTGTTGTGAGCTGATGTTAATCAGAATTTCTTGGGGTCTATGATCGCTCCCCACGATGTTACCAAATCCAAAAATTGAAATGTGTTGTAAAAGACCGAGGTTAACAAAGGTATAATCAATCAAAGATGCCCCGGTTTTTGATAAGTATGAAGGGCTTGGAGGTTTGTCGGGATAGAATCGCCCATTTAGAGCCCTTAGCCCAAGATTTTCCAAGTTAATTTGTAAGGAACGACCCTTTAGATCTTCTTTTTGCCATGTGGGAGGGACTTGTGCTGGGATGGACCACCCATTTTCTTGAGCAAGGGTTACTTACATAGAAATGTCACCTGAAGTGTATATACTACTAAATTGTGCAAAAACAAGAGTTGTGGCTGTGCAGTGACCATGCACCTGTTGACAGAGATGCTGACAGTGCAATCACAAGAGGTGCACCACCCCACTAGAACCTCTGCGCCGAGCTTTATCCCAAGGAAAGATAACTCAAAGCTGTGCTGAGAGACTGAGACGCCATGCCTTGAGCTGGAAAGATAGATCTGCCAATGTGAATGCTTTTGCAAGCAACAAACTGGACTGACCTAACGGTAGCCTAACATAGTGGCTGCTGGCATCAGCCAGTTAGTGAACTTGCACCTGTAATGATTCTCACACATGAGCTTTCCTTTGCTAGTAGAACTCAGTAGGGGTGTGGCTTCTCCAACAACTATACTAGAATACTGTAACAGTATGGGAAATGCAGCAACCTTGCTGGATCACTGTGGTCAGTGTTGGAACTATATAATTTGGGTAGTGCCTTGTAGCTGAAACCCCATCATTGTGTGTAGTATTTTGTTTTGCTGTGATGTTAAAGTATTTCTCTTTTTACTAAGACAAGCACTAGGCTGGACAGTGTGCTCTTGTGTTTGTTGTTTGACTGTTTGATTTCTTAGCTCTTCTGCTCCCCCTGCTACCTCCTTAAGAATCCCATGACTACTCGCCCTTGCTTCCCTGAGAGTCAAATGCAGAAAGGGTGCACTAGGCCCAGTTTGCAAAGCCATAGAAGGAAAGACTCAAGGACGCCAGAGACAAATGAACCCAACCACCACGGGTGTGGCCTAGTAGCCCTGGAGCCCACCAAACAGGATCTGACAGTCATCCATCTGGGTAAGACTTACTATGTGGGACATGGTTTCACTGCAAGGTGATGGGACTTGTTGAACCTTTTCAGGTTTGTAAAATCAGTGAGCAAGAGCCTCACACTCATTTCAGATGTCACCAATTAGGGATTAAGGAAGATATTCAACGGGAGTTAGGTCGGGCGCATCCTTCGTCCAAGACCTTTGCATTCAATTAGGCTGGTAGCTGAGGGCTATGTCATTTATTTGATTATCACTCTTGCTACAGGGTTCATCGATTGATGGTCTTTCACAGCAGCATTTCAGAATGTAAATCTCTGTTCCTTAGTCGGGTATCCTAGATTCCTGGTTTTACTGTGTCCTGCCTGGCTAACGATTGCAGCTTTGGCCATGTTCAGAACAATTGTGAAAGTAAGGTCTCAATACACAACTGTTTCGGCGGTTAGGAGTTTCAGCAGGTTTCTACATGTTATATGTTTAAGGAGGGAATATGGTATAAACTGCATATCAGATATTTAATTAGGCCTACCTACGTCAGATGTACCAAGAGAGTATACGACAGGGGAGCCCCCTGAAGGATCAGAGACTAGCCACTATAGTAGTCATCCACAAACAGGGTAAAGCAACCGAACTGTGCAGCTCATATTGCCCCATATCACTGCTCAATGCCGAAGGTAAAGATATTGGCCAAAGTATTAGCTAACAGTCTAATACCACTCATCATGAAATTAAGGCATCCAGAACAGTCTGGATTCATGCCGGGGAAGAACACATCATTAAACCTCCGACACTTGCACGGCTTTCTGGGCAGAAGTGGGTTCATAAGAGAAGAGGCAGTGATACTATCACTGGACACGCAGACGGCATTTGACACCTTTGAATGGCCCTACCTCTACGCGGTACTAGAACGAGTCGGTTTTGGGCCCTAATATATCGCATGGATCAAATTACTTCACACTAACCCTTTAGCAAAGGTAGTAGTAAATGGGCACACCTCACTCACCTTTCCCCTCAACAGAGGAACCCGGCAGGGATGCCCCTTGTCTGACCTTCACACTAATGCTTGAGCCATTGGCTGCCTGGATAAGGAAGGATCCCCTGATCTGTGAACTTTTATGGACCATGAAGCGGGAGGATAAAATTTCGCTATACGTGGATGATATATTACTCTGCATGGCATAACCTAGCGCTTCCATTAACAGGGTCCCCAAAATTTTTACTAATTTCCGTAAATACTTAGGATATACTATAAACTGGTCTAAATCAGTACTTTACATCCTTTATGGCCCCCAACCCAAGGTACCCCCGGGATGTACTGTAACAATCGTAGAAGACATCTTACGCTAGCTGGGAATCGGCGTCTCTCGAGATCCTGTTCAGTTCCACACCCTAATCTTGCTAGGCCCTCTGAGACGGTTACAGAAAGGTTTCCAACACTGGAGTACACTACCGCTGTCTCTACTGGGACGAGCAGCTCTCTTTAAGATGATGGCCTTACCAAGATGCTTATATGTGCGGCAAAACTCTTCCTATCTGGTCCCCGGCACCTACTTTGTCAAGATAGAAGCGGAAATCCGAAAGCTACTGTGGGACGGGAGGCGCCACAATTAGCCACTCACAAATTGGTCAGGGGGTGGTATGACTGCGGAATAGCTCTTCCACATATCCGCAAGTACTACTGGGCCAGTCAGCTCACCGTAATTAATCAGTGGATTTACGGCTCTCAATTTGATTCCGCATACCACATGGATAATATGCTCATGGGCCCTAGAGGCCACAACCGGGCACTGTATACGAGCCCATCGAAACAAACATCCACCAGCCCTACACACCAAATGGTGACACTCTGGCACTAGGTCACAAGGAAGCTGGGGTGGCAGAACAAGATGACTCAATCCATGCCACTATGGGATGGGGAGAGTCTTGGTTGTCTGATCTGATGTCCCTGGTTTGACAAATAAGACAAAATTGGTGTCTCAAGGGTGGGTGACCTGTGGGTAAAGGGCAATGTGAAATCGTTTGTCAAATTACAAGAGGACTTCGATATGTCTGACTCTGAGACATTCAGATATATCCAGATCATTCACACTCTCAGATCCACAATCCTGCAGGGCACAGTCCTTCCAGAAGCAACACCATTGAAGGACAGACTCCTTAATGACCACATAGATAACAAGTCGATCTCCCTGATGTACAAGAAACTACTCAATAACATGCAAGACCCTTCTCAGACCTTATGTGAGAAATGGCAAAATAACATAGGAATATTGGAAGATGAGGACTGGCAGGAAGCGTTGGCATCCCCGAAGGAGGTGGCCATAACCGCAAAACTAAGACTTATCCAACTGAAAATTCTCCACTGATCATACTTCTCATGGGTCATACTGATAAAAATTAAAAGACAAGTAGACCCCAGTTGTAACAGACAGTCCAGACAGGAAGGAACATTCTATCACATAATATGGGAATGCCCCGTTATTCAGGAATACTGGTGAGCTGTGGCGAGACAATTACAAGCGGTCTGCGGGAGGGAACTCCAACACATGCCACAACTATGTCTCCTGAATAAATGGAGACAAACAGACCTTAATAGAAAGCAACAAATATGGGTAACATTGGGCTTTGCTATTGCAAAGTGAAATATAGCACGGAAAAGGGGAATAGGGGATCCCCCCACCCTGGCGGAATGGGAAAGGGACATAGATTGCTGAAAAAACATTTATGAAGAAAGAGTTTGCCCTCAAAAATTTACACAAATCTGGGATAACTGGAACACGCACAGGGGCCAGATCTGTACAACTGAAGTACCCAGATGTTGAGCGTTTGATGGGGGGGCTTATGGGGAGGGGGTAAGAGAGTCAGGGGGAAGACGTTTCCATACTGCTGCTGTGAGAGATGAGTCGTGACTGTGTGTGAACTCATACAATGTAATGCTATGTTGTTTCCATTGTTGCTGACATGTGACATCTATTCACTAATAAAGAGTTTAAAAAAAGATAATCAATTAGTAAGAGTTTTCAGATCATGTTGTAAACATTTGTGGACACAGCAATCCTGTATACAATTACATATGATATTATAAGTAAGAAGTCATACTGGCATAAATGTTTTAAAGTTAGTACAAACATGATACAAACATTAAGACTCTTTGCATAGGCATATGCAAGCATGTTCTTTGAAGATATTTATTCTTTGTTCAGTTGTAGAACCATGCATAAATACTGTTTTTTTAGGTCTCGCCCTAGGCAGCGCTTGCGCTATCTCTTTGAGACATGCTGTATTCAGGTATAGCCTTGAAGCTTCGCCCATTTTCTGCCCATCTTTTTAATAGGTTCCAGTCACTGACCTTTCCAAATTGTTGCTTTTGATTTGTGAATAGGCTTAGTAGTCCTTCCTTAGTACTGCCTTGTCCCATTTTGTAACCTCCCATGTGGACTGTCTCTTTTACTGTGTGATGTTACTTGGTATGTTCTTTTTACAGTCTGTGAGCACTACTTTCCTAAACTGCTTTCTCCTATATTATACACGACATGCTTTCCTGCAAGAGGGTCGCTTTTCAACTCTTTGCAAATTGTGCTCCTCATCGCCCAGGCGCCGCGCTTTGGGTTTCAGCACGTCGCCCGCTATCAAATTAACATCAATATGGGGGGCAGCTCAATATCTTAGCAGGCGCCCGCTTTTATAAAGCACCACAGCACCCCGCTCCCGATCAACAACAATGGGGGGGGGGAGTTTTCAGGCTAGCTCACACAACTTAATTTGCCCTTCCTCCAGTGCCTCTCTCCATATGGGAATGAAGCCCATGAGAGAGATAGCTCTTGTGAGAGCATTATGCTTGGCTGTATCAAGCGGGCGCCACCTTTCTTTTGTTTTGCATGCCCCGGCGTGCTCTTTGAAGCTCTCTCTAATTGATGGTCTGTAATTGTATTTAATTTGTAGCTCTGATGAAGTCAGAGGTGATTACATACCTTGCTGACAAAACACATGTCGGCTACTGAAGCAGTTCAAGTGACTATGCAGTGTAACTAAGAACAATGTTTGAATTGTGAAGAAAAAAAGAAAATGAAGAAACAAGGAACAAAAAACTTTTTGGAAACATTTATTGTGGCGGATGCTCGGAGCTTTGCATCTATTTAAATGTCAGTCAAATAGCTTTATTCGATAGCAAGTATCATAAAAGCAACATCATACAAGCCAAAGATAAAAGATGCAAGTTATCATAAAAAACAGTTAAAAAGATCGGTATATAGATTCCACCCAGGGATAATATACAAAAGATTGATCGTTTTGTTGATCATTTTAGCAGTAGCACGCTAATCTCTGAATCGAAATGGAGAGTTCATTTGTGCATTAGATACATTTTAAAATATGATCTAGTGATTAAAACTGGTTATGAAAAAGTAAGAGCATACATCTTTTACAGCTATTTGATGAGATTTAAAAATATTTCTGTCGGGGAAATACAATTGCTTTGGGATGTTCACAATATAAATACATTACATGTAACATGTATCCATGATTTAGGAGGAGAAAAGAACAACACCCAAGCGAAAGTTTCAATCAATATTTTAAGAAGTAACAAATAAATTGGGCTACAATGGTACAATTGAAAGAATTGTGAAAGAGGGGTGACATGTAGAAGTAAATACAGACAATACACTTAGTACACTTAGTATAACAAATAAAGGAATAGTTGTGAAAGTGCGATTTTTGGTAAAGTCCATATGATTGATCGCATACGCCTCCTGTTCATATGTGAATAGGCTTTTGAACTGAGACGTTGCGTAGACTCTTAGTATGCGTCGACGTTTCGACCCTATGTAAGGCGCAAACATTTTTAAGCGTCACAGCGGGTCTTCTTCGGGACGGAGGAGTGTATGTAGCCCTGCGCAAGAGTCATTAATCACTGCGCGTGTATTATGCTTCTTTTTCCAAAAAACGGGGTCGATTTATGTTTGACCTCACAAGAGACACGAGTCAAAGAGGTTTGGCAAAAGTCCAAGTAGTTAATTCTTGTAGTCAGTCGGGTGATTTACACGATCTGCTGAAAATGACATCTCTTCGCACTGAGAGCTGGAGAGATGTCATTTTCAGCAGATCGTGTAAATCACCCGACTGACTGAAAGAATTAACTACTTGGACTTTTGCCAAACCTCTTTGACTCGTGTCTCTTGTGAGGTCAAACATAAATCGACCCCGTTTTTTGGAAAAAGAAGCATAATACACGCGCAGTGATTAATGACTCTTGCGCAGGGCTACATACACTCCTCCGTTCCGAAGAAGACCCGCCGTGATGCTTAAAAATGTTTGCGCCTTACATAGGGTCGAAACGTCGACGCATACTAAGAGTCTACGCAACGTCTCAGTTCAAAAGCCTATTCACATATGAACAGGAGGCGTATGCGATCAATCATATGGACTTTACCAAAAATCGCACTTTCCCAACTATTCCTTTATTTGTTATACTAAGTGTACTAAGTGTATTGTCTGTATTTACTTCTACATGTCACCCCTCTTTCACAATTCTTTCAATTGTACCATTGTAGCCCAATTTATTTGTTACTTCTTAAAATATTGATTGAAACTTTCGCTTGGGTGTTGTTCTTTTCTCTTCCTTAATAATGGATACATGTTACATGTAATGTATTTATATTGTGAACATCCCAAAGCAATTGTATTTCCCCGACAGAACCATTGTAGCCATATAATACAAATACCCAGGTTCTGAGGGACACAGGGTCACCCCATTATTTTTCATAATTGAGATTTAAAAATATACAAAAATGCATTCACAGTGTAAATTCATACCTCCCTACGCAAAAATTTGGACCTAACAAGTCAAATACAGCCGAGATACTTTGCCACGCCACAGACAAAAAGAGCTCTTGAATCTGATCTCAAGATCCGCAAAGCGACACTGTAATCCAAGGTGCTCAGCTATCAACAGATCGCTTTTATCCATCTTGCTCTGGCCCGGGAGTATGCTGGGCATGCGAACATGAGGTGGGCCACGTTCTCTTTCGGTGCCTCACAACAAGGGCAATCCGCGATAGTCTGTCGAGGAGGATTCCATTTTGCAGTTAGTTCGCGAACTAAGAGAGAGACAACCCTAAACTATATATATAGTGCCCTATCTCTTGGGATCCGAATAAGATCTAAATATGGTTCTAAAAATATGTGCTGCTTGAAGTGATAAAAATCATCTGTCATCCTACCTGCGCTAGGGTTACTGAGTTCCTGTGTGTCAACCCAACCCCAATATACTTTTTTGAGTTTGTCCTTACAGGGTGGGTTCTGACCTTCCAAAAAGTCTTTAAAGCCTGGGGCAAATACTAATTTCTTAACATTGTTAAGCCAGCTAACCCTGTGGTTACAGTCTAAACTAATTACCTCTTTAAATGCGGCGGCGTATTTGGCAAGTTCAGCAGTTCGCAACAATTGGGCCCAATAAAACAGCGTTCTTGATCTGGCAATGTCTCTGTAGGAGCGTCTTCCCATATCGCTCATCAGGGGCTTGAGTGGGACATTTCGGGGAAGGCTCACTAACTCTCTCAGGAACTTGTGTTCAGATCTACAGATCTCTTGCACGTTGTTGAACCCCCACAGTTCCGCACCATAGATGGCCGAGCTGACTGCCTTTGCAGCATAGATCGTGAGCGCTGGGGCTACAGGTCTGCTCTGTGAAGAGCGATGTTCTCTGCCTATTGCCCCAGCCACACGTTTATGATTCAGGAGCATCTTGTTAATGTGGGGATTCCAATGCATTGTTTTGGAAAGTCCGATGCCCAGATAGTCAAAAGTGCTGACTCTCTCCAGGCGCGTTCCACCGAGGGTAAAAATATGCCTGAAAGGCTTATAGGGGTTGAATGTCATTCATTTGGTCTTTGTAGTGTTACTGATCAGCCCCCTTGAGGTGCAAAAGAGCTGGAACCTGTCCAAGAGTTTCTGTAGCCCAACCGGGCTCTCAGAGATCAGCAGCGTGTCATCTGCGAACAGGAGGGTGGGTACCCTATCTCCTGCCAGGGCCGGGGCATCAGCTGGAATTTCCTGAAGGAAACTAACCACCCCGTTCACATATAGGGAGAACAGGGTAGGCACCATAACACAGCCCTGGCGTACTCCTTTGTTCACTGGGATCCTATCGTTTTTTTGCTCTTGTGACCCCCACCTCACTTGAGCATAATTACCCTCATGCAGGCGGACAAGCAGGTTCAGAATAAGCATGGGAATACCCATCTCGCCCAGAACTTTCCAAAATTGATCCCAGGGGACCAGATCGAAGGCAGTCTTCAGATCGATGAAAGCAAGATAAAGACTGCCTCCACCTATCACGACTACCTTCCAATAAAGGAGGAGCAGCCTGAACGCCTGGTCAACTGTCCCAGTTCTGGTCCTGAAACCCGCCTGGTATTGGGAGAGGATATTCTCATCCTCAGCCCAAGATTGGATTCTCTGCAGCAGCACCCTGCCAACTACTTTTTGAATAGCATCAATCAAACTAATCGGTCGGTTGTTGGCAGGGTCCTCCCTAGCTCCCTATTTAAATGAATGGGGTTCTTCCTCAGACATGTTACGTGGCCGCTCTCTCCCATGGAAAACCATTAATATTTGAGAATAATTAGGAATACTCTAGGTTTGCGCTGGTACAGAACCTTGCATACAATATATCTCTTTTTGCTCCCCCCACTTGGCATTGAACCCTCCCCCCACTTGGCAAAATCTCAACCTTTCCCTTAAAACAGCGGTTTTCTCCAAAAACTAACGTGTGCTAAAATGCTGGGGCAGCCTTGTAAATATCGCGATGTGAACATCAGCGATATTTACAAGGTTGTCCTGCCCAGTGACGCCCAATTTGCATCTCATTAGAGATGCAAAGGGAGGCGCTGGGTAAAAGGGTGCTAACGTGCGCTAATGCATGTTAGCACCCTCTTGTTAATAGGGCGATAGTTTTATCTCTGCTTTTTTGGCTTTAAAAGACAAAAAAGCTGAGATAAAGCCCTTGTAAATATGCCCCTAATACTTTAATAGCATGCCATGCCATACATTGATTTATGCCAGCAGCAAACCACCACTTATTCTGAAAGTTTGTGTGGTACGGAGGAGGACGGAGTGCTTTTAGTCTTGGGCATTTAAGTAGCTTAAAATATAGTTAAAAAGACGCTGGTAAATCGGGTTCATTAGCCTGGATTTACCCTTCTAGAAGCCATGCCGCTGTCCCTAATTAAACTTTGTTTTTCCATTAATTGCCACTAATACCTTTTACACAAAAAATCACCTTAGCCAGCATCGGTGGAAAATGCACCCTCCAAAAATCCACACTACCGGCACCTGAAGCCGCCCCACTGGCATTGCTCCTGCCTCCATCACTCTTTCTTTGAATGTTTGCCCCTTTCAAAATTGTAAAAACGTGTGGTTTCCGGTAATAGTTTTCTAAATATGTATATTTGTTTCTCCCAAATTAAAACGGTGCTTTATTTGCTGTGCGATGGATTTAATAAAGCACTGCAGTTAAGCTTCAAAATGCAGCACTTTGGGTAGCTGCGCTGCGCCATGTTTTACTATGGCAACCTACATTTTAAAACTCTGCAGCCAGTAACCCAAACAAAGATTTTCTCCATAACACAGACAGAAAGGTTCAACTCTAAGGCCCATCTATACTATGCAATCGTGCAAATATCGTCTATGGAGAAACTGCACGTGCGACTGACTCTGTCCCAGCTCCACCGGAATTCCAAACAAATCCCCTTGCCTGGAAATCTACCTATTTCACTGTTGTCCGGTTAGCATTGAAATTACATTTGTGGAATGCAATGCTCCTTTGCTGCAGCTTTTTGTTGGTAACTGTTCTCACAATATATAAGCAGTCGGGCACCAGAGATGCTGTCATCTCTGTGAAGTAGGCACTATTTAAGTTAATAAAACCCGTTGCCAGTTCCGTTTTATCAACTTTACGAATTCCAGGCCGGGTGCATTTCCCAGTTTGTTGACCTCTCTCTGTGCCCTCACCTGCTTCTCCTCCATCACTTCAAACCCACTCTTCCCTCTTCCGGCCCCTCTTCTTCTGGACCCCCTTCCAATTTTAAAACTGCCTCCCTCTCTGCTCTCTTCACCTCACTCATATTTTCTCGGTTGTGATAATGTGTCCTTCACTATGACCACTCGGAAACAATTGGATGTGTCAATGCTTAATTTTTTCCTGTGTATGCAATTTTCCCGGATGCCATATTGTTTATGTTCCCAGCAAGCATTTTCAGCTTTATCCAGTGTATTATACTGGGTCACTTGAGGTTTCCTTCAAAAACACGCATACTCCACCCACTGCCCGAGGGAAAATAGTGGTAATTAATATTGTTTACTAAATGGCACCAACTTCTTCACCCCCCAAAACAGGCTCACATCACTTAGGCACTGCCGAAATCAATTACCATGAAATAAGTCACATTTGAAGGCTTCTGTTCTTAAACTTACAAAAAATGGTTAATAAGTGTTGAATGTATCCAGGCAATGAGTGTGAAAAGGACACTTAATTCCCCTCCAACTATTTAAGCTCTTGGGATTTAGGTCCAAAATATCAACTATGGACCAATTATTTAGGCTCCAGATCCTCTACTGGAAAGACGTTATATTGGAGGGGGGTAGTCTATATTTGACCTTCGTGGATTTGAAATCTGCATTTGACATGGTGGACCGCAATCAGCTCTGGAATTTATTGCTAGCTATGGGGGTTCCACCTTATCTATGCTACCAATTGAAGATTCTCCACGAAGGGACATATGCTAGAGTTCGCTATGGAAAACATGGTCACCTGACCGGCCCTTTTCCAGTAGAGAAGGGTGTGCGTCAGGGCTGTGTCTTTGCCCCAACTCTGTTTTCACTTTTCCTCAACGGGCTCATTGATGATCTTCTGGAAACTACAGACATTGATGCCCCAAAAATGGCTTCTCGAAGATACCCTGCACTTATGTTTGCAGACGACACCTTGCTGTTGTCAAAATCGCCGATGGGCATGCAGCGGGTGTTGAACCAGTTTACCAACTTCTGCAACAAAAGGAATCTGGTGGTCAACATAGATAAAACAAAATATATGGCCTTTAACGTAAAATCTTCCAATCATCCACATCCCATGATGGAAGGTATCCCTTTGGATCGGGTTTCTACTTTTGAGTACCTAGGTCTGACCTTGAATGATCAAATGGGATGGTCTCCTCAAAAGCTTAAAGCAAATTTAAAACTCACCCAGGCTATAGGGGGCATCCTTAAAGTCCATAAAAAATGTAGCTTAAAAATCATAAGTGCCCCCCTCGAAATTTACATTGTGCAATCCAGGTCCTCGACACTCTATGGGGCTGAATTATGGGGCCATACTCCTACAAATGATATGGTCAGTACCGAAAACAATTTTATTAGGAAACTTTTAACCCTTCCAAATAATACGCCGCTCATGCCATTGAGGTTGGATCTAAATATTCGCCCCATTTCAGAGGTTGCTGCCTCAAGGCCATTGATGTATTGGAGGAGGATTTGGAGTACAACCGAGTTGGCATGCTATAGAGACGAACTGAAAGTAATCCTGGGTACACTAGGAGCCGATAAGATCCCCTGGCTCCAGTATGTTAGGCAGACACTTAATCAGATTGGTTTTGCATACCTCTGGGATAATCCAGAGAATTCAATCTCAGGCATTACCAAGAAATCTCTTGCCACAATACTCAAAGATTACTATTTAATGAAAGCTTACAGCTCGGCTAAACCATCAAGTCTGACTGATGCTTTCCTTGATGTTAAGCCATATTACGCCTTTGTACCTGAACTTGATGTTATCCAGCCAACCTTAGCAAAGAAGCTATATGTACAGTTCAGATACGGAACCCTTCCCTTATATTCATTCACTGATCGATGGGCGGGTGGATTACATCATGTATGCCCTGGTTGTTCAATTGAACAGGAAACCACGATTCATGTCGTGCTTTTTTGTCCGGCTTATGCCGGTATTCGGAAAAAATGGATTATACAGTTATGCTTAAATCTGGGTGTTAGGAGCTGAGAAGCGATACAAACCCACTTATTGTGGTTTCAGTTACCAAGTTTTTGTTTTCAATGTAGTTAATTCGCAGGAAATTAACTAGCAAAATTATTCACTGATATTCTGGTATCAAGCGTGGCTAAACCACATTGTTATTTGATTATTATTCACTGGCATTTGTACCTTCAAATTGACTGGAATATGTACTTTATTATGGAAATTGTGATATTAAGACTGTACTTTTATGATTTTAAACAATCGCAATAAAGTTTTTGATTGATTTAAGCTCTTGCTCTTTGCTTGCATTAATGTGTGCGCTTATATTTTAATTTAAGGCTCCAGCTTCAACGCTGAAGACACAATTCCACATCACACAATTCAAAACCACCCAGTATAATTACACTATACATAATACCACTCAGCACAACTTCATTCAACTCCACATAATAACACTCTTCTCCCTACCACATAAATACACCCCACGTAAAACCAATCAATACAACGTAGCAACAATCTACATAAATATACTCCACACCATGCCACATAATTCCAATCAGCACAGTTCTACACCACACAAATCAACTCAACACGCTTCCATTACACACCACATAATTCAACAACAAAAAGGCATAATACAAATCAACAACACAATAACATAACACATCACATACATACAATCCACCCCACATTATTCCACATCACACCACAAAATTCAACAACACACCACATAATTAAACTCCACTACCTAACACTCCACAGCACAAAATACCATACCACATAATTACTCTCCATAACACACAATCCCACTACACACAATTCCTATACACTAAATACCGCATATTTAGTATCCACATAACTTCACTGCACACCATACCACATAATTCCACTGCACACCACATACATCCACTCCAATCCAAAACACATAAGTAAAAACATTTAAATTTACAAAGCCAATAGCTCTTAACTTTCGCAAATGTAAGACCTATTGCATTACAAATGCTTGTTTACATCTTCTTAGCACTTCAGATTTTTTCTTACTTCTACCAACCCAGCCAACACATGTTTTGCCCTATACGACCTTGTTAAGGCAGACAGTATTATATTGTGATACAAAATTAGATCACGATTGAAGTGATCTAAGTAGTGGCTTCTATTAAATATGACAAATATATTATGGTCTATTTCCAATAGGGATCAGCACAAAAGTATTTTGTTATCAGAATCTGATGCCAAAATACCTGAGCAATAGTCTGATACTAATGGTTCATCGCTAAGGAGAAAATGCCAAGCGATGGGCTTCTCAAATATAGGTGTGAGTTTCTAGGGGTGCAATGGTTCCACCTTTCTAAGCTTCCATAATGGCTATAGAAGGTTTGATGCCTATGGTGTGTATACTCTTTGATTCCCATCTTGTAATATTTGAATTATAGGAATTTCTTGTACTTGTTGTACTTGATGTACTTGTTATCTACTTCTTTTAGCGCCATCTTATGAAGTATATGTATGGTATTTCCAGGTGCGATTATGGATGTGAAAGTTGATCTTGGTTTGAAATTGCTTTCTAAGAGATAGGGGCCCAGATGTACAGAAAAATCATGCAACTCAGTGCAGCAAGTAAAACTTCTGCACTGCACTGCACTGCACTGCGCTGCATGAACGGGAGAAAGCAGAACACTAAGATGTGGGGCTGTTCTGCTCTATCTATGCTCCGGCACACTTTTTGCCTGCCATGCGCCAATGCAGACACCCTTGCACCATAGTGTGTCAGATTTGTGTTGAAAAAGTAACACAAACAAGACACAATGTGTTTGTATCTGGCCCATAATCCCTGAGGTTGGTCATTTTGTACTTATTTCTCAAACATCATATTGATTCTACCTGCTCCTTACTGGGCGAAGACATAGACTCCAACCTACAAAAATCAGTAAAGCCCTCCCAAGCTACAAGAGAGATACTATGTATATCTTATTCAAAGAACAAGAGGTTAAGTTGCAGAAAAACTACATCCTGGCTACCATTCATGTTGTAAGCCTTTCCATATCAACCAGGAACTCAGATGGCTTGACGCCGCAAGAAATGCATTAGCTACAAGATGTGCCTATTACAGAAACACCAATTAAATAATTGTGAACATACTGACAATCTGTCTGCAGACAATATGTTTGTCTTCAAGAAAGATATGTACATACAAACTGAGGCAGAACATCAGCGGATTGCTCTGTCAAAAAATGTTTATAACATGACAACTCAATCAAACATTAAATGCTTCCGAACTGAATATACCCCATACTATTACCTAAGCCCCCTTACACATATTTAGGGTATTGCTAAACATCGCTACACTACAAATATGGCATTTAAGATAAAAGCTGGATTGACGGCCCTCACACCTTACAAATCTACATTGCAATACAGGGCCTTAACCGATAAAGCAATGAAGCAACACATAAAAACATTATGTTGGTAATCCCAGTCTAGTTCAGCGGTAGGCTTCACATGTAACTAAATTGGAAGGAAGAGCCAGGTTTTGATATAAAATGACAGATGTGGGCTGGTATTAGATTACAAAGTTTATTTGATCCTACTAAGAATGCTGTCCCACCCAGGTGTAGTTTCCACCAGCAAGGTCTGTACGTCAAGCTTGTATCTATGAAGGACACACACCCACCATACTACCATCAATACAACATGCACATCAACTTCCACTATAGACAATGATTGTGCCACACAAATATTTGTATATGGCACACATACACACACACACATACAACCCTACCTCATATGGTGTGATGGTTCTCCACATGTAAATCTATGCATCACGCACAACAAGCCTACCCCTTACACTCTGACTTTCCATAAATTAATCCATAAAACAGACCAGCCTCTCACTAAACACTCTGACGAGACCCTATCCACCAAACAATGCGGGAAGCAAACATAGTACTAATGCTATAGCAACCAGTCTAGGCATCACATACTTCAGCCTCCCACTATAAACTCTGATTGTGTCATGCACTTAACACAATATATCAAACACAGACATATACCTGCCTACACATGTAGACTTTAGCTGAAATCTTTATTACACACACTCTCTAGACTTTCATTACAGATCTGACTGTACCCCACTGAGGGCCCAATTATGAGTTTGACAGTGCGGAGGCGGGACCGCCCCACCGCCACACTGCCAAACCTGCATGAGAACCACCCACCATATTATGACTTTTTAGCCATTGGCAGGCGGTTCCTTTGGTGTTCCCATTGCGATGCTTATAAAATAGGCACCGCAATGGAAACGTCAAAGGAAGTTCCAGCACGGCATGGACTGTAAAGTCCAAGCCGTGCTGGAACTAGGGGTGCATGCACACAGGGGGGCACATTCTGCATCTAGATGGTGTGAGGCAAAAGGGGGCCATATGGGCCCCCTTTCTTTCCTCACAGCCAAAGATTTCATGGAGGAAAGATCTCCATGAAATCAGTGTCAGTGAGGAAAGCTGTAATATGCTTGGCGGGACCGATGCGGTCCTGCCAAGCATATTACTGCCTCAAGACCCCTGCCTGCTGTTCCCTGGAGAAGTCAGTGGTTCCAGGGCAGCATGACTGCCAAGGTCATAATGTGGCATCACTTTGGGCAACTTTCCAATGCAAATTCTATTGTCTAAAGCCTCCCTTCTCTCCCCTTCACTCCCGTCCTCACATTGCTGCTCAATGCTGACATCAGTGTTGACGCCTACCAAGTTGGTGTTGGCGTCCCAGTAGATGTACATCTAGGGGGTTTGGGAGGGAAACTTTGTGAACCATAACTGAAGCTAGGTGCTTTTGATGCATGCCCGGTGCGGTGCTTCAGTTTGGCGGATTTAGAGGAGTAAGGAGAACAGGAGGAGTCCAAATCATGGAGCCTGGAGTTCAGACATGAGCGGTAGTGGCAGTTGGAGCTTGTGTTGACTGGTGAATGGTTAGGGTTTGTGAGCACCACAGCAAAGCAGAATGAGACCGACAGCCTGTTGTCAGAGCCGCACAGGACCACATAGGTGTATTCAGTAGTGTGCAGTAGTGGGTCACTGACTGGCCACTCTCCCTTCCTTCGATCACCACACTGCCAAAATCTGCATAGTGGGGCGCTTGTGTAGAGCATCGTGGGGTGTTATTGAGGGAGGAGGGTGAACATTGGCGGCTCGTCTGCCGTGGCAGAGGAGCGTCGCCCCCACTGCTTTCAAGCAATGCGAGAAGACAAAACATAAAATGATAACTTTTAGTTATTATCATTTTATGTTTGTGCGGCTTTGTGGGCGGGGCTGCTCTGCTCTCAGAGCAGGGCAGGAATGGTTCTCCAAAGTGTGCAGTGACTGTTTGGTCGGCCCTCTCCGGCCGCCCAAGCCAATCATGCGCACTTTCCCCGTTCTCCATGCAGGCTGCATTACAGCCTGTGTTGAGAAAATGCCCAGGCCCGCATTCCCTGGTTGAGCGTCAAACCAGGATGCTCAAGACCAATCACAACGCTGCATTGCAGCATTGTGATTGGTTAGGGGAGCCTGGGTGCCTACCAATCACAACGCTGCATTGCGGGAACATAAGTTAATTTTTGTAACTTATTTTTTTCTTTTGCGAATCCTCGCGCAACCCCCCCCCCCTGCACACGCAATTGCCTTCTTGCGCCTCCCCCCGCCCTGCCACCCATGAGCCATGCCGGCCATCACTGAGGGTGATGCGTGGTCTTATAGTCCATCGCACCTTTAGTGCATTTCTCTTGCACCTACATTGGTCCCTGGAGCTAACTGAGACTATTTCAGTATCTTTTCAACTAAATCTGCACCGACTTGAAGCCTAGTGCACCTATCAATATCAATATCACTCAGACTGCATTGCATTAATTTTTAAATGAGGGGAACAATAGCGCTCATATAGTGCCTGTAATTAAAAAGCACTGCGAAGCTAGAGTGTGGTGAGTAGAGCAACTGGCAGAGAATGTAGAAACAACCTCCCTCTCCTCTTGCCAAAGGGTAAGAAGAGGTGTACAATTCTGTCTAACGATAAGACCCCAGGACTCTAGTAGACACATCAGTAGGCAAAAAGCCGCTGTTTCGGATGAGATCCCACAGAGTGAGGCTCAAATATCTCTAGAGGAACATATTCACCCCCACTCATCACCTATTTTAAACATAAATTCAATATTATCCTGCTAATGACAGGAGCCCTACAAGGCATCTTAGAGGCATTGGTAGTGGTTAATAAAAATCAACACACTTATTCTAATCTCCCTCAGAATATCACAGGTGAACTTCAAAAAGTAAATATCTGCCTTCCTTCATTAATGAGTGCTGTGAATGAAATGTCAGCTGATGAAGTTAGTTATTCTACAATTAAGTCCGCAGAGGGGAACTACATTGATTGGAAAATCCAACCTCAAGTAACAATTTACTAAAACCTAGTGTGTCTGAGGATATCTTGCATCATCTGATGATCGTGAAATGCAGGTTCCAAAACGCAATTGTCGTTCGGTTACAATCTATCACATTGGAGAGAGAACAGGAAACAAGGAAAGCAAGATAAAGACTGCCTCCACCTATCACGACTACCTTCCAATAAAGGAGGAGCAGCCTGAACGCCTGGTCAACTGTCCCAGTTCTGGTCCTGAAACCCGCCTGGTATTGGGAGAGGATATTCTCATCCTCAGCCCAAGATTGGATTCTCTGCAGCAGCACCCTGCCAACTACTTTTTGAATAGCATCAATCAAACTAATCGGTCGGTTGTTGGCAGGGTCCTCCCTAGCTCCCTATTTAAATGACTGGGGTTCTTCCTCAGACATGTTACGTGGCCGCTCTCTCGCATGGAGAACCATTAATATTTGAGAATAATTAGGAATACTCTAGGTTTGCGCTGGTACAGAACCTTGCATACAATATATCTCTTTTTGCTCCCCCCACTTGGCATTGAACCCTCCCCCCAGTTGGCAAAATTTCAACCTTTCCCTTAAAACAGCGGTTTTCTCAAAAAACTAACGTGTGCTAAAATGCTGGGGCAGGCTTGTAAATATCGCGATGTGAACATCAGCGATATTTACAAGGTTGTCCTGCCCAGTGACGCCCAATTTGCATCTCATTAGAGATGCAAAGGGAGGCGCTGGGTAAAAGGGTGCTAACGTGCGCTAATGCATGTTAGCACCCTCTTGTTAAGAGGGCGATAGTTTTATCTCCGCTTTTTTGGCTTTAAAAGACAAAAAAGCTGAGATAAAGCCCTTGTAAATATGCCCCTAATACTTTAATAGCATGCCATGCCATACATTGATTTATGCCAGCAGCAAACCACCACTTATTCTGAAAGTTTGTGTGGTACGGAGGAGGACGGAGTGCTTTTAGTCTTGGGCATTTAAGTAGCTTAAAATATAGTTAAAAAGACGCTGGTAACTCGGGTTCATTAGCCTGGATTTACCCTTGTAGAAGCCATGCCGCTGTCCCTAATTAAACTTTGTTTTTCCATTAATTGCCACTAATACCTTTTACACAAAAAATCACCTTAGCCAGCATCGGTGGCAAATGCACCCTCCAAAAATCCACACTACCGGCACCTGAAGCCGCCCCACTGGCATTGCAAATGCCTCCATCACTCTTTCTTTGAATGTTTCACCCTTTCAAAATTGTAAACACGTGTTGTTTCCGGTAATAGTTTTCTAAATATGTATATTTGTTTCTCCCAAATTAAAACGGTGCTTAATTTGCTGCGCGATGGATTTAATAAAGCACTGCAGTGAAGCTTCAAAATGCAGCATTTTGGATAGCTGCGCTGCGCCATGTTTTACTATGGCAACCTACATTTTAAAACTCTGCAGCCAGTACCCCAAACAAAGATTTGCTCCATAACACAGACAGAAAGGTTCAACTCTAAGGCCCATCTATACTATGCAATCGTGCAAAAATCGTCTATGGAGCAAACTGCACGTGCGACTGACTCTGTCCCAGCTCCACCGGAATTCCAAACAAATCCCCTTGCCTGGAAATCTACCTATTTCACTGTTGTCCGGCTAGCATTGAAATGAAATGTGTGGAATGCAATGCTCCTTTGCTGCAGCTTTTTGTTGGTAACTGTTCTCACAATATATAAGCAGTCGGGCACCAGAGATGCTGTCATCTCTGTGAAGTAGGCACTATTTAAGTTAATAAAACCCGTTGCCAGTTCCGTTTTATCAACTTTACGAATTCCAGGCCGTGTGCATTTCCCAGTTTGTTGACCTCTCTCTGTGCCCCCACCTGCTTCTCCTCCATCAGTTCAAACCCAGTCTTCCCTCTTCCGGCCCCTCTTCTTCTGGACCTCCTTCCAATTTTAAAACTGCCTCCCTCTCTGCTCTCTTCACCTCACTCATATTTTCTCGGTTGTGATAATGTGTCCTTCACTATGACCACTCGGAAACAATTGGATGTGTCAATGCTTAATTTTTTCCTGTGTATGCAATTTTCCCGGATGCCATATTGTTTATGTTTCCAGCAACCATTTTCAGCTTTATCCAGTGTATTATACTGGGTCACTTGAGGTTTCCTTCAAAAACACGCATACTCCACCCACTGCCCGAGGGAAAATGGTGCTAATTAATTTTGTTTACTAAATGGCACCAACTTCTTCTCCCCCCAAAACAGGCTCACATCACTTAGGCACTGCCGAAATCAATTACCATGAAATAAGTCACATTTGAAGGCCTCTGTTCTTAACCCCTTCCCCGCTCATGACGGAACCGTTCCGTCATGAGCCACGGTTGCCGTGTGCTCATGACGGAACGGTTCCGTCATGACAATCCTGTTGGCGGCCGCTCCGCCTGCGCGGCGCTGTTTCCCCGCCTGTGCGGGGCGACAACGCAAATGGGCGGAGTCATGACGGAACCGTTCCGTCATGAGCACAGCTCAACTGTGGCTCATGACGGAGCGGCTCCGTCATGAGCACAGGCCCACCGCGCTGCCCCCCTGCCCCCCCCAGCGCTGCAGCGGAATGTCCGCAGCAGCGAAGGGGTTAAACTTACAAAAAATGGTTAATGAGTGTTGAATGTATCCAGGCAATGAGTGTGAGAAGGACACTTCATTCCCCTCCGCCTATTTAAGCTCTTGCTCTTTGCTTGCATTAATGTGTGCACTTCTATTTTAATTTAAGGCTCCAGCTTCAACGCTGAAGACACAATTCCACATCACACAATTCAAAACCACCCAGCATAATTACACTATACATAATGCCACTCAGCACAACTTCATTCAACTCCACATAATAAACCTCTACTCCCTACCACATAAATACACCCCACGTAAAACTAATCAATACAACTTAGCAACAATCCACATAAATATACTCTACACCATGCCACATAATTCCAGTCGGTACAAAAGGGGGTGGTGATGGACGGAGCATCAGAACCAATCAAACACTCACACCCAGTCAACAGATCTGGGTTTCATCCATCACCTTTCTTTAGCCCACTCTGCCACCCCAGTTCAGACATGGCCATATGCAAATCAGTCTGACCCTGTGCCTCATGGGAACAGTCCAGCCCGAACTGCCAAGCCATGCCTTCCCTGGACCGGAAACAAGCTTCCTAGGACCGGTTTCTGGCATTTCAGCCATCTTCAGCCAGGCTTGCTTGAATCCAGTGGCAAAGTGAGCAAGGGACTCACGTCTGAGCATACCCTGCCAACTTATGGCGAACAGAGCGGTACAAAAGGGGGTGGTGATGGACGGAGCATCAGAACCAATCAAACACTCACACCCAGTCAACAGATCTGGGTTTGATCCATCACCTTTCTTTAGCCCACTCAGCCACCCCAGTTCAGACATGGCCATATGCAAATCAGTCTGACCCTGTGCCTCATGGGAACAGTCCAGCCCGAACTGCCAAGCCATGCCTTCCCTGGACCGGAAACAAGCTTTCTAGGACCGGTTTCTGGCATTTCAGCCGTCTTCAGCCAGGCTTGCTTGAATCCAGTGGCAAAGTGAGCAAGGGACTCACGTCTGAGCATACCCTGCCAACTTATGGCGAACAAAGCGGTACAAAAGGGGGTGGTGATGGACGGAGCATCAGAACCAATCAAACACTCACACCCACTCAACAGATCTGGGTTTGATCCATCACCTTTCTTTAGCCCACTCTGCCACCCCAGTTCAGACATGGCCATATGCAAATCAGTCTGACCCTGTGCCTCATGGGAACAGTCCAGCCCGAACTGCCAAGCCATGCCTTCCCTGGACCGGAAACAAGCTTCCTAGGACCGGTTTCTGGCATTTCAGCCGTCTTCAGCCAGGCTTGCTTGAATCCAGTGGCAAAGTGAGCAAGGGACTCACGTCTGAGCATACCCTGCCAACTTATGGCGAACAAAGCGGTACAAAAGGGGGTGGTGATGGACGGAGCATCAGAACCAATCAAACACTCACACCCAGTCAACAGATCTGGGTTTGATCCATCACCTTTCTTTAGCCCACTCTGCCACCCCAGTTCAGACATGGCCATATGCAAATCAGTCTGACCCTGTGCCTCATGGGAACAGTCCAGCCCGAACTGCCAAGCCATGCTTTCCCTGGACCGGAAACAAGCTTCCTAGGACCGGTTTCTGGCATTTCAGCCGTCTTCAGCCAGGCTTGCTTGAATCCAGTGGCAAAGTGAGCAAGGGACTCACGTCTGAGCATACCCTACCAACTTATGGCGAACAAAGCGGTACAAAAGGGGGTGGTGATGGACGGAGCATCAGAACCAATCAAACACTCACACCCAGTCAACAGATCTGGGTTTCATCCATCACCTTTCTTTAGCCCACTCTGCCACCCCAGTTCAGACATGGCCATATGCAAATCAGTCTGACCCTGTGCCTCATGGGAACAGTCCAGCCCGAACTGCCAAGCCATGCCTTCCCTGGACCGGAAACAAGCTTCCTAGGACCGGTTTCTGGCATTTCAGCCGTCTTCAGCCAGGCTTGCTTGAATCCAGTGGCAAAGTGAGCAAGGGACTCACGTCTGAGCATACCCTGCCAACTTATGGCGAACAAAGCGGTACAAAAGGGGGTGGTGATGGACGGAGCATCAGAACCAATCAAACACTCACACCCAGTCAACAGATCTGGGTTTGATCCATCACCTTTCTTTAGCCCACTCTGCCACCCCAGTTCAGACGTGGCCATATGAAAATCAGTCTGACCCTGTGCCTCATGGGAACAGTCCAGCCCGAACTGCCAAGCCATGCCTTCCCTGGACCGGAAACAAGCTTCCTAGGACCGGTTTCTGGCATTTCAGCCGTCTTCAGCCAGGCTTGCTTGAATCCAGTGGCAAAGTGAGCAAGGGACTCACGTCTGAGCATACCCTGCCAACTTATGGCGAACAAAGCGGTACAAAAGGGGGTGGTGATGGACGGAGCATCAGAACCAATCAAACACTCACACCCAGTCAACAGTTCGGGCTGGACTGTTCCCATGGCGCACAGGGTCAAGACTGATTTGCATATGGCTGGGTTCAAACTGGAATGGCATGGTGAGCAAAAAAACGATGGATTTAGGCCCAGATCTCTGTACTGGGGTGAATGTATGACATTGTTCTGCATTCTGTCCATCAATTGTTGTTTTTGCATTTGTCACCCCGAGTGGGAAGGGTATGCTCAGACGTGAGTCCCTTGCTCTCCATGCCACTGGAATCAAGCTATCCTGGCTGACGAGGGCTGAAAGCCCGAAACCGGTCCTAGGATGCTTGTTTCCAGTCCAGGGAGGACCTGGCTTGGCAGTTCGGGCTGGACTGTTCCCATGGGGCACAGGGTCAAGACTGATTTGCATATGGCTGGGTTCAAACTGGAATGGCATGGTGAGCAAAAAAACGATGGATTTAGGCCCAGATCTCTGTACTGGGGTGAATGTATGACATTGTTCTGCATTCTGTCCATCAATTGTTGTTTTTGCATTTGTCACCCCGAGTGGGAAGGGTATGCTCAGACGTGAGTCCCTTGCTCTCCATGCCACTGGAATCAAGCTATCCTGGCTGACGAGGGCTGAAAGCCCGAAACCGGTCCTAGGATGCTTGTTTCCAGTCCAGGGAGGACCTGGCTTGGCAGTTCGGGCTGGACTGTTCCCATGGGGCACAGGGTCAAGACTGATTTGCATATGGCTGGGTTCAAACTGGAATGGCATGGTGAGCAAAAAAACGATGGATTTAGGCCCAGATCTCTGTACTGGGGTGAATGTATGACATTGTTCTGCATTCTATCCATCAATTGTTGTTTTTGCATTTGTCACCCCGAGTGGGAAGGGTATGCTCAGACGTGAGTCCCTTGCTCTCCATGCCACTGGAATCAAGCTATCCTGGCTGACGAGGGCTGAAAGCCCGAAACCGGTCCTAGGATGCTTGTTTCCAGTCCAGGGAGGACCTGGCTTGGCAGTTCGGGCTGGACTGTTCCCATGGGGCACAGGGTCAAGACTGATTTGCATATGGCTGGGTTCAAACTGGAATGGCATGGTGAGCAAAAAAACAATGGATTTAGGGCCAGATCTCTGTACTGGGGTGAATGTATGACATTGTTCTGCATTCTGTCCATCAATTGTTGTTTTTGCAATTGTCACCCCGAGTGGGAAGGGTATGCTCAGACGTGAGTCCCTTGCTCTCCATGCCACTGGAATCAAGCTATCCTGGCTGACGAGGGCTGAAAGCCCGAAACCGGTCCTAGGATGCTTGTTTCCAGTCCAGGGAGGACCTGGCTTGGCAGTTCGGGCTGGACTGTTCCCATGGGGCACAGGGTCAAGACTGATTTGCATATGGCTGGGTTCAAACTGGAATGGCATGGTGAGCAAAAAAAACGATGGATTTAGGCCCAGATCTCTGTACTGGGGTGAATGTATGACATTGTTCTGCATTCTGTCCATCAATTGTTGTTTTTGCATTTGTCACCCCGAGTGGGAAGGGTATGCTCAGACGTGAGTCCCTTGCTCTCCATGCCACTGGAATCAAGCTATCCTGGCTGACGAGGGCTGAAAGCCCGAAACCGGTCCTAGGATGCTTGTTTCCAGTCCAGGGAGGACCTGGCTTGGCAGTTCGGGCTGGACTGTTCCCATGGGGCACAGGGTCAAGACTGATTTGCATATGGCTGGGTTCAAACTGGAATGGCATGGTGAGCAAAAAAACGATAGATTTAGGCCCAGATCTCTGTACTGGGGTGAATGTATGACATTGTTCTGCATTCTGTCCATCAATTGTTGTTTTTGCATTTGTCACCCCGAGTGGGAAGGGTATGCTCAGACGTGAGTCCCTTGCTCTCCATGCCACTGGAATCAAGCTATCCTGGCTGACGAGGGCTGAAAGCCCGAAACCGGTCCTAGGATGCTTGTTTCCAGTCCAGGGAGGACCTGGCTTGGCAGTTCGGGCTGGACTGTTCCCATGGGGCACAGGGTCAAGACTGATTTGCATATGGCTGGGTTCAAACTGGAATGGCATGGTGAGCAAAAAAACGATGGATTTAGGCCCAGATCTCTGTACTGGGGTGAATGTATGACATTGTTCTGCATTCTGTCCATCAATTGTTGTTTTTGCATTTGTCACCCCGAGTGGGAAGGGTATGCTCAGACGTGAGTCCCTTGCTCTCCATGCCACTGGAATCAAGCTATCCTGGCTGACGAGGGCTGAAAGCCCGAAACCGGTCCTAGGATGCTTGTTTCCAGTCCAGGGAGGACCTGGCTTGGCAGTTCGGGCTGGACTGTTCCCATGGGGCACAGGGTCAAGACTGATTTGCATATGGCTGGGTTCAAACTGGAATGGCACGGTGAGCAAAAAAACGATGGATTTAGGCCCAGATCTCTGTACTGGGGTGAATGTATGACATTGTTCTGCATTCTGTCCATCAATTGTTGTTTTTGCATTTGTCACCCCGAGTGGGAAGGGTATGCTCAGACGTGAGTCCCTTGCTCTCCATGCCACTGGAATCAAGCTATCCTGGCTGACGAGGGCTGAAAGCCCGAAACCGGTCCTAGGATGCTTGTTTCCAGTCCAGGGAGGACCTGGCTTGGCAGTTCGGGCTGGACTGTTCCCATGGGGCACAGGGTCAAGACTGATTTGCATATGGCTGGGTTCAAACTGGAATGGCATGGTGAGCAAAAAAACGATGGATTTAGGCCCAGATCTCTGTACTGGGGTGAATGTATGACATTGTTCTGCATTCTGTCCATCAATTGTTGTTTTTGCATTTGTCACCCCGAGTGGGAAGGGTATGCTCAGACGTGAGTCCCTTGCTCTCCATGCCACTGGAATCAAGCTATCCTGGCTGACAAGGGCTGAAAGCCCGAAACCGGTCCTAGGATGCTTGTTTCCAGTCCAGGGAGGACCTGGCTTGGCAGTTCGGGCTGGACTGTTCCCATGGGGCACAGGGTCAAGACTGATTTGCATATGGCTGGGTTCAAACTGGAATGGCATGGTGAGCAAAAAAACGATGGATTTAGGCCCAGATCTCTGTACTGGGGTGAATGTATGACATTGTTCTGCATTCTGTCCATCAATTGTTTTTGCATTTGTCACCCCGAGTGGGAAGGGTATGCTCAGACGTGAGTCCCTTGCTCTCCATGCCACTGGAATCAAGCTATCCTGGCTGACGAGGGCTGAAAGCCCGAAACCGGTCCTAGGATGCTTGTTTCCAGTCCAGGGAGGACCTGGCTTGGCAGTTCAGGCTGGACTGTTCCCATGGGGCACAGGGTCAAGACTGATTTGCATATGGCTGGGTTCAAACTGGAATGGCATGGTGAGCAAAAAAACGATGGATTTAGGCCCAGATCTCTGTACTGGGGTGAATGTATGACATTGTTCTGCATTCTGTCCATCAATTGTTTTTGCATTTGTCACCCCGAGTGGGAAGGGTATGCTCAGACGTGAGTCCCTTGCTCTCCATGCCACTGGAATCAAGCTATCCTGGCTGACAAGGGCTGAAAGCCCGAAACCGGTCCTAGGATGCTTGTTTCCAGTCCAGGGAGGACCTGGCTTGGCAGTTCGGGCTGGACTGTTCCCATGGGGCACAGGGTCAAGACTGATTTGCATATGGCTGGGTTCAAACTGGAATGGCATGGTGAGCAAAAAAACGATGGATTTAGGCCCAGATCTCTGTACTGGGGTGAATGTATGACATTGTTCTGCATTCTGTCCATCAATTGTTTTTGCATTTGTCACCCCGAGTGGGAAGGGTATGCTCAGACGTGAGTCCCTTGCTCTCCATGCCACTGGAATCAAGCTATCCTGGCTGACGAGGGCTGAAAGCCCGAAACCGGTCCTAGGATGCTTGTTTCCAGTCCAGGGAGGACCTGGCTTGGCAGTTCAGGCTGGACTGTTCCCATGGGGCACAGGGTCAAGACTGATTTGCATATGGCTGGGTTCAAACTGGAATGGCATGGTGAGCAAAAAAACGATGGATTTAGGCCCAGATCTCTGTACTGGGGTGAATGTATGACATTGTTCTGCATTCTGTCCATCAATTGTTGTTTTTACATAATTCCAGTCAGCACAGTTCTACACCACACAAATCAACTCAACACGCTTCCATTACACACCACATAATTCAACAACAAAAAGGCATAATACAATTCAACAACACAATTACATAACACATCACATACATACAATCCACCCCACATAATTCCACATCACACCACAAAATTCAACAACACACCACATAATTAAACTCCACTACCTAACACTCCACAGTACAAAATACCGTACTACATAATTACTCTCTATAACACACAATCCCACTACACACAATTCCTATACACTAAATACCGCATATTTAGTATCCACATAACTTCACTGCACACCATACCACATAATTCCACTGCACACCACATACATCCACTCCAATCCAAAACACATAAGTAAAAACATTTACATTTACAAAGCCAATAGCTCTTAACTTTCGCAAATGTAAGACCTATTGCATTACAAATGCTTGTTTACATCTCCTTAGCTCTTCTGATTCTTTCTTACTTCTACCAACCCAGCCAACACATGTTTTGCCCTATACGACCTTGTTAAGGCAGACAGTATTATATTGTGATACAAAATTAGATCACGATTGAAGTGATCTAAGTAGTGGCTTCTATAAATATGACAAATATTTTATGGTCTATTTCCAATAGGGATCAGCACAAAAGTATTTTGTTATCAGAATCTGATGCCAAAATACCTGAGCAATAGTCTGATACTAATGGGTCATCGCTAAGGAGAAAATGCCAAGCGATGGGCTTCTCATATATAGGTGTGAGTTTCTAGGGGTGCAATGGTTCCACCTTTCTAAGCTTCCATAATGGCTATAGAAGGTTTGATGCCTATGGTGTGTACACTCTTTGATTCCGATCTTGTAATATTTGAATTATAAGAATTTCTTGTACTTGATGTAGTTGTTATCTACTTCTTTTAGCGCCATCTTATAAAGTATACGAATGGTATTTCCAAGTGCGATTATGGATGTGAAAGTTGATCTTGGTTTGAAATTGCTTTCTAAGAGATAGGGGCCCAGATGTACAGAAAAATCATGCAACTCAGTGCAGCAAGTAAAACTTCTGCACTGCACTGCGCTGCATGGACGGGAGAAAGCAGACCACTAAGATGTGGGGCTGTTCTGCTCTCTCTATGCCCTGGCACACTTCTTGACTGCCATGCGCCAATGCAGACACCCTTGCACCATAGTGCGTCAGATTTGTGTTGAAAAAGTAACACAAACAAGACACAATGTGTTTGTCTCTGGCCCAAAATCCCTGAGGTTGGTCATTTTGTACTTATTTCTCAAACATCATAACGATGGCTTCCCACCTCCAGACAGACGTATAATTTGAGTATTGATTCTACCTGCTCCTTACTGGGCGAAGACATAGACTCCAACCTACAAAAATCAGTAAAGCCCTCCCAAGCTACAAGAGAGATACTATGTATATCTTATTCAAAGAACAAGAGGTTAAGTTGCAGAAAAACTACATCCTGGCTACCATTCATGTAGTAAGCCTTTACATATCAACCAGGAACTCAGATGGCTTGACGCCGCAAGAAATGCATTAGCTACAAGATGTGCCTATTACAGAAACACCAATCAAATAATTGTGAACATACTGACATTCTGTCTGCAGACAATATCGTTGTCTTCAAGAAAGATATGTACATACACACTGAGGCAGAACATCAGCGGATTGCTCTGTCAAAAAATGTTTATAACATGACTACTCAATCAAACATGAAATGCTTCCGAACTGAATATACCCCATACTATTACCTAAAACCCCCTTACACATATTTAGGGTATTGCTAAACATCGCTACACTACAAATATAGCATTTAAAATAAAAGGAGGATTGACGGCCCTCACACCTTACAAATCTACATTGCAATACAGGGCCTTAACCGATAAAGCAATGAAGCAACACTTAAAAACATTATGCTGGTAATCCCAGTCTAGTTCAGCGGTAGGCTTCACATGTAACTAAATTGGAAGGAAGAGCCAGGTTTTGATGTAAAATGACAGATGTGGGCTGGTATTAGATTACAAAGTTTATTTGATCCTACTAAGAATGATGTCCCTTAGTAGGAATGCTGTCCCGGGGAAACATGGCGACCGCTAGCTAGAGCGGTTTGCACGCTCCCTTCAGCCTCCTGAGACCCGCGCTGCTGCATTAGCATCTTATGCCATGCCGATAAACTTAAGTTGTAGATGAGCCCTACGAGCTTTTTTTACAGCAAAACATTAGAGTTACCGCTCTTTTGAGCTGCAGCCTTCAGCGAATGTGTCTGCCGGTGAAATTTCTCCCTTCGGCTCCGGCTCTCGTCTCTCTCCCGCGTTGGGGGCAGGCAGCCGTGGAGATTAGGCGCGGCCGTGCGGCCGCTGCTCGGGGCGTCTTCACCACGTCTTTACTCAGCAGAGGAGGAGGAAGTGGAATACCGACGCCGAGGGACACAGTACTGACTAGGTTTCGCCTCGGTCAAACATCAGATCCAGAAGCAGTTCGAGCGGCGGCCGATTTGGAGGAGCCAGTGGATCACGGTGACTCTTTGGCTGAAAGTAAGGGGTTTGTCCCAGCTAAGGGGGGATCTAAGACAGGCACCAATAAGAGCACTAATAAAAGCAGTAAATCTCACCTAGGAGCTACAAGAAGTAAGACTAGGTACCGAGGCAAAGAGCTTGGGTTAGAAGAAGGCAGTAAACCACAGTTCCCAGAGTGCACCTTGAGGCTGACTTCAAAGTCAAGTCTGGAGCACCAAACAAGTTTAGGCGACACTAAGCGAGAGTCTGCCAAGGAAGGGAAAAAACAAACTAGACAAAAAAAGGCTAAAAATAGAAGTCTGAAAGCCCCGGGGGGTATAGCTCCATCACTGCGCTCTTTCTTTAAAGCACTACCCCAGGTGTTGGAAATTACGCAGGATATGGCTGCATCTAGGGGAGAATGCTTACAACTTGATAAGCAAGAGAAACAGGATATACCTAATGCCACCCCCAGCTCTATCTTATCTTCTAGTCTCCCTACCAAAGTGGCGATACCCGAGGGCTCTTTAGTACCTATCTCACCTGACCCGGTCATGGTTACAGCCACAGAGACTGCCACTGTCAATAAATCACCCAGTCAACAAGTCAATCCCCCACTTGATGGGAATCAAAACGCGGCTGCAGCAGGAAAGGGGGTGATACAGGAGGTAGTGGACCAAGGACAGGAAGATCTGGGGGTGGGCAACACTCTTGAGGCTCTAGTCAGCTCTATAGCTGCAATGAGGGTAGAGATTCGGCATGATTTTGCGGTTTCTAAAGCCAACCAGAATGAAATAAGAGCAACTTGTGAGGTTTTAGATCAAAAGGTGGATGGCCTATGCGAAAGAACTGGAGTACTGAAAAGCTCAGTAGATCTCTTAACTACTAATTTAGAGGCTGCTAGGTCCAAAATACACACTCTTCAAAGAGACGGGGATAGCATGAGAGAGTGGATGGAGGTCTTGGAAAATTATTCAAGGCGAAACAAAATCCGACTTTTAAAAATTCCAGAAGGGAAAGAAGGTGCCGACCTTAAAGGCTTCATAATTTGGATCTTGAAGGAATCCCTTAACCTTGTCGAATCAGCAGAAGAATTAGACAAGGACATTCAGCGAATACATAGAGACCCATTCCGCATGAACCCAGCAAGAGCTAAACCCAGGAAGGTGTTAATCAATTTCTTGACTTATGCTCTTAAAGAAAAGATTTTAAATCTTGCCTTGAAAGCTAGATCATTGAAGTGCTCAGACTTTTCCTTCGAGATACGTTCAGATCTTTCCAAAACTACATTGGATAGGCAATGGGAGTTGGGGCAACGCATGGATAAATTTAGGTCTTTGGGTGCCACAGTGCAGATGAGGTTTCCAGCATTCTTACGGATTATGTACAACAATAATATGCACAATATCCGTTCTATTCAGGATGCTGATGACCTACTGGAATCTATTCGAGAACATGCCCAGGCCCAGACCACAAAATAACTGAGGGTGATCGATCTTATATGGGGGTTAGGGCCCCTATGGGCTATGGGTAGCTGTTTTCATTTCTGATTTAGGGCATGTTCCTCTGTATTGTTTAGACTAAGATTTGTCTACGTTGTGGTGATCTTGCTGTACATCGTTAGTCCATTATAGAGATTTAGGAACTATAAGCTATTTAGGGAAGTCCTCTCCCCTCCCCATCTATCTTATATCTCTAACAATAATAAAAAAAAAAAAAAAATGACAGAAAAAAAAAAAAGAAGGGGATATTAGATACTATCAATGGGCTAGTTTCTTGCGCCTACAGGCAACAGCAGTTTCCTACCTTACTCTTAAAATAGAGCAGTGGGGGGGTCGAAGGGTAGGGCTTTAGGAGGGCGTAAATCTGGCCAGACATCAGGCTAGAATAGACAGGGGAGGGTTTTCCAAGGGGGGTTGGGGTGGGGGGGGGTGGTGGGGGGGTTAAGGCAACATATCAAAAAAACCTCATTTGTCTACCTTCTCAGGTAATTTCTTTCACAATTAGACTATTCAATATCTTAAAATCAAGATGTTATCAATTGGGGAGCGAAACAATGAAGGAGTTGGGATACTATACATAGTATGACATCCATACATTTTTTGTCCTGGAACGTTAATGGTCTGCGCGTGAGAGGTAGACGAGATTGTATTTTACAATATTTGAGAGATTCTCAGGCGCAGATCATCGTTCTTCAGGAGACACATCTTCTTAAAACAGAAGCCACTACCCTGCTTAAAAAACAGAGGTGGATCGACAAATTCTGTTCAACAGACCATAATGCTAATATTAGGGGGATCATATTCATCTTTAAAAAATCAGCAAAAGCACAAATCCTGGATTGCAAAGAAGATCACTCAGGGAGATGGCTATTAGTGAGAGTCTTGTTGGATGCTCAGATCTATATTTTAGTTGGTTATTACGGCCCTAACTCTGACGATCCACTATATTTGGATGCTGTTAGAAACCAACTAGTATTAGCTCAAGATCCAGTGATTTGGATGGGGGACTTTAACATCGTTCTTAACCCCAGGCTGGATAAATCTGTAAAATCTAGATCTTGTAGCTCCGTCAAATCTAGACACACTCTCATTACAATCATGACACAACTTGGCTTGGCCGATGTATGGAGAGAAAGAGCTGGCAATAAGATAGGGGTGTCCCTTCGGAATAGTCGCTTCAAACATAATTCTAGAATCGACTATGCCCTTTTTAGCTATTGTTTAAAGGACACTCTGACTACGATAGACTATCTACCTTCGCACTTGTCAGACCACTCTGAACTAACATTTTCTTTGGGACTTGGAAACACCGTTAATTATCCATCTTGGTCTTTTAACCGGACTCTCTTGCTCGAGGATGATGAGGTCAAATTCTTGGTAGCTGAGTCACTAATTTTTTTTTATATAAATAGGGACTCTGCAGGCTCGGCTGTTGTCTGGGAAACATTTAAGGCCTTTTTAAGAGGTCAGATAACCAACAGAGCCTCTTTTAGGCGGAAGATATATAGAGATAGGGTGGCCAGCCTTGAGCTTGATATGAAACTTCTAGAGTCAAGGATTGGTTCATCCTCAGGAACATCAGAGGAACAGGAAAAACTGGCTGAGTGGAAGTTACAACTGAATAATATCCTACAAGAGAGAGTAAACAAGAGATGGGAAGTGTATAAGACTTCCCAATTTGAATTTGGTGAAGCCGCAGGGAAAGTGCAAGCATGGAAGATGAAATCTGACCAAGCCCTCAAATTTATTAATGAAATCAGGATAGAGGGGGAGGCAGTGACAAGATCCACTAACCTAGATATAGGTAGAGCCTTCTTTGAATTTTTTGAGGCAATTTACAGGGAGGATCTTCCCAATGACCAGCAGGCAAGAGACAGATGGCTGGCAGCCATCAAGCTTCCAACCCTCTCGACATCGCAAAGTAAGGCTTTAGAGTCTGAGATTACAGAGGCTGAGGGGATTAAAGCTATTCGACAATCAAAAAAAGGTAAGCGGCTGGTCCAGACGGTCTGCCGGGGGAGATTTATAGATCTCTGGAAAATGTCATCGCCCCTGTGCTGACGACCCTATTTAACGGAATTCTAATAGAAGGAGAGGTGCCGCCCAAATCCTGGGGGGAGACCACAATTGTACTTATACCGAAGCCAGGGAAATCTCCACTCGAATGTGGGTCGTACAGACCAATATCATTATTAAATAATGATTACAAAATTTTTACAACAATCCTCTCAGCTAGACTGGCTAGTGTCATTGGTACCATAGTCCATACAGACCAAAAAGGCTTCATTAAAGGACGACAACTTTCAGATCTAACACACCAATTGATAGGAGCTATAGACATCGCCTTTTCCATACCCTTAGCTACTCTAACCTTAGATGCAGCTAAGGCTTTCGATAGGGTCAATTGGCTCTATTTGAGTGATGTACTTAAAAAATTCAGTTGTGGGGATGGTTTCTGTAGAACTATAAAACAGCTTTATGCTGCCCCTGTGGCCAGATTGCTGATTAATGGAGTTCTGGCAGATGCCTTCAACATAACTAGAGGCACAAGGCAGGGATGCCCGCTTTCCCCTCTCCTTTTCAACTTATATATCGAACCATTTGCCCAGCTTTTGCGAGAGGATGCTAACATTCCATCTTTTAGCTTTGTAGAATGGGAAAGGCGGGTAGCACTTTATGCGGATGACATTTTGATCTTTACATCTGACCCATCAAAGGCATTTCCTGCTGTTATTAAACGGGCAGAAGAGTTTGGCCATATCTCGGGCTACGATATCAATTCGAGTAAGACCGAGATAATGGTTTGCAACCTTCCAGATACACAGCTGGGGGTAAATATTTCAACATCCATGCGCTATCTGGGGATAAGAGTTACCCAAGATGTGGGCAGCATCGGACAATCCAATTTGAACAGAGTATATATGGAGACTAAAAAACTTTTAAAATCTTGGTCTCATCTGCCACTCTCCATAACGGGTAGGGTAAATCTGGTAAAAATGTCCATTCTCCCTAAGTTTACGTTTATTTTTAACGCAATCCCCTTGGCACTTGATCATAAAATAATTGAAAAATGTCAACAAGAAATCAACTCCTTCATATGGAATTACAAACCTATTAGAATAGCATGGAAAAAGTTGAGGAGAAGAAGAGAAGGGTGGGCTTGCTCTGCCAGACTTATCATACTATGCTTGGGCATTCCTGTTGTCACACTCTAGGATGCTTTTAAAAATACCATCTAATCTTCAATGTATAAAGCTATGCTAATGGGGGCGAATTTAACAGCGGATGGATTCATGTTCAAATTTGGGAGTCAGAAATTCTTTAAAAAAATTAAACTAAAAATTTTGCAGTCATGGACTAAAACTTGGCTTAGTATTAGGAAACGATCGGGGCTGTCCTACTACTCCAATTTTTCTCCAATCTGGGACTCGCCTGGTCTTCCACCATGTCTGAGTGATAGTCTGTCTTCCATAATACAACAAGCTGGTATTATAAGATGGGGTCAGCAATTTAAAGAAGGATTACTAATAGCTTGGGATGAGTTACAGGATCAGGTTGGCCCTGGGCTTTCTAGATTTAAATACATTCAATTGGAAAGTTGGGCGAGATCCCAAAGGCGTAAAGACCCCCACATAGGGAAGGTTAGTATACTGGAGCAACGGCTAGTGGAACTGATGCAGATCGGGGTGTACAAAATCTCCCTACTTCCACGGATAGAGTAATTTCACAGTTACACGCACATACACTCATCATACACTAGGGCCCATTTCACTAACATACGCTCAAATACTCTACCAGCACTGAACCTGTGGAAAGAAAACTCCTAAACACCCTGCATCTACACTGAGGTCGATAAGACCTAGTTATTGTAACTGTCCTGAATCATGATCTAAACAATCTATACAACAATAATCAAAATAGAGTACTCAATAATTGACAAGAAATAATCACCAACACCGTATTTAAAATTATGATACTTTATCTAAAATTAGTCAAAGAAAATCAATCAGAATAAATCATTTTTCTCATAATTACCTATTCTAGCTAAATGTCAGAATGGGTCAGGACAGGTCTCTCAGTAGAAGTCTCCCGAGTCGCCGTCCTCACAGCGTAGATCCTCACCAACGCAGGTTTGGGAAGAAGTGGCCTTAGACCCTCTCTAGGCTAACAATATTTATAGGGAAACTTACAATATTAAAGAAACATAAAATGTTCTAAACATCCGCTGAACCGCTGAGGAGAGCGAGCAGGAAAGGATGTAGCATCGCTACATTTGGAAAATCTCCGCTCAGAAAAATCACAAAAATAAAAAGACAGAACAGGAACTAAAAATTAAAAAGTATCTCTCCACATCCACATTTCCTCGGAACTAACATCGTGATCTCAGAGTTCATTCATTATGGCTCCTTTGTCCTCCAAGGCTACTCGGATGTATCTGGAGGCTTGCCCAGAACTGCTGCTGTCCTCACGGAAAATTTTAACCAGGCGAAGACTGTGGTCAGATGACTCTCGACCATGTTCAGCAAGGCCTTCTCATCACAAATCTCTCACTCGAGGCCAGGCTGCAAACGGCAGCCATTTTACGTTAGGCCAAAATGGACCATCTTAATTAAAAGAGACAAAAACAACGTTACCACAGCATAGTGATTAAACAGTGTTAACCCCACTAATACCCTTATGTGTATGTAATTATCTAGCCTTTGCAACACAGAAAAGCATTAATTCAAAAGCGTTTTGTGCTTTAAAATAAACAGCACTCAGCAACGTTTATTTAATAAAACATGCACATTATTAATAAACAAACGAAAGCATTCCCACGTGTCGTTTTTCTCTCATTAGTACGTATTGGTGAGTTAAAACATTTACACAAAACAAATAATTAGTAATTAATAATTAATATTTTTAATTATGACAAATAGACAAACCAGAGCTTAAAAAACCCAATAGATTTTCATCAGAAAACTCTGCTCCAGCAGAACGACCACAGGGCGGGAAAGAGGTAGCCACATGGTATTGGCAGCTGTTGGAGGAAATTGATGGGGAGCTTCTCCTTCCAGACCAGTTATGGGGGGCGGAGACTGGTCTTCACTGTGAAGAGCTTTGGCTAAACTCTTTCGGCCTCCTCCATAGAATTGTGAAACCATCATGGCTAAAACGAAACCATCTATTCTCAGCACATCGGGCATATATAACACCGTTGAGACTTTCCAAATTTCTTCCAGATAAAAAGTGCAATAAATGTAACTCTATGGAAGCCTGCGACGTTCACATGTTCTTGGACTGCCCGGTCATTGCTGAATTTTGGGAGGAAGTGAAGAACACTTTAAATTCTATCTTAAATGTATCCTTGTCAATAACCCTACCACTTGTCATCTTTGGGTTGGAAGATAACATCACTGGCAGAGCAAGGTCCTTCCTTTTCTATGCAATCTTATTAGCCAGAAGGCAAATTTGTATACATTGGACAGAGAAAACTGCCCCATCACACTCTGGGTGGCTCTCGTCTCTATATGAAACATCTAAAGCGGATCTTAATAGAACATGTAGCAAACACAATTTAGCTTTTTGGAGTTTTCTGATCAATTGGCGTTAATGCCCGGGGTTTTTTTTTTTTTTTTTCCCGTATCCTATGATTATGCCTTGAACACTCCTTGGACCGGGTTTTTGTCTAGGTCCATTAATGGTCCTGCAGGTTGTAACATACCTAGATGGAGTCGCTGAAAGTCCCTCCAGTAATGGGTCATGCACGCCACCACTATAACATTCTACGCTTTTGGGCCATGTAAGGTGGTTGAAATTTCCCATACTGAGGGTAAGGCAAATGAGGACAAAGAAAAAAAAAAAAAAAAGAATGCTGTCCCACCCAGGTGTAGTTTCCACCAGCAAGGTCTGTACGTCAAGCTTGTATCTATGAAGGACACACACCCACCATACTACCATCAATACAACATGCACATCAACTTCCACTATAGACAATGATTGTGCCACACAATTAATTGTATATGGCACACATACACACACACACATACAACCTTACCTCATATGGTGTGATGGTTCTCCACATGTAAATCTATGCATCACGCACAACAAGCCTACCCCTTACACTCTGACTTTCCATAAATTAATCCATAAAACAGACCAGCCTCTCACTAAACACTCTGACGAGACCCTATCCACCAAACAATGCAGTAAGCAAACATAGTACTAATGCTATAGCAACCAGTCTAGACATCACATACTTCAGCCTCCCACTATAAACTCTGATTGTGTCATGCACATAACACAATATATCAAACACAGACATATACCTGCCTACACATGTAGACTTTAGCTGAAATCTATATTACACACACTCTCTAGCCTTTCATTACAGATCTGACTGTACCCCACTGAGGGCCCAATTATGAGTTTGACAGTGCGGAGGCGGGACCGCCCAACCGCCACACTGCCAAACCTGCATGAGAACCACCCACCATATTATGACTTTTTAGCCATTGGCAGGCGGTTCCTTTGGTGTTCCCATTGTGATGCGTATAAAATAGGCACCGCAATGGAAACGTCAAAGGAAGTTCCAGCACGGCATGGACTGTAAAGTCCAAGCCGTGCTGGAACTAGGGGTGCATGCACACAGGGGGGCACATTCTGCATCTACATGGTGTGAGGCAAAAGGAAGCCATCTGGGCCCCCTTTCTTTCCTCACAGCCACTGTTTTCATGGAGGAAAGATCTCCATGAAATCAGTGTCAGTGAGGAAAGCTGTAATATGCTTGGCGGGACTGATGCGGTCCTGCCAAGCATATTACTGCCTCAAGACCCCTGCCTGCTGTTCCCTGGAGCAGTCAGTGGTTCCAGGGCGGCATGGAGGAGTCCAGATCATGGAGCCTGGAGTTCAGACATGAGCGGTAGTGGCGGTTGGAGCTTGTGTTGACTGGTGAATGGTTAGGGTTTGTGAGCACCACAGCAAAGCAGAATGAGACCGACAGACTGTTGACAGGACCACATAGGTGAATTCAGTAGTGTGCAGTAGTGGGTCCCTGACTGCCCACTCTCCCTTCCTTCGATCACCACGCTGCCAAAATCTGCATAGTGGGGCGCTTGTGTAGCGCATGGTGGGGTGTTATTGAGGGAGGAGGGTGAACAGTGGCGGCTCCTCTGCCATGGCAGAGGAGCGTCGCCCCCACTGCTTCCAAGCAATGCGAGAAGACAAAACATAAAATGATAACTTTTAGTTATTATAATTTTATGTTTGTGTGGCTTTCCAGGCGGGCATGTGGGCAGGGCTGCTCTGCTCTCGGAGCAGGGCAGGAATGGTTTGCCAACTCCAAAGTGCGCAGTGACTGTTTGGTCGGCCCTCTCCGGCCGCCCAAGCCCATCATTTCCCCGTTCTCCATGCAGGCTGCATTACAGCCTGCGTTGAGAAAATGCCCAGGCCCCCATTCCCTGGTTGAACGTCAAACCAGGATGCTCAAAACCAATCACAACGCTGCATTGCAGTATTGTGATTGGTTAGGGGAGCCTGGGTGCCTACCAATCACAACACTGCATTGCGGGAACAGAAGTTAATTTTTGTAATTTATATTTTTTCTTTTGCGAATCCTTGCGCAACCCCCTCTGCACATGCAATTGCCTTCTTGCGCCTCCCCCCGCAATGCCACCCATGAGCCATGCCGGCCACCAAGGAGGGTGATGTGTAGGTGCATTTCTCTTGCACCCACATTGGACCCTGGAGCTAACTGAGACTATTTCAGTATCGTTTCAACTAAATCTGCACCGACCTGCAGCCCTGTGCACCTATCAATATCAATGTCACTCAGACTGCATTTGATTAATTTTTAAATGTGGGGAACAATAGCGCTCATATAGTGACTGTAATTAAAAAGCACTGCAAAGCTAGAGTGTGGTGAGTAAAGCAACTGGCCGAGAATGTAGAAACAACCTCCCTCGCCTCTTGCCAAAGGGTAAGAAGAGGTGTACAATTCTGTCTAATGATAAGACCCCAGGACTCTAGTAGACACTTCAGTAGGCAAAAGCCGCTGTTTCGGATGAGATCCCACAGAGTGAGGCTCAAATATGTCTAGAGGAACATATTCACCCCCACTCATCACCTATTTTAAACATAAATTCAATATTATCCTGCTAATGGCAGGAGCCCTACAAGGCATCTTAGAGGCATTGGTAGTGGTTAATTAAAATCAACACACTCAGTCTAATCTCCCTCAAAATATCACAGGTGAACTTAAAAAAGTAAATATCTGCCTTCCTTCATTAATGAGTGCTGTGAATGAAATGTCAGCTGATGAAGTTAGTTATTCTACAATTAAGTCCCCAGAGGGGAACTACATTGATTGTAAAATCCAACCTCAAGTAACAATTTACTGAAACCTAGTGTGTCTGAGGATATCTTGCATCATCTGATGATCGTGAAATGCAGGTTCCAAAACGCAATTGTCGTTGGGTTACAATCTATCACATTGGAGAGAGAACAGGAAACAGCATTTGCTATCATTGTAGAAAAACAAAATGATCTCCAATACGCACTGGATAGGTGTCCAAAATAAAAAATTAAAGGTTAAAAATAAAATAGTCCCCAAGTGAGACAAACAAAGGTAGTAGACCATCTAATAATTCCAATAGAATCAGAAAAGTTGCACGCTTCACTGTCAATTCAATTTTCAAAACATAGAAGGAACTTAATGCTCTCAGGGTTTCTAGAAGAATGGTAGCAGAATTTCAATCCAGAGCTAGCAAAAAAATCCAAGCTCTAAATCAACAAAAAGGTCTGGTTGCAAATCAAGTACCTTTGTACTCTCCCCCAAAAGTAACAGACAAGCTTAGCCTAGTATCTGGGCAACTTAGTCGCTTTTGGAACCAGCCATATATATACACCGGGATAACATGCGGATCATTCTGAACAATGATTTGGCCCCAAAAAGAAGATGTTCACAATGTTTTGATTCTAATAACCACTTCTCTCCCTTGTCAAATCATTCACATGCACAGATCTAGTCCCCTTATGATTTGCCCGCATAGAATCCGGAGTTCTATCGCAGCCTAAAATTCATCATTTGGATCATCCATGGTTTTGACCACTGTGTAATTGTAAGATAGGGGTTGTCCCCGTTATTAATGAACCAACATTTTATGTTTCTACAATAGACTTGGTTGCGAGAGAACCATAATATTGATAGTTTTGTGTCCTTCTGTAAACCAGAGTATCTGTGGTATTCTTGATATCAGTACATGTTTGCATAGTATGTAAGTAATTGTTAACAAGCTGTAGAATGTTATGAGTAGAATAGAATGTAATGACATGGTGACTTGATGAGGTCGCTATGGAAGGCAGTTGATGCCTGATGTCCTGTGGGTGAGACCTTGGATGATGTATGTCCTGAATAAAGAAGATATATGACAGATTGGTGTAAGTAGCTTCTCCACACTGGCGACGAGGATGGGATTCGAACCCACGCGTGCAAAGCACAATGGATTTTGATAAGAGATTGTATGGACTGTAATACCTCTGACAAAGTATGTAAAACTAGGGTGCAACCCATGGTTATTCGTGAAGCGCCCACACGATGCTGGCAGGAGGTAGCGCTGGACATTTTAGGACCAGTGTACAGTAAGAGTGGTCAGTTTTTTGTTCTGGTTCTTATAGACATGTATTCTAGGTGGCCAGAGATAAAGGTCACACAGAGTATACAGAAAAGAAACATCACAAAGTTCTTGGAGGATGTGTTTTGTAGAGAAGGGTTTCCAGAATCCCTGCTGACGGACAACGGAGTACAGTTTGTCTCAAATGAAATGGGGGAGTTTTTAGCAAAGAAAGGCATTAAACATAAACGTTGCTCCCTTTATCACCCTGAATGTAACGGAATGGTGGAGAGATTCAACCGTGTGTTGAAGGAATCTATCCAGTTAGCTAAGGTACAGGGGAAGGACTGGGTAGCTGGGATACATGAGAGAGTCAGGGTCTACAGAATTACACCTCACTCCACCACGGGTGGGATTCCTTTTGAGCTCTTCAGAGGCCGCACTCCGAATAGTTATTTGTTTCAATCTTGGATGAGGGAAAAAGGGGCTGAGGACAGAAATCCCTGTGATGCTCAAGTGTTGGCAAGACAACGTGCCAAGTCCATACAAAGGAAAAGTAATTTTGACTTTAGACATGCTGTCGCTCACACAAGTGTACATGTTGGAGATCGTGTTAGGGTACGGCTTCCTCATAAATTGTCTGGATCAAAGTTCTCTTCTCCTTTTAAAGTTGTTAAACTTTTTAGTAATGCGGTTAAACTGAATGATGGACGCATTTGGAACTTGAATAGGATATCACCCATATCTGGTAGTTTGTCCGAGTGTAGTGACAAGGTACCTAATTCTGTAATTAATTCCACCCAAAGTGTTGGCAATGCCTTGCTGCGTAGGAGCTCACGTGCTATCAGAGTTCCAACAGCTTTGCATGATTATGTGTTAAAGTGACTGTAACTTTTGCCATTTTACAATTGTATTGTTATTATTGGTTTGGGGGGAAGGTGTGTGGTATTCTTGATATCAGTACATGTTTGCATAGTATGTAAGTAATTGTTAACAAGCTGTAGAATGTTATGAGTAGAATAGAATGTAATGACATGGTGACTTGATGAGGTCGCTATGGAAGGCAGTTGATGCCTGAAGTCCTGTGGGTGAGACCTTGGATGATGTATGTCCTGAATAAAGAAGATATATGACAGATTGGTGTAAGTAGCTTCTTCACAGTATCCAAAGGGGGGACGGAGGGGCTTGTTTAACGAGGTCCACAGTACGAGCCCCAGGAGACTGTATGCAAACAAGGTACAATGTTCCTCAGAACCATAGAAAAGGGAAGGGAGATACTGAATGGTGGGGGGATCGGAAGGAGTGGGGGGTTCCCCTTGGTGGAACTAGAGCTCTCACACACGTGACCTAGTGCGCCTCCCGCACTGTCTCTCGGCTACCGGATTCATAGTTCCCATCATAACGGGGGTAGCGCGGACAACCTGAGTTGTTTACCCTTGACACGCTGCTTTAGGCGTACATACCTCGTAATTAGCACTGCTTAACACACCTCTCCAGAATATCATTACGTTTTACGTTTTCCTTGCTGATTATTTGTTTCAGGACCCAATCGGTGTCCATTTTTATGTTACCGCCAGGACTGTTGCTGGCACTCCTAAGCAACAGACTAGGTGAGTCTACCCACCCGTCGCCTTTTTCCAGTCTTAAGCATTACCATGAGGTTTTATCAATATTTTTATTATTGTTTCCATGCATTTTATCTTCTCTTTCCTCACCACCCTTATTGTTCGCACTACGACTGGCATGATAAGGTGATAGGACGCTTTTAAAGTTCACACACGGTACAGTACGGGTACCCACGCCTAGATCAATTCTACCATGATTGTGTTAACACCGGACTCCACTCTGTTTTTACTATAATTGTGTCCATATTTAAGGGTAGCTGTGATACGATATGACCATTATCAATATTGTGTCTAAAATTCATTCACCTTTACTTTTCAGGTCACGGACCTGTGAACGTGGTATGTAGAGTTCACTTAACCACGCAGTGTAGATAGGTTTTTGTTTCTTGATCCTGAAGAAGTGCCCGGATCCTCCTGACCGAAGAGGCATGAAACATGTTGATCTTGAGAGTAGAGCTACATTACTAGACACCTTACAGCTCGTACTCTGCCACTCTCCACCCCCTTTTAATCAGGCAGTTTACCTTATGAATAAAATAATGGCTAGGACAGACTGACCTGTTTTAATCCACTTTCACTCACATCTACACACACTAGGCCCCCCACCCCCACTGCACCAACCGGCAGGAACAAAAGATCCCCGCCAAAGAGCCCCGGTTCGGGAGCCCTTCGGGAATTGCAGCGCCGACCTGACGAGGGGCAAGCTCATATGATGAAGCATGACACCTAGCTTGCTGGGTGTGTGAGAGCTCTAGTTCCACCAAGGGGAACCCCCCACCCCTTCCGATCCCCCCACTATTCAGTATCTCCCTTCCCTTTTCTAAGGTTCTGAGGAACATTGTACCTTGTTTGCATACAGACTTCTGCAAACCAGGCCACATTCGAGGGGAGTGAAGGCTGTTTGGTTACTTGCTCACTCTCGTATCCTCAAGTATAGTTAGTAATTCACAAAAATAACTTGGAAATAAATTGGGTCCAAGTAACATTTGCTGGTGTGCTAATAGACAGAGATCAAAACCACAACCTTAATTGTTGTGAATGTATATTTACATATAGAGCTGAAATCCAATTTGATTGATTTTCTGAGCAATTATGAAAAATTATTACAAATCTATGATTAGAATATCCTGACTATTGATGGATATTTCAATATAAAACAAGCATTTGCAAAAGCCAATAGGTCTCGTCTATGGAAGAGCTATTAGCTTTGCCAATATGTTTTAAACCATGTTGTATACCAACATGACTGCAGTTCAGCATGGCTAAACGTTAGTGGGGTAAAGGAGACTGGGGTGGAGTGGAGTGTCATAAAGTGGAGTAGAGTGGAGTGTTATGGAGTGGTGTAGAGTGTTGTGGAGTGCCATAGAGGAAGTAGAGTGTCGTATAGTGAAAGGGCGTAGAGTGGAGTAGAGTTAAGTGGAGTAGAGTGTCACAGTGGAGTACAGCGTCATCGAGTGGAGTGGCATAGAGTGTCATGCAGCGATGTGGAGCAGAGTGCAGTGGTGTAGAGGATAGAGAGGAGTAGAGTGTTGTAGAGTAGAGTGGCGTAGAGCAGAGTAGATTGCTGTAGAGTGGAGTGGCATTGAGTGGAGAAGTGTAGGAGAGTGGAAAGGCATAGAGTGGAACGAGGTGTTTTAGAGTGGGGTGGCGTAGAGTAGAGTGGAGTGGAGTGGCATAGAGTGGAGCAGTGGAGTCAAGTAGAGTGGAGTGTTGTAGAACAGAGTGGAGTAAAGTGGCATGGAGTGGCATAGAGGGAGTTGTGTGGAGTATCGTAGAGTGGAGTAGAGTGTTGTAGAGTGGAGTAGAGTGTTGTAGAGTGTAGTGGCATAGAATAGAGTTTAAATGAGTAGAGCGTTATAGAGTGGAGTAACATAGAGTGTAGAGTTGTAGAGTGGAATAGAGTGGCCTAGAGTGAAGTGGGTACAGTGCAGTGGTGCAGAGAAGATTGGCATAGAGGGGGTCTCCAACCTTTTGTGTTATAAGAGCCATTTATGTTAAACGAAAATCATCGCGAGCTAATGGTATTAGTGGTGTAATAGTGACCACATCAGAGAATATTACATTAGTAATCACCATGTCCACGATTACCAACAGTGATCCCCTTTGTGCATCAGGATGGTTGCAACCAGTAATGTAAATAAACATTGGTAATACATCGGTTTCGCCTATACAATGAATAAAGAGCTGTTTTCATCAATCATCATCTGGGAGAAGGAAAGAGCTCCCTGGCAGATAACACAGGAGTGAAGAGGATATGGCGCAGCGGCCATAGCTGCTGACTTGAGAGCTGGGGATTCCGGTTCGAGTCTTGGCGGTGCCGTGCAACATCCTGTGATTCTATGCAAATAACTTAATCTCTCCTGGTGATAAAGTGTTATATTATAAATATGTGGCAAGAGTAAAAGGCAAAACTTTATGAAATATAGTTTCACCAAAGCGAGTGTCGGGAAACTGATAAGAGAAGCAGACGAGGAACAAGCATTAGCAAATGCAGGAACATATGCTCCAGCCAATAGAAATGGAGGAAAGGTAAGTGGCACACACAGGAACCAATGAGAAGCCAGGAGAGAGAGGAGGCCGGATGTAAGTCCCTTTTAAGTTTAAATTAAAAACAATAGATTTCTCAAGTACAACGCAAGTGCTGCGCAGGCCAAACCTAAAAAGGCTTTACCAATGTGCAATATGTATATGTGGGTAATACATGCCAGCTACAGTCCGCCTGGTGCAAAAGTAATCATATTAGTAATAAGTCTATGCACATGATTTATCGCTCAAACATTACTTTTCTATATATTTTGGAAATTCAACCATTTTTCTGCAAACATCAGCTTATGAGTTCTGAGAATACACACATTTCCGTCTTGGAATACACAATTTGCAATACATATGTTAATTTAACCAAGCAAAAAGTTCAAATTTTGAAGGCTGGGATGCACACAGGAGAGCTACTGACATGTATAGAGTACATTTGCGTACAGAGCAGTGATGTAGAGTAGAGTAGCATAGAGTGCAGTGGCACAGAGTAGATTGCAGCAGCGTAGAGGGCAGTAGTGTAGAGAAGACTGTTTCAGAAGTCAGTGAAGTTGCATAGAGTGAAGTGGTGCAGGGTAGATTGGAGTTGTGAAGGGTAGAGTGTAGAGGTGTAGCGTAAAGTGCCGTAGAATGCAATGACATAGAGTAGAATGGTGTAGAGTGCAGTGATGTGGAATAGATTAGAGTGGCGTGGAGTTATGTAGAGTGTAGTAGCATACAGTATAGTGGCATAGAGTGCACTGGTGTAGTGTGCAGTAGAGTGGTGTAGAGCTGAGTGATGCAGAATAGAGTGCAGTTTTGTAGAGTGTAGTTGCGTAGAGTGCAGAGGCATAGAGTGCATTTGTATAGTGTGGATTGGCATAGAGCTGACTGGTGCAGAGTAGAGTGGTGAAGAGTAAAGTAGCGCAGAGTAGATTGGTGCAAAGAACAGTGGTGTAGAGTACAGTGGTGCCGAGTAGAATAGAGTGGCATAGAGTGCAGTAACATAGAGCTGAATGGTGTAGAGTGGCATAGCGTGCAGTGGTGTCGACTGCAGTAGCATAGATCGTTGCATAGTAGAGTATAGTGGTGTAGAGTGCAGCGGTGCAGAGTAGTTGGCATAGAGTGTAGTGGCGTAGATTGCATTGGCTTTGAGTAAAGTGGTGTTGAGAACAAATGCAGTGTTTGCACGATGGTAACATTTTAGAATCTGGGTACAGTGCATACTCAACTAATGGTCAATGGTACAAAGTATCCATTGTGAACTGAATTTGACATGGTTGCTCTTAACCAGTATTTGCTTTCTAAAATTCCTACATAAACTTTCCTCAGATGATCGCCCGTACAAAATATCTCAAGTCTGCTGACTTAAACCCCCAACATAGTGAACGCAGATGAGTCATGGCGCTACTGGAATGTATTAATTAACTCAAACAGTGTTATTCATATTCAGGGGCTGTAGGGTCTTGGGAACGTTTTCCTTTGAATAAATCATTGCAGGATGCAGTATTAACTGTGTACATCTATCTTGATAAAGATTATTTATCCTAAAAACATTCCATTAGATTAACTCTACATACTTGGGTAATCCCGATTTTTCCATACTTATATTATCTACTGGATCCATTATTCCGTCAAGACATTTTAAAAAAACATGATGAGGTTGTAGCCCAATTATGTGGCCCCTGTTATTTATTGCAAAATTGGGGGTTTGCATATGTCCTTTTAATGTAACGTGACTATTTCTCATGTTTTAATTGTTTGCCCACAGTTTTCAAATTTTCACCATAAGTTTCTGAAGCCTCTTTTCTTAAAATAGAGAGCATACACGAGACATGACACTGTTGATCTTGTGTCTAATATGCAGCTCTTTGATGTTATCATTGGTTTGGGTCGATTCAATTTCTAAAGGCTTTGAGAAATTTAGAAAGCTACTAATCTGTAGAATTTTAAGTTACCTAACAGTAATGTTAAATTCGTTTTTTTGTCATTGTGATTTTGTTTCTTGGACAAATTCATCAATAAACTTATTACTCTTCTACTTCAGCGCAAATCCTGATTTGTGTTGGAAAGTAAATACCACCAAAACACTTTGCGCCTGGCTTAATTTACAAATGTAATGCAAACACGACTCAAAGTCAAACAATCGCACACATGTCCTGATGATAATAGAGACAAATTTAAATCTGTAACATGCATATACTTGTTGTCCCCATCAGCTACATCTGTAAAACGGTAGATAGCCCTCCTTCCACATCTTTGAAATACTGCATAAGTCCATGCTTTCCCACATCTTCAACACAATATCTGTGCCCACTGCCACAAATGTGTCCTTGGTCCCTCAGCATCTGTGAAACTGCACACCAAATATCCCACCTCTCACATATCTGTAACAAAACAGATATCCCTGTGCATGTATCTGCTACACAGCTCATTTTCTTGGCTTCCACATCTATACCACACCAGCGGACATATTTATGGGCATTGTGGCGCAGGGCAGCACAGTAAGTTACCTTGCTGCACTGCCCTGCATCACAGGGAAAATGCAGGAATGTGCTGTATTTATCCAATATGGTGCATTCCTGTCCTTTACCCCGGCGCTGGAGCCGTTTCAGCAGCCTAGCACCAATGCAGGCACCCTTGCACTATGGACCTAGGATGCCTGTGTTGTAGGCAGGATTGCTTTTGTGCAGGTAGGGGCACCTTCCCGCACAAAAACAATCCTGAGGTGTGTTTTCCTCTTTCTATGTATGCTACAGAATGCGAGGAGAAATAAACATATTTCTCCTCATTACGCCTCACCTGGGGAGGTGTATCTTTTTGGCGCTTTCTCAGGCTTACCAGATTTGGTAAATCTGGGAATGTGTCAGATTTGTAAGCGATTTGCACTGCATTGCATTACTCCATATGTGTGGTTTCATTAATATGACTTAGAGGTTTGCGTCAGGCATGTACCACATTGCACAGTTCAAGTATGACGCAAAGCGTTCATAAATTTGCCCCCATGTGTCAGTGCTCCTTGCATCTGTAGCATTGAACGTGCTACTGCTTCACTGCATCCTGATATCACTGCCACCACATCTGTAAAAGGGTACATAAACCTGCTGTCCCACATGTCTAACACAACACTCCTGTAGCATATCATATGCCCCTTATCCGTATTTCTATAATACAGCGCATGAGGCCTCTTCCTCACATCTATAACACAGCACATGCCCAAACTTACTAACATCTGTAACAAAGCACATGCAACTGTTGTGGCACATTGTGACAGCATACATTCCCCATATCTATAAAACAGCACATGTCACTGCCTCCGCACCTGAAGTACTGTTATGATTCACAATGTACCCCAATATGGGCCTGCGTAGACTCCTTACCTTTCTCCTACATTTACCCTGCCATTGTACCACATAACTGTTTTGGTGCTGACCTTTTACCTAGTTAAGTGCTGCATAAATGTTGTGTGGTGTTCTCCGAAATCAGCCTAATTTATTAAGTATGAGGATTCTCAGAACCACAGCAAGATTACCATCTTCTGCATAATAACTGTGTATAAGGTTCATCACTTTCGTCATCCTCGGCCAACATGACACAGCAAGGTAAAACCCCTGAGGGTACCTTTTGTGTATATAAACATCACATCTTCACTGAGTCAGGCAGAGAAGACAGACTTCCATGTTGACACGCTGACATGAGACGCTGAGGTCCCTGCACACAGATGCTCCAGCACGCAGTGGTCTGACATCCCTTGCGGGGTGTCCAACTCAAGACCAAGACAGGGTCCTTCATTCTCTCACATCAGGTAATGGAGTTGGCTCTATACTAGGGGAATTCTTGGCTATACACCTACACACATGCTAGGTACACTTAGGTACATCTAGTTCGGGTTAGCATCGTAGAAGTATACATTATTACTGTCATGTATTTATATGCCTGAATATATTCATTGTTTTAGCACTATGGTAGAATTCTACCATCTATTTACTCTGTTGGTGCTTATAACCATATATATCTGTTTCTGTCTTATTGCTGTTGCAGCACACGTATTTAACACTAGAATGATGCTAGTTCAATAAATACTTATAATAATAATAAGTACTGTACTGTTTCCATGATCCCTGAGGGGTCAGGGTTGTCATGTTCGATAGTTGCCAGAAACTATTCACTCCTTGGTAAGAGGGGCACATAGTGGCACTGTGAGCTAGCAAACAGGCAAACATATCCGGTGGGGTGTCTGGAATCAATCTGGACACCAATCTCACAGATTATGTTGTCTAAACACACAGATCCTATATAGATTTATAGGAACAACACGACATGGTGCCACCAACATTGTTTTTTTCTTATTTAATGGTCAAATCTGAGTAGTTCAGTCGTGCTTTTCTCAGAGACCCCAACTTACTTTCACCCAGAGACATCTGGAGTGGGAAGGGAAAAATCCACCGCAGCTGAGTAGGTATATCCTATGTATTTGGATGTAGGTTTATTCAAGCTTTAAGGATTGTAATTAAATACATTGTGCATAAAACCTTATCTCATTTTCCTTGAAACTCTTTCAACAATGTCTATCGAAGAGAATGCTGCGCCAGCATTACATATGAATGCAAATGAAGATGGGGAGCAGGATGGTGCTATATTTCGGAAAATGTCAGAAATGCAGAAATCTGACACAGTTCGTTATGAGAACACTCACACTTCATCCAACCAAAATAACGCCAGCAGATCAACTACAAGGGACTGCAACTAAAATCACACCACAAACTCTGAACACGGTTATGGGAAGATTGCCCACTAAACGTGAGCAAATGCCATTCTGGATAGCACAGAAAATAGCACAATTATTGGCAGTGTTTTTACACACAGGCCCACCAGAAAAATACTGATAATATGCTTGCTGATGGGGATAGCTCCTCCGATAGAGGATTGTACATTTTGGGGTACAGTTTTCACTGCCATCGATACTAGAGCTCATGGTATCCCTTCAATAGCAGTGATACCAGAAGTATTAAGACAAATACATAATGGGTATGGAGCATAACCTACTCTGAATTTAGGGATGAAATTATTAGGCAATTTTTCAGGTATCTACAATTATGTTAGCAAACATAAAAGGAGAGGCAGCTGTGGTGTCTATATGCAATGCTTGAGGGAATGTACTCCTGCACAACAGGAGTAAGAATTACTAAACAGTATCAAAGATACATATGCCGAATTAGGTAGAGATTACTTGGGAGTTTGAGCTATAAAACCACAAGTAATGGGTAGTCCTGAAAAGGATAACAACAAGCAAGAACCTCATTCTTCAAAAAGGAAATGAGATAATAAACAACAAAAAATAAAAATAAAACAGAATAGATCACAATCAAGGGGTGGGTCTCGTCCATAGGAGCCCTCCGAAAGGAGGTATAACCTTAGAAATTGTGACAACATTAAAAACCCTGATAGGTATCAAGATACTAATACACGTTCTGCTTGTTCCTTTCAGGGTTCATCAAAAAACTCTGAGAGGGAAGGACGGTCAGAACGCAGATCAGAAGAGCGAACAAGTTCCAGAGTTACACATCGTACTCAGACTATAATATCAAAAAGGAAGATAAATCAAAACCTCAATTTAAAAACAAGAAAGTAGCTGGCCTTAAGATAAGAAATGCCCAGGCTGCTGAGTACTCAACTTCTGAACGGGGAATGGTCTCTGACGATGCTAGACAGTGCAGCAGAAGTAAAAATAGCTCGCCAGAACCTAACTGGAATTTCTGGTGGCAGCGGCGTTGAATGAACATATTACGATGGAGACACATGATCTTAGGGTAAGTGTCCCACACCCGTTGTACGAAATAACACTCCAAATGTCGGGGGACAAACCCAGGAAAGTTAAAGGTCTCTTTTGGGAGAACCTGAGTTTTGGATATGACATCGTTTTGGCTGCAAAAGATTGGCCACCTGAGTTTGTTATGGATTGCCCAAAAGGAGAAACTGTAATTTTACCGGCTTTCTCTCACCTCGCTCCAAAATCGCTAAAATATTCATAAGCTCAGGAGTGGGTGGTAGCACTTGCGCCTGCATTATACCGCATTCATGTAGGGTGGGATGCTGAGTCACCTCACCATGTAATCCCAGTAAAAACGACTCCAACTCCACAGAGACAGAACCCAATAAAACAAAATGCGAAAAAACAAGTCAGGGAGATCTTAGATCAACTTGAATAGCAGGGTGTAATAGAGAATTGCACTTCTTCAATGAGCAATCCTTGATTTCCTGTAATGAAACCTGATAATTCATATCGTCTACTTTTAGACTACAGGCATTTGAACACTTGCACAAAGACATTTGCAGTAAAAAATGCACACAGTGCCGCATTGATGAATATCATCGTGCAGAAGAAATACAAAACAACACTAGATATCTCAAATGGATTCTTTTGCCAAAATATAGCACCTGAGCATAGATATTTGACAGCATTTTAAGCCCTAGGCTCTCAGCATCAATTTTGTAGATTACTCTAAGGGTATAAGAATAGCCCAGGGTTGTTTTCAGCAAGATTAACAGAGTTACTTCAAACTTTTGATGAGGAGGCATTGTACTAAGATGATTATATTTATCTGATGTACAATGAACTATTGGATCATTTGGCCTGAGTGAACAACATAATTTTGGCCTTTGCCTCTGAGGGCTACAAATTTAACTTTAAAAAATCAAAAATTGCCCACCTCAATGTCCTATTTTTGGGATATGAGTTGTCAAGTGAAGCAAAAAGCCTAGCAGCTATCTTTTTAGAAAAGCGTGCGCTGCTCCAACCTCCAAGGAATTTACGATCCATTTTAGGATCCCTGAATTTTGGAAGCACATAAATTTTGGATTACACAGAAAAAGTAAAACCTTTCTATGACTTAATGAGACCTGATTTTTCAGTTCAATGTTGGACACAGGAACACACAGATATCCTTTGTTTCTTATAAGCTGATATGATAGCTTCCAAACACGTGTAAACACTACGAATTTGGTGATCCGTGTAGTCGCGGGTCAATCCGGTACACATACCTAACCTTCAATGAAGGGGAAACTGTACCCATTGTATACAAATCTCATCTGTACACAAATGCTAAGATGCGCTTTGCATCCACTGAAAAGATTCTAACAGCGGTACAGACTGCTGTAGTGAGAGAAAGAGCGCTGGCACAGGGGAAACAAATAATTGTTGTGACTCCAATACCGGCTTCAGAGGCTGTTACAAAAGCTAGCATTCCAAACGCAAAAGCACTGCATCTACGATGGATACAATGGGCTAATTCTCTCACTGCAACAGATGCAGACTACAAATTTGATTCTACATTAAAAAAACAATAATTTCTTCAGTACAAACAAGAATATCCTTTCCCGAATGAAATAATATCACTAGATCAGTATGAATACATTATTTACACTGGCGGATCTGCTCAGTCTGCCGTAGGAAGGAAACAGCAACACAGCATAGCTTGTGCAATTGTAAAAGGACGTATGCGTGATAGTAAGTTCTATCCTAGCAATACGCAGACGCAGGCTCTAAGAGATTGCACGGCTCAGCTGGCAGAACTAAAAGCCCTGATATTGGCACAAAAAAAGCAGATCGAGAAATCCCCACACTTATTGAGTGCGACTCATTTTATTGTGTCCAGTCATACAATGGACATCTTCACTGCTGGGGTCAGAATGTGTTTAAAGACTCAAAAGGCTGCACGATAAAGCATAAGTTGCTTTGGGAACAAGTGGCAGAGCTGAAAAATAGCTTGCCGCGGGCTCACATGATTCATACGCTGAATCAGCAACGTGGTGGCATGCACGTTGAAGGGAATTCATTGGCTAATGAAGCTGCCAAGGCAACAGTGCGAACTGCTGCCGTAGCTGCAATCACTCATCCTAGCATGAGGATAGATGGACAGAAAAGTGTAGCTGTCATTGCATCACGCAAGAAAAGGTCAGCCGTGCCAAAAGGCTTTCCACTCAAATACTCCTGCAAGTTAGATACGCAAATATTCCTTATGCTCAAATTCCAGGAATGGGGATAGAGTAATACCAAACATGGACCGCAGATTAGGTTTAATTCTAGCTGCACACGAGGGTCTGGGTTCAGCACCCACAGGTATTACTGCAACAGTTTCATTACTGAAACAACGTTATTGGTGGCCAGGTCTTACAAAACAGACAAAAGCATTTGTCCTTAAGTGCGACATTTGCCAGCAGATGAAGGATTCCACTGTAGTGTGCCCACCACAAACATCACTACTGATATCAGACAGACCACTTGCATGTGTCTATTTGGACCATTGCAGCCCCTTACAATCTGATGGTGGCAGTGGATTTGTGCATTAGATTCCTGTGGGTTTGGCCCCAGCGCTCGGCTGACACCTGAACTGTTATAAAGGATTTGCCAGTCTTTATAGGGACATATGCAATTGGCACATTACATTCTGACCGTGGCCCGCATTTAGCTCTCGGGCTTACAAGTAAGCCATGGGAAGTTTGGTTGCTGCATTGGAGTACTAATCTCCGTATAATCCCAAGGGATATTCGATTGTGGAGAGAAAAAACTGGGACTGAAAGCAATCCTTAACAGCAAGGGTATTAGCCTCGGGTGGTAGTTGGGTCCTTCACCTATACGGGGTCCAGAGGGCACTTAATCAATCGCATGCCAAGAAGTTTCCTAGGAGGCCGTACTCTTTACGAGGTTTTATTTGGGACGAGAATGTGGGTACCCAACCTCGATTGTGGCAGCACAGTGACGGATGACAAGGCATTTGAGATCAGAGATCATTTGGCTGTTTTACAGGAACTCAATGAATTCCGGGCACTACAAAGCAACGTCCGCCACTCGGAAAGTTAAAGCTGTTCTGGCAAGGCCTGCTTGGATCCCAAAAGTCTGGCATCTGGTCAGAGAAAAGATTGTGGACAAGAAAGAATTTGGGCCATCTTACAGAACGCCTGTACATGTCCTGGATGTCAAAGGAACAAGAACAGTGCTTCTTCCACCTCTTGCAGGTAAAAATAAAAAACAGATTTGTCTCTATTGATCTGATCAAACTACACTATGTGGCCAATACTGAAAAGCAGGTCGCGTGGGCTCCTGGGTAGCCGTTGATCTCCTCTTGCTACCATACAGGAGTACAGGAGATTCAGACAGAAAGTCTAATAACATTTGAAGAGTCTTCTATACAAGGTATTGGAGTTACCAACAATGACATGGAACTCATACTTATTGAACTTGAACAGCAACAAAATAGAAAAAAAACACAGATCTCAATTCAGCCTAACAACGACATCTACATCAACATGCCTCTACAGGAGACCTCTGCCAGTTCAACAAAACCTGCTGAGCTACCATAGATAGATCGTACTTCATCTGGCTATTTCATCGATGTTGCCATCTTCTCGCTGGGTCCAAGTGAACCTGAGTAACCGCCAGTTCCAGTTTCTCGCAAAAAACAACTTTATGATTTCTACCTTTGGCTGGAAAAGACTTACCTTGTTTCACCCTGGCTACAGCTTTGGATAACACTTGGGCGCCGATCACGATCCTGTAAAAACCGGGTACGAACCGTCGGACGGAGCATATTCTCCGTCCGACGCGTACCCGGTCGTCAAAATATACAAACATGGAATTACGATTCGCACGGGAACACCATTTCCGTACGAATCGTAAAAAACCCCGACCGAACAAACCAAACCTACAAATGCGATCCGGGAAAGCGCCGACCTGACGTCGGGACGTTCGCAGCCTGCCATTCACGAACCAGGAATTACGATTTGCACCGACGTCATCCCGCACGGTGAATATTTTCCGGCTGCCAAAAACTGCCGGGAAATCAGGACGACGCGAACAAGGACTACCAGTACGCGACGGACAGACAGGACGACGCGAACAAGGAGGACCAGTACGCGACTGACAGACAAGACGACGCGAACAAGGAGTACCCGTACGCGACGGACAGACATGGACCCGAACCTACGTGTTATCGCGGCCCTCATAGCAGTCGACCTCCTCTACAGGTTCGGACGCAGATGCCGCAGAAGGTCAGAACAACTAAGGGAGGGGGGAAAGTGGGGGGGGTGGCAGGACCAGGCAGGCCACAAACCCCCCCACCAAAGTCACACAGCACACATGCCCTGGACATACCTGACTCCCAGGCCCTGGTCACTACGAGGGGGTGGGGGCGTGTCCAGCTAAGCCAGCGACCGCCACAACGGAAGTCCTTCACGACGCGAACCGGCAACACAACCAGACAGGTACGTCCCGTACCCACGCCTGAAGAGCGTGGGTACGAGTCGTACCACGCCCACACCCACGTCACCCCAACAATGGTGGGACGGCTCGTACCCACGTGGCAAAGGCCTGGGTACGGGCCGCACAAGCATCACATATCATGGGGACGGATATGTACGGACCGTACCCCCACCCCGTATGCATGGAGCGTACCCCCACCCCAACAGTGTAAGTACGACCCGTACCCTCACCTCGAATGCATGGAGCGTACCCCCACCCCAACAGTGTAAGTACGACCCGTACCCCCACCCGCGTACGTATGGAGCGTACCCCCACCCCAACAGTGTAAGTACGACCCGTACCCCCACCCGTGTACGTATGGAGCGTACCCCCACCCCAACAGTGTAAGTACGACCCGTACCCCCACCCGCGTACGTATGGAGCGTACCCCCACCCCAACAGTGTAAGTACGACCCGTACCCCCACCCGCGTACATATGGAGCGTACCCCCACCCCAACAGTGTAAGTACGACACGTACCCCCACCCGCGTACGTATGGAGCGTACCCCCACCCCAACAGTGTAAGTACGACCCGTACCCCTACCCGCGTACGTATGGAGCGTACCCCCACCCCAACAGTGTAAGTACGACCCGTACCCTCACCTCGAATGCATGGAGCGTACCCCCACCCCAACAGTGTAAGTACGACCAGTACCCTCACCTCGAATGCATGGAGCGTACCCCCACCCCAACAGTGTAAGTACGACCCGTACCCTCACCTCGAATGCATGGAGCGTACCCCCACCCCAACAGTGTAAGTACGACCCGTACCCCCACCCGTGTACGTATGGAGCGTACCCCCACCCCAACAGTGTAAGTACGACCAGTACCCCCACCCGCGTACGTATGGAGCGTACCCCCACCCCAACAGTGTAAGTACGACACGTACCCCCACCTCGAATGCATGGAGCGTACCCACATCCGTGTATGTCATGAGCGTACATATTGTGAAATAGGAGGGGTGTGTGCAGAGTCCTCCCAGCAGTGCCCAGAGACAGGAGGGGTGGGGGCCTATCACTCCCAGCAGTGCCCAGACACAGGAGGGGTGGGTGCCTATCACTCCCAGCAGTGCCCAGAGACAGGAGGGGTGGGGGCCTATCACTCCCAGCAGTGCCCTGAGACAGGAGGGGTGGGTGCAGAGTCCTCCCAGCAGTGCCCTGAGACAGGAGGGGTGGGTGCCTAACACTCCCAGCAGTGCCCAGAGACAGGAGGGGTGGGGGCCTATCACTCCCAGCAGTGCCCTGAGACAGGAGGGGTGTGTGCAGAGTCCTCCCAGCAGTGCCCAGACACAGGAGGGGTGGGTGCCTATCACTCCCAGCAGTGCCCAGAGACAGGAGGGGTGTGTGCAGAGTCCTCCCAGCAGTGCCCAGAGACAGGAGGGGTGGGGGCCTATCACTCCCAGCAGTGCCCTGAGACAGGAGGGGTGGGTGCAGAGTCCTCCCAGCAGTGCCCTGAGACAGGAGGGGTGGGTGCCCAACACTCCCAGCAGTACCCAGAGACAGGAGGGGTGGGGGCCTATCACTCCCAGCAGTGCCCTGAGACAGGAGGGGTGTGTGCAGAGTCCTCCCAGCAGTGCCCAGACACAGGAGGGGTGGGTGCCTATCACTCCCAGCAGTGCCCAGAGACAGGAGGGGTGTGTGCAGAGTCCTCCCAGCAGTGCCCAGAGACAGGAGGTGTGTGTACAGAGTCCTCCCAGCAGTGCCCAGACACAGGAGGGGTGTGTGCAGAGTCCTCCCAGCAGTGCCCAGACACAGGAGGGGTGTGTGCAGAGTCCTCTCAGCAGTGCCCAGAGACAGGAGGGGTGGGTGCCCATCACTCCCAGCAGTGCCCATGGAACGCAAAGGGTGGAGTAGCCACAGATACCATGCCCACAAATGTCAGTCAGGTGCACAAAGACCCTGCAGTACATGTACCACATGTGTGCGAGGCTGGGAGTATACGCATGCATAGGGCCAAAAAGAAAACATGTCTACATGAAGTCATGTCAATAGGCCACATACACAAGTACAATGACTACCAAGGATGCCACGAATGATGCAGGTGGAAAATGGCTCAGCATGCATGTGCAAAGGTGAAGGACTACGTCACACACCCAGCTAATGGACACACAGCTCTACGCTAAAGTCAGGGGACACCCTGCAGGGAAGAAGTCAGTGTACACAGAGGAAGGAATACACCTTGGGACAATTGCAACATGCAGCAACTGCTTACATGAATGGAGAAAGGTAGCTAACACCGTGTGATGGCACACAGATCCCAGGGTCCCCCCTATGAGCAGCACACTACTACATTTCCCACACACCCAACACATGACCAACACCCACAACCATGTAGCAGCCCCACCAACAGCAATGCCAGCAAAGCAGGAGTGTTCCAAGGGCAAAAAATAAATAGCTTTATTCAGAATGAGCAAAAAACTAGTATGAAGTAAGTCCAATATTAACAAAGCCCATAGGGCAGTCCAGGAGTCCCAGCTGGATGGGGGACACAGTGGGATGCGTGTCCCCTAGCTTGCCTGCACAGTTACAAGCCGTTGTCTTCCACAGGGGTCAGGGCATCATGTTGGGGGGAAGGAACAGGCACCGCAGGGACAGGAGGTCGAAGGGTAGGTGACGTGGGTGCAGGGATGGAGGACTCCACCACAGGGGGTGGGGCAGGGCCAAAAGTGGATTCTAGGATCGCGCTGCACACCTCGGCAAGGTCCTCCAGGGACTCCCCTGCACCCTAAGGAACCACAGGCCCCAAGGAGGGGGGGGGGGTCAGAGGGATGGGTCGCAGCGCCACTGGGGGAGGGTGTGGACAGGGGGGGGGACTCAAGCACCCTGGCCGTGGACCTCCTTGACCGCTTGCGGGGTGGTGTCACTGTGGGGCTCAGGGACAGAGCGGCCATGAAGGAGTCTTTGGGGGAGATGTGGCCAGGAGAGCTGAGGGGAGGGGATTTGGAAGGAGTGGATTGGGTGGAATGCGGACTCCCACTCTGGCTGCGTGTCACACGTTTGCACCCCGACCCAGTGGGTGTGCCTACTTCACCCTGTGTGTGCGTGTCAGGAGGTGTGCGGCGGACCTTCCCTGCTGGTGTGGTGCCTGTGTCTGTTGTGGTGGGTGCATGCTTACGTCTGGGTGTATGTGGGACAGGCATGGGAGTGGGAAGTGTGGAAGGAGCAGGGGTAGGGGGTGGGACGTAGCGCTGCAGGAGACCCACTGCTGCAGTCAGTGTGGAGTCTATGGACCTCAGCAAGTTGCGTTGGTCAGCCTGCGATGAATGAATGCCCTCCAAGTATGCCTCCATGTTGTTGAGGACCTGGCTGTGGGCATGGAGGACATTAAGGATCGCAGTCTGACCAATCTGCAACTGCCGCTGGATGTCCACAGACTCAGCATTGGCGGCAGCAGTGGAGACAGGGGCAGGGGGTGCGGTGTCTGGCAGGAAGGAGACATGTGGTGACCGGGCACGTTGGGAAGGGACACGAGCACGTGGGAGGCGGCTGATGCCAATGGAGGGGGCGCTGCCAGATGTAGGGCTGCTGTCAGATGGTGGTGCAGCCACCGCCCACTCGGAGAGATCATCCTCGGACCCGTCAGCTTCATACTCTGTTGTGCCAGTCGACAGGTCCCCGGGTTCACTCTCCTCCGCCTCAGTCCCACTCGAAGTGCCAGCCCCGATCGCACCGCTGGCACTGGTGCTCGGTCCCTCCGTGCCGTCTGTGTCCATGTCTCCCTCCGTGTCCCCCGACGATGCTGTGGGCAGGGTGAAGAGACAGAAATTAATCATACACCTGTATACATATGTCACATGAGTCAAATCTACTTAGATTACAGTGCATAGCCTGAAACAAAGGATGAGTTACAACTACAAAACAAGGTACATATGTAGGCCCTGCAAGACACAGTTGTGTGACCCACCATGCCATGGAAAAACTATGGAGAGTATGACACAATAGCAAATGAGATGACATGGAATTTTGACTGAGGAGCAAGGCCCTGGGGACAATACAGCACTGCATCTGCACCACACAGCGTGGCAGGAAATTGGGATGAGCAGGGACCATATCCAGGAACTAGAGGCACATGCAGCATAGGTAATACTGATAACATGCCCACCCTGACTTGCATGCTGCACCTTGAGTGTATGTCCAGACAAACATCACACACTGGCCAGTCCGAGCAAGGAGATTACAGGTCTTGACATATAGGCCATGGCCGCACCACCCACCCCCTACATGAGACAAATCTGTGGAGACACAGGAAGCACTTACATCTCTTAGTCTGGGTGAAATACACATGGGATGCAATAATTCAAGATTGCACACCAAATACCCAAGGTGCGCCTGTCCAAATAATCATGTACAAATGGGCATCATCAGATGATTGCTACAAGACACACAGGCAATGGCCACCGTGAGTATGTACTTGGAAAATCAGGTCAGGCTGGACAGTGGACACTTGTAATACATCTCACGTCAATAAACATGGTGCCAGGGGACAATGGCACAGAGCACAACCTATGCTGTAGACACAGAGATTGTCGACATTCTCGGATTACACACATGATACCTAGGAAAAGATGCCCCTGGGGACAGTAGTGGCCACACAACTCCATGCTCCTGAATGGAAATGACTGCAACACACGCTAACATCCCTGCACTATGCGTAACGCACACTCATGCACATCATGTCACAGGCCACCACATGGGACATGCCTGCTGGAAGGCCTCGCACTCAAGAGATTAACTCCCATGTCTGCAATCAGCATTAGTGCCAACTTACATGGAACCCACAAGTCCAGAACTGGACAGGGCACAGGCAAGGTCACTAAACCTGTTACATACCACCCCCACACATGATGCTGCAGGCATTGTACACTTGCAGAATGTGTCAGGCTACATAACTTTGTGATGGAGTGACTACACAGAGACCAGTGAACACATTGCAAGGTGGGGAAGGGAGGCAGGAGAGGCCTGCAACACTGTGGGTAACAGGATCTGCACAGCACCATAAACCCTGGAAGTGTATCCATGGAACAGTGCCCTTACAAATGCTGGTGAAACATAACAAACACACACATGTACCTACCCCCTTCCGGCTGCTGCATCTCCTGTAGGCGCCTGTCCAAGTCAGGAAAGACCACCGCCAGCACACGTTTCTGGATGTGGGAGAGACGGCGGCGCCCGCGGTTCTTATGGCTCTCAGGTGAGTCCCCCAGCAGGACCTGTGCGATCCTCCGCGTCCAGCACCGGATATCCTGCCAGCGTTTCCTCACCTGGGGCAGGCGCCGCTTCCGACCATCCGCACTCCTCACGGCGCTGACGGCGTCCAGCCATATCTTCTCCTTGGCAGAGGCGTCTACCTGTGAGGATGGACAAGTGACACTACCTCAATACACCTGGCACATGTCACAGGGACACAGATTATAACACATTTGCTGTTTCCAACAAGGCATAGTATGCATCCAACGCATTGCACCTTTGTCATAGGGACATGATCCTCTGGGGGAAGGCCAAAAGGAGTACGTGCTATTTAAAGGACACAGGTGGAATGAGGGCAACTACACAAGCAATGATCCAGGCTCACACTGTGCATCACACCCACCCCTCCTGTCTCTGGGCACTGCTGGGAGTGTTAGGCACCCACCCCTCCTGTCTCAGGGCACTGCTGGGAGGACTCTGCACCCACCCCTCCTGTCTCAGGGCACTGCTGGGAGTGATAGGCCCCCACCCCTCCTGTCTCTGGGCACTGCTGGGAGTGTTAGGCACCCACCCCTCCTGTCTCTGGGCACTGCTGGGAGTGTTAGGCACCCACCCCTCCTGTCTCAGGGCACTGCTGGGAGGACTCTGCACCCACCCCTCCTGTCTCAGGGCACTGCTGGGAGGACTCTGCACCCACCCCTCCTGTCTCAGGGCACTGCTGGGAGTGATAGGTCCCCACCCCTCCTGTCTCTGGGCACTGCTGGGAGTGTTAGGCACCCACCCCTCCTGTCTCTGGGCACTGCTGGGAGTGTTAGGCACCCACCCCTCCTGTCTCAGGGCACTGCTGGAAGGACTCTGCACCCACCCCTCCTGTGTCTGGGCACTGCTGGGAGGACTCTGCACACACCCCTCCTGTGTCTGGGCACTGCTGGGAGGACTCTGCACACACCCCTCCTGTCTCAGGGCACTGCTGGGAGTGATAGGAACCCACCCTTCCTGTCTCTGGGCACTGCTGGGAGGGCCCTGCACCCACCCCTCCTGTCTCTGGGCACTGCTGGGAGTGTTAGGCCCCCACCCCTCCTGTCTCAGGGCACTGCTGGGAGTGATAGGCACCCACCCCTCCTGTCTCTGGGCACTGCTGGGAGACATCAGGCATTTCCCCCCCCCTGGGACCCCCCCTACAGTACATAGCATGTGTGTCACACCTGGACACAATGGCAGAAGTCACAGTCACAAAAAAGGGACACAGTCTGTGCCAGTGGACACTGAACTCACCTGATAACCTGGTCGCCCATACAGCATGGGGTACCGTGGGAGGATCACATCCACCAAAGCCATGTTCTCCTCCAGGGTGAATGGCTGTGACCTCTCCACAGCCCTTGACATGGTTCCAGGGAATCAGTAGCAGCAGCTGGGTCGTGGAATACAGAGATGTGCAGGCAAGTGCTCCCTCATGGGACCTGGCTGCCTTATATCTGCCTTGCTGGCCCATCTCATGCACAGGAGTACAGAGTGATTGGTCACTCACATATGCATCCTATGTTTCCTCCAATCCCTTCAAACCTAGCAGTCTGTGGGTTCTCAATCTGTTTTTTTCTCCTGCATGATGTCAGCCCCAAAAACACATTGCAACAAAGTAGATTCATTCCAACTGACTTCTGCTGTGCACCTTCCTGAACAAAATCAAAATTTGAACTTGGTCTCCATGACAACCAGCATGTATGTAGGCCTTAATACTTGTCCCTCATGTGTCCCCTATGTAATTTGGAGCTTCACACATAGGTACGGTGCGTTCCGGGGCCCTAGGGCACCCCAAATGCATAGCAACGGCCCGTACACGCGTGCCTACGTTCACTATCACTATGGGTGTCCTCGCGTATGCGTACACGTAGTTGTACGGGCCGTACACACGCCTGTACTCTCCCTATCACTATGGGTGTCCTCGCGTATGCGTACTCGTAGTGCTACGGGCCGTACACACGCCTGTACGCTCACTATCACTACGTGTACGCATACGCGAGGACACCCATAGTGATAGGGAGAGTACAGGCGTGTGTACGGCCCGTACAACTACGTGTACGCATACGCGAGGACACCCATAGTGATAGGGAGAGTACAGGCGTGTGTACGGCCCGTACAACTACGTGTACGCATACGCGAGGACACCCATAGTGATAGGGAGAGTACAGGCGTGTGTACGGCCCGTACAACTACGTGTAGGCATACGCGAGGACACCCATAGTGATATGGAGAGTACAGGCGTGTGTACGGCCCGTACCACTATGGGTGTTCTTGCGTATGCGTACTCGTAGTTGTACGGGCTGTACACACGCCTGTACGCTCACTATCACTACGTGTACGCATACGCGAGGACACCCATAGTGATAGGGAGAGTACAGGCGTGTGTACGGCCCGTACCACTATGGGTGTTCTTGCGTATGCGTACTCGTAGTTGTACGGGCCGTACACACGCCTGTACGCTCACTATCACTACGTGTACGCATACGCGAGGACACCCATAGTGATAGGAAGAGTACAGGCGTGTGTACGGCCCGTACCACTATGGGTGTTCTTGCGTATGCGTACTCGTAGTGGTACGGACCGTACACATGCCTGTACGCTCGCCATCACGATGGGTACACATACGGCAGCACTCCCATAGTGATATGGGAACGTACACAGGCCCTCTTAGCAGCAGTACAGCGGTTTTCACACATCACAGTGGTGACAGGCAGCACACAGGAAGGAATAGGGCGGACATACTTGTCCATGGATGGACATACTTGTCCATGAATGGACATCAAGGCATTGTCTGTGCATTACTACATGTGTGGGGCACAGGTGTGACAGGCTGTGATGTGGCACATTACTCCTGAGTCGAGAAGGCACCAGATGTATGATGAGATGTGTACAGATGTAATGTGTGACGGTGCAATGTGTGCCAGGCATGCCCTTGACTCCTTGGACATGTGTGCATGTCGTACTGCACACTTGGGATGACCGACACTGGCATGGCACGGACACCAACACACGGAAGTGTCCCCTGATGCCCGTTACAGGGGTTACCACACCTGACTTGTCACTAGCCACGGTGCACGATGTGACTATGTCATGTATGTGTGGGGGCTTCCCATTTGGTTGATGTTGGAGCACCCTCAAAAGCTGCAGCTGTTGCAGCAACCAACATGTGTCTGTGTGTAGATTGACATTGCACACTGTTCCGCACACCATGCCACATGTGGTTTCGGATGTGAGGTGCGCATGTATGCATGGGACACGGAGTCGCGTGACAAGGACATGTCTGCATCCTCTCAATGAATGTGTGGTGAGTCATGACATGTGCACCTTCATGGCAAGGTGTGTGGGCTGTCCTAGTGTAATGTCATGTGACCTGTGGCTCTAGTGTTCCGCTACCAGTCTCTGCAATCGGCCTCCTACTTCTGCTGATGTGTGGGTGTATGTCACTCCTGTCTTGCGTCTGGCTGTTCACTTGCACTGGGACACAGCTAATCCCATGGCATGGCATGGGGAGGTTCTCAATCTCCGTGTGTAGCTGGGTCTTGGTAGGAGTCTCACCTGGCAGGCATACGTGTCCAGGGCATGTGGCACATACCTCACTCTGTATGTAGCATATGTGTATAGACAGAATAACATGTGCTCAGTACAAATGATTTGTTGTTGTGGTGCACTCACTCTTCCTTGTCACTTCCAAATTACTGCAGAGCGCCGCCTCTTCCCCGAGCAATGCCGGACTTGGCTGCCATGCGGGAGAATGATCGGATCCGGTGCTACCGCTTCCCACGACGGTTGATTCTGGAGTTGACGGCGAGACTGGCACCACACCTGCAACCGCTGCACAGGTATCCTACGGCACTGACACCCAAGCTGAAGGTAATGGCAGCCCTACATTTTCTAGCCACGGGTACCTTTCAAAATACCATAGCTCATGTTGGTGGCATGTCCCAGAGCATGTTCTGCCGTGTGCTGCATGATTTCTTAGAGGCCATGTTGATTCACCTGGATGACTTCATCAAGTTCTCAACCCCTGAACAGATGACTGGGGTCAAGCGTGGATTCTATGCCCTGGGAGGGATGCCCCATGTCATTGGGTCCATAGATGGGACACATGTAGCTTTGGTACCACCACACGCACGGGAGGTAGCGTACCACAATCGGAAGCACTACCACTCCATCAATGCCCTTGTGGTGTGTCTGTCCAACATGGTGATTTCACATGTCTGTGCTCGTTTTCCAGGATCTGCACACGATGCCTACATCATGAGGCGTAGCAGGATGCCTGAAATGATGATGCAGCTGCGCAACGAACGAGCATGTGTTGTTGGTGGGTACAGTCTGTCTGTCCTGTATTTTGCATAGCCTACCAGCACGACCGCTTCACCACTTCTAACGATGTCCATGTGCTTCCCATGTAGGGGACGCTGGCTATCCCAACATGCCATGGCTGCTCACACCTCTCCGCAACCCCATCACGCCGGCCCAGCTCCGCTACAACACCTCCCATGGCCGGACAAGGCGAGTGATAGAGAGGACGTTTGGCCTGCTGAAGAGCCGATTTCGGTGCCTCCACAAGACCGGCGGCGTGCTCCCATATGCCCCTGCGAAGGTCTGCAAAATCTTCATGGTCTGCTGCATGCTGCACAACATGGCAGTTGAGAAAGCTGTGCCACTCATCCTGGATCAACATGACGAGGACCATCCACCCGTGGAGGACGAAGGGCTTGGCAATGGGGCTAGTGATGTGGAGGATGTGGAGCCGCAAGAGGACATCCGGACTCGGCTCATACGCGACTTCTTTGCTTAGTGGTGAGTACCAGTGTCTGAGTGTGCACGCATTGGTCCCCGTGTGGCATGTGTTGTGATGTGTGTCTCCACCTGCATGTATGGCACGTGAGTCAGAGGTGTGTGTCGGTGTGTCACTGGAGTGATGGTGCCAGTGATGGTTGTATTTCCCCAGTCATAATTGTGACCTAGCATGTTGTCATCCATACATGTGTCGAGTAAATGCACATGCAAGTGGCTGTGCTTTTTGTGGCTGACTTCTTGTGTGTCTCTCTTCCCCAGGTACTTGCGCATGCCGTCTGCTGCTTGCATTGTTGTGGCACTGCTATTCCTCATGGACACGTCATCGTGTGCTGACTCAGCGTTACAGGCACGGACACGTTTGGAAGTCTCCATAGGGTAAGGGATGCATCAGGGGTGTATTGGGTGTGGCAGTTGTTCACGATGTATGCACACTGCCCCTGTCGATGTTTGGTTCCTCTGCAGGCATGTAGCATCACCATGGTACACATAACATGCAGCTGGGTACACCTGAATAGATGGTCAGACTTGTTGACAGTCATCAGTGATGGGATAGTGGATTGTGATGATGGCATCAATGTGTGTAACACTGCCCTCGGTCACATACGGTTTGCATTGGCTTGACATGGTGTGGGACTTCTACATCAGCGGATCTATGGTGTATGGCAGGATCTCCGTGAGCAGCTGTGGGTGTTTAGCTGTTGGCCGACAATTGTGTGCCAGTTCCATGGCTATCACGCATTTGTGCTGCAGAAGGGGGGTGCCAGTGTTGGACCCACATGTTACTCCACATGAGGTGTTCATGTGTACTTCAAGTTGCCTCTGCAATACCGAAAACATGACTAATAAAGGTGTCCCTATGCCTCCAAGGTGCCTCTTCTCAGTCAATGCTGGTGTGTTGCCACGGTGCATCCAGCATGTTTGGCATGGTTTCCCCTGATAGAGGCTATGTGTCTATGTGTTGAGTAGCAAGATGCAAGCTGTGTGTGTGGGCTGAGACTGTGTATTATCCATGATGTCCATGACTGTGTGGGTATTGTGACATGTGCCATCCCCATGCATCCAACGTTGGCCAGGCCCCCATTCTCTGCATCCACCAGACTCAAGCTTGCAGGACATGGTTCTGCCACCTGTCTACACATACCTGGGTGCCCCCCAGGACACTGGACTGGATCCCTGACCTCTGCGCATGACTGTTGCTGTACTCAATGTGTCTGTCAGCACGGTTGTTCGGCCACCCCCTCAGCTGGTTGGGCCCATCACGGGTGTGTGTGGTGCTCCATGTCTGTCTTGGCTAACACACTGTGGCCCGTGTGTCCTGTGCCAGACTCAGGCCCCAGGGTGTGGATGGTTGAAGTCAAAAGAGAACTCTGGCATGTTTAGACTTTACAAGACACATGTAAGGTAATAATGCAACCAGCAGGCATCTTCTCTTCATGGTGTGAATTTTTATTGGGGGGGGGGGGAATCCAAAGTTCAGTAGGGGAGTTGGTGTCCTTGCCATTGGAAGTCCTCAGAGTCCATGCCACAGTCTTTGTCTACATTGGTCAGACAGTGACCAGCAAGGCCATGTGGCAGAGAATGTCTCTTGATGCTGTGATGCTGTTGCTCCAGTGGGCCAGGTGCCAGGCCAGGTGTCCTGGGAGATGGTGATGTTGCGCCAACCCTCACGGTCTTTTCCATGGACGACCCGCCCTCCTGCGGGGACCCTCAGAAGCAGGCCGTGACGACGTCTGGGATGCTCCATCGGATGTTTCCTCCTCCTCCTGATCCCTCCCTGTGGGTGGTGATGTTCTCCGCCTTCTGGCACAGGAAGGGTCGGCCATGTTGTCGGCCATCCGACGGAGTGTATCGTGAATTCCCGTGTACGCCGTCACGAGCTCAGCCTGTCCGTCCTCCATCCTCCGTTGGTGTTGCAGTAGACAGGCATGTAGCTCCGCATGTTGCTGGGCCTGCTGGGTCTTGATCCCCTCGAGGACGGACACAACCTGGGCCAGGCCCGTGGTGTCCTGCCGGTATGTGTCCAGGATGTTTCGGACATGGGAATACATCGGTTCCGCAGCCAACTGGTCAGGCTGGCGCCTCCGCCGTCCTCCACTCCCACCACCCCTGCCCACTTGCACCTGGCCTGCCCTTGTGGGCACATCGGGTCTCCGGGACCCCTGAGGGGTGGCATTTGCGTTGTCGTCTGCCTCCTCCTGGGTGCCCGGGACACCGTGTCCCTCCTGGCCAGCCTGGCTGCTTTGTGGTGGTGGGGCAGGGATCCTGGGTGTCTCCTGGGATGTGGCAGGAGTGGGGGTGGTGGTTGGCCCCGTTGTACCTGACGCAGGTGCTGCAGGTGGTTGGACACCAGAGGGGCCAGGTTGGTCGGGGTCGTCCACAGAGTAGTGAGAGTCGTCGCTGCCGGTGGGATCGGCCTCCCGCAGATCCGGGTCCTGTGAGTCTTCCCCCCCAGTGTTGGGGGGTGAACCACGAAGTTGACCTGTGTGTGAGAGAGACAACGTTAATTTTGGTCCATGCAACATCCATGTTTCATCAGTTTCAACGTTGGCACATTTCCTCTTGGAATTAGGATCTGTCTTGCATTCCACTCACAGTGCACTTGTGCATGGGTGTGTCCCTTGTGCACCACTTTGGCCCCTTTAACTATGTGTGGCACAGTCTTACTTGCTGCGTCAAGTGTGACTGCAGTCAGCAGTGGAGTGGGCAGATGTGGCGAGCCATGCATTGGCGCCTTCCGTGTAGCACTGTACATGTGCACATGGAGTGGATCCACACACTTATATAATGCAGGTAGCTGTCGTTGTGCTCGTGAACAGGTTGTGAGATGGCCCTGTGTTTGGCCATGGAGAAGAGGGGGGGGTTCTGGCACTGGCCACCCTTGGCTACATGCACGCAGTCTACCTGCTGACGAGCAGACATTCCCACACACCACACGGCTGATTTGCTCTCCCTGTGTCTCCTTCCCTCTCTGTCCCCCTCTCCCTCCCTCCGTGTGTCAGCCTCCTCCCTCTGTCCGTCTCCCTCCCACTCTGTCCCCCTCTCCCTCCCTCCGTGTGTCAGCCTCCTCCCTCTGTCCGTCTCCCTGTGTCTCCCTCCCTCTCTGTCCCCCTCTCCCTCCCTCTCTGTCCCCCTCTCCCTCCCTCCGTGTGTCAGCCTCCTCCCTCTGTCCGTGTCCCTGTGTCTCCCTCCCTCTCTGTCCCCCTCTCCCTCCCTCCGTGTGTCAGCCTCCTCCCTCTGTCCGTCTCCCTGTGTCTCCCTCCCTCTCTGTGTGGTTGAGTCATGCGATAGCTTGGGGTGGTTGCGTGCCTGTTAGTGATTTTGGTTGTGGATGACGTTCCCCCCATGTGAGGTGCGTTGTTTGTGTACTCACCCGGGTCTCGGAGTCCTCCTAATCCTTCGACTGCCTCCACCGGCTGTATGGCCATCACCCTCTCTTCCCAGGGCTGGTAGTGTACGGGTCTGCAGGAGGGCCCTCCTCCAGTGGCGTTGGCCTGGTTGTGTTCCTCCAGCATCTTGGCTCGGACCCTCCTCCGCAGATCGTACCACCTGGCTTGGCATTCATGCCTGGTCCTTCTGGTGTCCGCAACAGCATTCACAGCATCGACGATGGTCTGCCACATGGCTGTTTTTGCTGCAATGCTGGTCTGTCTGACCAATGTTCCAAAGAGCTGTGGCTCGACTCTGAGGATTTCATCAACAAGGACCTCCAACTCTCGGTTACTGAACTTTGGATTCTTGTTAGTGGGCATGGTGAGGGGTGTGGGTGTGGATGGTGGGGGGGGTGTGTGGATGGTTGTGGGTGTGTGGGTGTGGTTGTGCAGGTGTGTGTGTGTGTGTGAATGTGATGAGGGGGTGTTTGTGAAGGTGGTTGTGTGAAGGTGTGCAAGTGTAAGGTGTGGTGAAGCTTGTAGTATGGTTCTGTGGTGTCTGGCAGCAGTGAGTCTGTTGCAAAGGCTCATGGTTTGTGTGTGTGGGCCCTTTTTATTGGTCCATTGGTGGGTGTGGCTGTGTTTGAAGTTTGGGTGGGTGTGTTATAAGGAGTGATGGTGTTTTGGGCCTCTGTTTGTTTTTGGCAGTTGCAGGTCAGTGAATGTGTTTTTTTAGTGTTTGTTGGCCATGTTTAGTGGCTTTGTGCCATTCGAATAGTGTATTCTTGTGTTGTTTTGTTTTGTCCTGGTTGTGTACGTGCGTTTTGAGCGTGTGTACGGTGTGTACATGGGCCATTTGGTTGTACGGTGCTGTCCTTGTGTGTGGCTTGGTACGACTCGTACATGCGGTTGTGATGTTGGGGCCTGGGGTGCGCTCCGTACTTAGGAGGTTGTGGTGGGGGTGCGACTCTGACGTACACGGGTGTACATACAGGGGGGTAGGACACGTACAGGGGTGGGGGTATGACGCGAACGTACTGGGGTGTACATACACGGGTGGTACGACACGTACAGGGGTGGGGGTACGACGCGAACGTACTGGGGTGTACATACACGGGGGTAGGACACGTACAGGGGTGGGGGTACGACGCGAACGTACTGGGGTGTACATACACGGTGGTATGACACGTACAGGGGTGGGGGTACGACGCGAACGTACTGGGGTGTACATGCACGGGGGTAGGACACGTACAGGGGTGGAGGTACGACTCGGACATACAGGGGTGTACATGCAAGAGGGTAGGACACGTACAGGGGTGGGGGTACGACGCGAACGTACTGGGGTGTACATACACGGGGTACGACACGTACACGGGTGGGGGTACGACGCGAACGTACTGGGGTGTACATGCACTGTGGTACGACACGTACAGGGGTGGGGGTACGACTCGAACGTACTGGGATGTACATACACGGTGGTACGACACGTACAGGGGTGGGGGTACGACTCGGACGTACAGGGGTGTACATGCACGGGGGTAGGACACGTACAGGGGTGGGGGTACGACTCGGATGTACAGGGGTGTACATGCACGGGGGTAGGACACGTACAGGGGTGGGGGTACGACGCGAACGTACTGGGGTGTACATACACAGGGCTACGACATGTACACGGGTGGGGGTACGACGCGAACGTACTGGGGTGTACATGCACGGTGGTACGACACGTACAGGGGTGGGGGTACGACTCGAACGTACTGGGGTGTACATACACGGTGGTACGACACGTACAGCGGTGGGGGTATGACTCGGACGTACAGGGGTGTACATGCAAGGGGGTACGACACGTACAGGGGTGGGGGTACGACGCAAACGTACTGGGGTGTACATACACAGGGGTACGACATGTACACGGGTGGGGGTACGACGCGAACGTACTGGGGTGTACATGCACGGTGGTACGACACGTACAGGGGTGGGGGTACGACTCGAACGTACTGGGGTGTACATACACGGTGGTACGACACGTACAGGGGTGGGGGTACGACTCGGACATACAGGGGTGTACATGCAAGGGGGTAGGACACGTACAGGGGTGGGGGTACGACGCGAACGTACTGGGGTGTACATACACGGTGGTACGACACGTACAGGGGTGGGGGTACGACGCGAACGTACAGGGGTGTACATACACGGGGGAAGGACACGTACAGGGGTGGGGGTACGACTCGGACGTACAGGGGTGTACATACACGGGTGGGGGTTCGACACATACACAGGTGTACATACAGGGGGGGGTGTGTACATTAACGGGGAGTGCGACTCAAACGTATGGGTGCTGGGGGGAGTGTTGGGCGCGTATGCGGGGACATGTCTCCATGGTTGCAATGGGAGTTCGGTGCGGACGGTGTTTTTACCATACGGTTGTGAGATCGGACGCACGGGTTGGATCGTGATTCCTCGGTCGGACTTGACTTTTCACATTTGTAAGGTAAATCGTCCGAGGACGTGTCGGACACATTTTCCGACCCGAGGACGTGTGGGGAAATATTCCGACTGCGGTTCGTATGGACTTTTTACCATGCGAATCGTGATTGCCAGTTTGTACGGCACTTGTACGATTCGTACGGTAAAAAGACCGGATACGAGTCGTACGGGGAATTTTTTTGCCGGATCGTAATTGGCACCCTGGTCTATTATTCCTAGACCTCTGGAAAGGTTTAGTGACTGTCTCTTTCTTACTACTGAATGGACATTATCTCCCAAAACACTCCGCAGTATCACATGTGAACTTGGTCCTTAAACCACATACATCGTCTGATCGTGAACAAAGAGACCTGTCCTTTGTGAACATTACAGCAGTTCCCATTCCTGAGAGAATAGTTTAGGATAGGGTTTTATATGATGTATTTGGTCCCACTGAACCTTTTTAAAATACCACATGTATTTAGAATTTCTTTGAATGATAATATCACCTCCAGTACATACTCTGCGATTGGGACTTTGTAACTGTAAATAGTATGCTGCATGATTTAGAATAATCTGCTGCATACTCCAAAAATGAAATCTATGATGATACATCTAATTTTGATACCGTGTATTGTTACCAACATTATGGTCATCATTTATTTGCATAAAGCAAATACGCCACGTAATGTTTTCACATACCACCAAAGGGAACATTGCCCAAAACCACTGAAAGGTAGTTCACAAACATTTTCACAGAAGTTTGCTTATTTTTCTGGGTTAAACACATCAGAACCACGCTCTATTATTATAGGCTTGCACCTATATCTGCAAAGAAAAATATGCTCACTAAGATGAAACAGATATACTCAGCTTCCTTTATTTCTTAACTGTCTGAACAGTGTTTCGACTTATGGAAAGACACTATGGACACAAAATCAGTCTGGAGGACTAAAGAATGGCAGGTTCAGGGAATTGAGGCACTATTTAGAGCATGCCTCATACCACAGCAAATTATCTTTCTGAACGACACTGTGCATCAGACTTCCTGTTTTGGGTTAGCCCTGCGAATGGGCCCGTTTGCGACCAGTAATTAGCTTTATGCATGTGCCCATTAGAGAGCTTTTTACATATTGAAAAGACATAAAGTTTTTATTAGCAGTTTTAATAACATTTTTTATATTTTCAGTGTTTGTAGATATGTTTACACTGCAATGTTTTTTATCCCTGATCATAAGGACATTCCTTTTTGGAATATATATATCGTCCAGTCAGATGAGGAGTGGGTGTTATGATTCGCAATGTACCCCAATATAGGACTGGGTAGTCTCCTAACCTTTCACCTATATTTACCCTGCCATTGTACCAGATAACGGTCTTGGTGCTGACCTTTTACCTAGTCAGGTGCTGCATAAATGTTGTGTAGTTTTCTCCAAAAACTAGCCTCATTTATTATGTATGAGGATTTTCAGAATCACAGCAGGATCACCGTCTTCTGCATAATAACTGTGTATAAGGTTCATCACTATTGTCATCCTTCGCTGACATGACACAACAAGGTAGAATCCCTGAGGGTACCCTTTGGGTATATAAACACCACATCTTCACTGAGCCAGGCAGAAGAGAACGGCTTCCATGCCGACACAAGATGCTGAGGTCTCTGCATGCAGATACTCCAGTGGTAAACAGACATAATATCGAATTCAAAATATCGACAGGACAGAATATCGAGTTTTTAATAAAGAATGGACAGAATATCGAATTGCCAAAATATAGTGGTGAAGAATATCGAAAATCAGGTAAGAAATAAAATATCGATTTAAATAATATAGAAGTAAGTAATATCGACAGTCATAATATAGTTGTTGAAAATATCGATTTTTTTTATAGTGTTTTAAGTGTTAGTATATGTGTTAAAAGCATATATAAATTTTGGAATGTATGTTTGAATATTTTTAAAGTAATGAATTTTATGTTATTTAATTTTTGTGTAATTTAATTCCGTAGCGGGTTGTGGGTTTATAGGGGATTAGGGTAGGAAGTAATAATTTTTAGGAATTATTAATTATTTTTTATTTAATTTTGCGTTTTACTTCTGTAGCGGGTTGTGGGTTTATAGGGGAATAGGGTGGGAAGTAATTTAATTGTTATTAGGTAATTATTAATTGGTATTGAACATTAATTGGTTGTTGATTAATTATTAATTGGCAAATAATTTGTATTAATTGGTAATAAATTAGTATTAATTGTTTAATTGATAATTATGTTAATTGTATTAATTTATTATTGGTAGCGGGTTGTGGGTTTATAGGGGAATATGGTGGGAATTAATTTAATTGTAAATAATTAATGATTTAAATAATTTTTGTATATTGTTAATTAATTTATTCTTAATTAATTATTAATTGGTATTAATTTTATTTATTAATTTTTGGTATTGAAAATTAATTGGTTGTTAATTAATTATTAATATGTTATTAATTAAAAAAACATTGGTGTTTATAATAAATTAATTATTAATTATTGTGTGATTGGTAATTAATTGTAATATTTTTATTTGGTATTTATAATGTATTTATTTTTAATAAAATATTAAATTATTATTTTCCATACTATTGCACTCTCTGGAGTGGGAATAGTAATTTTTACCCCTACGCTATCCAACGCTTACCCTACAGTTGCACTCACTGGAGTGGGAATAGTCATTTTTACCCCTACGCTATCCAACGCTTTCCCTACTGTTGCACTCTTTGGAGTGGGAATAGTAATTTTTACACCTACGCTATCCAACGCTTTCCCTACTGTTGCACTCTCTGGAGTGGGAATAGTAATTTTTACCCCAACGCTATCCAACGCTTTCTCTACTGTTGCACTCTTTGGAGTGGGAATAGTAATTTTTACCCCTACGCCATCTGACGTTTTCCCTACTGTTGCACTCACTGGAGGGGGAATAGTAAATTTTGCCCTCCCGCTATCCAACGATTTCCCTACTGTTGCACTCTCTGAAGTGGGAATAGTAATTTTTACCCCTACACTATCCAACGCTTTCCCTACTGTTGCACTCTCTGGAGTGGGAATAGTAATTTTTAGCCCTACTCTATCCAACGCTTTCCCTACTGTTGCACTCTTTGGAGTGGGAATAGTAATTTCTACCCCTACGCTATCCAATGCTTTCCCTACTGTTGAACTCACTGGAGTGGGAATAGAAATTGTACCCTCCCGCAATCCAACGCTTTCCCTACTGTTGCACTCTCTGGAGTGGGAATAGTGATTTTTACCCTACCGCTATCCAACGTTTTCCCTACTATTGCACTTACTGGAGTGGTAATAGTAAATTTTACCCGCCCGCTATCCTACGCACAAAATATTGCATTTTTGTAATAAATATTACGTTAATATATATGTATTATTATTATTTTTTACTTACATTAATTATTTATTAACTTTAAACTAATTTAAGTATTTTTAAGTATGTTTCAGTTAATTATATGTTTTATTTCATTATTTTTAGATTAATATTAAGACATTTAAAAAAATTCGATATTGTGACTAACTATATTTTTTACAACGATATTTAGGATTCTATATTTTTGTACTTACCTGTTTGGAGATAGGGCTGCGATATTTTGGCATTCTATATTTTTCCTTCGATATATTGGCAATTCGATATTCTTCTTCTCGATATTTCATCAGTGATCCACTCCAGTACACAGTAGTCTGACATCCCTCGTAGGGTGTCCAACTCGCGACGGGGTCCTTCACTCTCTCACATCAGGTAATGGGGTTGGCTCTATCCTGGGTCATTCTTGGCTATACACCTACATACTTGTTAGGTACACTTAGATACATCTAGTTAGGGTTAGCATTGTAGGAGTGCGCATTATTACTGCCATGTATTTATATGCCTGCGTATATTCATTGTTTTAGCACTATGGTAGAGTTCCACCATCTATTTACTCTGTGCTTATAACCGTATATATCTGTTTCTGTCTCATGGCTGTTGCAGCACACGTATTTTACACTAGAATGACGCTGGTTCAATAAATACTTATTGAAAATGTTCCCCTCATTTATTCTGTGTATCTCTCTGAGACAAATTGAGCACGAGTGACTGAGCGAAAAGTACTGTACTGTTTTCATGATCCCTGAGGAGTCAGTGTTGTCATGTTCAATAGTTGCCAGAAACGATTCACTCCTTGGTAAGAGGGGTATATAGTGGCACAGTGAGCTAGCTGGTATAAAGGCAAACATATCCGGTGGGGGTGTCTGGAATCAGTCTTGACATAAATCCCACAGTTTATGTTGTTGTCTAAATGCACAGATCCTATAAAGATTTATAGGAACTACGCAACAGTAAAGCACATTTCCCTGCTCCCCATGCCTGTAACACAAGATTCAGCACTCCACATTCCGAAAATCACATGTCCCAGACATCTTCCACACAGCCTACAATACAGATCACAAATTGTAACATGTCACCTGTTTCCCTCACATCAGCACACTTTTCTTCGATTGCATATCTGTAGCAGATACCACATCCCAGCTGCCACATCTGCAACAAAGCACATTTCTGCCTACCCACATCTGTAACACAGCACATATCCACACTCAAAGAAGTTTTAGAGTGCCCACCTCAGCCCAGGTCATTAGAGATACTGTTTATAATTCTGGACATTTTTGTGATAAACTAATGCATACTGGGTGCTGTAGTGTTTTTCATTTGAACTAATTACATTAAAACACCTGAAAATTACTATTTGAGGTGAGTGGTGTGTTCACCATATTTGTATCAGCAGGTCTTCCTACTCGCCACCATCTGTACATAGCACACAACCCTTTTTTCTTGCATCTTTGACATAGACAATGCCTCTGCTCGCCTGTATCGTTAGTACAGCCCATGTTTTTGTAGTAACACAGCTTCACCGCGTTTGTAACAGAATGAATTGCTCATGGATCTAGGGGCATATTTACAAGACAATGGGGCAGCGCGGTGCTGCAAGCAATTTTGCTGCGCCTAGCTGCATCATTGGCTAAGTGCAGGAATGCACCGCATTTACTAGAATACGGTGCATTCCTGTATTGCACCAGCACACCATCAGCAGCCGTGCGCCAACGTAGACACCAGCGGTGGCTCCTCTGCTATGGCGGAAGAGGATCGCCCCCCATGCCAGAAGCCAAAAAAATGAAAAATAAAATGATAATAAACCATTGTTTATTTTAATTATATTTTTACTCCTGGTGCCAAGGCTTCGGGTGGGGCCAGGGAGATGACAGGCACGACGGGGAGTGTTTTGCACTGTTATCAGTGCGCATAACAGTTTGACCAGCCGTCTCAGGGCAGCCAAACCATCATGCACACTGAAGCCCCCTCCAACCCGAGCTGCGTTGACGGGTTGGAGAGAGCAGGCACAGGCTCCCAGTCTAACTGGGAGCGCAAATTGATGACGCTCAGGCCAATCTTGATGCTGCTCTCATGCTGCCAGTGGCATTAAAGCAGCATCAGGATTGGCCGCAATGGACTCTGGGAGCCTGTGCCTGCAGTGCAGAGGAGCGCGCAGAGAAAGAGGAAAACACGAGGAGAAATAATAGTATTTCTCCTCGTTGCACCACCCTAACGCCTCCCCTAGGGAGGCGTACGTTTTTGGTGCTGCCTCAGATTAACTATCACTTGCAAATCTGGGACAGTGTCAAAAGGCATGGGTGTTGCTGCGAACCCCCACAGCAATACCCATTGCATGCTCCTTTAACTCAGAAAACTGTGTCAAAGGGAATGGTTTTACGAGGCTGAGTTAAGCCATGCTAAGTGGCTTAGCTCTGCCTTGTAAATAGGAATCAGGACACAGCGCCACCGGAGAATCACAAAAAGTGATGCTCCGGTGGCACAGGGGCCTTGTAAATGAGGCCTCCAGATCACAGCATATAGCCATGACACGCAAATCTGTTACACTGAACATGCCTCTGCCCCCTGTGTCTGTAACAAGATACATGGTCTTGTTACTCACATCTGTAACACAGCAAGTATCCCAGAACCCACACATCTATAACATGGAACATGTCTTATACTTTCTACATTTGAAACCCACCACATTTCCTTAACCCACTCTCTCCTTTCCGCCACCAGAACCCCGTAGTAGCAAGCACATAGCCCACATTTAAAAACATCCACGTCACAACAGAACAAAAGAAAACAAGCACATTGGAGAAATACAGAGATAAAAGAGATAAAACAACAGATTAGATAACTGCAGTGTACCTGGCTCAAAAAAAACGCCAAACAAGACAAACTTTGCCTACAGAAAATTAACAGATTGTATGTCGGCTATCAAAAGAGTGAAGAAGATATACTATTGAGACAGAACTCAAAATGCTAAATGTGCAAATAAGGAATTCTATAAAATTCACAATAAATTCCATAAACCAAATTGCCTAGAAGCAGGTCATCCCATTACGCAAGTGTTCACAGACAAACTGACAAATCATTATGCAGACAAAGCAGACACGTTGGACTCATACTTAAAACAGAGACAAAACATCAGCACTAACCCTTTTACGGAGCTACAATTCAAGAATACTCTAACCCAGCCTCTCCGTTCCTTCCAACACATTTCACACAATGAATTTATGGACCTGGTCAAAGCAAGCAGGCCTACCAGCAGCCCTTCTGATCCATGTCCACCGCAAACCTTCATGACAATTCTTCTAACAACCTCTGCTGCCACTCCAGTAAGGACAATCATCAACAACTCCTTAACTACTGGACTATTTTCAGAAGAACTCAAAAAGTCATACATATGCCCATTACTAAAGAAAACAAACTTGAACCAGCTGAACCCTGAGAACTACAGACCGATTTCAAATGGATCTTTCCTGGGCAAACTGATGGGAAGAGCAGCTTTCGCCCAGACGTCACAATTAATTGAAGAGAATTCCATACTTTCAGACTTCCACACGGAATTCCGTCCAGGAAGAGGCACAGAATCTGCCTTCCTTGCCATCTGGAATGACCTGAAGAACACAGTTGACTGCAACAGGGTTGCTGTGCTACTGCTCTTGGACCTCTGGGCTGCCTTTGACACAGTTGACCATGACACTCTGATACAAAGACTCCACGAAGCCTGCATAGAGGGGACTGCTCGAGACTAGATCGCGTCCTACCTTTGCAACAGAACTAATGTCCTCCATACCCCACCTTTCTCGTCCAAACCATACTTCACAAAAGCAGGGGTCCCTCAAGGGTCTATTACCTCAGCCATGCTTTTCAACATCTACATGAAGTCATTACCAGCACTGATCAATCAATTTCACCTCACGTGCTATAACTATGCAGATGACACGCAAATACTCCTTGAACTGCTATGCCCCAAAGATATTGGAAACTCGCCAATTTTCAGCTGTGGATCAATGGATGACGTGGAGCCATCGCAAACTGAATGCTTCCAAAACGGAAATACTAGCGTGTGGCAACTGAACCATTATGACCCATTCGTCATGTGGCCTTATGACCTGGGAACGCCTCCTAAAATATCGAAGGAAGTAAGAAACCTCGGATGGCCATGGACTCCAAGCTATTGATGAATGCCCATGTGGACAAACTAGCAAGATCAAGCTTTGTTACTATAAAAACTCTGCAACAAATCTTCCCCCATTTGGGATTCCCACACAAGGTCAAGCCTAAAATCTCCCTTGTTTTGTCCAAACTCGACTACGCCAATCTCCTCTACCATGGATCACCTTTAACAACCATCAAAAGACTACAACTGATTCCGAACTCGGCTGCCAGACTACTCTTACGTATAAAAGCGCGAGACCACATCCCACCTGCCTTGAAAGCACTGCATTGGTTACCGGTTGCCAGAAGATCCACGTTCAAGCTGCTTTGTATCACTCACAAAGCTATACATGGAACAGGACCACTCTTCATCAGGAATACAATCAGCAAACACATTCAACAAAGGAACCTCCGCTCTAGAGTGGCACCTCGCCTCAAAATCCCAAGATACAAGAAAAAAACAATTAGTGGCACATCATTCTTTGTTCAAGCAGCCAAACTGTGGAACTCTTTACCCCCCCCCCCAACATAAGATCCACAGATAACCACCTTATCTTAAGAAAACTACTCAAGAATTGGCTCTTCCCCACATAACCACCATGCGCAAACAGAAAAATATACAGCATATCTCTCTGTATATAATCATTTATTTGTACTTTAGATATGTACCTATATATGTGTATAAATGTGTATAAATGTGTAGATTACTGATGTTTTTAAAAATTATTGTATATAGACTTCCATTAGTTCTGCTTAACAAATGTATGTATTACTGATAGCTACATTATTCTGTTTTTAACATGCATATAAGTGACTGTATAAATAACTAAATCTTTTTATCCTAACTATTTATCTACAATTGCTTCACTATTGATCAACAAAACAAATATATATGTATATAAAAATAAATAAAAATAATTTAAAGAGTACAACACATGAAAGCCAGAGTTTATTTAGTGCATCTTTAATCTACATATACTACCTTCCTTTATGCATCTATATACCTTCCATGTACTTATGGATTTATATCTTTATTACTTTTGAATCTATATATTTATTACTTTTGCTTATTTATTGCTTTTCTTCTAACTCAGCATATCCAATTCACTACCCTATCTTCACCCTATACCACTCTCAAAATAGCCTCCAGCTCAACTCTCTGACTCATCTCAGACCTCTTTCTACTACTCTTTCCAATGCACTAGCCTATTTCTCACCCTATACCTCTATCAATATTTCTCAATATATCAATATATCTTTCATATTTGTACTATACTAATTCACCACTAATCCTTTACGGGTTCCAGATTAGCGTGCTACTCGCCAATAAAGTGGTTCGACGCCTCCTCAGGGGTCGTAAGCGCTATATAAATGCAATTACAATACAATACAATACATCTGCTGCTTCGTCGTCACATCTGTGGCACAACATGTATTTGCTCCTTCAGATTTACAGCGGGGCACGTCCCACATCTATACACCGCACATGCCACTGTTCCTTCACCACCTACAACACACCACCTTTTCTGTGACTCAACACAATTCCTTCCTCCCCATCCATAACACAGCACACGCCTCTGCTTTCACACATCTAGAGCACGGCACATAAACGTGCTCCCCCAAAACTTGTCTAAACACAATTTCCAGTTCCTTTCACTCTAACATGACACATGCTCACACCCTACTCTTTTTGTAACACAACTTACCTGTCGGCTTCACTTCCCGTGCAACACAGCATTCTTTCCTGCTTTAACACAGCATGTGCCTTCCCCACACCTTGCACATTCCATGTATTCGCTACCTTACGTCTCTCTCACATCTGGCTGCTTCTACCTGCACATTTCCATACATCACACCCTTTTACTCCCTACTTGTTTAAGTCAGCGAGAACGCACCTGACCTGACCTGACCCCGTCTAACACTGGCAGACTTTAATGATCACCTGATTCCTGCCTGAGACCTCATCTCGCCTCTGCGTTAATCTCAGATTAATCATAAAAAAACGTTTAATAAATGCTACTCGCCTGAGCTGAGGCAGCAGGGCCAGGAACCAACTCCCCCAGCCGGTGCCTTTGCAATGCAGCAGAAATCGTGTTATGCTGCAGACAACCTCGAACGGCTTTCATTCAGCCGCTTATCATTATTATTAAGAATGCAAGTTCTGCTTATCAAACGAAAAGAGACTTTAACTCCATGCCTACCACTAAAGACGCGTTGAAAGTGTTATCAGGGCTCTACTCTCTCTAAACCTGACCCCTCGAGGAGTACCAGGGCTTCATTTGTGAATGAATGCCTGAGTGAGTGCTGGAGCCCAAAGAGTGCGTCACTTCCTCTGACAAGTGCCAGGGTTGGCCAATACCAAGGCTGGCTAGTCTTGATTCCAACTCAGGACTATTTCTTCCTGCACCAGACACGTCCTGTCTCCTTACCTCACTTACAGGTTCTTTGTCCTCACTGTTTTCTCCTTGAACACCATAACATTCGCCAATCACTTTGTCTCTTGGTGCTTTGTGAGGTTGTGAGCCATCCAACAGGGCGTTCTCTGCTGCGGCATTTTGTTTCTCAACCACATTGGTGTAGGTGGTGTCTCAGGAGCAGGTGGGCTGTCCTCACAGGGCTGTTGCTTAAAGATGGATGGGCTGTTGCGATCCTGCTGCCTTAACACTCTGACTGTCCCATGCTTAGTGGGTGGTCTCTGTGGCGATTCACCGTGGAGGGTCAGGTCTTGAAACCATCTCCCGAACCCATGTTTTCTATCACTGTGATGTCACAGGGGGTTGGGTCTTGTGCCTTTCCAAACGGCCTTGATAGTTTGGACTCACTCTTTGTTGTGTGATGTTGTGGATTTGTGTCTGGGTTGTGTTGTTTCTGATCTAAGGTCCAATGGAAGTAGGCCAGCCTGAGGTCTTGTTTCCTGCTTTCCTTGTACTCTAAGCAGGTCTGTTCCTATCTTGCACTTTTTCTGTGGCACATGGAATGAACCTTCTTGTGTTTTTGTCTCTGATGTTTGCTGGCCCAAGTCAGATTTTTTGTGCCTCAACAGAGTTGTTTTGCAGGTTCTCTGGTCCGCCATGGTTGTCTATGAGGTGCTGTGTCATCATGGCCACTTGTTCCCTGTTTCCTGATTCCCCCAGACATATAGAACAGAAAGGTAGACAGATCATCAGAGAGCCGCAAGGCGAGGAATAGCTCTGCTGTCTGTCACCAATGCAGGATAGCGCCGCTGTTTGTGAGGGGTGAGAGGCAGTTTAGCTGTCTAAGGTAGATGAGGGGTGGTATAAACGGGCTGAGCTGTCAGCCAGAAGAGTAAAGGATTGACAGCAAAGGAAGGGCAGCATGGCTGTCTTTGGTGAGTGAGGGATAGGCGTGCTGCCTGTGGCAAGCGAGGAGTGGCGTTGCTTTTCTCTGAAAGGTGATAGAAAGCTGTGCTGTTCAGCTGAGCGAGGAATGTCTCTGCGGTTAGTGACAAGTAGACATGCGGCCTGTGTCACCTGTCTCTGGACAAGTGACAGTCTATTACCTGCTTCCGCGCTGGTTGGCATTTTCACAGAGCTCTTCTCAGGGGGAGCTGCCAGGACACACCAGCCTAGTAGGGACTGCCGTCACTGATCAAAACATTAACCAGCAAGCACTGAAAGGCCTCACTCTACCTCGCGAACAGATCTTTTGATCTGCAGTGCACCGCGTTGCAGCCAGAGCTGAGGGGCTTCTGAGCTAGGTGATATTTGCTCATTTCCCTAAGAGATCGGATACTGTAGCAGAATATTACAAAGAAAACGATTTAAAGATAAATATGGAAAAAACAAAAGTGTTAGCCTTTGGAAATAAGTTGCCTCATTTTAATTGTTTTTTAAATAGATTAAAAATAGAGGAAGCTGGATGTTATAAATATTTGAGATTGCTTTTTTCTCCAAATTTAACCTGGCATGAACACACAAATTATTTAACTAGAGTGATTTTACAGTTAAGTTCCCTTGTGAAATTTAACTCGGTTAATGGTGGGCGCCACTTGCACCCTTTTTAAAGCGTCTTTGCACGAAACCTTCCTTTAGCACTCTAGGGATGAGAAATTCTAGGCATAGGAAAAAGTGAAGTAGCAACAAATGATGCCCAGACTCGTACTGCAAGCTAGCCTAGCTGATGAGGGGTGATACCCCGAAATCAGTCCTAGGATGCTTGTTTCCAGTCCAGGGAGGACCTGGCCTGTCAGTTTGGCTGACCTGTTCCCATGAGAGCAGGGTCAAGACTGATTTGCATATGGCAGGGTTTAAACTGGAATGAGAAGGGGAGTACAAAAACAATGGATTGAGGCCCAGATCTCGGTACTGGGGTGAATGTTTGACCTTGTTCATCATTCTGTCCATTAATCGGTTTTTTTGCATAGAAAAAAGTGAGGCATTAGATCTAGTTGGAAGGAGTTGCTTAAAGAGAATGTTAAATCTTCCCAGTGAGTCAATGATTCAAAGCATTCGTTATGCAATGAATGTATTATCTTGGTCAAATATGGGAGGGATACGTTTCAATAAAAAAAAAAAAGACACCATCAGTATACAATGGACTAATTCAACTATCCTGAATCTGTTGGCGAGAAGCACAATGTAGTGAGTCAAGGGTCCTTTTGAAATATCTAAAAGGTATTGAGGCATACTTTCTGTCCTCAGGGGTGATTGGTGGTTGGGGCCCATTTCTACCTAAAAAGGTAAAAAATTGAAGCATTAGCACTTTCACTTTAGACGCATAGGACAACTCTTACACAAAATTCCTCGATTAAGTTCATGTTGGATACTTTGAGCACGTCTGATGTGTTTCCCAGTCTTTTTTATTTGCCGGATCTTGTACTTTGACATTACATTTCATTGTATAGGTTAGGTTGTAGCCCCATTTGGGGGATCTATTGGATGTTTGAAATTGTTGTGTATGCCCTTCCAGGATGAAATGTACTATTACTCGCATTTTAATTGACCGATTATAGAAATTTAAAAAATCTCTGTTTTTAAAATATGGGGTTCATATGAGACATAATGCTATACATTTGTTGTATAGTATGCCATTTCTTGATGTTACAGTTGCATCAGGATATTTTCTTTAAATCTGTGTAAAATGTGGTTAATTTTGATGTGCTATGATGGGTAATTTTATTGAAGATTTATTGGGTGTTATGGCTTTATGGAAAAATCTTTTAATAAATATATTTTATTACTTACTTGCAAAGAAATTGGGCAATTTGGGGCGACGGACATCAAAGTTAGAGGCAAAGGCTATCATCTGGGTGGTAAGAGACAGGCTCTGAAACTCTCTGATCCCAGGAAGCTCTAGCCCTGATCCTGGGTTTGCCAGTGTGACTATTCCCAGCAGTCTGCAGTGGTCTGGGCCTTGTCCGCCCAGGATTCTGCTGGCACCGGGATGCAATGCACCAGGGAAACTGCCCTCTTCATTCCTGGATTTTGTGAAACCGATGTACCAGGAGCAGCTAGCTAACAGAGTGCAGTGCTTGGGCCAAAGACGCACTCATGCACACAGACATACATGCATACTTACTTTACCTCCAGTGCTTAACTTGTAAAGGGATGACTGCCGGTGCCAAGGGCGCTGCTCAGAAGCTCCTGGCCAGTGCAATTGAATGTCGCCCACCAAATACAAAGGCTGTGTAGCCTTACATCCACCTCATGATTCTTGAATCCCCTACCAGACACCCCCTGCCCGCGTATCCCACTCTTGCATGTTCCTGCATTCTTCCTTTGTGACTTTTTTATCGTCTTCTCTCCTTTTCTTGCTCTCGTGAATGTCTGATGCAGAAAAATAGGTGTCCAGAATGAATGCAGCCTTATGTGGTACCATTGTGTCATGTTATATATTACGTCATGTGAAGTTATGGAATGGGAAGGAATGCTGCAGTGTCTTGTGTAATAGTGGTATTTTATGGTGTGGTATTGTATTGGAGGTTATGTTATGTTATGCTTTACTATGCGTTGGGATGGTACGCGGTGGTGTGGAATTGTATTTACAACTATGCTAAAAATTATGAATGAGATGATTTGTGGTGACGTGGCAGGCTGTGGTATGGCACGGGCATGAACGTTATTTCCACACGTTTCCGACAAACATCACCTTTCCTCCCTCAGGCAGCTTCTGGGTCAAAAGATGCCAATTAACAGCAAAGCGCTGAAACCCAAAATGCCTCGAAATAGTATTTACACCGAAATATTACGCCAATATGATACAATGACTAAGGTGGAGTCCCACAGATTTCTTGCACATTGAAATATTAATAAAAATGAACCTGTTTCAAAATTGAAATCAAAACAACTTCTTTTTACACAATGTGGAGATCAGAATAGCTAGCACTCGGTGCATGTCACACTTTTGGATGGAATACAGAATAAACAATGCCACAATTACCCGTGCCTCTCCCACACAGTGGTCAGACGGCTCTTTGCAGTCTGCATCAATCTATCTTATTCTTCAGCACGCCCTGGAAGCTTTGATCCCCAGGCTCTGACAATATTGCTCTTGCCACGGGTGACCCTTGACCTGCTGCTGCTGAGACCTTGATTGAAGTCGAGGCAGGGAGTTGCGGTATTAGGGCGAAGGTTATTCCCCAACCTGGGAACTTGGGAACTCTCACTGTTTGACCCGAGTCAACAAAATTAATTTCCAGCCTTGGTTACCCTTTTAATAACTACTGTATGTCTCTATAATGAGTTCCTTGTCTGCTGCTTGGGAAACGACAAACTATTTCATGAGAGGGCCGAGGTGGGCTTGCCGACAGGAAAAAAATGGGCCCCGCATGCCTGAGCCTAAAAACTCCGCTGAGTTAAATATGTGGCAAGATAAACTAGGGATAAACATTACTCATTCATGGATGACGTTTATAAACCATGGCTAATTATGGTTTGTCAATGAAGATAAAAATAGAGAATGGCTTCCACTGCCGGGGAAAGAGTTAGTCAAACTTTAGGCAAAAATACTGTAATCTGACTGACCCTTCCGCAGCCTTATAGGATTTCCTCCGCAGCCCTATAGGCTTTGTAGAGGCACACACAGCGGCATTTTCCCTGTCCCTTTCAGAGACACCTGCTAGCTAAGCAGCCTCCAAGTTTCCCTACAAACCAGCCCTCCTATGAAGGTGACTGTGAGGCCATGTTTGTTGACCTATTGGTTTATCAAATTATTTAATTTAATCTGTTGCTTTTGTAAAGTTCTAGTTTGCTTAAAGGGCTTCTTGGTGCTAAGAAAGGTTACCTTGCTCCGCTTTCTTAATTAACTTGTTCTATTAACTTGCCAGATTTGATTTGTGGCATTAGTAAACTGCTCGTTTGGCACTGAGGAAGCGATCACTGTTGCAAATCTAATAACACCTAAAAGTCGGAGGAAACAAGGTACTCTTTAAGGAGCTTTTTACAAAGCAGCGGGGTAATGTAAAGACATGCAGTGTTACTGGGTTAAAAAAGCAAATGTGCCTGTGTCACAGCTGTGTTTTAGTTCTTGATTGAGACAGTGCATGCGCAGTTGCTTACGGGACATTTTGTTCACTAAAAGGGGCTTGGAGCCTGCCCACTGCTTATTATTCATTGGCTTCATTATCACTCTTATTTGCTGGCTCTTGACTGGTCAGTGCTTGTGGGTTTCATTTTCTCTTTGTTTGTTTTTCTCTTTTCCATGGAGCAGGGACCAAGTACTGATTGCTTCCTTTTGATTAGTGTCCTTTCACTGCTCTCTCTGGGATTGAGGTACTTTTTTTTTCTTCACCGTCATTGTTGTTGCTGCTTGTTCCCCCTCCCAAGTCAGTATGTGTTTTTAGGTTGTCTTGGTCCTGGTTTTGCTCCACTCTGTTGATTTCACTACTTGTTTTGTTCACTTTTACTTTTCATCCTTTACCCTTCTATCTTTAGTGCACCGTAACAATGCCAGCAGGCCACAGGTTGTTAGCATAGCTTTTGACAATGATTTGAAAATACATTGATCAATTTGCTCTATTGAAATTAACTAATCACTTGTTTAATTTGTAACAAAATTCTATTTTGGTACGTGTTTCGTGATTTATACAATGTCTTGGGCATGATTCAAACTTTTATGCAAACAACAGGGTGTGCCTTAAACTGGTTATGTTTGCAGGATTACTGGTTGGATAGAGCATTGTAGTGTAAAAATAACATATTCTGAAGTGTTTTTTTGCGTGTTTGACCACTTTTATTGCACATCTCTGTAGCTTGATTTGTACATTTTAACAAAGATTAACATAGCAAACCATACTATACAATGACAGAACATACCATACATTACAATGGCAGACCATACCATAGGTTACCATATCATACCATAAATGACACACTCTACCTTACAATACTATATCATGCTGTAAAATGGCAGGTAACACCATACTATACTATACAATGACAGGCCATATCATACCATAATATACGACAGGTCATACCATAGCATACAATAACAAAGTTTTCAATGACAGGCCTGACCATGCCATACCATAGCATGACAAACCATACCATACCATGCTATACAATGACAAGTCATAGCATACCATACAAGGGAATGATATGCCGTACCATCTGTCCCTTTCAATTTCTTGATTATAAATTTCGCGAATTGGGACATATGGACCTAGTCTTTTTGTACAGTACTTAACGTCACCATTGGAGGCTTACATTTCCTCTTTTTGATTATCCTATGAATGACTGCTGTGTTGTTCTCCCTTTAGATATATTTGGACTGTTTGTACTGGACAATCTAAATAGGTGACGTCGCACACCACTGGAATTTTGGAACAATTTCGGTTATATCCGTTCTTTTGAATCTTGAGTAAGGTGAGATGGATTTTTTGTGCCTTTTGTATTCCTTCTAAATATTCTTATATTTTCTCTAACCATTCTTTCCTCTGCTTATATATATATTTTATCTATATATATATATACATTTCCTAAATCATTTTCTCATCCCTTTTCACTATCCTGCCCTGTCCTTCTTTGTCCTTTAAGCCAGGACCATGGGTCTTATTCATGTTGATGTTATTTTCTCTCGACTTTTTAAAATGTTAATGTATATTATCTACTGTCCTCACTTAATCCTTTTCTTTTCTTTTCATTTTTCTCTTTTCTGTTTCCCACTTTGTATATTTATATTCATATTATGTCTTTGGTTGAATTGTTTGGTCATATGTACAGTTTCTCTTATTGTCCATGTACTTCACCTCTTTTTGATATTCTATTGATATTTTATCGTTGTTATGTGGTTGTTTGGAAGAATATTGTGTGTTCTAATTCTTTTTCTGTTTTTGGGTCATCGTAGACGTATTGTCTTGTTTTGTTTAAAAAAAACAAAAATTCTGTTCAATGAGTATTGTGTATTTGTATTTTTTTTATATGTATATTTATGTTATATATGTTATGATTATTACAGCCCTGACGAAGTTCCCGTGGCACTGGAGAACGAAATGCGTTGGGTGTGTGCCGGTTTTAAAACAAACTACGTTAATAAAAAGAAGATATTTTGGATAACGTATGTCTCCTGACTGACTTCAATCAGAGTGCACCTTCCTTTCTTGTGGACATGTGCCAATGGTGCACCCCATAAAATATGTGCACAGGGGAGGATCAGTACCGGACTGTAAAGAAACTGTAATCTCTTTTCTACTGACACATACATCCGGACAGTCACAACATGGAGGTAATACACAGGACCTGGACAATGCCAACATGGTGATGTGTAGGCTGTCAAGTATACACAATTTAATTTCATTGATGCTGGTTAATTGTCTGAAGCTCCACATGACAAACCAGAATGGCCAAAATTGCACAATGTACACACACCAAAATAGACAATCTGCAAACAAAGCAGGCACAAATACTAATGGACACATCTGTCCATTATCTGTTTCGGGTGATGAAGGATATGCACTCTTGCCATGGCTGATGACGCTCATCAAAGTGACACACACAGGCACATAGAGAATACAATTTTGCACTGGGACGCACAAGCGCCATTGTTGAGCAGACATTTGGAGTCCTCAAATCCAGGTCCGGGGCCTAGATATATTGGGTGGCAGACTCCTGTACAGTCCTGAACTTACTTGCATGCAAGATCATAATAGCATGTTGCATTCTACAAAATATTTGTGTGAAGCACTAACACGCCATTGGATGAAGACCAGGAGGATCAGGACAATCCAGAGGAGGGCCAGGACAAAGAGGCAGATACTAGACAGACCCCAGCTTCTGCTGCTGGAACGCAGTCGCAACACCAGTAATAAAAATGAACCTAGCGTGAGGCTGAAGACTCGCTGCAAGTTTGGCGCTGCTACGCGCTTCTGCCCTGAAGTAATCCGGCTTGGCGGCCGCCCGGGGAGGAGACGCCTGCTTCTGCTGTAGGTGATCGGCAGACGCTGGCGTTACGCTAGCGCCGTTGCGGCCATGCGGTGCTGGGCCTGAGACTGTAGTGAGTGCGGCGCGGCTCCCCTGAGTGATCTGCTCGTAAACGGAGGGCAGCGCGAGATGGCCGCGACCTGCGCCGAGATGCTGGCGGTCCCCCTGGGCGCAAGAGCTGCTGCAGCCCTCCTGTGAAAAGCGGCGGCTCGGAGCGAAATCCTGGAGCCTGCGGCCCTGCGGTTGCGGTACCTGGGGGGCTCCTGCTGCGTAGCTTAGGCCGATGCCTGGACACTGGGAGATTGCTGAGCGGCGCGGGGTGCGCCACCCCAGCTGCCAGGAAGGAGCTGCAGACGTCGGTGGACACGGGGCTGGGCCTGGACTGGCCGGCTGCATAGCGGGGGCTTGCCTTGCTGCCTTGATGCGGAGCTGGTGAAAAGCTGCACATCGACTGGGCCACGCTTCGGCGGCTGAGAAGGGGCACACATGACAGGCGCGAGGCGCTGACTAGCCTGCATACAGGAAGGACGCTACCTGAGAGGTGCCATAGGATATCGTACAGAAGGCTGAGACGCCGCTTGATGTGAGGAGCTCCTAACAAGTCAACAAGCAGAGACTAGGAATAACCACCGGAGGAAAGAGCCCAGGCACAGAAAAAAACATACAAACTGTGCGGAGGAGAGTGCAGATTGTGCTGGGATCGGAACATTGCTGAGACTGGTGGGGCACGTCACTGCTGAGCAGGCTGTGGGGGCGCCTTATCGTGCAGGCATCCGTGAGGTGAGCATCATGGGGAAAGCGGAGGCGCGCCAATACAGACTGCCTTTCGAGCAGAAAAAAGTGACTACGCGCTCCACTACTGAAGATCCGAGCGAACCTGCCCCGACGCTGCAGAATCCTCCGGAAGCCTCCCCTAACGAGGAACTGAAGATCATGCTCACAGCAATGCAGCAAAGTTTGAATGCCCTCTCAGGGAAAATGGACACCATGAATACCCGTCTCGACTTCTTGGTGTTGAAAGTGGACAAACATGAAGAACAGCTTAAGGAAGCCGGGAGGAGGATCTCTGACACAGAAGACAACACCACCAACATGGCCAAGCAAATGTCACAAATGGACAAGCTGCTTAAGGTGATAGCGGCCAAAAACGAGGATCTTGAAGCACGTAGCCGAATAAATAACATCCGCCTGATAGGAATTCCGGAGACCACAGCCACGGGGCGAATGGAGGACTATGTTGAATGGCTACTTACCTCCACACTAGGAGCAGAATCCTTCTCAGCACATTTGACAGTTGAGCGAGCGCACAGATCATTGGGCCCGCGGCCTCCGGCTGGAGCACCACCGAGACCCATAGTGGCAAGACTGCTTAACTATCGAGACCGCGATGTCGCCTTGCGGAGAGCGCGGGACATACCGGAGCTGCAGTATGAAGGGAACCCGTTCTCCATTTACCCAGATTTTACACTGGCCGTCCAGGAAGCGAGAAGGAAATATGTCCAGGTGAAGCAGAAATTGCGCAAGGCAAACGTCCAGTACGCCCTATTATACCCTGCCAAACTGAGGATACGCCATCGGGACCGCACGGTCATTTACGCCAACCTGCAACAGGCGGAGGAGTTCCTCAAGTCATTAAGACGATCCTCCCCAGCACACGACGGCAATGTCAGGCGCTCGGGATCCCAATCACCTGTGGATGATGACTGAATGTGGAGCATCGTAAAAACAGCTGCCTAAGTCAAGACTTACTGTGTAAAGGCTGCGCACTATTGATGCATTGAAGGAGGGGATATCCTGGAAATATCCTGAGACAGGGACGACACATAGCGAACTTGATGACGGCAGCCGCATACACGGAGCCACGCACGTGTCACCGGGAGCGATGGTGTCCTGATGCTGCACAATTACTGACAGATGAGTACCTGGGACTGGGGCTGAACTGTTTTGGTAAATCACTGACTTGGGGAGTATCCTACACAGAGAGGCTCGTTAGGATCCACTTTACATAGGTTCGACTGAAATGTTCAAATAGAGTGGGCTTGAAGGGGTCCTTCGAATACGGGTCGGGTGCCCTCCACCCTGACCCTCCTCCACCCCAGCTCCACTGGGGAGGGTACGGGGAGTTCCGCTGACCGGTGGGACACGAGGGTTTAAGAGGCACACCAGCGCCCCACTATGGGTGGTCCCCAATACCTACGGATAGGTAGCTTTGAAAGACTCTTTTCTTCTCTTGCTTGATGCTATTGTTTAGCTATTGGTTTGTGTTATTGTTGAGGGGAATGGGGGGAGGGTTCTGGGATGCCGGCGCATTTGGGGTGCTGATATGGGAGGGAAGAGTGGGAGGGATAGTCGGGGGAGAGCCTCATGAGAAATTGGGAGTAGGCCATTATATGATCAGATTTCGATGAGCTTTTGGAGCTTTACAGCACTGCTCGACGACAGCGATCAATGCACTACACTACACGCCACAAGGGGAGAACGTAGCCTACATCGGGCTTGCACAAACGGTCACGCCTGATGCTGGGTTGCAAACAGGGAAGGGACGCGACAGGACACGGTGAAGCTCCTGTCATGGAATGTATGGGGGCTACGTGGTCCCAGGAAGAAGAGACAAATTCTCTCTTACCTTGACCGACATGACATTAGCATAGCGGCACTACAGGAGACACACACTGACCCTAGATGTCCCCCGACCTTCGGCAGCAGATGGGCTTCCAGTAGGGTATTCTCAGCTTACTCCACGTATGCTTGAGGCACTGCCATCCTGGTCAAGAGAGGTACCCCTTTTCGATGTGGAGGGATGCGAAGTGATGAAGGGGGCAGATTCTGCATGATGTGGGGCTCTCTCGGAGCACACTCGGTGGTCATCATTAGTTATTATGGTCCCAACATCGATAACCCTGACACTTTGAATGCACTGTGGGGACAGATACTGGACATTGGGGCCACTCATGTGCTTTGGGCGGCGGACTTCAACACGGTCTGCGACCCTGCAAAAGACCGATCTACACACTTGCCTCATCACTACACGCGCAGCCAGGGAACATTACAGGGATTGCTTGGGGACGGCGGATTAATTGACTTGTGGAGATACAGACATTCAGAGAAGCGGGAGGGAACCTTTCACTCGTCGATACACGCATCCTGGTCGAGGCTGGATTATTGGCTTGGGTCCCGGGGGATCTGCCCGTGGGTGCGTGAGGTGGACCACCTAGCTCGTACGCTGTCCGACCATGCCCCGGTGTGCCTCACTCTGGATGTCCCCAGCTTGAACGCCGGCCCCAGGTGCTGGAGACTTGCCCCTGAGGCGCTGCTTGATGAAGTATTTAAGACAGAGCTAGGAGAGGCTATAGCGGAATTCTTTGAGCGGAATAAGGGATCGGTCGAGCGGGTGGGGACACTGTGGGAGGCGTTGAAAGTGACCATGCGGGGGATTTGTATGTCCAAAAGCTTTGGGGTATTGAGGGGCATCCGCCGGAGGCTTCGACGACTGGAGGGGGAACTTAAAGACCTGGAGGCGAACGTCTGGTAGACTGATTCTGGGGAAGGGAGGGCTAGGATGAGGGATATACTGACCAATTACACGGAAACGGCAGAAAGAGAGACGAAGTTTAGAGGGAAATATGCCCAGGCACGACGCTATGGGAAAGGAGGTAGACCTGGGAAAGCCTTAGCTCAGGATATCAGAATGCCCCGGTATGCTAACTATATCCTTGAGGTGGAGGATAGGGAGGGTAATTGTCAAAAAGACAGTGCCCGGATACTGCAGACCTTTACTGACTTTTACGCGGAGCTATACAGATCTAAAGGGACCAACGCAGCTGACTTCCCATGCTTTTTTGGGGACATTACGTTGGGGTTCCTGGAGGACAATCAGAGAGAGTTTTATGTGCGCCATTTTCGAATGATGAACTCAGAGAGGCGGTCCTTCAGCTGCGGTCCGGAAAGGCGCCGGGGCCCGACGGGCTTCCGAGCGACTTTTATAAATTATACCTAGATCAACTTGCCCCTGTTCTGCAGGAGGGTACGCAGAAGCACTGGAGACGCAGGCACTGCCGCCCACAATGAGAGAGGCCCTTATTATGTCCATTCTGAAGCCAGGGGAACCGGCCAACAAGTGTGACTCATACCGGCCCCTGTCCCTTCTCAACGTGGATAGTAAAATCCTCACTAAACTGTTAGCTAATCCACTGAACCTCCTGATGGATAAGTTAATTTTACCAGATCAGGCGGGCTTTATTCCCGGGAGATCCACTTCCCATAACCTCCGCACCCTCTTTTCGATTGTCCAACAGGTGGCCCCGCAATTGCCACTGGCGGCTATATTTTTGGATGCCACCAAGGCGTTCGACTCGGTAGAGTGGGAATATTTACACGCAGTACTCCATTGCATGGGGTTCCTGGTGGGATTTTCTGCTTGGATCAAATTGATCTATACTGCTCCGGTGGCCCGCGTGCAAATTAATGGCCACACGTCTGAGGCTATACCACTGTCTCGGGGCACCAGGCAAGGGTGCCCGCTGTCGCCGCTGTTATTTGCCTTGGTGATGGAGCCGCTAGCGGCTAAGGTGCGCCAATACCATCAGGAGAAGGCTCTGAGATGCCTGCTGCGCCCCATCCTGATTTCGCTATACGCGGACAATGTCACCCTATATGTTAAGGACCCAATGCACAACCTCAATCCGCTCCTGCGGGAATTCGTGCGGTTTGGGGGACTCTCTGGAATACAGATTAATTGGTCGAAATCTCAAATTCTTCCTCTTACTCCGGCTGTTACCCCCTTTGAGGTCGACTTCCCGCTGGAGTGGTGCGACACTATCGTTCGATACTTGGGTGTGAATGTCTCCATAGACAGGGAGGAACTGATCCGTGACAATTATGGGCGTGCTATCGACACGCTGCGCGACACGATAACGAGGTGGATAGCCATGCCACTATCCATTGCTGACCTGATTTCCCTGGTCAAGATGATAGTGCTACCTAAGTTCCTTTACTATTTTTTGAACATCCCCTACCACCCTGGGTGCCCCTTCTTCGCTACCTTGAGGACAGAACTTCTGCGACTTGTGTGGGGCGGTAAGCAACCACGGATAAAGTGGGAGACGCTGGCCAGTCCATACGCGATGGGAGGGCTTGAGCTACCCAACTTCGAATTATACTACATGTGCACACAGGCGCACTATGCGCACTACTGGTTTAATGGCCCGAAATACACCGCTCATCTGGCCACGGAGCATTGGCTGGCTGACCCCGTCCCGATAGAGGGAGCAGTTTTGCAACAGACGTCGCAGCGCAAACGGGTCCCCACAACTGTAGACTGCACGGTGCGTGCATGGCAGTGGATCGCACACAAAGTGCAGGCCCCAATGATCTACTCCCCCCGTTTGCCGCTTGCGTTTCATCCCCAACTGACCCTCTTGCAGGAGGGTATCTTCAAAATATTCAAATGACAACGGGGAATCCACACTTGGGGAGATATATATCAAAACAGGAAATTTGCTACGCTACAGCAGTTATGTGACAATCCTCCGCCAAATGGTATGGAAACATTCCTCTATGCCCGTCTCCGGGCGGGAATGCGGGCGTGTACCCCGGAATATCCGCAGGAACCGCCGGTGCTTCCCCAGGTGCACACGCTACTGGGGGCGAAAACTGCGTCTCACTTGGTGTCCATCCTCTATAGGTCCCTCTATGTAGAAATGAGCACATCACAGAGCGCTGCCCGAGCTAAATAGTCGCACGAACTGGGACAGGAAATCTCAGATCAGGAGTGGCTCTATTGCTGCATGCAGACAGAGAAGATGTCTGCTAGCAACAGGTTGCGTATTACGCACTTCAAATATTTGCAACAATACTATTATACACCCGCCCGCCTGTACCGGTCTTCTCTCTCTTAATTTTGTGCCACATGTTCGTCTACCCACCCACGTTAAAGGACACATCTTAGACCAGATTTGGTCCTTGAATTGTCCGGTGGATTCCCTGTCCATCTCACCCTGCACCTGGTCTGACCATTGTCTGATCTCATTTACCCTTCACATCAACCCCACTGTTAAGCCCCCGCTCCTAAAGAATGTCTGGGTCCGCTCATGGAACCGAGTGGACCCGGAGCATTTATCCACCCTGCTGACCTCTTCCTACCCCACTCTGCAAGGCCTATCTACCCTCTCTCAGGCCACTGCCATCGAACAATGGCTCTCCTCAGGCTGCGATTCCATTGCCCCACTGAAGCGGGTGACCTCAAAACGGGAAAAAGACGCCAACCTGTGGTTCAACAAGGATCTTAAGACCACTAAACTTGCGGTACGCCGAGCCGAGCGTGCCTGGAGGAGGAACTATTGCCCCTTACTCAGATCTGAGTTCACTACCATCTTAGCTCAATATAAGAACGCTATCCTGGCTGCAAAAACGGCCTATTTCTCCTCAAAGATCCTAGCAGCGGAGAATCAACCAAGGGAAATTTTCTCGATTGTCCACAAACTAGCTTTTTCTGATAGGACATCTCTTAAGCCCTCCCCTTCCCTGGACCTCTGTCTCTCCCTCAACAACTTCTTTATCGAAAAAATTGCCATCATCAAAGCCAATATTCCCTCACCCCCCCTCACTTTTGTTGACCCTCAGTGTCCTCCATCTAAGGGTCAACTCAACGCTCTTCCCCCTTTGACTAAGGAATCCTTGACTTCGATAATTCCCCTTGTTAAATCAGGATCCCCATTGGACACCTGCCCCGCGCACATCCTTCGTCACATCTATACAACCTGCCCAGACCCCTTTCTTCACTTCTTTAACACTTCTCTCTCCCAAGGGGTTGTAGCCAGCTCACCGAAAACAGCTGTTATTGTACCCATCTTAAAAAAGCCCGGCGCTGACCCTTCGGTCCTCGCCAATTATCGCCCCATCTCACTCCTACCATTCTCGGCCAAAGTGCTCGAACGTCACGTTACCAGTTCTTCGAGCACCTTTGTGGAGGAGTATGGGGTTCTGGCTTCTCGCCAAGCAGGCTTCCGCCCCGCTCACTCTACGGAGTCCGTAGTACTCTTGGTCCTGGACAACCTCAGGGAGGGAATGGATACCAACCAGGCTCAGGCTCTGGTCCTCCTCGATCTCTCTGCCGCCTCTGACACGGTAGACCACACTATCTTGCTTTCCCGTGTCAGGGCGGCAGGGATCGGGGGTACGGCCCTGGTGTGGTTGTCCTCCTTCCTGAGGGACCGCACCCAGGCTGTCCGACTAGGCGATTTTTCTGCAGACTTCCGGAAAGTTCAGTGCGGGGTTCCCCAAGGTTCCTCCCTCTCACCTCTTTTGTTCAACCTCTATATTGCCCCCCTTATTTTTTCATTGCAGCAAATGGAGGTAAGCGTATATAACTATGCGGATGACCTCCAACTTGTCTTTAACCTATCTTCTTCCCCTGCCTCTACCTTAAATTTCCAGTCTATTATGATTTTTATCCAGGACTGGCTGAACCACAATCACTTGAAACTCAGCCCGGATAAGACCGAGCTGGTGTTGACAGGTGGTTCCTCCAGTCCTTGGTCTTCACTGTTTTGGCCCCCTTCCCTAGGTTCTCCCCCGGTTCCTTCTACCTCAGTCAAAACCTTAGGTATCAAACTTAATTCTCAGCTCACTCTTCACTCCCAGGTTAGCTCTGTGGTGTCTTCTTCCTTTCTGTCACTACGCACCATTCGTAAGGTATCTCGTTTCTTTTCCTCTGATGCCTTAAAACTGATCATCCTGGCAATGGTTATCTCCCTCCTGGATTATGGCAACGCCCTGTATGCAGGTATTCCTGCATATAGTTTAAGGCATCTGCAACTGATCCAGAACCAGGCGGCACGGTTGGTGTTCAACCTTCCTAAATCCCACCATGTAACGCCCCTACTTAAATCCTTACACTGGCTTCCTGTCCGCGAACGCGTCCAGTTTAAACTTGCTTCCATCATTTTTCAATCACGACTGGGCGCGGCTCCGGCCTTTATTTCATCTGAAATCGTTCCCTATGTTCCTACTAGGGAATTACGCTCATCCTCGCTATTCCTACTGACAGTCTCCCGTTTCCGGAGGAAGAAGTGGGGAGGATCGAAATTTGCGACCCTTGCCCCAGCTCTATGGAATTCTCTTCCTTTAGAGCTTAGATCCCTAACTATCTATCCCCAATTCCGGAAAAAACTCAAAGCCCATCTATTCTCTAAATCTTTTTAAACCTCTTGCTATTTTTCTGTTCCCTTCTTACCTCTGCGGCTTTTTACTCTGGAGACCTGTCTGTAACAGCGCCATGAAACCGCTGGTGAAAGTGCGCTTTACAAATACTTTTAAACTCAAACTCAAACTCAAACCGGTACGGACTGAAAGGGGACGCCAGATGCGACAGTTGTTGAGCTGACGACGCTGATATGCTGCACTTGGCCTGGAGCTGTCCGGCCCTTCAGGAATATTGGGAACAGATATTTGAAGCAGTCGGGAAAATGTTGGATACTCCGCTACCACCATCTCCGCTGATGGGCATACTGGGTTATACGGAACGGCTCCCGGTCTGCTTCCTCCTTGCTAAGTTGAGGGTGGCCTGTAGATGGGGCAGAGGGAGGGCACCTAAGTTTAAGGACTGGCTAGAAACGATGATATTTTGGCAGGATCAGCTTGCCCTGTACTCTGACCTCCTTCCGTCAGCTTCCCGACCCCGAGACATATGGGGTCCACTGAAGAATTACTTATTGCTCACCCCACTGGCACCTGACGCGGCTCCCCCTTCCTCCCCATCCAGATAGACGACTAGGCTACGCATGGCGAAGGGGGGAATGATCTGGGGAGTTCCTGGGGTGCGGACTGCTGATGGGTTTGCAAGCAGCAACTTTCGACGCCTCGCGGTGTTCGGACACCTGTGGGGGCTGGCTGAGAACTGTGGGATCCAGGGGTGGCTGTACAGCTTACTGGGTGTTATGATGTGCTTGACGTTGGGGCATGAGAGATTGGTCATGATGTGGAGGCGTCCACTACAGTGCTCACGCACTTAAGACTGTGTCCTGCTGTTCCGGGTGCTCTCTGAGCCAATGCGCTATTGTAATATTCTAAGCCACTCTCACCGTGAGGCTAGTTGACTATGTTCTAAATCTGTTGTTATTTTAAACTATTAGGGTTCGTGATCCCTTGTTGCACCAAACAGCGAAACCTGCATCTGTTTCTTGACGCGGCCGGCCCTCTTGGGTTGTTGGCGATACGCTGTGTACACTCTTGCTCTTTCCTTACTATAACACGCTGCCGGCCAAGGATGGTTGTAGGCATTATGCTGTGTACGAACATTATATGCTAAATAAAGGTTTTGGGAAAAAAAATGGTTAATATCTGCAGAGGTTCATATATCTGTTAAGTGAAAGGTAAACAAAAAACTGATCCACACAGCTCTCACATAGAACAGTGGATATGACATCCATCAAACGAAGATTGGGGATGGAACAATGGATTGGGCTAATGACCTAAGTAATGTGTATGGTCCCTCAGTGAACAGAGTGCAGACATACACGTAAGTGAAGTGCTACAGAAAAAACAATGATTACAGCAAAAGTTTCTCAGCAACATACTAACAATTACATCATGAATGGACAATGTTTTGGGTGAGATGGACATGACAACAAATAGTAGCATCATTACATTGTCAAAAATGTCTGGGGATGGTCAGTACAAGTTTACCAATGTCAATTGCATGATATGTGTCATTTAATAATTTATCATAACTACACAAATATACATACACACGCCTGCAGTCACAGTTGAACACATAGACAAACATGCAACTTACAAAATGTGGCCATGTGACATTTTGTTGGGTCATTCCAGGAATGTACAACATACTCTGTAGAATACAATGTTGGTCAAGATGGCCAGAAAACATTTATGGAATATGTTGCAGCCCTGTGTGGGCAACCTGTACCGCAAAGCCAGTCATGCGTATTCTACACCGAAACCTATCTCCAGACGGAACCAGGGAAAATCCACCATACACACAGGAGAATCATAACAAATGATGATAAAAAATAGACACACATGGTTGTCTCCTGGATGGCCACTTAATAAAGCAAATTACATGTGAGACATATCACATGTAAGTCATGGTTGTACAAGCAGTGTGAACATGTTTCTGGTGAACATAACATTGCTGTGCCTCATCTGCTCCATATAAAACCATCTCACAACCAAGGACAACGAACAAGGCCTCTAAACACAACGCACTTTAATCAGTGATTCACTAAACTAATCCTTGGTCAACCGGGAGTATGCAAGCATGGGTACAGCTGGGCACTCTGAGTGCGCCCGTGGGAACCACAGATGCTGGATATGCAAATGTACCCACTAAGTTACGCAGTCACAGGTACCCTGACATAAAATATTTCACAAGGTCAGGTGCCTCACCTTCACCAGCTAAAGCTCTGCACAAAAACATCATGCATGATGATGTGAAAAAGGGGCAGGACAAAATAGGATGTCTCCACTGTAAATCCATTGTTGTGTTGGTGTGTGCCATGCAAACACAGTACCCTTCGCATATGATCATGTGCACCTTGATTGTTCACCCCTACACGGTGCACCATTCCTGATTCCCCAGTCCACAATGGGTCTACATTTGGCATGCCTGAGTTTTCCAACAGCTATGTGTTGATGATGCCAGTGCACAGAAGCCTGTGGAAGACGCAGGCCTAGCCGTCAAAGACAATTTGCATAAACACTGCGGTACCTGTGCACATGGGTTAAATACAAATGATACAGTGTTGAGTCAATTCAATGTGGACTGTATGTGCTTACTGGCATTGGAAGTCATACAGTTGTAAGTAATGCACTATGTAAAGTGCGGCTTTGTTGTGGCCATCCAACAATGTCATGTCCACCTTGGACACTGGCTCTACAACATGTTAACAGATGGCTTTGTGTGCTTTGTTGTCCTCTGCACAATTTGCACATGGCTGACACATTCTGCATTCTGGTGCATAGATTTCTGCCAACATCAGCGGTGCTACCACAAGCTCACCCTGCCTACAGAGTCCTAAACATGATGTACTGTAGACACACATAAAATGGTTGGTGTGTCACCTGTCCAGGCATTATATTGGTATTAACTTAGCTTCAAGCTGTGTAGCGCTGTCACACTAGACTGATGTGAAATTGTGCCAGACACAAACTGTTCAGTATGAGATGTAAGAATGTATTGCACATATGTGCAGAAATGAGAAATCAAACGCCAAATATACACAATTTGCTCACATCATCAGATAATTTAAATCCTCATTGTGTCCCACAACCACCTTCATTCTTGCCTATGACTGACTTTGCAGCTGCGTGTATAAATTGTTCACATCTGCTAATCTAGGCTGAAGAATACCAAGTAGGAATCTGTGGTCAAGCCTTCACATTGTTTGAAGCATCCAAAATATGTTTGATAAGTACTGGATGCCTGATGTTCATTTACATGTGTGTTGCAAGCCTGTCAAACAGTAGCAGACTTCACAGGAATGAGTAAATTGACAGTCACTTATGTTGTCACACATACTAACTATGCCAAACATAATGACTACGACTGATGCATGCATGTCTAATCACTCATGAATCAATGCTGATAGGCTGCAAAATGTGATCCAAGGGCATGTAGACAGCTATGTATAACTGTAATCTTGGCATTTCAGATTGACTGAAGGCACATACACAACACAGATCACATCACATAAACAAAGGGTGTCAGCAGTCATGCAATTTCATGAAATCTTGTACATCTGATGAATAACATGCACTTTGCGTCCAAAATGTTGCAGCTTAAACACGAAAGTGATCATTTTCTTTATAACTGCCATAGCAAATAATTGCAATATACATTTTAAAACACTAAAAATTACTGCAAAAGCCAATAGCATGAAAAATATTATTGCATAGTCAAAAAAACAGGCCACAAACACATAGGAAGTGATGTCAGAATGCATTCAGTGAAATGGAGGAGTACTGTACACTTTTACTTTTTCTTTTGAGCACACTGTCAGTGTCTGTGGACAGTGTTGGAGGTGGTTTGAGTTGTGTGCTAGTTTGTTTGGAGTAGAGAGTGGTGTTGTATCCTATGAACTGTCCTTAGTGTCTCTGTGAAGACTTGTGTACTTGTCCTTACGGGATTTTTTTTATCTTTTACTAAATCTTGTCAGGTGTTTGTTCAAGGGGTACTTCCATAATATTAATAGTTGCAGAGGGATATTTTTGAGCTTTTCTTTATTTCTAGTGGCTTTAGGGGTGTTTTGGAAGATGATGGGTGTGGATAGGGAGGGAAGAATGTCAGAGGGGGCATTGGGGGGCTTCCTTTGGCTTCTACCTTCCCTTGATGGTTGAGAAGGGGGAAGGATCCTGCAGGGATATGCTGTACATGTACATGAGGTGGGAGCATGCCCGTAGTCAAATGCTGATGGATCTTCGGGGTAGACAAGACTGTCCGACAATGGAAGCACCGATGTGAGGATTGCATGGGCCTCTAATGTTACATGTTGGACCACATGGGAGTCATCATTGGCCTTCAAGGTGGCAAGTTCACCCCCAAAATTCATCAATCATCTTTTTCTTTCCAAAATCAAAAATCAGGAACACAATGTGAGAAACGCTACAAGATTATGTCAGTCAGTTATTTAGAGTAAAGCTGCCAGCTTCTACACAATCACACTTGCACCATTGTGCAAGTGAGACGCTGTTTATGATGAGGTATGACCATGTTCATGAATGTGCACGCTCCTGCACACATAAAATGAAGTGCTTTTTCAAGGTTCAAGGTGTGTTGCCCAGTGCATCCTCTTAAGATAGTGTATGAGGAGATTTGTGTGTGGCCCCTAAAGTGAATGAGGTGGCCATGTGAGCTGCACAATGCAGGACACATGACAAAACACACTGCCTCATGTACAAACATGTCTTGCACCACTGTACAAGGGTCTAATCACATGTTGACACTTCACAATGTATGTGAAGTACCACATGACTGCAAAACCGTCTCACAATTACACTTTCTCTATGACATGGCTGATTTTGTGTAAGGTATGATGAGATTTGAAATTTTGCATTTGAAGAAATATGCCTTCGTTGGAGTGTCAGTCTGCTGCATACACAATGTGCGATCAGACAATATCAGTTGTCTTAACACACCCTTGTGAGATCTGCAGAGATAATATTGTCTACAGACCATGGAGAACATGATGTTGTGGTGAGAAACGTGGTCTTGGGAATGTGTCATGCAAGTTGTGTGTGTAAAATGAGCACATTTGCTAGCAGGATTGTCTTGTGTTGCACAGCTCAGCATTGGTTAAGTTTTGTGGGTACGACAGGCAAAGCAGATACAATCATGTATGCAACCTGAACAGAGACAGTACTGTTACAGGGCATTGATTTGGATGTAGATGAATCTGAGTATGAATAGGACACATGTGAGAATTCACGTCTGATACCAACACACGTTTCTTTTCATGTCTCACAGCTGGCAGCCCACTGATTACTTAGGTGGACATCGACACCTTCATAGAACCACACCTCACTGGTGAGTTCCTTCATTAAATGTTTGCATTGTGACATGGGAAGAATGTTTGGGTTAAAACCTGCATGTAATTGTATGCAGTCTCGGTGTGTATCACATGAACCTTGCCTCCAGTGTGATGATGGATGATAAAAGTGTGAAGAATTAACAATTTAGTAAATTGAGATTGAGCATTGCGTTTGTCTTCCTGATGTAACTTCGCACATCCCCAGTCAGTGATACCCAGGCCAGAAATATCAACGGGTTATGTCATTTCAGTCGATGCACATGGATTACACAGTGTACAGACAGGAGGGGAGACGTGAGTGATGTTGGTGATGGCTATGACCAGACATGAAATGCGTGTACATCCTTGACTGAGATGACTGTCAATTATGGTAAATTCTTTGTTGCACCATGTGTCAGTTACAGGTACCATTACAAAGAGTCAGTCACATCCACAATATGAAAGCTGGTGTATATGATTAAATACTTATTGCGGCAGGATCCAGAGTCACACCTCCTTTGGATGTGTCAACATCACTGTAATGGATAGTTATGTCCCAACCCTGGATTACTGCTAATAGTCAGTGTCTTGCCTCCGATGTGTGGTATCTTTGACATGTTGGTGCATATTGCAAGCACAATATTTACTCATCAATGGTACATTGTATAACATTGTGGTAGCAAGATTGCCTTAGCCTGAGCCACGATGCTGCGGTAACCTGGCTGCCTGAGAATGAAGCCCGATAGTGCTCAATACCACCTTTTCACATCATATCTTGTGTGCTAATGTTGGGAGATAAATACATGCACAAACAACATTTCAGATGTCTGGACCCTCTCTCCAAGCCCAGCTTGAATGTGGTTGGGTGTGTAATGTGTGATACCCTTGCCAAATTGTACATGAATATGCAAGGTAGTGAGAATGGTTGAATTAGTTCCCATCCATGCTGTTCCAATGTGTGCTGCGTTGTGCCGCACCCATGGAATCAGCAGGATACCACTGATTGTTCTAGTGCATGAAGGTGCGTCTTACATCACATGACCAATCTCTGATGAAAATGTCATCATGTGACTTCAATATGTGCTGCATTTTGCAGCACATATAGAAGTGACAGGACATCATTTAAAGAACGGTTATGTGCAGGAAGGGGCACTCTTTCGCACTTTCTCAACTTCCTCATCAAGACAGAGACACTTGCACCATTGTGCAAGTGGGCCTGCATAGGCGCACGGAGACAAACGTTTTTAATCAGTGAGGGGGAAAACACAGGTCTACACCATACTATTGTAGCTTTGGTGCAAACCTGCATTCCTGGAGTTGTAGGGCATAACGTTAAGCCAAAGAGTATACTGGCACTCTCCACAACCACCTTTTTTTGTGTGTCCTCATTTGCCCAGAATAACAAGGGACAATAATTTTTCGCTCATGGTGTCTCCCTTTGATTAGCACCGCCCGGAGTTTTCTTGTTCTTTTTTATTATTCCGGAAAGGTTCACGCTACACCTTGCTCATCATCCCCTATTATAGGAGGCTTTGTTATACCTTTCCATGAGAGGTAACTCCGCAGGAGTGTTTAAGCAGAGTGGTATTGAGGCCAAATCATTGGACAATATACATATACCAACTTATTCTTCTTTTTTTCCCAATTCTCATATGGGAGCCAAAAATAATTTCTCTTGTTTTTTGAAGCCCGATCCAATCAATGAATATATTTTATTGCCCTCAACCAATCTATTTTATTTGGGCGGGTAACTCTAATTCAGTTCTTACATATTTCCCTCCGGGCAAGCAAAATTAGAAAAAAAATCAATTTCTAAGCGCTATTTAAAAGAGATACATGAATCCCCCAAAAATAAGAGACTTGCTTAGTTGGAGCCTTTCTCCAAGTATATCACATATAATATTACTCACATCCAGCCAAAAGCTTTGGATCTCAGGGCATTTCAAAAACATATGTATATCGTCAACTTTTACCTTTCCACACTTTGGGCACGTTGGTATAGTGCCCCTTTCCATTTTAGATAATTTAAATGGCGTCCAATAAATCCTGTGGAAACAAAAAAGATGATTCCGCCTTAAATTTGCAGAACGTACTGTGGAGTATAGCAGGTCACAAGATACTTGCCATAAGTCTTCCAACTGCTCTACCGGCAAGCTCTCCTCCCACCATTTTGAAGGTAGATTGAAGTCCTCATCTGCAAGTTCTGCTAACAGCAGTACCAGTTCGCCACTTCTTTCTTCCGGCTTGTCTTATCTTTCAAGCTAGCCTCCAAGTCATTTGATTGCCCCATTCCGATACCGGCAGTGAGACTCCAGCTCATCAGTTGCATATATTTAAATATGTATGTTTTCCCTATTCCGTTAGGACTCTGATCTTGATGCTGTGTGCTAGCTGGGTTAACTCACTTTAGTTGACTCTTTCTGAATGTCTCGGTCACTGCATGTCTTTCGAGGCACAGTTCACGGTCTCAAGTTCTTCTGGGACCCACACCCTTCAAGGCACAGTTCACGGTCTCGAGTTCTTCTGGGACCCACACCCTTACGACCGCTTAATTATGTTTCCAATACGTAGTAGGTCGAGAAATACACCACTGATACATGCTGACATTGGTAACTGTCTGATAATCTCGGATCTAGTGTCTTAATCAGATCCTGAGGCCCAGTTTTAATTCTAGGGCTCACAACCCCTTGTGTTTCAACCTTTCTGTCAATCAGCGATGCATAGACCTGCCCAGCACGCCCGGCCCATTTAATTCAATTTGCACATGGAGATGGGCATCATCCGAGGCTAACATCACCAAGACAAGCCTTTGCCTCTCCGCTCCTTACTGTTCCTTGTCTAGTCATTAGCATAATTACTTGCTCATATGTGTATTAATATATCGACTCATCCCTACAGTCAATATCACTGTCTAGAGACATTATCTCTAACCTCTGTTCTAGATATTGGCAGAGGTTACACCCCGTGCCACTAGTGGAATTGTCTCTTTATGTTTTTATGTGTTTGCTTTTGTTTTGTTCTATCTTCGTATTTCCTGATCTAGTTGGTCCCCTCCAGTGGTCGGGCCCCCTCCCCCACTTCTATGAAGTGACACTTTCTACCAAGTAAGGTAGGATTTAGCTATGTTGTTCTTTGCCTTTCCTTTTCCCCCGTGCTCTGGCGGCAGGATGTGGCTGTTGTAATAGGCCTCTGCAGGTGACTCTTACATCTCCTACGTTTGATATTTTTAAATAAAGTGATTGTACTGTTCCTAGACATTCTATACCTCATCTAGGTAAGGGTTTAACTCACTAAACCTAGCTATGCTCCCCCACGAGTGTGGGTGTCGGGGTTTATTTATCTCTCTTGAATAATGTCTGTGACGGTATCTGTTGATGTTGCTTTTTTATGGTGTCCTTTGTTGCTTTTGTCTCACTCTACACAGGTGGGGAGACACTACAGATTCCCGAACCGGGACCTGATACTCAACCATTAACATCCCCATAATCTGGGTTGACAATTAATGGTGTTCCCCCACGGGAGTTCTTCACCTTTAGATATTTTTTGGTCCTTAAGAAGTGTTGTTCGATACTGGAGCCTCTATGACACGAAACATGTCGACCATATACACCTACCATCTACTTTGGCTCCTTAAGACCTGTTGGTAGCACCACTGTTTTTACCTAGTCCCAGCCCTATCTCTTGAATTAAAACATTCTTAGATCTGGAGCCTATTTTAAAATCACCTAATCACTCAAATACACACCAAGCACCTGTTGCCCTCATACACCCTTCACATACGGCGATCTCAGATCAAAAGAACTCTGCTAAAGATGCCACCAGGCCCGTCAGACATTGCAGCGCCGGCCTGACGAGGAGCGCCCTATGATGAAGCATGACACCCTAACAGGTGTGTGAGGGCATTACGATCTGAAATACAGATCTCCCAGCGACCAATATAGTAGGCAGACAGTGACATCTTACACTTCTTGCCACGACAGAGGAACTGATCTCCTTCCGTGTTTCAGATATATTTAAATCTGGACAGTTGATTATTAGCAATCTCCTGCCCGCCCCCGGTTATTATCCCTGCTTCTTTTAATGGGAGAGCCAGACAGTCTTTAGTCCACTCCGGGGATCCTGGTGAATCCCAGATAGGAGACATTCCAATATAATAGTTATATTTTGAGGCTCTCCTAACTTTATACCATGTCTCGGCAAAACCAGCTAAAGTCTTAAGACACACTTTTTTTTAAAGTGTGGATCCCCATATTTCTGCATATAGGCGAACTCTCCTCCCTTCACATCCTGGAGCATTGTTCTAAACATTTTACCTATATCTGAACTATCCACGGTACTGAATAACATCCTTCCTCCTTTCTAAAGAAAAAGCCAGGCATAATAAGAAAGATCCGGCAAACGTAATCCACCTTTAACATATTGACGTTTTAACTTCTTCCATGAAATTCTAACAGCTTTAGAGGCCCATATGAAACTGGTGTTCTTTTGACTGGACTTTTTAAATCCATTCCTCCTTAAAAGCCATGGGGATGTTTTGAAACAAAAAAGTCAATTTTGAAAGGATGGACATTTTCACAAGATATATTCTGCCATAGATTGTCAAAGGGAGATGGGACCAGCTCTGTAGAAGTTTCCCTGCCTCTTTACCAATCCTTTGGAAATTTATTTCGGGTATTAATTCAACTTTTTGAATGATGTTGATGCCCAGGTACCTAATTTCCTCTTTAACTCATTTTAGCTGTGTGTTGATGTTCCATGCCTTTACGAACGTTTTGCCTTCATTGATCTCATATCCTGAAATCCGGCCAAAACGCGATGCTAACTTATATACTGCTGGTAATGCTGTAGTTAGCACTGAGGTGTATCACTAAATCATCCGCTTTAACCCAACTTTCTTCTCCCAAGACTAATGTTCAAAAGGGAGTATCTTGTCCTTATCTTCTCCGCAAGGGGTTCAATATACAAATTAAAAAGGAGAGGCGACAACGGGCATCCCTGCCTGGCTCCACTGTGTATGTCAAAGGATCTTGAGATATTCCCATTCACTAAGATATTTGCTGTTGGATTTCTATACAATAACTCTATTGAGCGACAAGTCGCATCGACTGTAATGACTGGCAATGGAATTTTAAAACCGGTTGCTAAATCTATAGCCCCGATTAGGTTGTACGTTAAGTCTTTCATTTCCCTCCCCCTCATGAAACCTTTCTGATCTTCATTGAGCAGCACACCCACTACTCCCTTGAGTCTATCTGCCATTATTTTTGTATAGATATTGTAATCAGAATTTAACAACGAGATAGGCCTATAGGAGTCACAGGAGATTGGTGATTTGTCAGGTTTGAGTATCAACGATACAACTGCTTCGTTCCATGAGGGTGGAATCTCCCTACCTTTATTAAAAATATCAGAAAATAGTCTACACATAACTGGAACTATGTATTCCTCTAACTTTTTATATATTTATATAGGGAGACCATCTGGGCCTGCTGCTTTATTCGATTTTCCAGATTTTATCGCATTTCTAATTTCACAGTCCGTAATGGGACAGTTTATTACCTCCCTATGTATATCTGAAAGTTTCCGAGGGACTTCTTGACCCAATCATTCTTTCACCTCCTCATCAACCGTAGTTAAATCTTCCAAATAAACTTTCTCAAAATGATTTAAAATAGCTTCTTTATACATGACTTTGTCCCAGTAAGGCAACCCGTCTGTTCATGTTTTAATTCTTTTATAAAATTTCGTGCAGATTATTTTTGACTTTCCAGGCAAGTAGTTTACCACAGCCTTCCCCATAATTGAAATGGGCCAGATTACTTGTTCACCATATTTCCTGTAATCTTGCTTCTATTAACAATTCTAGGTCCATTTTAAGAGATTGCACCGAAGATTGATACAGCCCCTGTTCTATCTCAGCTTTTTGAAGCTGCTGTTCCAACTGCTGAATCTTTTTCTCAATACTGGCAATCTCCATTCTTCGTTTTTTATTTTTATGGGACTGACTGGATATTATTTTCCCTCTCAGAAAGGCTTTATATGTGTCCCATACTATACCGAATGATGCACTATCTATATTGTGTTCAAAGAACTCTTGGGATTCTATCCCTAGTTTTGCTATCATATTCTCCTCAGATAGTATGGTTCAGTCCATAGTCCACCTTCTTCGTACATGGACGTTAGGCAGAGCCAAGACTAATGTTATCTCTGAATGATCAGAAATATGTGGTCCTACATGGGTAGCACCCTTCACCTGCTCTTTTATACTCTAATCAATTGAAAAAAAGTCTAGTCTTTTAATTGATGCCCATATATTTGTTGTTAAAAGTAAAACTCTTAAGGGTACCATTCCTCTCTCTCCATATATCACACCAACCAAGCTTCTTTATTGAGTTTAAAATTAAAGAGTTTTGTTATGTATAGTCACCCTGCTTTTATTAGAGCGATCCAAATTTCCTTCCATCACCACATTGAAATCCCCTCCCCCATTATAATTGGATCCAGAAAATCTAAAAGTAAATTCTCGAAAGGTGTGGGATCATCCAAATTTGACCATAATAGCTGACCACAGTATAGGCTTGATTACAAAGTTTTATTTTTGCTGTCGCCCATCTACCGGCCTTATCCACCCTACTTTCCTCAACTGTTATTAAGGGATTTGTTTTTACCAATATAGCTACCCCTCTTATAGTAAGCTGATGGTCAGTGAATATCATTTACTTTAACCACCCTCTAGCCTTAAAAACAACACACATTTCTTTACTAGTTAAATGGCTTTCTTGAAGCATAATAATCGGCAATGAGACGTCTTTTAAGTAATGCTGAATCTTTTTCTCTCCTGTTTATCATCCATCAAGGCCTGAGTTCGCATAAATTCTATGGGGGCAAAAGTTTGTATTATTTTTTTCCCTCTGTACCCCTACACGTGAGCTAAAACCTACCCGTGACCCCATCCTCCCTCCTTGGAAAACCCACATCTTCCTTCTCTTCTACGGCCAAAGCCAATGGAAACCTCCCAAGGTTGAGAGACTAGATATCCGGATTCTAAATTTATATCCCCCATTAAATCAACTATTTAAACAATGCTGCTGCTGCCCCTGAAACTAATAGAAAGGAGAAGGAAAAAAAGGATTTCAGCAATGCATCATGGAGAAAATAAACCAAAAGAGACTTCATTTACCTTGCCTACTCCAGCGCAGTACCGAACAAAGATTTCAGAAACTCTTTGGCCTCCTCTATTCTTCGGAAACTATGCATCTTGTTAGTATGCATTACCCGTAAACTTGCAGAGAATCTCAGCTGGGCTGTTGCTCCCAGCCGCTTAAAGGGCTCGATCATATTTGCAAACTCCCACTGCTTATTGGCTGTAATCTGTGAAATATCGGATCTAATTTCGAAGTTTATCCCTTCTGCTAATAACGTATTTTTTTTAGAGACTGAGTTAAAATTTCTTCTTTGATCTTATATGTGCTGAAAATAACCAGAAATTTTCTTGGTTTTGTTTTATTCGGGTTCCGTCTGAAAGGGTCTCAATGAACTCTTTGCATGTCCTTCACCAAATCTTCTTCAGTGTATTCTATCTGGATACTTGACTTAATCATTTTTCCATATCTACCCCCTCAGTCCCTTCTGGAATTTTTAAGATGCGAAGATTACACCTTCTCATGTTATTTTCTAATGATTGCAGCTTGTCCTTCAGCAATACCTCGTTCCCTTTTAGGAGTATGATTTCCTTAGTATTTTAAGTTGTTTGTAGCGTAAGATCTTTCACTGAAGTTTCTAACTGCGCTGTTCTAGAGGCAAGATCATCCAGTTTATCGCAGGCCACACTAATCTCCTTTTGATTTAATTCTGAGGTTTCGAACCTGTTTCTTACTTCGATGGTAAGTAACTGTATTAGGTCGTTAACTGACTGGGATTGAGATTGGGGTTGGGGCGTAACTTTCACAGGAGATTGATGTTGTATTTGTGTCTCTTCTATTTGGATTTCCCTTCCATCTTTCTCAGGAGGCAGCGACAAATTTTCATGGAGTGCTGACCCTACTTGAGAGGAGAAAGGCTCCATCGTTCCAAAGGAGAGTGAGATCTTATTCTCCTTCTGGGCAAGCTGAGTTAACTTTAGCTCCCTGAGTCCTATTGGTGCACTATTTCTTGAGGCTCGGGAATATTGACTAGCACCTGAAACCTATTTGAGGTTTTAATATCTTGACCCACTTCCAAACTCACTCCAGGGGGGTCCCAACTTGAATTTTTTAACAGCAGGGTTTTTGGTACCACCTTAAAAAAAGTTCATAGTGATTGTGTGATTTTAAAAATTTTTGTGCTCTCTGCCTAAATCTCCGCTTTTTTCCCCTTCAATCTCCTTCTTCTTGGACTTTCCCACTCCCCTGTGACCAGCCCAGTCTGTATCGGGGGCTCAGGGGGGAAACTCTGTTGTCTTATTACAGACTTTACTCTGGGTGCCCTTCAAAGAATTCCTCCCCCCTAGACTTCTCAATTGGTACCTTCCCTGCAGAGCGTTCCTCTCCGATGTCCCTTCCACCTTTTCTTCCCCCTGCAGTGCCACTGTCTCAAACTTTTCTCCAGTCTTTATCCTAGCCAGCCCTTTATGTTTATTCTTTCTCGGGCAAAGAAAACCCTGCTCTTTTTTTTCCACTACTCCCCTTTTCAGGTTTACCACTCCCCCAACTTCTCCCCTCACACCCTTCCTTAATTTTATTCTGACCTGTGTATTGGACTTCTTCCTGCTTGGAGATTATGCCTGTTGCTTCCACAAACGATGCTCCTCCTAACTGCGCTGATTTCAAATAGCTATTTGCCTCATTGTAGCTTCCTTCTGTGCCTGCACCTCCTCTCCGGGTGCCTTGTTTGCAAGTGCTGCCTCTGCCCAGTTTACCCCGGATGGAGCACTGTGCCGCCGCCCTCTGGCCCCTGCCACGCCCACGGGCAGCTCGAGCCCAGCAGGATTCCCAGTCGAGCATCCCCTCTGTTTCCGCTCGCTCCACTGCCCAAAACGCCACCGACGAGGGGGAGAAAAAGCCAAGCAAAGCAAAGGAGGCAATATTTAATGAAAAACACCTTCTGGCCAACAAGACAAAGTTCGTAAAACCACGGTTCCCCAGATCATGCGAGCCTCCTCCTCAGGCACCCTCACCACGCCTCAAACAGCGTCTGTCCCCCGGCAACAACCCTCAACACCAAGCCATCCATATTTCTACAAATACTCTCGCCAGCTATTTACTTGCAGAAACAAAAAAAGATGTATCCAAATATATCCTAGATTCCGGGGGCATTTAAAAAGTATCTAGTCCTCTCCATCCTCGGGAGTCTCCGCGACCGCGTTCTCACTGGCCTCCATGTTTTTCCCCATTCAGCTCCACAGCCACCTTGCGAAGATGGCCATATGTACTTATTTGGAATGGCCTGGCTCTGCAATGGTATTGTCAAGCTGTCTTCTTGGGCTTATTCCCCTGATAGACTCAGTCTGAGTATGTAACAGCACCATCATTTCACTCTGACAACCTTAAAATGTCTTGACACTACTCTGCCCTTGACATGTCCCATGCCATGCATTGTCAGGTCAGTGACACCATCAGGTTGTAATTGATCCTTAATTCCACATTGCATTGTTCAGGTCACTTTTGAACTTCACAATCTTTGGTTAGAGTGTAGGTTCCATGTTGTCATGCCCTAGTGTTTCTGAGTTAAATGGAGAACATTCACTTAATTATCATGACTCACATATTGTCATTTGTCTTATTTTACAGACAACATTTCGCCAGAGGAAGCATATGCATTCCATATTCATAAAGAATGATATCTGCACATACGTCGGGTGGCCAAGGGATATTGTGCTATGGCTAAGAAATACATAGATGATCGCGCAGCTGGAAGATGGAAGTCTCTGCCTGAAGTTTCACAGCAAACATTGATAAGGGACACACAGGCCATACCAGGCCCTCCTAACAGACATGCACAACAATCTGCCACTCAAGCTCAGACACCACGCAGCCAACATGCTGCAACTGGATCAGCCACACAAGCAGGTCCCCCTCACGTCCACGTATACAAGGGACTGCCACACGGCCCTCTGCAGCATGGACATATGCTGTAGTATTCACCAACAGGGACCGTCGGTGCATGATGGACATGAATGTGCGACTGGCACAAATTGAAAGGGAGGTGCCCGACATGAGCACCCACCTCTAGGACTCATATTGAGTAGGCCAGGTTGTGAGCCTTCCCCCTTTTAGACAGTACCCCGATGGCTATTGTACAAAATATTTTATATTAGTGTAGGTTTTTTAAGTGTTAGGTAGTGTAGTTGTAGAGCAGACATGGTTAGTGTAATTTTTAGGTAGCTTTTTAGATATTTTATTCTCTTTATGTAGTGTTCTGGGCTAAGTTCCTTTTCCTTTGGGTTGGGGGTTGATGTATTTTTGTTGTATAAAAAAATATATATAAATATATATGTCGGAAGCTAACTAGTTTGTGATGAATATCAACAACAATGATATTAACCTAAGCTTCACGTCCACCTTTAGCTGCCACAAAATTCATTTCCTTGATGTAGAGGTTTTTGTAAGTCAAAACAAACTGGAAACCAGATTGTTCAGAAAGGAAACAGCGGGCAATACGGTCCTACACTCAACGAGTTTCCACCCACGTCACCTTGTCAACAGTATCCCATATGGGGAAATGCTGAGAATTAAACGAATATGCAGCAACCCCATTGATTTGCAAAAAATACAACGGGAAAGTAAAAACAGATTCCTAGCAAAGGGGAAACAAGAGTAAGACCATAGATGCAGCCATCAATAAAACCAAGAGTTTAGATAGAAATGCACTTCTAAAACCGAAACAAACCGATCTAGAATATCAAAAAGGAACACTACAATTGAGGCTCATTACAGCTTACAATTTTCAAAACAAATCTATAGAGAATATTGTACAGCGCAATTGGCCAATAGTGTTAAGTGACCCTGTCATAGGAAGTACTTTACCCAAAACCTTGGGGATAACATACAGGAGGGCATGAGCAGTAGCCTAGTCAAGAGCAGCCCAGAGGCTGTAGAACAACAACATTGGCTTACACAAAGGAAGGGCTTCATGAAATGTAAAAACTGTAAGGCTGGGGGGCGTGGCTTGCTGCCGCCGAAGATGGACGCAGCCTAGAGGAGCTCCGCGCTTGAAGGGCTCGCCCCAAACAATCCTGACCTTAATCCGGCGATCGAAGTCACCCAAACTGGGTAAAATAATCCTGGATCACCGGCGCTACAGTTCCTGAAGCTGTGGCCCCTGGGAGTGAAGCTGAGCCGTGGTCAGAGACTGAGGCCCGGTGGCAGCTGGGAAGCCGGGACCTCGCGTTATCCCGAGGCCGGCCGTAGCGGGGATCGGACCACCTCCCCGAGCCGGCTAAATTATCCTACGAGCTCAGGCTCATAACCAGAGACATCGCGTGGCAGGAGGACGCACCGGCGTGAAAAATCAGATTGCAGCGTTTTGAAATCCGCCTGCAGCACCGGGCCTCGAGAACGAGAGACCAGCTTGGCGGCGGAGGTGAGGGCATTTGGATACTGAGCGGTCGGAGCTTCCCGGGCACCAGCTGCGACAGTCCGGACCTCCCGAGGTGTGCATAGCGGGGGATCCTGTCCGCTGGATGCTTCTGGGACGGTGGCGAAGTGAAGGCCCCCCCTCAGAAAATGAAACTGTGACAGTACGCACTACAGATGAACTTGCGCATTAATCCGCAGAGTACATTGCTAGCCCGGCTGCCTTGCGACGCTGATCACGGCTGGCAGCGCATGCACTCCGGCCCACGGATAAACTATAGGTTCCCATAAGAGCGCTGACCACAGGCAGGCCCGTGCTGACCGCATCTGCTTAACTCAGACTCAGACTAAGGAGACACTCTGATGCATGGGCTGTGACGTCTTTGGAGAAAAATTGTGAGAATCAGCCACGCTCCACACCAGGGAAGTACTACAGGGAGCGGGAAAACCGAAAGGCGAGCGTGGGCGGTGTCCCTGCAGCAGGCGGCGGTGATTACCGACTCCCCCCCATCTTCCCCCCACTGGAGTGACCCGCTGGAACTAGGGCACCATGGGGGGCCGAGGACAGCGCATGGCGCTCGGATCCAAACTGGAGAAATATGCCTACCAAAAGGACCAGACAGATACACAACAATTGCCCGCACAAGGTGACAAAGACCGCCCCAGTGAACAGCCTAAGGAGGTCACTCTTTAAGATGTACAGGCTGCTCTGCTTCAAATGCAAACATCAATAGGAACGATCTCCACGAATATTACGCTACTACATGCGGACGTCTCAAAAATAAGCACGCGGCTCACTGAAGTCAAAACTACTACGAAGGCACTCTCGACAAACACGGCGGTGCTGCAAAAGCAAATCCAAAAGCTAGAACTGGCACAGAAACAGTTGGCTGACAAACTGGATGACTAGGAAGGGCGCTCACGGAGGAACAACATACGCCTGGTCGGAGTTCCGGAAAGCATAAAAGGACCGGCCCTGGACCTCTTCGTAGAGGACCCTAATCAAAAGACAACCTGACTCCAGCCACGTGGTCTCTCAAGCTTCTTCTCGTGGAACTGGCTCAACGGGTGCCAGGGGGTAAGCCCCGGCCGGGGCCGCCCCTAGATCGATTTTGGCTCGCATGTTTAACTTCTGGGACCAAGACACTATTTTACAAGCAGCACGCATAGCACCCCCTCTCCAGGTGGACAACAGCACGGTGTCCATATTCCCTGATTACACGGCCACAGTAACCAAACAACGCAGCAGCTTTATAGACATCAAAAAAGAACTGAGAAGTAGAGAACTCAAATATGCAATGTTGTACCCTGCAAAATTAAGAGTGGAGGCAGAGGGTAAAGTGTGGTTCTTTGAAACACCGACTGAAGCGGCTGACTGACAGGAAGGCTGGCGGCCCGCCGGAGGCCCTAGGAGGCAGGGACTTAAGCAACAACAACAGCTACCAAGTGCAGAACACCTGGAAAATTCAGACTGACTCTAGAGGCCCTAATGTGTGAGACTTGCCGCAATCCACACTGAAGATCCTGCCTGGAGCCTGGTATTTCTCTCCTAGACGCACCACAGACAGTTTCTCACCCTGACAGAGATGGAGTCCACAACCAACAACATTGACATGAAGTCTGACGTCCTAGAGGCATGGGCAAAAACTGCCCAGTCATCCAATCTTCCCTTTAAGGTACTGTCCTAGAATGTGAACGGTCTTGGAGACAAAATAAAACGAGGACTGGTTCTCCAATACCTCAAACGTAAAGGACCCGCTGTTGTGTTATTGCAGGAATCACACCTGATGGGTTCAGCCTGTAAGGCCCTAGATAGGTCAGGTTTCAAAATGATTGCACACTCTGCCTTTACATCAGGATCTCGTGGGGTGGGGATTTTAATCAATAAATGCTTCCCACTAATAGTGACCGTGTCCTGGACAGATGACCTTGGACGGTTTGCTGCGATAGCATGCCAATGGGAGGGGCGGCCTTATATTCTAGTGACAGTTTACATCCCTCCAACAATACATCAGGCGACCTTTCCGGCTCTGGGAAAATTTCTATTAACACTCCTGATAGAGCGTCGCAAGATTCTGAAATTTGTAGGGGTGCATCATATTCACCGTTAGTCAGAACCCTCATATTAATCAATGTATGTTTAGAAGTGTCAAATGTATTGATGCAATTGTTTAACTTAGAGGTGATTCGAACTGTAATAATGCTTTGTGAGGATTAACGTTGCAAGTTATTGTGAATGTATTCAACAAATAAATAATTATTAGTTTTCGTACAATGCAATGTATTAGGCTAAATGTGTGCCATGTTAAAGTTTACGTGTAGGTTGCTTATTCATATATATGAAAATAGTGAAATAATGCTTAGGGTGTGGTTTAATAGTGTTTAATGTGTAAAGGCCTGATCACCTATATGCTAAAGAGAAGGCCTGTTCATTCCTTATGTTAGCAATTGTTGTAGGCCGAAAATGATTCCCTTGGTAAAGGCTTTGGGTTGCAGGGAAATGTAAAATCTTAAAGATGTGAACTGTCTTTTCTCGTTCCCATGTTTCTGTTGCAGGTGCAAGGACAGGTAGCTCGTTAGGGAGAATAGATCTTTGTTTTAGGAGTTAGGATGCTGTGGGAAGCCAACAGGGGAGTGCATTGGAATGTGAGATAGATAAATTTGCTGCACAAGGTGCCTGGGACCCAAAGTCAAGCTAACCGTCGTTGGATGCAAGACAACTTTGTGGAAAACTACTGAGAGAAGACCTGGCCGTAGAGGTGTGCCGAAGGGCGTGTTCTATGATTTTGGGGTTTTGTATTAGGGACAGTGCCCCGTGGGTTGAGCAGATGAGGTTTAGACGGGAAGCTAGAAGGAGCATCTTAGAACGAGCTCTGACTAAGTGAAGGTACTTCTTAAAGGAGTCTTCACTTCTGACACCTTTTTCCTTGATTCTCTTGCCTGGGATGGGAATGTTAAGTAGGGATGTCACCTTAGAGGTAGAGTAGGGACAGACTAACGTTTCTCTTTTTGACTAATGATTCCCAATTTAGACATTGGCCTTACAATCGCCTTTTTGATGATTTTGGAATCTGTAATTCTTTTCGTTTTGAGTCGGATGAGAATCTTACGTAGGCTAGCTTTTGTATTAGTGCCTATTTACCTTTTGCACCTTGTTTTGAGGTGTTTGTATGTTCAGTTGTTATTGGTTTTAATAAAGTCTTACAAATTTTAGATTCGGAGTCAGTGGTCCTTTCCAAATGAAGTCTAATTGTGGTAGATATATTTTGATCATTGTGTTCATCCCCTCCACGCTATCTGGCAAATAAAAAGATCCTGGCGACCGGTGAGGATTCTTGGAGATAACCAGGCAAGCAAGATTCCGGCCTTATCAGTTGGTAGCAGAGTAGGATGGTTATTTGCGATAGTGAGGGGAGATCTAGATTAGGATAAGAGATCCTTGAGGCCCATAGAAGTCAAGTGATGGTGACTCATCGGATGGCGAGCAGCGGACAACGGCGGTTGATGGAGATTGATGGAGAGTAGCAGTGCGGCGGAAAGCAGCAGTTCGTGGAGGAGTGAGTATGAATAGGGTGAGATGTTGTAGATTGCGGTGTTGTTTTGATGTGTGATGTCTTGCGGAGTTGGAGTGAATGTTGAGTGATTGTGAGATCAGGCTGTGAGCGTGCGCAGCCCGGGAAAGTCTTAGGCTCGACAAGTAGCTTAAGCGATTGTGGTGTAGAAGACACCCGAGGTAGATTTTGTTGACCACCGAAAGGGGATCGTGAGACGTCATCGATCACCTGGACCGAGATAGGGGGAGCGAATGTGTGAGTGCGTGAGAAACCGACGCTGGTCTGGGTTGTTGTACGTGGAATTTGAGTATTTGTAACCTATCAGAGGTGATTGTCTGGCCGGACGTGGACAGACAGTTGCCAACCGAGGTCGACAACTTCGAGAGACTGTGGACGGACAGTCAGAGAAGTAACTTGTTTGGGACAAATGGTTATTTCAGCGTATGAGTGGGACGAATTCAAGGGTGAGACGTGTGATGTGAAGGAGGGGAACTGCTGCAAGCGGAGGACGGGTGACGTCAGAAGGTGCCGCGCTGTGATAGGTCGGTTGGTGTGAGTCGCGCTGTTATTGATGGGGTTTGATATCAGGAAGTAAACGAAAACATTGTGTGCGATTGAAATTCGTTCATCATGAAATGTTTTAAAGTTTTCAGAGAATTGTGTAGAGGTGACAAACATGTGGTTACTCGTGGGGGAGAAGAGGCCCCTCCCGAAGATACTCCAGCGCATTATACGGCAAGAAATGTAGGGTTGCATACTATGATTTGGCTTGAAAATTGGCATAAAATGTCCCAGAATGAAGGAGAGCTAGCTTTCCCGCGATATGGCTCATTTAGATTGGAAGTGTTGTACCAGTTGAAATCTGTGATGGCGGTATTGCGACCCTTGCCGAGACCAACTCAGTTTGAAGCGTTGCATGCATGGATTAGAGCAGCGCATGATAGGAAGAGGGATCGAAGTCAGGAGAGGGGGAAAAAGTCGATTAAGGCATTCCAGAATGCAAGATAGTATGCAGAAGAGAAAAGGTGGAGAGTGCAAACGATAGAAAGAGACAGGTTGTATCCCCTACTGGTAAAAACTGATGGCTCAAGGATAAAGAGAGTAGAGGATGATGATGACAGTGACACAGATGATAGCCTGTTAGAGAGGTTGTTATCCGAGAGACCACATCAATACAATCCCGATCCTTGCAAGGGAAAATCGGCTCAGTCAGAAGAGAATAGTGGAGAACCGACTCAGTAGGAAGTGAGAATAGAAGGGAAGATCTCGACAGGAGCTGAGAGTACTAGAAAGCAGCCTATAGCCAGCACAGAGGTTGGGAGAGGTGCGCAGTTACCGGATGCTCTAAAGGTACCGGTCACCAATGGACCCATTGTTTCTGTTTACGACCCAGATCAAGAGAAAGTTGGAAGCTCAGTGCAGTCAGCTGTAGGAATGAGGAGTGTGATCGAAGGAAATGGTTCAGTGAGCGGAATGGAGCAAACTCCATAGCCTATAGAAGGGAGTACGCCATTGCCAGCTACAGCAGACTCCTCTAGGGGACAGACAGACGTGAGACCAATGAGGCCGAGGTCTTTGGCCGAGTCAAGATCTTGTGAATGTGGGCACCACCCGTGAAGAATCAGAATCAGAGTGTGAGAACAGCAGAAAGTGAACGAGGCACAATAGTGAATCGTTCAGTTCCTATGAGTATGTCAGAAGAGAGCAGATCTCAGGAACGGGAAGGTGATTATGATGAAAGGGATGGTGCACCTTGTAGGGAAGTACTGAAGGGAGCCCTGAAGGGGAAAATGGTAGATGTTGCTAGGCTAAAGGCAGAGGTAGACGAGATCATAAGTGGGAACTTGCCTCTTGAGAGAACATGCATGTTCGAACAGGACGAGTTACTCTTTGTAGCGAAGGATGTGACTCGCAAGGCACGAACTGCACATGAGAAGTTGTCAGAATTGGCCAAAAAGTATGATGTGGACTTGTCCAAAATGAAATCATTGCAAGGAAGTCATAGATTGCAGTATAGTGATCAGGAATTGGAAGAAAAGAGAATCATGGTTTTGAGAACCCATATCAAGGATTTGATCATAGCAATGCGTGCATGGATCACGCTTGATAAGTGGGAAGAAAGATGGTCCAAGAAGAAAAGTTCGAGAAGAACGATAGGAGAAACGTCACCCCCAGGTGGAGGGATGACGGAGATAGGGAATTTCCCGTTACGAGAGGTACAGAATGGAGGATATGTGCATGTACCATGGAGTAGGGGTGATTTGGCTGCATTTACAAATGATTTTCCTCGGTTGAGGGAAAAGCCCGTGGAGTGGTACAAGCAAGTTGATCGGTTTGTCAAAATTTCGAAGGTATTGTGGGTTGATTTGAACACATTATTTGACATCGTGGTTCCGAGTGATTTGTGGTCGGCATGTAAAATTGCTGTTGAGTGGCTAACTGCAGAGCCTGACAGGGACCCAATCTCGAATGGTCCGTCGCCCATTGTAATGAAAAAGTACGAGCAGGTGATCACATGGTTGAAGTCGAAAATCTCACCTCAGGACATTGATTGGGTGAAGATAGATTGGACAGTGCAAGAGCCAAAAGAGACGGTGCATGAGTTTTATGAGAGACTTTTGCAGGCTGTCGGGGAATTAGTGGACATAGAATACAAAGTCGCCACAAACCTCGGAAAGAAGCCTTCGGGAGCAACGGAGTGTAGCAGATCCCCCCTCGACCCTGAGGCGCAGACCCTCACAGAGCAATAACTACACTGCTGCGCGGGAAAGCCCCCCGGGGAAAAGGGAAGTGGAGAAAATAATAAAATGCTGCTGGGCGGGGAATCCTCTCTGGTCCTGCTTCTACTCTGGGGTCTGTTACTCGGCAGAGGAATCATCCAGGGAGGAACTGCAGAAGGAAGACAAGCGACAGAGAGGTAAATACGCGCTTCCCACCCCCTATACTAGCAGTCTCAAGGTTGCGTTAGACCTCAACAGCCAACTAAACTTACAAGAAACAGAAGCAGCAACTGTAAGGTTGTTCGGTAAAGGAAACAAGGTTCTTAACTGTTGGCGCAAGGGTTGAGCGCGAAATACACCTTAAGACTAGGCAATTCTAGACACAGTCATTCTCCTCCCTACTGTTACGTCACAGTTAGGGTGGATACCCACTTCAGAGGTCTACGAACTGGTAACACCGGGGACGGCAGGATTCTGGGCAGAGACGAATATCTCCGATGCAGGAAACTTGAAAGAGAAGCGAACGGGGTTTAACAAGGCAGTGATTGTCCGTGCCCTCACCAAAGTACGAACGCTGGGTTGCAAGCTCACAGCAGGAATCAGGAAGTCTTTGATAGTGCACTACTTACAAGTCTTCGCCTGAAAGGGAGTTCACCCGTATCGGCGGTTGCGGGTTTCCTGGTCTCGAAGCCGGGATGTCGTTAATACGCGATGAGAACTCCTTCGCGTGTCGGGTCACGGCAGGTCACCAAGTCTCCAGCGGGGAATACCATCCGCTACGAGCAAGTCCGGAAAAAGTATTGACAAGCCCTGTTCCCTGGAAGAGGGAAGGGCTTTAACATGATCCGGCGGAACTGCCGGGAACTATTTCCGGGTCGCCGTCTGCGGGCATGCTGGGAGTTGTAGTGCCCGGTACTTGAATACACCACTGCCTCCCCTTACGCGCCCTGCATATCGGACCTCGCGCGGACTTCTAGGCGCGCCGGGGGGAACATGCACACTGCGCGCCTTGCCCTGGCCTCTTACTGCCGTAATCGCGACAGAGCCCCCTCGTAAGGACTGCCGTCTCGGCGGTCGACCAGGCTTCCCAGGATTTTGAGCATGAAATCGTGTAACTAGAAGAGGACAGTGTAGGTTACTAGCTGGTTCCCAGGTTCGGTCTTCTACCCCGTATCCTACCCAATCTACCAGGTATTGCACACGCCCTCTGACCAAGCGGGAGTCCAATATGGCCTTTACTTCGTATTCTTCCTGTCCGTCTATTTCAATTGGGGCAGGTCGAGAAGGAAGTCTCATAGTGCTAGGACACATCTTAAGTAAAGAGACATGAAATACAGGATGTATATGCCAGGTTTGGGGAAGTGCCAGCTTTAAAGCGACTGGGTTAATGATTTCTTCCACTTGGTACGGCCCTATGTATTTGGGTGACAGTTTACCCCCACCCTTCAGATGGAGGTTCTTCGTGGACAACCATGCCCAATCTCCCACTTGATAAAGAGGTTCAGGACTTCTTTTCTTGTCTGCGAATCGCTTGTGGGCGTCTTTAGCTTTTTGTAGTTGTTTCTTTGCTTCCTTCAGTACGACTCGAAGATGAGCATGATGTTCCTGGATTGTAGGATGTTTGGAAACCACAGGCCAGTCGAACGGAAGCATGTTTGGATGAAACCCTGAAAGACAGAAGAAGGGTGAACAACCCAACGTGGCGTGTTCAGCGTTGTTGTATGTGAACTCAGCTGTCCAAAGTAAAGGGTACCAATCGGATGTGTTTTGCAGGGTAAAACAGCGAAGGTATTGCTCCAAAGATTGGTTTAATCGTTCCGTCTTGCCATCTGTTTGAGGGTGGTAACTGGTGGATAAACGGGCATCTACTTTCATGGTGGAGCAAAGCGCCTTCCAGAAGCGCGAGGTGAACTGAGTACCCCTGTCAGTGATTAGAACTCTGGGAATTCCATGGGCTCTGACTACATGTTGCAGGAATGTGACAGCAAGTTCTGAGGACGTTGGAAGTCTCTTCAACGGAATGAAGTGGCCCATCTTTGTCAGGTGGTCTATGATTACAAGAATGGTAGTATAGCCTTCACAGGGAGGCATTTCCACTATAAAGTCCATAGAGACTGTATGCCAAGGTAGGGGAGGAATGGGAATGGGTCTCAAGAGTCCTGCGGGTTTGGAATGACTTGCTTTGCTTTGAGCACACACAAAACATGTACGTAGGTATTCTTGCGTGTCTTTACGCATTGAGGGCCACCAAAAGGCTCTTTCTAAAGCCGCCACCGTTTTTTGTTCTCCCAAGTGACCTCCGAGGGTGGAATCATGTACCCAAGCCAGCGCTTGTTTTTGGAGGGCTACCGAGGGGACATACAAGGCATGTTTGTGATATGCTAAGTGTTCGTGGCTTAGACGGTTTTCGGGGTCTTCGCATGCCCTTTTTATGGCTAGGAGTTCCTTGTCCGAGATCGAGTAGTTTGTCTCACTGGGGGTGAGTTTTTTTAGAATAGAAGGCAACTGGGTGGATTTGCCCGGTGGTAGGATGCCGTTGTGACAGTACTCCTCCCAAGGCATGTTGCGAGGCATCAGTCTCCAGGATAAAGGGCAATCGGGAATCTGGGTGACGCAGAATGGGGGCGTGGGTGAACCTATGCTTCAATTCCTCAAATGCGTGGTTTGCTTCTTCGTTCCACAAGAAGGGAGTATTCTTTCGTAAAAGACGGGTTATGGGGTGGATAACCTTGGAGAAATCTTTAATGAATCTTCTATAATAGTTGGCAAAGCCAAGGAAGCTCTGCACCGATTTCACATTGAGAGGTGCCTTCCATTGCGTGATTGCTGAGACCTTTGCCATATCCATCTGGAAACCTCGGGCGTTAATGACGTATCCCAAGAAGGCGACTTCGTGCACATGAAAGAGACATTTCTCCAGCTTGGCATAGAGAAGGTGTCGTTGAAGACGTTCTAACACAGTTCTCACATGGGTGACGTGGTCCGAGAGGTTTGAGGAATAGATGAGAATATCGTCAATATAGACGATGCAAATGGAGTCCAATAAGCCACGCAACACCTCGTCCATAAAGAACTGGAACGCTGCTGGTGCGTTGCACAATCCGAAGGGCATCACTTGGTACTCGAATAACCCGTACTTGGTTCGAAAAGCGGTTTTCCATTCATCTCCTGATCTGACTCGTACCAAGTGATATGCCCCTCGGAGATCCAGTTTGGTGTAGACTTGAGCCCCCTTTAATTGATCAAGTAACACAGGTATCAAAGGTAACGGGTACCTGTTTTTTATGGTGATTTTGTTGAGGGCTCTATAATCGATACACGTTCTCAGCTCGTCACAATCCTTCTTAGTTATAAAAAAGAGTGGGGACGAGGCGGGGGATGACGAGTGTCGTATGAACCCTGATGCTAGGTTTTCGTCCAAGTAGTTCTTGAGATACAGGTTTTCGGGTTCGGTAAGAGCGTAGACTCGACTACAGGGGATGTCTTCTCCTGGTATTAAATCAATACGGCAATCGTACGGCCGATGGGGTGGTAGTTGGGTGGCCTTTTGTTTATCAAAGACTGCTTGAAATGACAGGTATTCCTCTGGAAGCTGTGTAGAACAACAAAGATCGATGGCTTCTACCCCAGATGCTAGATACTCGGCTTGAGTATGGAGAGTATTCTCGAGGGAAACGGAATGTTTCGTGCAATGAGCTTTACAGAACTCAGAGGACAGGGAAATAGTACGATGGGCCCATCGTATAACAGGGTCGTGCAGCGTTAGCCATGGCATTCCCAAGATCAGACGAAAATGAGGGGCGTCAATGAGATCGAAGCTTATGGTTTCGTAATGTTCTTCGGTGATCTTCATCTCCAAGGGAATGGTCTGGTATCGGACGGGTCCCGAAGTCAACGCCTTCCCATCTACGGCCCTTACTAGAGTAGGAGTCGTTTTCTGAACATATGAGACTCCTATATTCTTTGCGTATTGCTGATCCATAAAATTACCCGTGGCTCCTGAGTCGAGCAGAGCAGGTACTTGTATGGGTGAATCTGACGTTACCCACAATGTGACGTCCACGTTCATGTGGGCCACCGAGGGCTGGATGGTGTTTGCCAAGATGAAAGGGATCGTAAGTGCTTCAGAACCCAAGACGGAGATCCCGTCCTGACTTGGGCTTAGGAGTTTTCCGCTTCCTGATGAGTTGCTGCTTGTGACTTGAAAACGGACCCCCTTTCTGTGCCTTTTGTTCTGGCCCGACATTCTTTTATAAAGTGTCCCCCTTTTCCGCAGTATAAACATAATTTCTGTTGTCTTCGTTTTTCTCGTTCTTCTGGGGTCAATGGACCTCGAAGTCCTCCAATTTGCATAGGTTCTGATCCGTCTGTTCCTTTGGGGTGTTCGTCACCAGACGGGCGGAGTCGAGGAAAAATGACACGAGGTTCTCCTCTACCTTTATCCCCTTTTCTCTCTTGTAACCTATGGTCCAGTTGGACTGTCAACTCGATTAGTTCTTCACAAGTAGGCGGAAGTTGAACTACTTGAGACAAGACGTCCTATAATTCACCCCTAAGTCCTTGGTAGAATAGCGAGGTCCGCTTTTCTTGGGGCCAGGTTGTTTCCACTAGAAGCCGGTTAAAGGTCGTTATATATGTAAGGAGGTCCTGGGACCCTTGTCTGAGTGTCATAAGTTCTCGGTCTAAAGAAAGCATATGGGTTTTTCTATCGAACAGTTTTCTCAGTTCCCCACAGAAGTCTTGGAAATTGTGAAGCACTGGATCGTTTCGTTCCATTAAGGGTATAGTCCAGTTTGATGCGTTGCCTCCCATATAGGACATCATAAACGACGTTTTTGATGTGTCCTCATGAAACATTGCTGGTTTACACAGAAAATGGAGTCTGCATTGGTGTAAGAAGGTTTCGAACTTTTTTGGATCGCCATAGAATCGTTCTGGGGCGGCCAAGGGAATTCCGGGGTTCTGTATCACATGGACTGTTGGGATGAGGTTGGTACTTGATGCAGAGGCTGCTGGCGTAGAAAATATCCCTGCTCCTTTGGGCCCTTCACCTTGGGAGGAAACGGGAGGTGGTAACGTCCAGTCCCTAATATAGGAGCCCCTCCCTGTGGTTACGGGGGTACTGGTTCTTGAAAGCCCAGCTACTTCTCTACGTAGGGTTCCCATTTCGTTTCTAAGCTCTTGGGTTTCCCTACGGGAGGTCTGTACTTCTTGTTGGAGAGCATTTGTGCTTTCCACAAGTGAGGACATGACTGCTGCAGTGTCCATCGCTCAGGCAGGCTAGTTCCGTGGGCTTGTCAATCTGTCGGGGAATTAGTGGACATAGAATACAAAGTCGCCACTAACCTCGGAAAGAAGCCTTCGGGAGCGACGGAGTGTAGCAGATCCCCCCTCGACCCTGAGGCGCAGACCCTCACAGAGCAATAACTACACTGCTGCGCGGGAAAGCCCCCCGGGGAAAAGGGAAGTGGAGAAAATAATAAAATGCTGCTGGGCGGGGAATCCTCTCTGGTCCTGCTTCTACTCTGGGGTCTGTTACTCGGCAGAGGAATCATCCAGGGAGGAACTGCAGAAGGAAGACAAGCGACAGAGAGGTAAATACGCGCTTCCCACCCCCTATACTAGCAGTCTCAAGGTTGCGTTAGACCCCAACAGCCAACTAAACTTACAAGAAACAGAAGCAGCAACTGTAAGGTTGTTCGGTAAAGGAAACAAGGTTCTTAACTGTTGGCGCAAGGGTTGAGCGCGAAATACACCTTAAGACTAGGCAATTCTAGACACAGTCATTCTCCTCCCTACTGTTACGTCACAGTTAGGGTGGATACCCACTTCAGAGGTCTACGAACTGGTAACACCGGGGACGGCAGAATTCTGGGCAGAGACGAATATCTCCGATGCAGGAAACTTGAAAGAGAAGCGAACGGGGTTTAACAAGGCAGTGATTGTCCGTGCCCTCACCAAAGTACGAACGCTGGGTTGCAAGCTCACAGCAGGAATCAGGAAGTCTTTGATAGTGCACTACTTACAAGTCTTCGCCTGAAAGGGAGTTCATCCGTATCGGCGGTTGCGGGTTTCCTGGTCTCGAAGCCGGGATGTCGTTAATACGCGATGAGAACTCCTTCGCGTGTCGGGTCACGGCAGGTCACCAAGTCTCCAGCGGGGAATACCATCCGCTACGAGCAAGTCCGGAAAAAGTATTGACAAGCCCTGTTCCCTGGAAGAGGGAAGGGCTTTAACATGATCCGGCGGAACTGCCGGGAACTATTTCCGGGTCGTCGTCTGCGGGCATGCTGGGAGTTGTAGTGCCCGGTACTTGAATACACCACTGCCTCCCCTTACGCGCCCTGCATATCGGACCTCGCGCGGACTTCTAGGCGCGCCGGGGGGAACATGCACGCTGCGCACCTTGCCCTGGCCTCTTACTGCCGTAATCGCGACACAGGCGTTTAAACAGTACAGTGGATTAGACGTGTTAGACACGAAGGACATGGGACTGTTTGTTACGAAATTTGTGTTGGGATTGAGGCCAAAAGTTAGTCTCATGATACAACAGCATTTGATTTGTTGGCAGAATAAGCCAGTGGATGAGATTTTACGGTATGCTAGGTACTGTAGTGAAGAGATAGAATCAAAGAACAGGAACTTGAAAGACAAATTGATGCTTGTTCAGATGCAAACAGCTTAGGGACAGCCTAATGGAGGGACCTTAGGAAGAAAACAGGGAAATAATCAAGGAGGAAACCAGAATGCCCAGGGTCTGGGAAGACCAAAGTCAATTGATCCTAAGACAGGAATGGATGTGGCGACATTGAAAAAGACCACTGCGTGTCATCTTTGTCACCAGATCGGACACTGGAAAAGCGAGTGTCCTTTGAACCCGTTAAATCAGATACAGCAAGAAGGAGAGGTAGTTCAGGTTCCTGTGGCGGACATGGTCCCTACAGTGACTCGACCGAAGATGGTCAAAGGGGGGTCTGGTGTTCCGCAGATGCAGGATCCTCAACCACCTAGGATACCGAATACGCAACAGGGAGTCCGAACTTACCTACAGATGCCCATGTTTGAAGGGAGTGAGGAATACAGCCCAGATCCGTTGGCACGAACGTGCTTGAGAGGGGAAGAGGACTGCACGCTTGGAGCAGTCTTGGAGGTAGATCAGAGGGGACCATTTGTGGAAGCAGACATTGATGGTCACCCTACAACCTTTTTGGTTGACACCGGTGCTACTTGCTCTACTATACGATCTGCAGTAGTCCCTGACCTACCCCTCTCGGGACAATCAATCCAAGTCGTTGGTGTAGCAAATAAGAAAATGACTAGTCCATTGACTGAGCCAATTCCAGTGAAGATAGGAAACTTCAGAGATCGGCACCAGTTTGTGCTGTGCGATTCTAGTCCAGTTTGCCTGTTAGGTAGAGACCTGTTGTGCAAGCTGAATTGCACCATTTATTGTACCCCAAAGGGAGTAGAGGTACACACGAGGGATGATGATGCGACCTTCAAGGTTGCGAATCAGCGTGTGTGTATAGAAATGTATCCAGCATTGACAGTGGAAGAACTCCCATTAGATCTGAGGGATTCCGTGTCAATTGATGTTTGGGACCTCAGTGGAGAAGAGATCGGATTGGTCAAGGGTGTAGACCCAGTGAAAATCCAGGTTAAGCCAAATGTAGAGTTCCCTAGGATGCCCCCCTTCCTCTCCGAACCCACAGGGATCAGCTACAGAGTAACCCCAGGATCCTCACTCAGCCCCATGTTCTTCAACATCTACATGGCACCCCTTGTCCATTGTCATAAAACACGGATTCAGCATAGTATCCTACGCCAACGACACCCAACTTATCCTCTCCCTCACCAATGAGCCCAACATCACCAGATACAGCTTCCAGGAAGTAATGAAAGACATCACCTCCTGGATGAGCAGCAGCTGCCTGAAGCTCATCTCAGAGAAATCCTCAGATCCACCCCCTCCGCATGGAACAACACCTGGTGGCCCACCTCCCTCGGCAACTCTTCCACACCCACCGACCACGCCCGCAACCTCGGCATCATACTTGATACTTCCCTCACTATGAACTGACAGATCAACGCTGTATCTTATTATTATTATTATTAGCGATTTGTATAGCGCCTGGTGACCCGGAGGCATCCCCGCGCTGAAAGGGCTAGTAATGCTCAGGGGAGGAGGAATTATTTAGGGAAGAGAAAGGTTTTCAATTCTCTGTGGAACCGGAGGTGGCAGGATTCCAGACGCAGGTGGCGTGGAAGTGAGTTCCAACCGGAGGACGCCTTTACTGCGAAGCGTCGACCACCAGAGCGCACCTTCCTGAATCTCGGAACGTTGGCCAAACGTTCATTGTCAGAGCGCAAGGATCTGGAAGCCTTATAAGGAGTGACCATGTCTCTCAGGATCGAGGGGCCCTGGCCGTTGAGGAGTTTGTGGGTGGTGCACATGGCCTTGAATTGAATCCTCTGACGGATAGGGAGCCAGTGAAGGGCCTTAAGTACTGGTCTGGCAGAGGCTCTCGTGGGAAGATTCATTATAAGCCGGGCGGCGGCATTTTGAGCCCGCTGCAATTTTACCAGGGTGGATTCTGGGGCTCCTAAATAAACGGCATTACTATAGTCTAGACGGGCAAGGATCAAGCCTTGGACAAGAAGTTTCCTTGATAGGGGAGGGAGTAGCGGGAGGATCTTTCGTATGGAACGCATGAGTCCAAAGCAGGTGCCTGCTGTTTTGGCTGCTTGGGTCTTCATGGAGAGATCAGGTTCAAGCCAGACTCCCAAGGTCTTGATTTCCTTCTTCGGAGTGGGTGCCTCGCCAAAAACGTCAGGCCAAACCGAGGAAGGAATAGTGGTCCATTTCTTGCCCATGAGCATGACCTCAGTTTTGGATCCATTGAGCTTAAGTGATGAATCGCACATCCAGTGATGGATTTCCTGGAGGCAGTTCAATAGATTGTCTGGACAGTGGTCAAGATGTGAGAGAGAGACGACCAATTGCGTGTCGTCTGCATAACTCACTATCTTGATACCGAACGGGGCCACTAGATCCTCCAGGGGGGCCATATAAACGTTAAACAAGGTGGGGCTTAACGAGGACCCCTGAGGGACTCCGCTAGAGAGAGGAAATAAGGCTGAGCGGGAATTGCCGTCCCATACCTGGAAGGAGCGGCCCAATAGAAAGGATTCTATCCAGGCAAGTGCAGTCCCCCTAAGACCTGCCCTGGCCAACCGGTGTAGCAAGACACGGTGATTCACCGTGTCAAAAGCTGCACTCAGGTCCAGGAGGATCACTGCCACTGACCCTCCTGAATCGAGGATACACCTTGCCTCCTCGATGACTGAGAGGAGGGCGGTGTCCGTACCGTGGCCAGGGCGAAACCCTGTCTGAGATTGGCGCAGAAGGTTGTTAGATTCAAGGAACAGGGACAATTGGGCATTGACGAGTTTTTCGGCAATTTTGCTAATGCCCAGGAGGAGCGAGATCGGCCTATAGTTTGCCAGGTCGGTGGGGTCCAGTTGAGGTTTTTTAAGGAGGGCCTTGACTACTGCTCCCTTCCAGCTTGGGGGGACAGAGCCTTGAGACAGCGAGATATTGATCAGCTCCGTAATAGGAGATACAATGACCTGGGCAACTGTTTTCAGGAATCTCATGGGAGCGGGATCAAGAGGAGATCCGCTTTTCATTTTGGCCAAGGTTTTTTCCACTTCGTCCAGGGATACAGCCCTAAACGCAGTTAGCTGAGGATGAGAGGTGTTTCCAATAAGAGTAGTAGACACAACGGTGTTGCTGTGGGTTGGCTGACTGGGAGGTGGAAGGGATGCCAAGATGCGGGAGATTTTAGAGTCGAAGTAAGTTGCCAGTTCATCGCTTCTGCCCAGAGGGGAGCTGTTGGAGGAGGAGGGTGTTGGTATGTTCAAAAGCTCTTTGGCAATAAGGTACGACTCTCTCACCGAATTAGTGGCGTTTTTTATTCTGGCATCGTAGTATGAGGCTTTAGTGAGTTTCAGGGTGGATTTATAAATTCTCACTGCCTTACGGTAGGTATCCTTGCACGAGTGAAGCCAGTCCTTTCTCCACAGTCGCTCCGCTTTTTTGCATTCTTTGCGGAGGCTTCTAAGCTCCTGGCTAAACCAGGGAGCTGATCCTGTCTTTCCGTATTTTCCCTCATGATTTTTGATGGGTAGGATCGAATCCAGGGAAGTTGAAATCCACTCTCTGAAGTTTCTGTCCGCTGTGACCGGGTCCTCTGACGGAGTGAGGGTCATCGAGTTGAGAGTTCTGGCCCAGTCTTCTGTAGAGAGCTTGGGCCAGGCCCTGTCCCTGATACGAATAGCAGGTTTGTGGGGTTTCCTAAATACTCCTGGCAGAAAGAGAGGGACCAAAAAATGGTCTGACCAAGGGAGGGGAAGAGACGCTTTGGATTGGAGGGTATGGACATTGGTGAAAACTGGGTCTAACAAGTGACCTTTGGTGTGAGTGGCTCCAGAGTTAATCAATTGGAGGCCGTAGGCTGCCAAGTCTAGAATCAAATCGGCGGCCCCTGAATCTAGGGGGTCGTCGAAATGAATATTCAAGTCTCCAAGTATGGTAAAATTGGAGGTAGAATGGGCTAGTGAAGCTATTGATTCTAGGAGGGCACTAGCAAAGGGGCCAGAGTGGCCAGGGGGGCGGTATACTAGGAGGCCCGACAGCGAGCTTGTCGGAGCCAGCTGGAGGGTGAAATGGCAGCTTTCTGAGTCTAAGATGTGGGCATCATTAATTCTGCAGGAAAAGTGATCCCGATAGAGAATAGCTAATCCACCTCCTCTGCCGGAGGGGCGTGTTTGGGACTGAATGAGAAAGCCTGGGGGTAAGGCTATAACGACATCCGAGTCCGAGTAAGCAGTAAGCCATGTTTCTGTGAGAAACAGAGCATCAAGGTCGTGGTCTACAAGTAGATGATTGATAAGTAAAGCATGCTTAGGGAGCGATCTGCAATTCAAAACAGCTAATTTAAGACCAGGATGTAGGGTGGGGGAGTCAGTGAGCTGAAGCCGGGCTGGCTGGCAGAGTGTGCAGCTGGAGAAGGGTCCGTCACCTTCATAAACATACGTGCACAAGATGTTGTTAGTGGGTCTAAGACTCAGGAGAACTCGGCGAGAGTAACTAATTATTTTATGGGCAGGTTCCGGCATAAAATCGGGCATGAGATCTGGCCCTGGGGCCGGTCGGGCGCGGACGAGCGCAGACGAGCTTGCCTTAAGCGTGCCTTCGGCGCGCAATCGGCGCGCCCGCTGCGCTCGTCCGCTGCGCTTCCGGGGGCTGCACATTTATATAGTGTAGAAGCGTCCGCGGGGCGTGGCCTCGGAGTGGGCGTGTTGCTGTCTGGGCGTGGGGGAAGCAGATGGAGTGGGACGGCGAATTCCCTGCCAGCGAACGTCACGTTAAGCTGGGGGATGCCTGCACACCAAGAGCGAGTGAGGAGGATAGGGGGTGAGTGAGATTAAAACAGTTTTCAAGTTTTTAAAACAGAGCAACAAGCATTTAGGCAGCAAGCGCTTCCACATGCTTCAATACCCTGTGCATCCTCCGCAAGCCCTTTAAATGGATCCCCCCTGAATTCAGAAAGACCGTCACCCACGCACTCAAAACCAGCAGACTTGACAACGGTAACACCCTCTATGCTGGAATCAACAAATATCTACTTCTCAAACTCCAGACCATCCAGAACACTGCAGCCGGGCTTGTCCTCTGCATCCCATGACAAGATCACATCACCCAGCACCTACGAGAACTCCACTGGCTCCCCATCAAAAAGAGAGTGACCTTCAAGCTGCTCGCTCAGGCCTTGTCAGGGCCTCGGATCCTCGGAGACGTACGATGCTCAATGGGGGTCCACCTCCTGATAGCTCAAAGGTCTGAACATAGCCACAGACTCTATCGAGTGATCAGGTGAGGGAAGGAAAGGAAGGGATCAGCAGGGAGGGAGATCTGGAACGAAAAGTCAACAAAGATAAATACACCACGTCCTGGAATGTACTATGAACAGCAATTACGTGATACATACAATAATAAGTCCCCTCCTCCCAAATACCTGTAAAGGAAAATAATGGCACGTTATTCCAGGATGTAGCCTCTGCTAAGCCACTGCCTCTACCTTGATCTAGAGATAGAAGAACAACATTACTACATACATGATAGCGCTGCCCTGCAGATAGCTGGTGTATCCATCATGAGTCATAGCATACCTAGAGACGTATAGCGGCTTGGGACAGGGGAGTTGGAGCTGTCATCCGAGGAGCTCAACAAGCCCCTGCTATAGAAGGCAACAAACAAACAGTAGTATTATATTCCTCGGTCTGACAAAAGACACCACACATAGTTAGAACCAAACAATTTGTGTCTTTCCTGAAAGTACTCAGTAGTTTAGTGTTGTGCCAACATTATCATGAACGACCATCAGGAAACCTATCACAGCACATTCAGTAACGCGCAGGCTCCACCGAACAAAGAAGCAACTGAGGAGAACAAACAAAAGATGAGGGCCACTGCGCGGCTGTGCGAGTTCTTTATCTTGCAGGGAGGTCCCTCTGTAGTCAAGGGCTAGAGCCTGAGGATGGGATCAGGAACACCTCGCAACTCCGCAAAAGCCTAGCTTGGCTCCTCCAACGGGGTTGCAGAGCCCACTTCCTAAGGCAAACACAGGGCGCGCTAGTCCAACGCGCCTTCAGAGTTATAGGCGCGTTGGACAGAGAATAAGGGAAGAATCCCCCACATGAGCCACAACCTCAATTCGACCAACGGGGCGCTACGAGTTTATAAAACTTTGGAATCGGAACGAAGCGCAGGGGGAGTGGTTTAGAAGGAGAATAACAGGAATGGTGCAGGCGCACCCCTACCAGGTCCCAGACGCCTCATCCGTCATTGGCAACCTTCAGGAATTAACGGCGCCGGTCTTCGGAATCCAAGAAGCACTTATCCCGGCATCCTACGTGCGTCGTGACCTCACCGACGGCACGTTCTCCCATGGTATCATTGGAGGTGTAGTCACGGATCTGCTACTTCCGTCTACACGGAGCCGCGAGTGTTGTTAGTGTTCTTCTGCGGCGCCCACAGTGCGCCGTGACAGGCCTACAAATCCCACCACAATACCGGACCCTATGTCCTCAACGAAAGAATCTCCTTCTACGCACCCAAGAGAAGCCTCCGCTCTGCCGACCTTGCCCTGGCCAAAATCACATGCATCCGCAGAGCCAGAGCGGGAGGACGAGCCTTCTCTTACATCGCAGCCAAGACCTGGAACAAACTCCCCCTCAGCATCAGGCGAGCCCCCACACTGCAAGCATTCAGGAAGAGCATCAAGACCTGGCTCTACAGATGAGACGGAGCTGCTTGAACCCCCTTTACCCCCAGTGCCCAGAGACCTTTATGGGTGAGTAGTGCACTTCACAAATCCTTGATTGATTGATTGATTGATTGATTGCTTCATTGAAAGGGAAGGAGGTCACACTTCCCTCCCTGGCAGGATGGCTAGTGAAGTGGCATATCAATGCGGTGAGATTCAACGCATTCACCACCTCTGATATGCATCCAGGCAGCCTCCCAAAGAAGTAAACAGCCCTGCCCCTAGGCACATTTACACTTGGGCAGGTGGGCAAATTATGTAGTCAAGAAGTCTACACCCTCACAGGTTGGCCACACCACTAGTGTAGGCTACCTGGTCTGTACAGCTGAGGAAGCTTTCTGCATTTTTAAAGTGGGAGAATAGACAGTTCTGTGTAGAAAGGGTGACCCTCAACCCCCGAATGTGGTCACCTCAGGGGCGGAGATTAGCCACTGGGGCTAGTAGCCTATTGGCTACAAGGATTTAAGGGGCACCCCTTGTGAGAAGTTGGCCTGGTATATGCTGACCACTAAGTGGGCACCTTGTACCAGTCCAAACAACCCTTATTGATGATTAGGTTAAAGACAACCTTTATTGAAAGCTATCCTGGATCTCCAGGTTGGCTCACAGCTTCTCAGTTGGGAGGCAGTATCTGGTATTACTGGGGGTACTCTTACTAGGTTTAAATATCATCAGTTATCCAGATGGTGGCTATCTAAGCCCTGGAATCTCAATAACCCTAATCCAAAATTTGATTTAATATATAGGAAAAATAAGTGGAAAAAACAAATTTCATACTGGTATACAGCTATGTTAGAAGCTGAGAACATCTGCGAATCAGAGATACAAAAGCTATGGAATAATCTACTAGTATTGGAGAATGTGGATATGGTGGATATTTGGGTTGACTCATTTACTATCTTGCAGGCTGTGGTAAAACCGGCAACATTAAAGCGGAACCATTTATACACCATGTATAGGGCATATATATCCCCAAAGAAACTTATGAAATTCGCCAATCTAGATTATCATTGCCCAAGATGCAGATTCCTGGCCGCAGATGATGTGCATATGTTGGCTGTATGTCCAGAAATAAAAAATTATTGGGATTCGATACAGGGTTTCTTGGGGGAGGTTCTGCAGACACCAATAGTAATAACAATTAATACTATTCTTTCCGGACTAGGAGCTGCCTACAATATTGAGGATATTAACACAAGGTTCATTTTCTACGTCATACTCCTAGCCAGGCGTGAAATATGCAGAGCCTGGAAAGATCCATTACCTCCATCTTTTTCAAACTGTCTTAAACATGTTATTGTTACCAGTAAGTCAGATATGGCATGTGATCTCACAAGTTTTGATAAAATTTGGAAGCCCTTGGTGGCATGGCAAGATAGGTAAAGGTAAAGGTAATTTGGTGTTCCTATGATTTATCTTGGGCCCTGTCGGTTCCTAAATCTCCCCAGTAACGCAGGGAGTCAGTTTTGGCGTGAAAAGGAGTGGATTGGGAAAGCAGTGGCAACTTGAGGGATTAGGCATGGCTCTGTATGAACTTGGTCGCTTAACATTAGGGCCGGATAGGATCGACCTTTTCAAATTGAGTTGCCTAAGCTCCCTTTAAGAATTCCATAATGGTATATGAGGAAACCAAAAAAAAAAAAAAAAAAAAAAAAAAAAAAAGAAAGCTATCCTAGTGGTAGCTATGGAGAGCAGCCTTCAGGCTAAGTCTCAAAGGAATGTAAAGCAACCTGTTTTACCAGATCAGAACCTCCTGAATGACCAAATGAAAGGAGAACCACACAAGAGATATATACAATATATGTATATATTACTAAACACTCTCTACTAACCTCTTTATGAGATTAGAGCACAAAGCACACAATATCACTAGAACGACAGCAAATAGCACAATACACAGCGGGCACCAGGGGGAGACCGAACCATATACTAAGAAAGTGGTATAACAACCACGACTTAACTAGACACAGTGCCTAGAGCACGTAGAATCACTGGGACCCCAAGAAACCACCCAAAGTAGTGACACAGGGGACCCACGGAGGACGGGTGCAGTGTGTGAACACAGGCACGAGCTACGTACAACTCTGTGGGACAGTCACGGTTGGAATTTTAGAGTTTAAGGACACTTCGGAGAGGACTTTAAGCAAACCCCTTGGAACATAAAAGGTTCTAAGGCCAGCACCCTTAAGAGTACCGAGATACCCGTGTTACCTATCCCAGAGGAGCCAGGTGCATAGGGGTCAAGTGGTGTCGGAAACCTTTGTCGTTTTCAATGGTGTGATGCAAAAAAGTGCTGCTGTCGGGAGGATGAAAAGTATCCGGTGGAATACAAGCCTGGATCTGAGGTGAGAAGAACCTGAAAGCAGAGGGGACAGAGTCTGGGTCACTTCAGGGTGACCAGGGGCACGATAGACGAATGCCCACCGATGTCGGGTGCTTCAGGTGAAAAGATGCGATGCTTGACTCTGCAGCCACAAAGAATGTCGAGTGTTGGGGGGTCAGTGTCTGGATTGAACACCAACAAGCCTTGGCAACTGAAACCCACGCGGGAAGAGGAAATAAGCTTCGGTTGGGACCAGCAAGGTTCTGGAGACTCTCCAAGCAATGGTGAGTCAGTGCATGTCTGGAGCAATCAGGTAAGCCCAAAGAAAGTCAAAGTTACCTTGACAGGGACCCACAGGCCAACGGACCAGGGATCGTGAAGGGACCTCAAGCTGAACCATGAAAAATCAGCCCACGGAACACTCGTGGAGTGTAGGCCGGAAATCTTCAGTGGAAATACTGCTTGGGGTCAGTACTACAAGTAGCCCAAAGCACAGCCTCGGGGATTGCCGAAAAGCATATGCTGCTGCAAAAGTACACGGTGTACAGGGGTTCGGGTTGCACGGTCCCCACGAGGGATACTGGTCTCAGAATTGCTGAGAGAGCAGATCAACCTTAGAGACCTCGGGAACCCACCTCCTGTGTTGCAGAAATGTTCGGAGTCCTCAGGAGCTTAGGAGATGCAAACTGGTCAGATGCATTTAGGTGCCTGCTGCTGCAGGGGAGTAACTCCTTTACTCCAAGGGAGATTATTCAGTCATCCAGCGTAGTGTAGATCATCAAAGCACTTGGTTTCTGTAGCAGAGTTTAGTCCAGGTAAAATCTAAAGTCCTGTAGTCAGGGTTCCTACTTTATACCCAGGGAAGGGGTGGGACAAACTCTGGAGACCCACCTATTGGAGGGTCAGGACAGAGGGGTGGCTACACCCATGTCCTTTGTCCAGTTTCGCACCAGAGCAGGAGCAAATGGCTCCTATTTATTTATTTATTTTGTGTTTTATATAGCGCGGACATGACCCAGAGTAGGGTATCAGAGCGCTTTACATTTAGCTATCAATAAACAGTTGAGTTACCAGTCAAGTCATCAAAAAATCCGTAGTTGTCCATTGTTTTTGAGAAAAACATTAAGGCATGATATACTTATGTACGATCCACAACACACAACATTAAGGCATAATATACATATGTACGATCCACAACTAGAATAAGGTTCGCTAAGAATTCGCATTTGTAGGATCTTGGCGGATGAATGAAAATGGAGTGACTGTTGAGATTAAGGGAGATATTTACTCATATAAAAAGATTTGGCTTCCTGTTTGAAAGAGGAGATGGATGAAATTCTCCTAATGTTCGGGGAAAGAGCGTTCCAAATTCTAGGCGCTGCCCCTGAAAAAGCTCGGCCATAAGTTCTTTTCTTACGGAACCGGGCCAGTTTCAATAGTAGGTCTTCAGGACGGGAGATGTGGCATCCTCCTGATAGTGTGATTTTCTGGGCTTCGTACACTGGTGTGTTGTAATGTATCGCTTTGTGAGTGATGCATGCTATTTTTAGATTTATTCTTGCTTCAAAGGGCAGCCAATTAAGCGCCTTTAGATGGGGCTGATGCATTGAGACAGGCTTTCAGAGGGGCTGTTGAGATCTTGGGGAGACCAGCTAGAGTTGTGCAACCGTACTCAATCCTTGAAATTACTAGTGCCTGGACTGCTGTTTTCAGGTCTGAGTTGTTTAAAAAAGGTTTCAGTTTTCTGAGGTAACTTAAATGGAACCAGGCGTTTTTTGCCATCATGTTGATATGTGATAACATGTTCATATTTTTGTCTAGAACAATTCCCAAGGATTTGGTGGAGTCAACAATCCTCGGAGTACAATTTAGTGCCGTTGTCAGGTTGGTCCATTCTCGGATGTTCGTAGCGCTTTTCTGGGGGGAAATCAACAGGAATTTGGTTTTATGAGGGTTGAGCTTCAGGTGATTACTGGTTAACCAGTGGATGGTTCTCTTTAATGCCTGGTTCATGATACCTATCTCTTCTGGTGATGTGATCTTGATGTACAACTGTGTGTCATCTTCGTACATGTGGAATGAGATGTTTGCTTGTTGTAAGGTTTTTGTGAGTCGCTCTACGTACAGATTGAATAATGCCAGGGATAGAGTTGAGCCCTGAGGAACTCCGATCGCATTACTGGATGACGCTGATAATGTTTGGTTGACTAAGAATTTTTGTGTTCTGTTCTCTAAGAATGAACTAAACCATCTTAGGACTGTACCATCTAATCCCATCCTATTTTTCATGCAATCTAGTATTTTAGCATGGTTACCGTGTCGAATGCCGAAGAAAGGTCGAGCAGGATTAGAAGGCAGGTTTCGTTTTGGTCGAGGGCAAGTAGAGCGTTATCCATGATGTGCAGCATTGCTGTTTCCGTACTATGGTTAGGTCTAAATCCTGATTGGAAGTCACTCAACAGATTGAATTCTGAGATATGATGGCTCAATTGTTGTTGTACACATTTTTCCAAAACTTTGGCTAGCATGGGAATTTTTGTTACTGGTCTGAAGTTGTTTGGGTCAGCGGGGTTCTCTGTTGGTTGTTTTAGGATTGGAGTGACTTGCCCTGTTTTTAGGCAGTCTGGTATTAAACCTTGAGCTAGCGAAGCGTTAATGATCTTTGTCCATGAGGGGATGAGCAGATGGTTGATTGTAGACCAACACTTTGCCGGTAGAGGATCGTTGTAGTGATTGTTTGGTTTAGTGGACAAGATGATCTTTGCAATGTCTATATCACTAATAGGCTTGAATTCTGACCATCCAGCGTTGTTTTTAAGCATTTCCCGCTCTGGTTGAGGTTGATGCTCATCTGAGGTGCTCTTGGTGATCCAAAGGCATGCAGCTGCTTTTTTTAGCTCCCCTTCCATCGATTTGGGTTTGGCGGTGAAGAAGGAGGAGAAATCTTCACTGCTTATATTCGATTTTGTAGTTGGTGCAGATTTGGCCGTTTTATTGGATTGATCTTTTAGTAGATCGAATAGTTTCCTTGGTCTGTTTTTTGCATTATCCAGTTCTTTCCTGAAGAAGACTTTTTTTGAGTTTAGAATGCTTTTATTGTATGCTTTTCTGGCCAGTCTTAGTTGGATGAGATGGGGTGAGGAAGGGTGTTGTCACCATTTCCGCTCTGTGGATCTGAGTGAGCGCCTTTCTTCATTGAGGGTGCCATTAAACCACGGGTTTTTGTCTTTGTCATGGATACTTTTGAATTTTAAAATTCCTGCAACCGGTTTGAACTGGGCTAAGCACAGGGACACCAAATGTGCCCCCGGTGCAGACTTCAAACACTCTCAGAGTGCACCCACCCAGCCCCACTACACTAAATCCTGTCTGAGAGGTGGTCACACCTCCCTGTGACAGGAAACCTATTGTCAAGCCTTTCCCGGCTTGAGCTTGGCTCAGCAGCAGGAGGGCAGACTCGTGTCTGTGGCTGGCAGCATCCATCTTGTAATGCCCAGGTCGAGAAAACTGGTACCGGGTGTACCGGTGTTTCACATAAGTCTCTCTAGAAGGGTGAAATCATACCTCCCCCTCCAGTTACTGGCGGGGAGGTATGATTCCAAGGTGTTTGACACCAACCACGACATGTTTATAAGCAGCCGTTTTATAGTTAGCATTGACCGCGAGGTTATAATGTACTTAAATATATATGGTTGGATGCATCACAAACAACCCCGGAAAATAGGTTCCGAAGGCTGCAGAGGGGCTCTGCTCATGCAAGGGCACCCTCTCACATAAAACCCAGCACCCTGACTTCACGATTGATAAGGCCTGCCATAGGGGTGACTGATAGGTTTATATGTGCAGTGATTTAGAATAGATATAGTGAGCCTATATCTAAGTAAGGGGGCGTGCACCACCTTACACAGGCTGCAGTAGCAGACCTATGGTGTCAGTTTGAATGGTCTCTCAGGGGTGGCATAATACATGCTGCAGCCCCTGGGAGGTCTCTGGGGTACCTATGCCCTGGGTGCATAGTATACCATATACTAGGGACTGATAAGAGTACCCCAGAATCCAATCTGGAGTGTACCTAAAGTACATGCACAACCAATTGAGAGAGAAAGTAGATAAACTGGGGTCCTGATTAGCAGGATCCCAGTTAGACTAGTCAAAAACCAGCAAAACACCGGGAAAAAAGTGGGGGTAACCATGCAGTCAGATTCCACCTACACCCCTGACATCAGAACCTCAGTTCTGATCTGACTTGCAACAAGGACCAAAGAAGAGACCCGTGTCTGTGACAACAGGACCTGCACAAAGCAAAGACGTGATGCTCTGCACCTGTGGCAAAGTTCCTGGAACTGTATGACTGTGACTTGTTCTGGACCAAAGACCAGTTGCCCCAGACAGAGAGACTTCCTTTGAGAGCCAAAAGCAACTCCAGACTGCCTTAAACTAGTGGCATAGTTCCACTGCAGCCTGCAGGTAAAAACAACATAGAAGAACCAAAGAATCGCTGGCCATCGGCCCCTCCGAGGGATCGGCCGAAAGGTAATGGTCCAGTGCATTGTGGGAGATGTAGTCCTTACCTCCAGCAACTTTCAGGCGGCTACCGTTCTCCCTCCGGACCCCCGGACATCAAAACAACATCTCGCTGACCTTACCGCTGCCAAAGCATGTTGGTGGCCAGTCCAGCAACTGCCACCTTTACTCAATGCTGCACCTCGAAGGAACTTCACAACACCTTCATCCGATGACTGCAGTGGCTTTGTTGTTGACTTTTTTTACCCGCTTTCTCACCAGCACCGTGTAAAAGGTAAAACCAGCTCCCTCACGGCTTCTGCTTCAGTACCCTAGACAGCTAGGACAACTCTGCACCCGGGCTTCTCAAGCCAGGTAAAATCGAACTGCCTGTCGTTTCTTGGTCCTGGGACCCGCATCACCTTATCCCTCCTTGGATTCCACACAACTTGACCTGGCATTGACCGATTGTCACTAGTGTTTTTTTCCATTGACCACAATGCTAAAGTTCCGCAGTAGTGAATTGCTGTGGTTTATTTTTCCTTCTAAAATCCACAACTCCAGTTATGTGTATCCAATTGTGTTAGTTTTTGAGTCTAAATTAATATAAAAATCTGCTTTATTTTTATAAATTGGAGTTGGATTTCTATTGATTCGGTTCAAACACTTATCGTCCATGTTGGTACTTTGTGCACATGTTACTCCAGTCAAGCCTGACTGCTCTTTGCCACACTACCAGGACTGTGCTAAGGATTTATTATTGTGAATCCAAGGACCATCTTTGGGGTATTGTGAGAGCATTGCATAGTGAAGCCTAACCAACATCACTACATAATACTCTTTCCTACAGTTACTGAGGGGCATATTATCAAGCACAGCGTTAAAATTATCGCCACGTTAGCGGCAGAAAACTGCCGCTAAAGCAGCGATAATGGGTTTGATAATATGCCGCAGAGAATTCCAATAGAAGCACAAGTTGACACCAGAACATGGGCTTCTATGGGAATTCTCTGTGGCATATTATCATGGCCATTATCGCCGCTTTTAACGCTGTTTCTTGATAATATGCCCCCAAGTTCCTTCTTGCTTTCTTCAGAAAAGTCACAGTTCATTAAAAGACAGTTACTAGGTGTGACGGGGACGAGAACGCCGCCTCAACAGACTGGAATTGGTGGAATTCACCGCTCCTCTCTTCCCCTACAGCAGCCAATGGAACGATCTGCAGAGGACGTTTGGTATCCCTATCCATCACGGGACTGGACATCGGAGTCGGAACCTGGCTCCTTTAAGTCGGCCTACCACCAGGACGAAACCTCGCCCCCTGATGACGTCATGGTAGAGGGCGGGATAAAGACGGAGGAAACCCGGAAGACGGCGGACGGCGATTCCCTGGAGGCAGACAGAGTGTTGCAGTGGAGAAAGATGAGGAGTTGGGAAGAGGAGCGACGTGGAGAAGAGAGCGAAGACCCGAGAACCAAGCAGAGTGGAGACGACCGCTACAAGCCAGGAGGCCACCGATCCCGCGAGGCGCCCCGCCACGTTCCCATGGGAGGAGCGTGGCTCGAGCAGGTACGGGGGAAAGTAGCGGGCTGGGTGGGCAGAAAGACGCAGCCTCCTCTTTGAACGTAATTACTGACGATAGAGCTACCGTAACAGTGATTACACCAACCCCTCCCCTCACTCAGCACTAAGTCACCTAGCACCTGTACAAATGAGCACTGGAGCACTCGGTTTCCCTCACTCCCGGCCCCTGTTGTTAAAAGAGAAGGACTGGTGTCCTAATCAGTGGTCTCTTCTTGTTTTCCATTGCCTCATCGGGACGAACACCCCGGAGCCCTTCCACGAGACTGAGACGAGTCACGAAGTTACTAAAGGCGGACTCTAAAGCCGATTCTCAATCTGGAGCCCAGCAGAAGGAGCAGAACCCTCTCCCCGGCATCGACTACGAGACGACAAACAGCACGTCAAAGGACATTGTTATCAAAAATAAAACCTTCGTTACAACGTACTGGCTTGGTTGTAGACTCTGTCCCCGCTACCCCGCCACAACTGGTGTCAGAAGTGGGATCACTATCACAGTCCGTCTGTAGTACCGAGATGGACGCGCTCATTCAACATCTCATCAAGGGGCAAGAAAAGCTGGAATGGGCAGTGCAGGGGCAGATGACGTCGGCCCAAGCAGATAGAGAACAGTTCCAAAACACCATAACGGCCCAGATCGAGAGTCTTCAGAAAGTAGGCCCAGTTGCTACGGTCTCACACCCTGGGGAGGCTCGACCCATAACCCTTCCAAACCCGTCCGGGATTGCTTTACAAAAGTATGTATCCGGGGAGGATCCCGATGTCTTCCTCATGAACTTTGAGAGGGCCGCCAGGGCCTTGGGTTGGCCTGAGGATAAATGGCCTTTCTTTCTGGCCCCACTCTTATCAGGGGAGGCACAGTTCGCCTACCAGGTGGCCAACCCCACGGGGAGCTCACCTTATACGACCATTAAGGAGGTCATCCTGGATCACCTGGGGCTGGATGGGGAAGCCTATCGACTTCGATTCAGGAGGGAACGGGGTACCCCAGGGGAGAACCCAAAGACTTTGTTCTTTCGGTTAAAGATGGCGGCCGACAAGTGGTTACGCCCGGCCTCCAGCACGAAGGAGGAGATAATGAACCGCATATACATGGAGCAGTTCATGGAATCTCTGCCATACGCAACACAACGATGGCTAAAACAGCACACAGGACTTACGCTGGATCAAGCTATCGAGATGGCCGCTAACTATGCTCGGGCCCAACCAAAGACGCTAGGGTGGGACACCGAGAAACATACGAAAGGGCTACCAATGGTAAAATCAGAGAGGAAGGTGAAACCAGCACCGGAACCTCCACGACCCCGGCCTATGAGGATGGAGGGACCACCGACCCGGGGACCCCAATGTTTTGAATGCGGTGAATGGGGCCATATTGCGAGACTCTGCCCACGAAGAAAACCCACCGAAGAACCAATGGAGGTCGGGTACCTCCCCCGGACCGTCCTGTATTCAGCCGAATTTGGTACTTCATATTACGTGAGTGTACGAATGAACGGTTTGAAGGTTCAGGCCCTGTTAGACTCGGGTTGTAGACAATCCGTGGTTCGCAAGAGGTTGGTTCTTCCCTCACAATACGTCCCGGGGGCCCAAGTTTACATACGATGTGTACACGGGGATGTTAGGCCCTACCCCCTCGCCCAAGTGACCCTGACTCACCTAGAAAAAGAGCCATACAATGTGAGGGTGGGGGTGGTGGATTCCCTTCCAGAAGACATGATACTGGGAGTAGACAATCCGGGTTTTTTGTCTTTGTTCCAAAGATCTCTGTCTCTACCCCCCTCCTCCCGGTCCCATTCTGTAGCGGCACTACTCTCCCCGGACCCTTGGGTATTAGACCGTAGCTTTCGGTTTGCGCAGGCCAGTGATCCCACGCTGGTCAATGCGTGGGAGAACGCACATGCAACCCCAGATCAGGAGCCAAAAAGTTATCCCAGGTTTAGGATCACGAAGGACCTCCTGTATAGGGAAGGGGAGGAAGGAGGGGATGCCCAGTTGCTAGTTCCAGTTTCCTTTAGAGAACAAGTACTGTTCTTTGCCCATACCCACCTTACGGCCAGACACAGCGGGAAAGAGAAAACCACAGATAACATCCTTAGACATTTCTATTGGCCCGGAATCTACAAGGACGTTCAAGAATACTGCCATCGCTGTGAAATATGCCAGAGACAGAACCTACAGAGGCCACCAGCTGCACCCCTGCGACCTATGCCCACCATAGGCCGACCGTTCGAAAGGATCGGTATGGATCTGATAGGTCCATTACCCAAGTCGACAAGAGGACACGTGTATGTGCTGGTACTCGTGGACTACGCAACCCGGTATATAGAAGCATTTCCTCTGCGAACTCCCACAACGGCACATATTGCTGAGAGATTCATTGAACTATGTTCCCGAGTCGGCTTCCCAAAAGAGGTCCTCACGGACCAGGGCACCCCGTTCACATCGAAGCTAATGAGGGAAGTCTGTAAAACGCTAAACATACATCACCTGCGCACATCAGTGTACCACCCCCAAACAGACGGTTTGGTCGAGCGTTACAATCAAACGTTGAAAACAACCCTGAAGAAGATGCTCGTTACCGAAGGATCTGACTGGGATAGATTATTGCCGTTGGCGCTCTATGTCTTACGAGCCCAGAAACAGAGCAGTCTTGGTTACTCCGCCTTCGAACTATTATATGGACGACAACCGAGGTCTTTACTGGAAATTACGAAAGACGCCTGGGAGAGGGAAGAGGAGCAAGAACAAAGGTCCATGTTAGACTATACACAGCACCTCAGGTCCAAGCTAGGTAAACTGCGAAACCTGGCGTATTCCAACCTAGAGAAACAGAAAGAAAAACAAAGAAAAAATTATGATCGCGGGACCAAGCTGCGCTCATTAAAAATAGGGGATTGGGCCTTGCTCCTACTTCCTCCCATCGCAGGAAAAGGGAAACACGAATGGAAGGGGCCGTACGAAGTGGTCGATACCATAGGAGACACAACCTACCGCCTGAAGGTGACAGCAAACAAGGTACAATCGTATCACATAAACTTACTAAAGAAATGGATTGGACCCCCACCAAAAGGTTTAAACCTTCTCATTCCCACCACCAACAAGAAAAGCACCTTGAACGAGTTGGTCGTCAATGAAGAGGTGTCGCAACAGCAGAAGAAAGAACTAGAAGAGGCGCTGTTACCCTACCAGGATATATTCTCGGACGTCCCTGGGAAAACGACACTGGTGGAACATAGCATCGAAACGCAACCAGGAAAAAGAGTAAAGTTAAGACCTTATCGCATCCCCACGGCCCGAAGACAAGCCATTAAAGCAGAAGTGGACGACATGCTACGGCTAGGGGTTATCCGCCCCTCAAAGAGTGATTGGGCCTCCCCCATCGTGATGGTCCCTAAACCGGATGGGTCGAGGCGATTCTGCATGGCCTTTAGGGCTCTGAACGACATTTCCTCATTTGATGCCTACCCTATTCCACGGGTGGACGAGCTGATCGAAAAACTGGGAGAAGCAGCATATATCACCACGTTGGACCTCACAAAGGGGTACTGGCAGGTGCCTCTCAGAGAATCGGATAGGAAGAAGACGGCCTTTATCACGGACGAAGGCCTCTTCGAATTCACGGATCTCCCCTTTGGCCTTCATGGGGCGCCTGCCACGTTCCAGCGTTTAATGAACACCATACTCCGGCCATATCAAACATTCTGTTCCGCCTATCTGGATGACATCGTCATTTACAGTAACACCTGGGCCGAACATTTACAACATCTGCAGACCATACTCAGAGCTCTACAACAGGCGGGTCTGCATGTCAACGCCAAAAAGTCCCGAGCGGCTTTTCACAGCGTGAACTATTTAGGTTTCGTGTTGGGCGAAGGCACCATCACACCACAATCCAACAAGGTTCGAGCCATTGAGGGGACCCCTTTCCCTAGTAACAAGAAAGAAGTAAGGGCATTCCTGGGTCTAATAGGCTACTATCGCCGCTTCATCCCCAGCTTTGCGGACCTAGCGGCCCCCCTCACGGATCTCCTGCGGAAAGATATAAAACCCAGAGAGCTTCAAAATCCCAGTACGGAGGCGCTGAAAGCGTTCAACAGTCTAAAAACGGCTGTCACCACTCATCCGATCTTAGTAACACCCGACTTCTCCAAACCCTTCATACTAGCCACGGATGCATCCGACATAGGTATAGGGGCGGTGTTGTCCCAGGAAGGGGGTGATGGGTTGGAACACCCAATACTGTATATCAGCCGTAAGCTATTCCCTAGGGAGTCCAGGTACCCTACAATAGAACGGGAGTGTCTAGCTATTAAGTGGGCCATAGAAAATTACAATATTATCTAGAGGGCAAACCGTTCATTCTTTATACTGACCACGCACCCCTTCGGTGGATGTGTCAAAACAGGAGTCAGAATCCTCGGATACTCCGCTGGTTCCTCTCCCTCCAGCCTTATGCCTTCACAATTCGACACAGGAAGGGGAAGGAGAACGGGAATGCGGACTATCTGTCCCGAGTCTTTCCTCTCCCCAATCGGGAGAATCCAGGGGGGGAGGTGTGTGACGGGGACGAGAACGCCGCCTCAACAGACTGGAATTGGTGGAATTCACCGCCCTCTCTTCCCCTACAGCAGCCAATGGAACGATCTGCAGAGGACGTTTGGTATCCCTATCCATCACGGGACTGGACATCGGAGTCGGAACCTGGCTCCTTTAAGTCGGCCTACCACCAGGATGAAACCTCGCCCCCTGATGACGTCATGGTAGAGGGCGGGATAAAGACGGAGGAAACCCGGAAGACGGCGGACGGCGATTCCCTGGAGGCAGACGGAGTGTTGCAGTGGAGAAAGACGAGGAGTTGGGAAGAGGAGCGAGGTGGAGAGGAGAGCGAAGACCCGAGAACCGAGCAGAGTGGAGACGACCGCTACAAGCCAGGAGGCCACCGATCCCGCGAGGCGCCCCGCCACGTTCCCATGGGAGGAGCGTGGCTCAAGCAGGTACGGGGGAAAGTAGCGGGCAGGGTGGGCAGAAAGACGCAGCCTCCTCTTTGAACGTAATTACTGACGATAGAGCTACCGTAACAGTGATTACACCAACCCCTCCCCTCACTCAGCACTAAGTCACCTAGCACCTGTACAAATGAGCACTAGAGCACTCGGTTTCCCTCACTCCCGGCCCCTGTTGTTAAAAGAGAAGGACTGGTGTCCTAATCAGTGGTCTCTTCTTGTTTTCCATTGCCTCATCGGGACGAACACCCCGGAGCCCTTCCACGAGACTGAGACGAGTCACGAAGTTACTAAAGGCGGACTCTAAAGCCGATTCTCAATCTGGAGCCCAGCAGAAGGAGCAGAACCCTCTCCCCGGCATCGACTACGAGACGACAAACAGCACGTCAAAGTACATTGTTATCAAAAAGAAAACCTTCGTTACAACGTACTGGCTTGGTTGTAGACTCTGTCCCCGCTACCCCGCCACACTAGGCCAGCAAGGGCAAATTTGTGAAGAAGGGAATCTTCCTCCGAGAATATAAGCAAGCATTTTCAATGCAATAGGTCTCGCATTAGTGAAAGTTTGAGCTATTTGCATTGCAAATGATTATGTCTTTTATTTTATTTTTTTGTCAAAAAATAGGCTAATACTAGATTTCCCTGTAGAGTTGTAAAGGGACCTCTGTGAACCACATAAAGGACTGCACCCTTAATTAAATTATAAAGAGAAAGATTGCAGTTGAGCATACATTTCCATTTGTTTTTATTGGAAGTAAGATTTTTGTTAGCTTGTGTGTTAAAATGCACCATTGTTGTTTAGACCACATCATGGTCCAGACCAGGATGTGGTCTAAGATTGTGGATCTGGAGGTTGTGAATAGAACGGACAGCGATCATAACGCACTGCTGTTGAAAATGGAATTGCCCATATCTGCTAAAGCCCACATGGAACCAACCGCCGACCCAGGCCTGGTTCTTACTAACAACAGGAGGAGGGTAAAGTGGGCAACCCTGCGTGAAAGGAGGGATGTACTCCCAAGTTTATACTCATCCATTCTTCCCCTGCTCAAAATGGCAAGTGATATTTGGGCTCAAGGGTGGTCCTCGGACAATTCTGTAAGCCTGCTCACTGTTCATCAGGATCTGGTTGATACCCTTGCAGGCATTCTAAATCCTATCGCTCCCCCCAGGCAACCCAGGACCATCTCCTCGTCATGGTATAATGCCACATGCAGGAGAGCTAAATCTGATTTGATTAATGCCATCAAAATTGGCAGTGATAAGCTAATGATCCGCTCACTCAGGATTGCCCACAAACAAGTATTAAAACAGGCAAAAATAGATTGGGATTGGGAGAGATGGGAAAATTTAGCATCTGCTCTTGCCAACAAGGAACCGAGTAGATTCTGGGCTATTGTGAACTCAGGGTGTGCGGAACCCCGCAATGCAATTGAAGTCAACCTTGACCCGGGGGTGTGGGAATCCCACTTTAAATCCCTATATGCAGCCACCTCTGACCTAGACCTTCTGCCCTTTCACTTACCTTCTACTGGGGATGCCGAAGTTCTGGAATTCTCCGTAGAGGATGTTACCATTGCCCTAGGAAAACTGGCAATGGGCAAAGCACCAGGTATAGATAAGCTACCCGGGGATACAGAACAGCCTAAGATATGGGCGCCGTACTTATGTGCACTCTTCAACTCAATTTTGTACGGCGCAGAGGTTCCGGGCTCGTGGTTGGGAGCGGAGATTATACCTATATATAAAAAGGGTTCTCCCCTGCTCCCCGTCAATTACAGGCCCATTAGTCTCATTGACGTCCCACAAAAAATAATGGCACGACTTATTTTAGATCGCTTGCAGGACTGGATCAATGAGAATGAAATCCTTTCTAATTATCAGGCTGGCTTTAGAAGCAAAACATCTACCATGGAACAGATCTTCCGTTTAATAATGCTGTATTGGAAGACTGTGGTAATAGAGGGTGGCAGCCTCCACATGGTATTTGTTACCTTACGTTCTGCGTTTGACACTGTCCCTAGGGGTAAACTTTGGGCTGTTTTACGTGACTTGGGTGTACCCAATTCCCTATTGGGAATACTGGTGAGGTTGCATACTCAGAACTTTGCCCAGGTCAGGTGTGCAAGAGGAGGTGTATTGTCCGCCAGGTTCGCCGTGAACAAGGGAGTCAGGCAAGGGTGTGTCCTGGCCCCCACCTTGTTCTGCATATATGTTAATGGACTGATAGCCAGTCTGGATGCAGTTCCTAACAACGATGCACCCAGGCTGGCAGGCAGGAAAGTAGCAGCTATAATGTCCGCTGATGACACCCTGCTCCTATCCAAGTCACCAATGGGTATCCAACGTATATTGGAAGGATTCAATAACTTCTGTAGTGAACACGGTCTACAGATAAATGTAGATAAGACCAAATACATGATTTTTAATCCTCTCTTACACACCAGACCACCCCCTACCTTAGATTCATTTGCACTCGAGAGAGTTCACACTTTCCAATACCTAGGTGTCACACTAAGTGAAAAACTCTCCTGGGGCCCACACCTTGCCAAATCACAACTCAAACTGACCCAAATAGCAGGGGGAATATTAAAAATGACAAATGCCTCCACTTACAAACCCATTAGCCCTCGTCTTGAAATCTATAAAATGAGGGCCAGAGCGGCTGCACTATATGGAGGGGAACTTTGGGGGTATGCCGTTAGACCTGGACTGATTAAAGCTGAGAACAACTTTCTGAGGCAGTTGCTCTCGCTCCCCCAAAGCACACCTCTATTACCGCTGAGGCTCGACTTGGGTATATTTCCCATCCAGGAGGAATTAGCTATTAAACCCCTCAGGTTTTGGAGGAGGATTTGGCTGACCCCCGAGCTTGAGCAGTACAAAACTGAGCTACAAGAAATACTGAGATTAGGCAGGGTAGCGCATATCCCTTGGCTCTCTTACATCAAAGACGAACTCATGAAATTGGGTCTTGCAGACATGTGGGTGAATCCAGCAACAGCCTGTAGCGAGATCTCAGGGAATCTATTCACAGAGTTATACAGATCTCGATGTTCTAATGCATGGCTCCACGACTCACAGAATGGTACCATGGTAAAATCATTCATAGAGATTAAATCTGTATACTCATTCGAAGATTTCCTGGATGTAATTTTCCCTGTTATGGCCAGGAAGCTATACATACAATGGAGGTTTGGTGCACTCCCTTTAGCGTGCCTAACCAGCAAATGGTCCCCGTCCAGGTCCTCACACTGTCTTGGCTGTGGCATGAATAAAGAGGATGAATGCCATATTCTCTTTTTCTGCCCTCTCTACAGTAGAGCAAGGAAGAATTGGATTGTACCCATTTGTAGGAATCTAGGATTTAGGAAGTGTTCAGACGCATTAAGGGTTTTTTAAACTGATACTGCAGGACATATTGTGTTTGCTCTTGCTAAATATCTGCATGCTATCTGGATTAAAAGGAGTTTTATATTTTCAAATATAGCCTAGTAGCCTGGGCTCATATTTGCTTATGTAATTCCAGTTATTGCTGCAATAATGTACTTTAACAGTGACTTTCACTCCTGCTTTACATTTTGCCTATGTTATCTTAGACACTGCTTGAACATTGTAATTTTAATGTATATATTATTTTATGTGTTCTTTTATGGCTGAAATATTGCCGAAATAAAGATTCAATTGATTGTTTATTTAGCATCTTAATTCCTATAAAAAGTAATGGAAATATATTCTCAGCTGCAATCTATTTTTTTGTATTTGTATTAAGGGTGAGCCAGAAAAACATGGACTCTGCTTTGTGCCTGCTTCAGCAACTACAAACAACACATTAATTAACTAAATAGTGCTCGGTAACTGTTGTGCTAATTCATTGTGAGTGACTCATTGAGTAGAACCAGTTCCAACACTATCATACTAAAAAGCAGAGTTTCCAGTGACTGTATATGTCCTGACGAGTCCCTTACAGTGGGCGTGTGGGGAATTGGGCCAGTGACAAACATTAATTAATGTATCATGATAATGTGCCTCCCTTTTACAAAAGCTGCACCCTTCCCTCATCCACTCCAAACAAGATCACATGCCTTCTGGTTCATTGTGAACAGCAAACATTCAGACAAGCATGCTTTTCTGGGAACAGGAATGTATAGCAGTTGCTTAAGCTGTGTCTCTAGACATATGTTGATGTTAATCCTTCACTGTACCTTTCTGGATCTTCTTTCTGATGCAAGCAACCTTAAGCCCCATTGGCCACTCCTGCAGCAGCCAACTGCCAACTCCTGCAGCAGCAGTGATTGCTAACACCATTTACCTGGCACATGGAGCAAGGTCTCAAGAAGTTCCAGTCTACTTTCAGTTAAGTAATATGTTTCAGTGTCACCCAGACCTTTTTAGGTCTCGCCTGACCCAGCGCATGTGCTAGTCTGGCGAGACTTTTTGAAGAGGGCTCCAAAAAGTGCTACCAGGCCAGCCTAGAGCTACAGTGCATGTGCGCGGGCACGCGCGCCGTGCTTCACCGCTCTTACTTTCACTTTCGCGGCCGCACTGCCGCTTTGATGTTTGAACGCGATCACTTTCGCGGCTGCACGGCCGCTTGGCATAGCCAATAGGTCTCGCTTTTGTGACCTTATAAGTATTTAGTTATGTAACTGTTGCATGGCTAAACACTTATAAGGTCCCAAAGGCGAGACCTATTGGCTATGCCAATGCTTGTTTAACCTACCTAAATGACAACTTGAGCCGCGAGATTTCAAATAATTCCATGGATTTAACCCCTACTGATTAGACTCCTCAATAGCATGACCATTCACTACCACTTTATGTGGTACATTCCTGCAGTAAGAAGTCAAATTAGACCCTGGCACAAAATATGAACAGAAGCCCTTCGCACCTCCAGCATTCGCCGACGCTTCTCCAGTTCATTAAAGAGCTGAAGCTATTTCTGTACAAAGCACATGATACCAATGCATAGTTAGTATCTCATATATGACTATATGCTAATACTTGAATACAAGTGCCATCCTGTTTAATGTTGCTGGCAGGGAAAAAAAGAACCGGTTCATAGTACATGCACGTCTAGAAGAGGGAGGACATGAATAAGAAGCACCGTGTGTATGTATGCCTTTTATGGAAATGACGGCGCGAGGAGGAGCTTTTGTGGACAGGTGGAGAATATGTGCAGAAGTGCCTTGAAGAACATATGTAAAACACGATGGGAAAAGCGAGGCAAACATGCAAATGATCTAATGTAGTGATGGGATGGATAAAAAGGAATTATTCCTAAATCATGTCTTGTCCTGTTGCTCTCGCAGCATCTGATCCTTTAGTCCCTCCAGCTCCCGGGGAGCCTGTTCCGCAACGACAGCAGCTCTTGATGCAATTCCCACAGCCCGTCCCTCAGTGCCAGGTAAAGCCAGGCAAGAGTTCCGAGTGCTCCTGCAAGCAGTGCCAACTAAGGCCATTTGAATTCATGGAGCAGAGAGGAAGAGGAAGCAGCAGACCGAGATGCGGGGCTCTGCGTAGAATTAACTTCCTCACTACTGCACGTGGAGTGTATCCCATGGGCACCTTTTCCCTTCCTCTGCTGAGGTGACATGATGGGTACTTGCACCCCAGTTAAGCTGTCTCTTGCACCATCTGGTCTTGACACCTTAAGCAAGGGAGTATGTAACTTGCTGCCCAGGGATGGCCGTGAAGTTCGGCAAGAAAGCAAAGTGGGAGGATACAAAAGCGAAAACTCGGTTGTTTAAACAAGAAGCATATAGAAAATTTTTGTAAAATGCCTTGTGACTCTCTCATGCAACGTAATACATCCTGCATCCTAGAAAAGAGTTGCCATTCAGTGATGAAACTGAGAAAATAGCCCTAAATGCCCTAGTAGAAATTAAAATGCTGCATAAAATGTTACCGGTGCATGCAATCCATTCTTTGTTGCACAGGGCTTCGGGTTCTGTACCATAATCTATGGCAAGGGAAAGTGTGAGGAAAACAATTAATTACAAACATCTCAAAGTTTTTGAATGTTCAGCACAGTTTGCTCTGCGCTAACCATTTACTCCAGGGATCTACCAAACAAGATGGCGCCACAAAGCTGCTAGAGGTGTTCACTTGGGATTGGGAATGGGTCGGGCGTGAGTGTTGTGGAAGTATGGCCTGGTACTGCCTAAGTCCCCTTCTTGGAGTAGAGATCCTTGATATACCTTGTTTGGTAAGGTGTTCCCTCCCACATGCAAGTATTTCAAACCACACTAAATTTTTGGGATTAAGGGGAGTGACCCCCTGGCTGTATTTATTACATACAAAACAATTTATTAAATTACATTGTTACATTTTACGCAGAAAGTCCAGATACATTGATAGATACATCATTTCATTTGTCTAATCTTAACAAGTTCTAATACAAACTCAGTTCCTAACGTAATCTAACAATGCATATATGTTACATTCTGCGTGTCCCCTCTAGAGCCTACTGCAAGGTCAATGACGAGCCCCCCTAGAGTTTGCTAAGGGTACTACTCTACCGGAGGAGGCTTGCGTAGGGGGTACAGCTGATCGGACGGATACTTTCCCCCGGGCCCCCCCTACGCCCAGTGCCTTAACCTCTCTAACAGGGGAGGCAGTTCCACGCACTTGCGCCCTGATGCGCATGCGCGTGCGAGGGTGGCCACAGGCCTACTGGAAAGAGTAACTCTCCTGGCCCCCGCACACCGACAGCCTACAGACCGGCTGTCACTGCCCCTGGATTAACATAAAGCTGGCCGCTCAGGGCCGAATACTAGGCTTACCAATCATGACCTTACCGCCACAGGCCTGTATAGTTGCCCGACTATCTGGCCGCCCCCTGAGCTAGCTAGGAGGTCATGTCCTAAGGTCCGTGGTCTCCAGCCATGAAAAAATGTCTTCCATAAACGCCCCATTCCCCCTGGATGAGAGATGAACCCCGTCTTGAAGAAAAAACTGCTCACCTCGAATATACCCATGTCCTATGGATTTTAATTTGTCCGTTCTGAAAAGTTTATCAAATTTGTTGTTGACCAGCTTCACTGCGTGGTTCAACGCCTGGACTGATTCCCCCCCCTCCAGTGGAACCTTGGGATCATGTGAGACCAGACTATGATTGCCTCGGGGCACTGCCTTGCCAACCACCCCACTTCACTAAGTAACTCCTCAATTAACCGTCGTCGCCCTATGCGCGCTAAATCGTTGCCCCCGAGGTGCAGGATCCAGATCGCTGGTGGTCCCTTACTTCGTATTAAAGCACAGTTCACCAGGTCCCTGAATTGTCCCACGCACAATCCACCCTGCCAATAAAAGCTTAGCTCTGCACCCAACTTCCGCGCTCTTGCCTCGTGAACATCTGAAAAATAAGTTTGTAAACGACGCACATAGGAGTAGCCAATGAGCCACACCTTCAGTTGTTGCGGGCACCCCAAGTGAACGTGGGCCATGACCTGAGCCGTTCGTTCCTGCACTGTTGGCTGACGTCTGCCCGAGTGACCCTGCGGCTTCTTCTTGTCATGAGTGTGGATAGACGCAGATTTCTCCCATGAGTCACAGGATGAAGAAACTGTAGGCGAACACAAAATTGAACAAAAAATCAGTGCACCTGTTATATTTACTGGCTAACATATCCACAAAATTGTGTTGCCTAACGCAACACTGCATCATTTGTTGCGAGTTTCCCTCTGAGTCACAGAGGGAAAAACACGCATGTAACCCGAGGCCCAAAAGGAACCAAACGTGATGGTGTAGCTATATTTATAGCATGTGCAGCCGTACGTAGCGTTTATAGCAATTGGAGGACCCCCTGCCGATCCTTTTTACTTGTTCCCCCCCTAGACCCAGGGCCACTGCCTGCGTGGCTGCTCCAATCCTAAAGGAATGAGTCCCAAAATTAGCTGGATCTAAGCCAGCTCTTTGCATGGCCATAGCCATTACTCTTTTGAATTGAAAAATGGTGAGGGGTGACCTATCCTGATGTATTAGGAGTGGCCCTGAGGCGGCCGTCGGCCGCTGTGCCAGAAAAACCTCTAGGCTAGCCACTGGGCAGCAGGTGCTATCATTTGCCCTGTGAAGTACTATGCTCTCGCCCCTTCCTCCCTGATCCATCTCAGACCTGGGCAACGTGATCCATATGGAATCCCCACTCAATTTGACATGCTCTAACTGTAGGCCCCCTTGCCAGTCTGCCTTGTTTCTTGATAACAGTTCCCCCACCCGGAAGGCGCCGTAAAACGCCAGACAGAAAGCCACCTGGAACAGCTGAACCTCTCCAGGGGAAATACACACTTGGTGTAAAGCGACCAGTAACTTAGCTAATGTGCTCAGACCTATTGGCCTCCGCCCATCTGGCTGTGTCCCTTGCAGGCGCTGCCACCCCTTCAAAGCCTGGCGCACCATGAAATTCTTTGTGGGATCCTTCATTCCTCTTGCTTTTGCAAAAAAGGATATGGCCGTGATGTGGCATCTACCTGCCGCTACTGTGCGCCCTTCCTCCCTCAAGAACCCGAGATAAGAGACCACCGCACCCGGTTCATGCCATTCCTGCTCCCAGCTGTCCCCCAAAAACTGACAAAAAGACCAAAACGCCCATTCATACGCTCTCCTGGTCCTTTGTGTAAGGCTGGCTGCCACGAGGTCCGATAACGGGGCACCAAGCTGCCAAAGTAGTTCGGGGAAAAGTGTTGGGTGTCGTGCTGCCTCTGGGAGGCACGTGTTTAGCTCTAAACAGTACATTCAACCTCATACATTGTAACACGATCTCTTTTAACAGTCTCAGGATCAAGCTGCACTTGGCTGCTTGGTTGTTAATGCATTCCACCACGGCCATGTTGTCTGACCAAAATATCACAGATTGATCTCTCAATTGCTCAGGCCACACCGCCAAGGCCACCAGTATGGGGAAGAGCTCCAAAAAGCTAATGTTACTTGTGAGTCCTGTATCCCTCCACCACCCTGGCCACCTTTGTGCAACCCAGGCAGACCCCAAAATGGCGCAGAAACCCTCACTGCCCGCCGCATCTGTCATCAGACCCAGCTCAGGGCTGGTTCTGGGTGGGTTAGGCCACACCACTCTACCATTGAAATCGCACAGAAATGCCCTCCAAATGAGCATGTCCTGTTTGACCTCGCTGGATAGCCTAGTGTGGTGGTGCTTTTCTCTGAGGTCGGACATGGCATGTGCGATGGTGCGGGAAAATGGGCGTGCCATGGGAATTATGCGAAGTGCAAAATTCAATTGACCCACCACTTGTTGTAGCTGATGCAGAGTCACCTTCTCCCTTGCTAAGCACTGCTGTAGCGTTGCCCCGAAAGCCTCAACCTTCTCCTCAGGTAACCTGGACACCCCTTGGACGGAATCCAACTCGATTCCCAGGAATTCTATCTTTGTGCTAGGGCCCACTGTTTTGCCAGGTGCCAATGGCACCCCGAACTCTTACATGAGAGCGCAGAAACCTGCCAATGCATCACCGCACTCCTCTGATTCCGGTGCCCCCAGGAAAAGGAAGTCATCTAGATAATGCAACACCCGTTGGTGACCCGAGCCCTGCCTGAAAGGCCATTCCAAAAATGAGCTAAATTTCTCAAAATAGGCACAAGACACTGAGCAACCCATTGGCATGCATTTATCCACATAGTACTGTCCTTGAAATTGGAAACCCAGCAGGTGAAAGTCCAACGGGTGCACAGGCAACAAACGGAAAGCGGATTCAATGTCACATTTTGCTAGCAATGCACCCTGTCCTAAACGCCTCAGCATATCTACCGCTTGGTCAAAAGATGCATATTTTACGCTACACAATGCGTCAGAAATTGCTTCATTCACTGATTTCCCCCGTGGTGCTGACAGATTGTGTATTAGGCGGAATTCACCTTGCACTTTGTTGGGCACCACTCCCAGGGGTGAACATACAAAATCAGTCATCGGGATGCTATCAAATGGGCCTGCTACTCTCCCCAGTCTGATCTCTTTCTCAATTTTTTGTGCTGCAATAGTACCATTTTCCCTAACTGATATCTGATTTTTGCAATACGCCACCCCTTTGTAACCCTGCGCCGGTATTCTACAACCGGTCAGGAACCCCTCCCTGATAATTCGTGCAGCTTCTGGGCATTTGTATATGTTTAACCAAGGTATCATGGCGGCAATGTTTACGGGGGAGCTGGCTAATTCCAGTGAAATACCTTCAATCCTGCTTCCTGGCACCCCTCTCCCTGGACTTTTTGAGACACTTGGACTCTGGGTGGGATGCGTTTCCACAGAAGCCACAATTATGTTTGAACCTACACGTGCCGGGAGCCCTGTTGCAGATCTTTTTATTGAAATCAAAACACACCCCTTTTTTGCCAGCATTTCCCGTCCTCCCTGTGGCGCCCCCGCATAACCTGAGGGGCCTGCGTGAAAGGGCTGAAACCTACCAGAATTCTCTGGCACCTGCCCCTTGTGGACCTCTGTCTGGCCTTGCACCAAATGCCTCAAATGGATAAACATGTCTGTCTGGTTCCACCTTAGGGTTGGATCTTTGGCCTTTGCCCTTCTAAATTCTTTATCATATTGCATCCACCCGTCACCCACCTGGGAGGCCTGCGCTACCGTTATTCTTTTTTGGTAGCACACCATTTCTGACCCCATTTCCGGGAAACGTTCTAGCATAATTGCTGTGTAAATGGTGAATGCCTGCACCCAATTTGCCAAATTTTCCTCAACTGCATTTCATGGCCACACTCGCCCATTCCCGGGGGAGCAACACTCTTTGCTTTTCCTATCTTCTTCCCTGTCTGCCTCATCTATCAACAAAGAAAATATGTTAAGATACACCCCTTTCTATATTTTTTCCTTTGTCTCTTGAGACAAATGCCGCCCCAACTGTTCCCTAGATGAACGCAGTTCTCCCAAACCTAGTGGAGGCAGGGTTTTTATCATACCTGTTGCAGCAGAGTCAACCGGCTTCTGTGTTTCTGCGGCCGGTGGCGCGCCTGCCGCTGCTGAACTTCCACCACCAGTTGCCGGTCTTGCGCCCCCTGGTAATTCTGCTCCTGTTGAAACTGCCGGCGTTGACCCTCCTGCCGGTACTACCGGCTCTGCACTTGGTTTCGCCTTCCCCATTTGAGACATTATCTGTCTTGCCTTCTCCATGGCATCACCCCCGCTGCCCGATGTCCCTGCTGCCGTCAACCAGTTCCCCACTGTCTCCAGCCATGGCAATACTACCGCCAGGTTGGCTAGAATATCCGGCTGGACCGGTGCAGTCCCACCCGTGCCCTCCATTGGGGGAACCCCTGGAGCCTGCGGCTGTGTCCCTACCGGTACCTCAGGGATAGGGGGCGTCTCTCCGGTATCCAGCGGATCTGGCATGGGAACAGCGGGTTGGGGTACACTCTCTTTAGGGGCATTCCCTGTGCCACCCCTGGGCCTGCTACTGCCTGACTTGAGCCTACTTCTTTTTGCCACAGGTGGAGAGTACGGCCTAGGAGGTATAATAGGCCGCCTGGGCCTCCCCTCCCACCCCCCACTGGACCATCCACTTTATATTGTAAACGCGTCAGGGCCTGCACCATAACCTGTACTTGCTGCATTAAGGCCTCCAACATAACATCCGTGCGGGATCTCTTTACCATACGTCTCACTTTTGGTGCCATTGTGCCCCCTTTGCCCACTGATCTGGGTCATTGCCCAAACCCTTACCTGACGGTAGTAGCGCAGCACCTCCTGCACCCAAAGATACTCTCCCCAATTACGCTTAGAAGTTCAGGCTTGCCATTGTTAGCGCTTCGCAAAACTCTGACCCAGCTGTATTCTGGAGTATTCCTGAAACAGAAGAGACACAAATGACCAGTACCCCGCCACGCAACTAGATGATGCCCTATTGACGGTCCAAATTGTCCCCCTTCAATGTCACATGCAGCACAGTTCCAGCTTTCATGCACAGCACAGATTTGTTTAAAAGGGGTAGATCATGCTAGTCAGGGACACGATATGCTGGCAACAACAGATCTGCTTAATCAGGGATAAAGGTATTGCTGACAGGCTAAAGATCAGGAACCACTGATGCCTCCACAACAAAGCGCACCAATCAGAATCCCCATATAACAGTAGATGCTGCTGATATCTGATCGCACCCCTCACAGCCGCGTACACCAACCCACAGTTCCCAAAAAACCTCAATGTTCCCAATCACTGTTGCTAAAATTACTTTCTAACTGAAAGAAATACCATTGCCATACACTTTAGCTTGAGCAAACAAACAGTGACATTGAAAGACCAGCATAAGAGTCTCAGACCTTAACCATTAGGCCAGAGTGACTCCTGTCCACCGATAGCACACCAGGGCTTTGATCACTTCCCCCCTGAATGCGCAAGCCTCTTCCGTGTACCTGGTTCCCCCCGTGTGCCAGCGCCTCTCTCATGCTACACACCGCCCCACACGCACAGACGCGACTCACCGGGCTCAATTCTCGTGCTAGCAACAGCTGATCCAGCTCCCGTAACGATGCCAGCAGCAAAAAACGTCCGATCCACTCCTCCCTCGTTAAACCGGGCTCAGACAGGGGCCGCGCGCCTCCTTCGCCGCACACCGAACACCGAACAGCGGATCCGCGTCGATGCCGCTCTTCGACACCAGGAAAAACGCTCGATCCGTTCCTTCTTCGCAAATCCGGGCTCCGACAGGGGCCGTGCGCCTCCTCCTCTGCACACCAAACACCGAAACGGAACAGCTGATTCTCCTCTGTAAAAATCTGCAATATAAAGGAAAACAAGTTTAAAGGGCTGCTGGTGGCTCGGGTACCCCTAGGTGCAGCGGGAGAAGACAAGAGACTACTCTTGCTCCCTTTTTAACGGTTGCTGGGGGCAGGCCGATCTAAACCTGCCTGCCCCCCGACATTGGCCATAAGCGAGAACCGGAAACACCTGAGGTGCTTCCGGTTCACCCCCCGTCCAACTTTAAACGCCTCAGGATAGGGTCTTTTGAGGAGGTGGGGCAGGGCCGCGTCATCCAGTGACGCGCGACCCCGGCCCCTCCCTTCTCGGGGGCTGGCCGGACCGCCATAATGGCAGCGCCCCTATGCAGCATTCGCCTTGCCCAGGACGCGGGGGTTGGGAGAGACACAGGGAGGTGTATTTTAAATTAGAAAATTGTGAATCGCATATTTAATTAAAAGGGAAAAAAAGCAAACCTTTTGGCAATGGCAAACCACTTAATCTCCTGCCCCCGTTCCACTAAATTAAATTAAACAACAAAAAAAGGCAGGCAGCAAGGTTTGGGATCGCAAGGAACAAAAGAATACAGTGACTGCGATTAATCCAGCTGAGGCGTGCCGCAGGGTATGTGCCGTTCTCATTAAATAAATACAAAACAAAGTGTTTTGGGAGAGCACGTTCTGCCTGCAGCAGCAAGCAGGAGAAAAGCATTTATGGACATAAAATTAGAATTAAAACCTACTGAGTAACAACATATGTAACAGAGGGTGGCCTCACGGGAGGCTACAAGAAGAGAATAGGTGGTACTAAGGAGGGACTACTAAGCCTATGGACCAATGAAAAGCTACCATTTACAAAGGGCAGTGAGAGGACCCAATTAAAAAGATGGGCGGAAAGTGGGCAGAACTTCATGTCCATATCCTGTATACAGCATGTCTCGAAGAGATAGCGCAAGCGATGCCTAGGCGGAACCTAGAAAAGCTACCAACATTCACCAAATGAAGAGTAGTTCTGTAAGACCACAGGCTTTCAATTATTAAATTACAAAAGTGGACCTACTGTCAAAGGCCAAAACAAAACTTTCCTTCAGGTATTGATTGAAATGTTCGACCTGGTCATTGTACTGATGGCCATAAAGGGTAGAGGTTGCATGCTGGATGTGATATTAAACAATTAATTCAGACATATTACTTGAAGTCAATTGGATACCACCTCCCCGGCAACAGTAAGGACCCAACACCTCACCTCCCCGACAATAGTAGGGAACCGTTGCCTCACCGCCCCTGCATCACAGTAAGAAACCAAGACCTCACTTCCCCGGGGGCTGAAAGGAACCGACGCATCACCTCCCCTGTGGTCGTAAGGAACCGATGCTACCAGGCGTCAATGAAGCATCACCTCCTCGACGCAGTGCACCGTCTTAGCTTTCATCGTTTGCCATCGTACTGTTCTTTAGGGGTCTGTGTGACTCCGTGCCCGACGCCGCGCACCTCGCGGCTGCGCCGTACTTTAGAATTTCATCTGTCACAACATCGTGATAACTCCAGCTGGAGTTATTTGTTGCTACAGGCTTTATTTGTTTGAATAACCCATTTTTGATATCTTAATATATGTATGGTGGATTGTTGTCATTTTGGTCTTGTTTGGTTTAGATAAAGATTACTTACTGTTCCAAACTGGTATGGTGTCCATTTGCAGTGTTTCCACTGTATTACTGTATGTGTGCACAAATGCTTTACACACTGCCTCTGAGATAAGCCTGCCTGCTTGTGCCAAGGCACCAAGGGGGTGAGAACGGGTTGACTAAAGGCGTCACTCCCTTACCCTGACTGGAAGCAAGGGTCCCTTCTTGGACAAAGGTGCAAACCATTGCCAACTAGAGACCCCATTTCTAACAGGCGGGCACACCCATGACACCAGATGGCCACTGTCCCACATATGGCCATGTCTTTCACACTCACACCACACAATAGATGATGATGGCCTATCCCGAATCTGTCAAGTCCAGCTAATGTCCTAAAATGTTAATGGACTAATAGATCAAATAAAAAGAGCAGCTGTCCTCTGGGCTGCAAAAAGACTACATGTCAACATCCTGTTTGTGCAAGAAACACACTTGCTAGACACCAAAGTTCATTTCTGGCCCACTACAGCTATGCTCAATGTTTTCATTCAGACTTCAAAAAGGACTCCAGGGGGGTTGCGATTCTGCCTTAGAGACACCTTCCCTATGTGGTGCAACTGACCAATGGGAGGGACATGGCCATCACCAGACGGTTATTCGGTTAGCCCCTGACACTGATCAATGTGTACGCCCTGCCCTGCCCCCACTCACCAGCTCCTTCCTCGAGACACTCACACATGTCACTGGCACACTCCCGGTAGGGCCCTGGCTTCTGGGAGGAGATTGGAATGGGGTAATACATGAATACCGTGACAGATTCCGGAGGGGGGGCCTCACACATTGTCGCTCCCTGATACGATTGTTCTTGGAGGTATTGTCCATAGTACGACCCTCACCTCCTAGATGGGAAGAACATGAATCGGCATTGGCATCTAGCTTCTGTACTGGAGACAAAACAATTTGTTCTGTCCCAATCAACTCCAACAGAACCTCGGCTCCGAATAACAGAACGATCAACCTCAATATTCTAAAACAAAATTCTCTAACCTCATTCAATCCAGACACATACCATGGCAGCACTATGAAACCTCTATTTTTCCTGCTAAGCAACTGTTATGCCTCTGGCATTACTGATCTCATCATTAAACATGAAGTTGATGTGGCAATTCAAACCGAATCATGTCCTCTTCCCCTTGCTTTGATCTACTGGTCCCGCCCAAATACAACTTCATAAGACTTGACAGGCTAAACAAAATAGGTGAAGGTATTGCCTGCATTCATCGCTCTGACCTCCAAGTCATTCCATTACAGCTATCTGTATCGTCCATAAATCCTATTAATCACAATGATCCTCTTCCATCCACATTTCCTTCTGTTACTCCACCCTTGTATTGTCCCCATTTGGACCAACAAAATCAATGTTTCCTTATCACAAGGTTCTTTACCAGACTGCCTTAGGACTGGTCAAGACCTTTCCATCTTCAAAAAACAGACAGAGAATCTGCCAACCCTAATCATTTTAAGCCATTTGACCAGCATTCCTTTTTTAGCTAAAGTACTAGAAAAATGTGTGCAACAACAGTTGAGCCAACACATACAGAAATTCAATTTGCCTGATGACTGTTAATCTGGGTTCAGACCTGGTCACAATACTGAATCTGCAATTCTTCATATAGTGGATGATGCATAATTGGCACTTGATCAAAACAAAGCCTGCCTATTAGTTCTTCTTGACTTGTCTTCCGCATTTGACACTGTAAACCATGAAATATTACTAGTCAGACTCGAAAACAGGATGGAGTTCTGGGGTACAATTCTTGACAGGTTTAAATCCTTCTTGCAGAACAGAACTCACAGATTTTTGATTAACCATGATCTATCATTACCGTCCTCTATCTCAATTGGAGTTCCGCAAGGCTCTACTTTATCCCCGTCACTGTTTAACCTTTATGTCGAACCCCTCACTGAAACTCTACAGCACGCTAATACTTCCTACCACATGTATGCGGATGATATTCAGATTTTTATGAAGCTCTCATCTCTGGAAGAGATCAAGTCAATGGATGATGCCTTAAAGTTGGCCTTGCATTGGCTTACCTGCAATCATCTTAAGCGAAATTCGCAAAAAACTGAATTCCTCTTAATTTCTCCGCCCAAAAGCTCCTCTGGTGTTAAGGAATGGACCAAGTCGATCACTGCTCTCAACTATACCCCCGTCATGGTTGACTCCTCTAAATCTCTTGGCATTACTTTTGATAAGAACCTAAACATGCAAACTCCCATAACTTGATGGCCAAAAACGCCTGCTTTCGTTTGAGCTATATTAGGAAACTGAAACCATTAATTTCATCTACAAACCTCAAATTGGTAGTACAGGCCTTAGTCATTCCTAGGATATAATATGGATGCACAACACTCTTAGGCTTACCCAAGATCTCCACTGCTCCTCTAAAAACGTCTCTCAATGCAGCAGCAAGACTCTTAACAGGATCACATTTTTTTGACCACATCTCTCCCCATCTGAAGGCTCTTGAACTGCCAATTCAGCTTAAAATGATATGTATTACTCACAAAGCTCTCCACCACAAAACACCAATGTATCTTGCCAAACAAATCATAATTTCGAGGGGGGGCAGGCTTTCTCGGAGTGCCAGGATTTTTGTTCTTAAACCACCCTTCTTCCAGAAGAAGAAAACCTATGACAGAGCCTTCTCTGGAGCTGCCCTAGAATCTGGAATTCGCCTCCTCCTAACATCAGAAGAAAAGATTCTACTTCCACCTTCAAGAAGGAGGCTAAGATCTTCCTAATGAGCAACTACCTATCATAGCTGATGACTGAACTCAATCCTTGTTCATCCATTATCCCAGGATGCCCCCCTGTCCATTATTTATGGATTCTCCCTCGAGCTCTATCATACCAACTTTGTTCCTGATTTGAATATTACAGTAATTCTTTGCTATCTGTGATTTATCACATATTGAATACGTGCTTAACTGTTTGCCTATAACATCTTCAACGTACTATTGTCAATTCCAATTATTACAATTGACCTGTTATTACTATCTACACTGCGTCCTCATGATTTGTTTGTTGTTATCTCTCTTCTGTCGTTCTGCCGTAATTGTTGCAATTTTGTAATTCTTAAGCACTCTCATACCTAAAGGTCTCGTTTGCGCTATATAAAACTCTGAATAAATAAAATAATTATAAATAACAGTTGTCACATACGTAGCCCGCAACTACCTTTCTGTGCAATCACCGGGTATTCTGTGGGAGACCCTAAACCCAACATTGTGAGGGAAGGTTATTAGCTACCTGACTGCGAAGAAATGTAAAAGATGGCAGATGGTCCAACAACATCTTATCAGTGGGGTCGGACAAAGCTAGCAAACTACTACACTGTCTCTGCACCAATTTCAGACACCAATCCTGATCCTTTATTTGTTGGATTCTGCAGGCTCCTCCGGGGATGATGCTATGGCACACCAATTCACAATTTTTTACGCAGGCCTGTTTTCTCTGCACACCCTTCTGTCAGGCACACAGATTGCTCAGTATGTGTCGAACCTGCCACTCAAGACTCTATCGCTGGCCGATAGAGCAACGCTTGATGAAGACCTGACACCTGAGGAACTAACAACTACCCTAGGTGAACTGCAGTCTGGTAAGAAGCCAGGTCCCAATGGGTTCCCGAGAAAGTTCTTCAAATTGTCTGTGGTGAAGCTTGGGGAACCCCTGAAGGAGACAGTTGGCACAGAAATGCTTCTACCTGATTTCCGCAGGGCAGAGATTGTGGTGATTACAAAACATGGTAAACCCACTGACCAGGGCTCCTCCTATCATACGATTTCTTTAATAAATACGGAGGCTAAGATCCTGGCCACAGCTCTAGCCAACCACCTGCTTAGGTGTTTTACCTTCCCTCATCCATCGAGATCAGTAGGGCTTCATGCCCAGATGTGCCACCATGCATAACATTTGTATAGTATATAATGCGATTTCTCTAGCAGATCACCTGAATGGCCTAGCGGAGCTACTGTTGCAGATATTGAAAACGCGTTTGACTCGGTGGATTGGAGGTACCTCCTCAAACTCCTTCACCGGCTGTACTTTGTGGCCAAGTTTTAAAAATATGTTAAACTCCTTCACACAGATCTCACTGCCCATGTATGAGTGGGTACAGCCCTCTCCAGGACCTTCCGCATCAGATGGTGCATGCATCGGGATGTCCATTATCTCCGCTGCAATGGAACCCCTGGGCGAATGGCTTCGTATAGGTGCACTGGTCCGGGGCTTTGAGTAGAAGTAGGGACCTGCAGATAGGGTTGCGCTTTACGCTGATGATGCCCTGATCTTTTTGACTCAACCAAAAACCTTTGGCTCCTGTGTGCTCCAAATACTCCGAATCTTCGGTGAGACTTCAGGTCTCTCCATCAAGTCTATCATCTTCCCTGTCCACCCCACGCAGAACTTGGAATGGGCCCCTGGTTTCCAGGTGGCCACGCAAGGCTTCAAGTATTTGAGAGTTCATGTCACCCCTGACCCTTCCCGAGCATCGGAGATAAATATACGGTCACTCCTTGAGGCCTTGGCGGCAGACATCAAATCTTGGTCAGGCATTGCATTGTCCCTCATGGGGTGCTCACCGATATTCAAAATGGTTTCGCTCCCCTGATTTCTTTATCACCTCCAAAAGTACCCATTTCACTATTGCACTCCTTTTTCCTTACAGTGCATTCCATGTTACGAAGTTTCCTATGGAATTCTGGCACCCCTCACATACACAACACAACATGATGATGTACGGAGTGCTGAAACCTTTCAACCACTCACCCCCAATCAAGGGATCTGGGTTTAATCCATTGTTCACCTCATGGGAAAAGTCCAGTCCGAACCCTCGCATATCCCACAATTAGTGTTTCAGATACACATATGATGGGGGATCTCCATGGCTGTCATTGAGTCCTATTATTGAGCGTCCCACCTAATAATTATCAATAAATAATGGTACGATACTCAGGACGATCCAGCTTTTGCACTTGAAAAGTGGATGCTACTGGACACCCCAATCCACCCCAATCCAACACCTATTGCACGGGGAACGGGCGAGAGTCCCGCTCCCCTTGGCGACATGGGAGGTATTGCAGAGCTGGGGAGGGACGTTAGCAAAGCTGGGATGGAAATGGAGGTTTCCGGCATAGACCCTACTATGGGTGGGAGATTTGCTATATCTTAGGGCAGCACTGGTACATAGGGCATCACGCTGAAACCGTTTTCCTCCCTCCAGTACGAAATCCATCTACATTGTAGACAGTTTTACTGCTATCTCCAGTTACGTCAGGCCTTGAGACCCACATTCGCGGTTTGGAGTAAGGGTATGTGGAGCTCGTGGAGTTGCACTCTGAGCAATTCCGCAGAGCCGCTGTTGCTGGCTTGGAAAGAAGGCTAGGATGTCCGTGTAGAAGACACCAACATATGACTCGATGACCAACAGCAAGCAGCTCTACACTGGTTTGACCTCACCTCGCAGCCGACCAGGGTCAGGGGCTGGACTCAGGAGCCTCTCCTATGCCCCACTCTCACGGACACGGTCCTTGGGAGCCTTCAGCAACTCGTGCATGCAGCTTTCTTAGCTGGAACACATTGTGCGGTTCAAACCTCGTTTTCAGTCCTCAAGAGAAAGTGGAGCTCAGCTTCTTGCTCCTTGACACAGGTGATCGGACTGTAAACAAGGCTTGAACTGCACAATACGTTCCAGCTAAGAGACACATTGTTTGCAGGAACAGCTTTACTCTGCCCATGCAGGTGCTGGGTGGTACGTCATGGTGGGCGGTGGGGGCACACTCCGCTACGTGGCGAAATAGGAGTTGTTTGCTAAACTAATATTCTGCAAACTCCGTCCGCGATGCTGAGTCAACCGCCCACTCCTAGTTTGGAGGTCCTCCCTGACTATAACCCCTCAGGGCTACCCTACTCCTAGGGGAATTAGATGTGCATAAAATCAATTGGGTATATCCGTCCCTAATCCACCATATTCCCAATTTCTTTGCTACACTGCATACAGCCTGGGAGCGGGACATCGGGGCCTTGGAGGATGAATACTGGACAGAGGCTAGGGGAAGGCCGAGATGCTCGATCAGTGCATCCTGACGACCTAGCCCGTACTGCTGAAATACCTCCACCGCACATACTTCACACATCACAAACTGAGTAATGGGAAAAGTCACCTCCTCTCGTCTTCGCTGTGCTTACTCGAAGGGTACCTTCCTATACACTGTGTGAAAATGTTCTTTAATACAAACATACTGAACTCAAATTCTGGTCTGTCTGGGCCGAGTATTGAGAAGCTCCATTCCATAAGAACCTAGGTTGATCCTTCTCCACATTTCGGCAGATTTTGAAGATGATCGATATGCGACCACCTTCCTCTGACTCAGCCTTACTATAGCTAAAAGGGATATTGCTTGCCATCGGAAGGATGCCGCACCACCCCCAATCGCAGAAGGGAAGCAGGGACTAGACTGCTGCCTGAACAGAGAAAAGCCAGTATAGGAAGCCCAGGGATGTCCTAAAAAATATATAAACATTTGTCAGCAATGGACTGGCTATAGAGGGATCTCCATTGCATAACCTGAGGATCATAAATCCAGCCTTGATGCAGAAATTCAGACTTATGGTGGACCAAATCACTGACATGACCTCTGGAATTGCTTTTGGACTTACCTCCCTATACTTTAAGACGACCTTCTGGCCGTTGGTGGGTGGGTAGGGATTATGATGAAAGCTTTGTGCCTTGTTGTGATATGTTTACCACATTGCATGGTGTTGCGATGTTTCTTTGTTACATTTTTCTCATTGGTTATGGAGAGTCCAGTAGTCATCCCCACCCACTGGCTAGTGAAATTTACAAAGCTGACACCTCACCCACGACTCATCAGAACACCCTCTGGACTGACCTCCAGAGGAACAGAAGAGGACTGCTCCTGCTGTCTGAGACCTGTGTGGAGACCGACAGTTAAGGAACCAAATAATTGAAATAATCACACCCAAACCCCTCGGGTGTTGGGAGTTTGTTTTTGAAGAAACAACAGATTTGGTGAATAGCCCTCAAAATCAATGGCAGCCATCCACCAAACTTTTTGTACCTTCAGAGGAACCGGCATGACGGCTGTTCCTTGGAAGTTACAAGCTGTGATTTCTTAATTTGTCTGATGGTAGTCCATTTGGGTGGAGGACGTAATGTCCATCGCCAGCCTGATAGACTACCATCTGGCAAACTATGAACCAGTCCCTCAGTCTTAAAGTCAGATGAGGGGCATTTTTTATTGCATCCACCAGCGGGACTTTGGGTACAATACCATTTTTGGAAATTGAGTCCTTGACCTAACAACATTGAACTGTAGTAACTTGCACTTATCTGTTCTGGGGTCAAAGCCACTCTTACAGAACCTGTCAGACACCATGCAGGGGGCCATGGACAAGCAAAGGCTACTGAGCTTATGCCGATGTGGCTAGCACTGTTTGCCTCTGATGTACCCTGATCGGTCCTACTATGGCTTTCTAAACTGGGCCAAGTACAATACCTTCCGCACCTGACTCTCAGCGGTAGCGAGCATTCACAGGCTTCTCAGGGAGACAGTGTGGAAATGCTTGAGCTTTGAATTCAACAATAACCCAGCAGCGCAACAACTGATTGTCCAAGCCAGTGTTTTACTTTATAAAAAGAAAAGTACTTTATTAAACACACATGCAGTCCACATTAGGGAACTAGTGCTGAGCCCATTGTCCTTCTGTATGCTATCCATTCTTTCCCTCCACCTTCCCTTAATTCGGTGGGTCTCTTCTGTGGGTAAGAGTGCCTCAGAAGGCAGGTATCAAGGCTCAAGTGCAGATTGCATCTTTTAAAAGTGGAAGCACTCAAAGAAACACAATTTCTCTCTTTCAGTTTGCAAAGGCTCACCATATGCAGGTAGTCCTTCTGGTAGGGCCGACGACAGTGGTGTACTGGCAACACATGCAATTTATCTCTACAATTTCTGGAAAAGGGCATGCTACTCATGCTGGCACGACCTCCTTCATTCCTGGGAAGTTTGTGACATAGGATGGCAGCTGGCTCTGCCGTCGGAGCTCTCTTCCCAAAAGTAATGGTAAGTAGATTGCGGTGGCCCCATATGACAGGGAAAGTTCACGGATGTCTTTTTCCCAATTATGGGCACTTCCAGAGGTGGATTGACTCAGGTGTGTCTAGCCACCTTCAGCATGCAACGGCACGGGAAAAAGTAGCATGCGCTCTTCTCTGATCACAGCACTGTGGACAGCTGCAACCACACTTCTCTTGGTCACAGCAGTGTGGACAGCCAGAGGCACACTTCTTTGGTTTGAGTGGCATAAGCAGCTCCAAATCCACAGTACTAGCTCAAAATCACCGCTCAGGTCAGTTCCATGCCTACCAACACCTGGGAAAGCAGATCTGTCTCCTTCAGCCTTCTTTCTCTAGCAGACCCCCACCAGCTTTAAGGTCTCACTGATTCTGGCAGACAGATGGCTGCATCTCTCTTTCATCATACAGGTTGGCTTTTGGACTTTTCAGGTCAGATGGGTATGTCCTTCTAGCAAGGCAAGACTTCAGGTGGTGTCACCTCAACCCTGGAATGCTGGCTGTCAGCCAAACATCAGCTCTGGTTGCACAGCTGTCGTCTGACCAAGAAATGGAGTGCTCTACATAGAACTCAGGGGGATCTCGGATCAAGAGCCAGTAGTGGGTCAGTAGCTTCCATTTTAATACAGTAAATGCAGGCAGGAGATGTGGATCTACGGCCTGCACTTTCTGACTCGTTTTAGGATGGTTCTCCTTTCAAGTATCCTTTCCAGGTTGCTCTCTTGACACGGCCTTTGTGTAGAGTGATGTCCCTCACAGCAGGGTATTCTGCACCCAAGAGCTCTCACAATACAGGCACAAATATGTGTGAGCTTTTAGGAACTGGCTGTCATCAACTACACTGATCAATGATCAGGGAAAAGACAAAAGGCTGGCCACACCTAAGGGGTCCATTTGACTTGAAAAACAGAGACTGCAGTCTCACCCTTCATCGCCATAATCTACTAAATGGCTGAATTTACAGAGGAATAGAAAGCACTCTGTTTTTTATTATATTTTTAAAGGTAAAATCTGATGTACTAATGCAGCCCCACGTCCATTCTCTATGTCATGATCAGAGCCCTGTACACGTAGGAGCACGGCTATGCATTTGAAATCGCTTTAGAGTTTTGCATTCTTCTCCTGACTCATAAGGCATTTTTCATCCATGGTAGGGATGGTATTTCATCAGCATCTGTTTCCATCTAACCATTTTTGGAGAATGACAGGACATCGGCCAACACATTTTTTAGATGTAGGGCTTACTTGCACTAGTCATAACCAGGAGAATCGCTTCATTTTACTGTAAATTACCATTGTGCATGTTTTGTTATGTTTTATTATGAATTGGCCATCTGGACACATCTGCCCGGTATTGCAAGCTAGTTGGTATAAGGACTTAATGGTATACTTATGATATTATGGACGAGGCAAGTCGGAAATAAGGAATAACCTTTTAATCTTTTAATTTGTTGTCGGCAACTTGCGCAGCACGATATGTTCTGCAATATAATTTTTATAGTTATTTATTATCTGTTTTTTCCAATATACGGCTTACATTTGTAAAGATTAAATAATAAAGCTGCCGTTGACTTAAAGGGTGGTGCTAAAAAAGAGCAGCGCCTCTCATCAAAAGACCTTTTGGAATACATGAAATAGCTTTGTCTCCTTTCTCACCCTTGTAGAGTCCAGGTCTACTCCCTACAGCTTCAGGAATGCATGCAATACCTCCAACCTGTGCACAAAGTCAGGTGAGGGTCATAAAAAAGGATCCCACATGCCTCCATTCACTCTGGCTTACTCATACCCACAATGCATGCACCATACATGTCACACAAACAAATATACACACATACATTTGGTATGTTACGGCTAGGATCTGGGTAAGCACATAGATGTGGAACCTTACATAAATGAGCCAGAAGGCCTCCACTCCAGTGATACAGATAAAAAGGTTTGGCCACAACTATGGATTCATAAAACGTGGTACACTGCTGCCAGCTCTCCATATGCTAAACCCATGACATGGACAATAGTCCACTGTAAATGTATGAGGGCACTCTTGATGTGCCACTTCCGATCACAGGACAAGTCGAGGTCAAGAGACAGGCCTGGGCATCTGCACACATACTAGATTAGTGTGAGGCTAAGGCTAAAAATCCTGCATACTAAACACTCGCAATTAGGCACTCAGAGCAGTGGAACATGACTGTACACCATACAGGGGACATTCCCATCCCAACCGAGTCTCAAACAAATTTCAAGAAAAGATTTAATGAGTATGAACATCTTTGGTAAAAATTAGGATTTCACATTTAACCGGTGGAAGTGTTTAGATAAGTGTAACATTGCTACCTGAAAAAACAAAAACAGCAGAGGCAAATCCAAAGAGGGTTCACTAAAAATGGCGTAATAAATGTGGTTAATGATCTAGACAGCGGGGCTAGTTCTATTTGGTGATGAGCTGTTCTCAGGTCACTTATCTAAAAAGCAATAGCCCTCAATAATTCTTGGCAGCAGGTGATAGTCAGTGATAATGCCAGAATTCAAGGCTTCCAAATAGAAAAAAAGTCTAAGCATACATTGCCTTTTTAGCTAAAACTATTGGTGATATCCAATTGGAGGCTTCTGTTTCTTCAGTTAGGTCATTTTGAACTATGTCTTCTAACATGACGTTCCGGACACAAGTGGGTACGCCCATCAGGAGATTTCTTCATGGGTTCGGCATATGTTTAAACAAATATTGTCTGAGAGATCTTTTAATTTGCCCAGCCTCTTCCTGAAAACCTCAAAGAAAGATGCGAATATTTGAGTATTCATATCTATCTCAAAAACACCATTCACTGCCCAGAAGAACTAAGATCCAAAATACTTTTATGAAGGCCCCTGGAACCCAAACTCAACCAGCAAGAACATTCCATGTAATATCACAGGAGCTGCCATGTCAGGCTGGATCTTGTGATGACATAACCACCTTCACACTGCAGAAATAAGAAAAGGTCTAGACATGTTGCAACTCATGTAAGGGAAGCACTGACACCCAACCGTGGATTACATACACATGTGCACTAGAACTTAACAAATTCCTGGCCATCACCGCACACCTCTCGCTCGCAACCTAAATAGGGGACTAGCTGGGTCTGCTATGACTGCTATGCTTGTTGCCGCTAAATACCATTCTCCTGACAATGGTATTCTTTATCTCTTGTTTTGAGTTGTATATGTTTTTCTTTGTCAACACAATCACCATTTACAGGTTTAAGCCTTGGATTTATCTAAGCTACCAAATGGAGAGTCAAGTGAACCTTAGAAAGCCTAAGCTCATCTCTCTTTCTAAATAGTTCAGTTTCAAGCTGTGGAAGCCCAGGTTTAGTGCTTTAATCCTTTAGCCTCAGTTTCACATCTATCTAGTGTTACAATGTACTTTGTCTTTAGTATGTTTTTCCTCTGGTGCCACCATAGCTACATCTAGTAATATTCTATGCTTCACATTCTTTGGTGTTGTATTTGTTCTATGCTGGCTGTTGCGGTTGGGCAGAGAAGGAGCAGGATCTCAGATAGCTTTTCTCCAGGGCTGAATAAACACTACTTCTAATTGCCTTCACCCGTACAGACTATGTAAGATCTCACCACTAATATTATCACAGGAGATGGTGCTGGTGAGCAGTACTCACATTGATAAGCTCAGAGGTACCCTACACATCAAATAAACACAGCCAATATAGCTGCTGGAGGGTGGCTATTTCTGTATGGAGGGCAGAGAGGAAAGTGAATAGTTTCTCAGAAGTGGCATGGAGCAATTGCGCTCAAACCATTTTGTTTGGTTCTTTGTTGCGTGTACCTCAGCAATTCTGAAAATACAGGATCGTGGAGGTCTGCATGATGCATGCTGCAACCTTAACACAGTGTGTAACGGCAATGACAAATACAAACCTGCCTGTCAATGCCAACAACTTTCAATGAATGTGGACTGTGTATTAAAGAACGGAACGTCCATTTACCAACAAATGGGAGACGAGTGTTTGTCTTGGACATCCTTTCAAATCATATAAGAATTGAGCTACGGTGCAAATTCTTATGGCCATCCTCTGGACAGTTGTGCGAGGGACATCACACTACACTAAAAAGGCAATGAACCACAATCTTGTCCCCAAACACCAAGAAGCCAACAGTATAAGTATTCTTCCCATCAGGGGCGTAACGCAGGCCCCAGCAGCCCCTGTGGCGCAGGCGAGGGCCCAAACCCTCCAGAGGCCCTCAGCCATTCAAAAGTGCCTCTTTCAGCCCAAGGCCCATGATCATCTCTGAGAAATGGAAGGCTTGGAGGCCTGTCATCAAATTCTTCAAGGGGCCTATCATTGAATACATGATGTGTTAATTTCTACACATGATTCCATATCAACATGTTGAATCACGTATGATGAGGTGTCTGACTGCACAAAAAAACTTACATTCTTGCACAGTTTATTTATAAAACATCACAGTGCTCACCCCTCTAGTCAAAGACAGAGCAGAGGGAACTCAAAGCATTAGGGAAAGAAATATCTCGAGACCATGACCGACAGTGTCTTGAGGGGAAAAATAGGTGTGTTTTATGGTTAAATCATAGCAAAATGAACAACAGTTCCCGTATATAGATGTACTACCCAATCGATGGCTTAGAAACAAACTACTAAGGTTAAGGTTTGTAATCAAGCCCTGTTATGCCAACGATGGGATAAAAGGAGCTAGGATTGACTCCCATATTATTAGATTGTTTAAAGGTCATTGATGCACGGAAAATGTTTTTACACCCTATTTTCTTAAAATATGGTATTGAAAATCGTCACAAGCTGTAGATCTGTTAATTGAAATGCGCTTTTTGGATATAGCACGTGCTATTGGGAGGTTTATGCTCAAAGTTTAAAAGGTTTTTAAAAGTGTATCGAATTGGAGTTTTTAGATATCTTTATGGTGAAATGTATACTGCATTGAAAGGCGGAGTTATTAATGAATCTTGAATTTTATGGAATTTTATGCAAGGTTTTACTTTTTTTACAACTTATATAAAGGATTGCATTTATGGATGCTTTTATGTGTTCAAGGACCAATTGGTCTAAATAAACATTCTTTTTTTGATTTGATTGATTGATAGAGCTGTACGTATCGATTTTTGGTTATTTATGTCATTATTTATAAGCAGTTGTAAACAGTCCAGACCTGACTCACTGGGCGAGTGGGCACTTTCACGCAAAAGAGTTACATAGAGTGAACACAATATTGTAGTGAAACAAGTTACATGCATTGTTGGCCCTCTGTCTCCCCTTTGTCTTCTTTGGAGCTTGCAGCGTTCCAGGGTTCTACTTTAAGAATGCGGTTACTTCCCATGCTGTGCAGGTATGCGCACTTTTTTAAAGAATCGAGCCCATGATCTGTAACAATAAATCACAAATTCACAGGTGCTCATATCATTGACCCTCTGACTCAAAACTCGCGCCTCAGGTAAGCATGATTCACAAAGCAGCATATTTCAAATGTGGACTGCTGAGGAAGGCCCTTTTGTGCTCTGCAGATGTTTTGTTTCTCTGGTCCAGCCATTAGGGCTTCAAGTAGTTTCCACAGACAAGATCACATGACCATGTCTAACATTATCTCATTTGTGTGTCAGAGCAAAGTTACAGTAAAGAAACTGATAGGGGTGCAGGGGCCTTGATTGGCTGGCAGGCTCTCCTTGTTGCTACATATTTTAAATAGATGGATGTTGACCGTGCCAGGAGGCAGACACCGGTCACAGTTCAAAAGAACATTAGCGCCTCTGGGACCTGAAGTGGAATGTTAAGAGGCCATCTTGTGCAGCAGGATGACATCAAGACTAGAAAAATATCCTGGTGAGTGGTTTGTTGGTGGTGTAAAATTACCGTGTGAAGAACCCAACCTGTCGTGATCTCATTCCTTGTCAAATTTATTGCACACCATCTCCTCTAGGTGTCACATATCGCATATAAACACCTAGTACAACTATCACAAAATAATGCGGTATAGATTGCCAGATATAACCATATATCTTTTTTTTAATAGTGAAAGTCCGTCTTTTCGTGCCTGCACACAATTCCACAAAGCAGTTAGCCTAGCATTTTGGGAGGAAGTGCTTAAGTCACGTAAATGTGACTAGTGCAGGAACCAGGCAGGGGCAGCCTTGCCCAGGATCACAGCAGGGAGGTGGAGAGGGAAATCTCCCCAGTCTCTGAGTTAACTTGAAAGAGAACTTACTGTTTCTTCACATTTTGGGCTGAGCAAATGCTGCTCCCATTGTGATTTCAAAGTTGTTTCGTGGGAAGTTCTGGAGCACCGCAATAGTGCAAGGATGTGTTACGACGGGGGGCGGTCGGTTTATGCTTTTTTCGGGGTCCTCCTGACAATTGATGAATTATACATAAGATACTATAAGAAGAAAAGCAGGGGGAGGAGTGCTGGCGAATAGAGCTTGAGGTAGAATATGAACCTGGAGCAGCTGACACCGCTCTTACAGTGCCTCCCACCAGTGGTCTGAGCCTGCTTACCATGATGATAAATGAAGTATCATAGATAATAGAACTCGGGGCATATTTACAAGGGCATTGCCCCACTGGGGTGCCAGCTTTTCCGACGATGGGTAGTGCAGTGCCCTGCTCCATATTTACAAGGCAGTGCTCAACCAGTTTGCTTGGCTTAACACCGCCTTGTACATATGGCCCTCCTCGCTGCAGTTTTGTGCGGCAAAGGGTGTTGCTGTGGGCGTTCCCATGCAACACCCATTGCTTTTTGACACTTCCCCAGATTTACAAGGATCTGTAAATCTGAGGCAACGTCAAAAACAAGCGCCCTTTGAAAAGGAGGCGTTAAGAGGGGCGTGATGAGGAAAAATACTTTTATTTCCCCTCATTTTTTGCTCCTTCTATGTGTACTGAATTTTACAGCACACATAGAAGGAGCAAAATGCCATTAATGATTATTTTTGTGCAGGAAGGTGTCCCTTACTGCACAGACACAATCATCCCTGCAACGCAGGCACTCTTATTCCATGGTGCAAGGAGGCCTGCCATATTTTTAGGTCTCGCCTGCCCCAGCGCATGCGCTGGTCTGGCGAGACTTATTGAGAGGTCTCCAAAAAGTGCTACCAGGCCAGCCTAGAGCTACAGTGCATGTGCGCGGGCGCGCACGCCACTTTTACTGCGATTACTTTCACTTTAGCGGCCGCACGTCCGCTTGGCATAGCCAATAGGTCTCGCTTTTGGGACCTTATAAGTGTTTAGTTATGCAACTGTTGCATGGCTAAACACTTATAAGGTCCCAAAGGCGAGACCTATTGGCTATGCCAATGCTTGTTGTAAATACAGCGCAGCTCTGCATTTTTTTTAAAATTATGCAGCATGCTGGAGCTAAATTGCTTGCAGTGCTGCGGCATTTAGTTGTAAATATGCCCCTCTGATTCTTGCAGAACTTCACCATTGTTTTAAATGTGGTTGATATTAACATTAAAAAGCACTATCCTAGCATGTACCCCTCAGTGAACTTCAACCAATGAGTGTCCTTTTGGCTACTAAGAAGGTGGGGGGTTTTGTTGACAAGGAGAACCACAATCTAAGCAAGGGGTTTTCACTTTTTTTGCAACTATCACGAAGTCTGAGGTAAAACTTTGTAAACATTTTTGCTTTACTGCATCTGCTTAACCCTGTGACTTTTGCTGCGATTTATGTTGCATATATTCACTAAGAAAATGGTTCTACAGTATACTTTGCAGAAACTAGTCAGTGCTTTCTCCTGCACTGTGCAAAGATAAGCGCAGGAAAAGATAAACCTGCAGAGAAATAATCAGCACATATTGGGGCATATGCATCAAGCTAACCAAAAGCGATTCCTTAATAGCGAGAAATAAGGAATCGTTATTAAGGAATCGCTTTTGTGTATGCATCAACAGATTCGGTAATTATTAGCGATTCCTTAAAAATCGCTATTTTTACTGATTATACAATAGCGGGGCATGCAAACTCCGAATAGCTATTAGCGAGTTCGGTAATTCCGAATTAGCAAATAGCGAATTCGGTATTAGCGAAATCGCAAATGACCGCGTCGCACCGGGAACGTGCAGATGACATCACCAACCAGGAAATACAGCAGCCCCACCCTCATTGCATCGACAGAGGAGCAAACAGGAGCACTGACTGCAGAGTGCCTGTGCAGACTGAAGCCACACAGACTGTTCCATCTGCAAACAAACACCATCCGTGGAGAAGGAAGCCCCATCCAGCGCTGAGGCAGCGCGCAAGCGCAAGTTCTCCGACAGGGAGCTGGAGCACCTAATCGAGGGAGTCTCGAGCAAGCACGATCGCCTCTTCGGCAAGCTGTCCCTCAAGGTGCCTGAGGCGGAGAAGCGCCGCATATGGCTGCACATCCGCGAGAGGGTGAATGCAGTTGGTGTGACGCCCCGCAGCATCGACGACCTAAAAAAAAGGTGGTACGACCTGCGGAAGCGCGCGAAGGAGAGGATAGCAGAGAGGCTCCGGGACGCTAGCAGAACGGGAGGCGGCCCTTCCACGGTCCAGGCTAACATTGCCCTGGAGGAGCTGGTGGAAGGTACAATTGAGCGGGAAGCCGTCGTGGGAGTGACCCAGATGGACACGTCCGGCGCAGCCACAAGTGCCCAAGGTAAGATGCATGCCTGTTGCCATACCCAGCATAGCGTAAATCCCATTCCAGGCCCCCAGCAGGATCTGAGTGTGCATGCAGCTTTGCAACACACAGCTTTACTCCTAACACTAGTGCATCATGGGAGTTGTAGTCTACTCAGGCAAGTGTGCATGTACAGGGGTAAATGCAATAACCATTCACCAGATTAGTAGAAGCTGGGTATAGACAGTATGTTTAGTGGATCACAGAGGGAGATGTATGTGTGCAACACTACGTAGGTCTAACTATCCCACTAACCATGCACTGTTTCACACACAGATGCATCACCTGGGGATTCTGATGACAGCGGCCAGCTGGTAATCTCCGAAACACCGGTTGATTCAGACCTTGAGACAGCGCAGGATGCCCTCACATCACCTACACCTGCCACCCCACCAGCACCACCAGCACCAGCAACAACAGCACCAGCAACAACAGCACCAGCAACACCAGCACCACCAGCACCAGCACCAGCCACACAAGCTGCTGCCACGACAGCCACCAAAGCGCCGCGGCGCAGGTCCCAGGTTGCGCCCTTGGCAGTGATGGAAACACCCACCACACAAACGGGACACGGTCAGCGCGCCATCACACCACCTGATGCACCACCTGTCCGCGCCAGGCTAACACAGCGGCGCAGGTCTCGCCAACGTTCGGTCTCCTCAGGCAACCTTGATCTCCAACACACTCCTGGCATTGAGGAGAGGATGCTGTCTGTCCAGCGCGTGCAGGGCCGCCACATGGCAACCATCAGCACCAACATCGTGCACCTTGTTCGTGAAATGCGAGCCATGACTGCCGCAGTAACGGCCATGGGCACGGCGGTCAGGGACATGAGCACTGTGGTGGCAGAGGGCAATGCTCACCTCAGGGAAGATGTACAGGAGCTCACCAGTGCCATGAGGGAGGGCCATGAGTGCCAGTAGAGGAGGCACCGACAGCAATTGTTGCGTTCCGCTGCCGCTACTAAGGCTATCACGTGCCACAGCAACAGTACCGCAGTGTTGGCACGCCGCACTGTGTCCTTGCAGGTCGACCTTGGGCACTTCTGCGGGGATGTGGCAAAGGCACTGGGGCAGTTGACCACTGCTGTGGAACACATCCAGAGCAGCACATGCAGTGCTGCAGCTTTGGGGGGGGATGACGCTAGTGAGGCTGCCTCGAGTGTGAGCAGTGTGTCTGTGGCAGAGGGCAGCACCAGGAGCCGCAGTTCGCGGGCATCCACGGGGACAGGCCGTGGTGAGGCTTTGGAGACACCTGAGCGGAGGCTTGGGGTACGTGGGAAGCGCCACTAGACAGTTGGACATGCATACAGGACCATGGTGGGGCAACCATGGACATCCACTTACTGAGTGTGCACAGGCATGACTTTAAGGCACCTTTTATTTTATTTATTGCAATTGGAGCATGATTTACATAGCTAGTTTTGTTGCACAAACATCAGTGCTACTGTGCATTAAACAGTTGCACCCCAAACTAACTTGTAATGTCTCATTCTCACATGTTTCAAAAATGATTTTGCATGATGTATGTCCGCCTCCTATGGCCCTCTGCTGTGTTAGGGACGTGTGCCTGTCGTTGTTGGGCGGGTGGTTGGTCATCCCGGTGGTCGTCATCCCTGTCCACCTCTATGGGTATCCCGCTTCTGGTCGCAATGTTGTGCAGCATTGCACATATAGCAATTATCCGGCAGCATGTTTCAGGTTTGTAGAGCAAGGCGCCGCCAGTCTTGTGTAGGATTCTGAAGCGACTCTTCAGAATCCCAAATGTCCTCTCTATGACATTCCTAGTGCTGATGTGTGCAGCGTTGTAGCGAAGTTCCTGCGGGGTTGCTGGATTGATGTATGGGGTGAGTATGTATTCACGCAGGGCGTAAGCACTGTCACCTAGAAGATAGAAGCATAGACTTAGCATTGGTGATGTACATACATGTGTGGTGTTGGTGTGGGGAAGCGTATTTTTATGTACCTAGCAGGAGTCCCTCTCCAAATTCTCCGTTGATTAGTCGCCTGTGCATTCCACTGTGGCAGAAGATGTAGGAGTCGTGTGTGCTCCCTGGGAATTGTGCCACTAGGTCCGTTATGATGTTATTGGCATCGCAAACAACCTGCACGTTGATTGAGTGGTATGACTTGCGGTTCCGGAAAATGTACTCATTTGCTGCGGGTGGACATATGGGGATATGCGTGCAGTCGATGCATCCAATCACATGTGGGAATTGTGCCACCTGGTAGAATGCCTGTTTGGTGCGGTCCAACTGCTGTGGGGTTGTGGGGAAGCTGATGTGGGTGTGTAGCATTGTCAGCATGGCATCGAGGAATTTCTTGAAGAAGCGTGACAGTGCGCTTTGCGATACGCCTCCGGCCACCGCAATTACCCCCTGGAAACTCCCTGAGGCCAGTAGGTGCAGGCTGCATAGGACCTGAACGTGCGCAGGGATTGCATTGGTCCGGTGTGTCTGGTGCTGCAGTAATGGTTCCAGGTCTGCAATCAGGCGCATGATCATTGCACGATTGAGGCGATACTTCACGTACACCTCGTCCTCATTCTGCCCCAGCAAGGTTATGCGCAGTCTGAAGACTCGCTCCTGGACCCTTCTCCTGCGCTGTCCTTCTGCATTGATACGCATCCTCCTTGCAAGCACGTAGAGGGCAGCCATTTTGTGGGAGCCAACAGGGTCTCCTGGGCCACATTTAAGGGTCTTGTGATTGCCTCAATCATTTGCACATGTTGAAATTGTTTTTTTGCATTTGCTTTTTTTTTTTTACTTTACCTCCAGGTTTTGATTCCCCTTATTTAGCTCATGCAAAATAGCGATTTTTGGGATTTTCGTTATTAGCGACTGTTGTTGCATTGGGGTGCGATTCGTTATTTGCTATTGGCACTTTCCGGGAGCTAATAGTGATTTCGGTAACTGCTAAAGCGGTATTTAGCGATTCGGTAATTTTGCATTTTGGTTATTAGTGATTCGGTATTTTGGCGGATTTATTTTAGCGATTCGTTATTTGCTCACGTTTTTGGTTCATGCATTTGAAGTGGGTATTTTTTAATCGGTAACGGGCGGTTTTTGCGATTCGGTATTTTACCGACTGGATTTTGGCTTGATACATGAGGCTGATTGTGTAGCTTGGTTAATTTGACTAAAGTGAAAATAATCTCGCTATGCAGTGAAAAGTATATTACAGTGTGGAGAAAAACTTTACAAGGGCAAAGAGGAAGCCAAACCGGGAATTTTGCAATCTTTGATAGTGGCACAAATCGAGAAATTTGCAAATGTTTTGTGCTCTAAAAAATCTTTGTTAGCCCCTAGTTGGGGCATTCATATCACTGAAGAAAATTAGATTTGCAGCCTGTGCTTGAAGTAAAGGTGTAGGTTGTTAGAGCTTATTTGGATAAATCCTATGCTGAGAGGAACAGCAACTTAATCTATGGGATGAAGTGCCCGGGACAACAAAATTTAGGAATATTGCAAGACATTGTGACCACAGAGAGGAAGGACACCTTCATAGAGAGTCTTCAAATATCCCTTTAATCAAGGATATTGGGTATTTGCTAATATTTAAGGAGACAGCCGCTGGGTATCTCTCCCAAAAAATAGTAAATGACATAGCTACAGAGATGTGTATTTAATTATTAAAAGGATGCCAGCCCTCACCCCCGAAATAGTGGGATTCTTCATCATTAGGCCTACTCCTGTCTGGGGGAAACCACACCCAGGAGAAGTCAGGGTGTGCCTCAGTGTAGTTGCAAGTAATGAGAGAGCCAATCAGAGGTCAAACTCACTCCTCATGTTAATATTCCCTACTGATCAAAAACTGCCCCTTCAGTCCCTGTGCTAGCGGCATTCATTAGCCCCACTCGTCCGTATCATCCTGTAATAAACGCAAGTCTAAAATGATGTGAGAATTGGTGAGTAAGCGTTATTTGGGACCCTCTTTCACAGAGTTACACCCAGTCTCACATGGATTGTAAGCCCTTAGTGTCAATGAGTGGCAGCATGCTTCAAGGCTCTACTTTGTCCTACTTCGCCATGCTCACGCATCAGGATGTCATCTGGGGGTTGGTGTGTGTCAATGCTACCTGGAGATGATAATATTCTATATGTGGCATTAAGGATATCTCCTGATTCCAATCCCTGGTGTTGCAAACTGAGGTATTTTCGGATAGACCGGTGTAAACGAAATTGCAGTACTCCTGCGCGTAATGGATGAACTTTGTAGGAAACGAGTATATTTCATTCGAAAGCTCCCAATGGTCTCCTTCTATATGTGCAGTAGCCGCGATGCGCAGTCGGGCGCCATCTTAGGTTGAGTGAGCAGCACTGGATTGTGTGGTCATTAATCTCAATAGAAGGCTATACTGCTTTCCACCTAAAATAATCCTCTCTCTCGCTCTCTATGTTTAATGAACGGCTTTTCATTCCTTAGAATACATAATCCCATGACCACTCTTACCTCGAACCTCTGCTGCCTGAAAGTTTCAGCAAAAACACATCCCAAGAAGTCACATTTTAAGATGTCACTTCCAAAACGGAGTATAATGTAGAATGTGTTTTAACATGCAGAAAATATCCTGCTTTCATGTAATGAAATCCAGCAGTGCAAGAATATCAACACACTGCCATACATTTCTATTACTTCACCAAGAGTTGGTATTTTTTGGGGAGAATAATTCACAGGAGAGGCGGCTGACAAGCTAGCTATCCATTTCAATGTTTAAACAGTTGTAATTCTGCTCCGTGACCGGCCTTTCACGCTGCCAGCTGGCTTTGGCTGCAGGCATTGTGATGTCCAAACTGTAATAACTTACTATAGTAGAGTAGCACTGTCATTTTCGATTTGCAGGTTACTAGCAATGTAAGAAACAAGGTGTAATAGGAAACCTAGAGACAACCTTTTATACATTTATTGGATGCTCCTATGTATTACATAATGAATGTCGCTATTGTACTGTGTGTTTTGAAAATCTGATACCTGTGGGCAGGTGTTTGGTAGTATCAGGGTTACGTGGCAAGAACATTGATCCTGCTCCCTGGGTCTTCTGGGAGAGTTAGGCGAGCTGATTTATTTGTGGATGGCTAATAGAATACATCTGCCCTCAGGGATTTTTGTGCAGGGCTCCCACCCTTGTAACAAGTGCTGCTGAGTGTGTCTCAGATGGGTTTTCAGAGATCCTAAGAGGGGAGAAGTAAGGCATGCCAACCTGCAAGAAGGGAGAGTAACACCTGGCCTTCAAACAATGTATATGTGTATGCATGTGATTAATTATTTTGTTGGCAGTTTTATTATAGTGCCAAGTCAACCCTTAGGTATCAGAGCACTTAACATGAGCACCAGTTGTATTACAGACGGACACATTCATTTCTAGGCGCAGGGAGATTAAGTGATTTGCCCAGAATCACAGGATGTTTGAGCCTCCTGCCAGACTCGAACCTGGTTCCCCTGCTTCAACGTTGGCCGCTGTAGCCGTTAAGGCACAATCTCTGTGGATCTTATGTATGTATGTATGTATGTATGTATGTATGTATGTATGTATGTATGTATGTATGTATGTATGCATGCATGTATTTATGTAGCAGACCTATAAAGCAGTGTTTCCCAAGCTGGGGGGTCACAACTTAATGTTGCTTTGTGTGCCACTTTTTGATGATTCGTGAAAGTCTTTGTCTATATCTAAGTAATATTTAAAATGATTAGCCCTATTTGTGTATGAGTTCAAAGCTGATGAAAATTCCAGTTTTCAAACAAACCCTTGCAAGTATTCCCAAGCCGGACTCAGGGTAAACCTTCCATTATTTGTTGCTGCTGTTTTTTAACTTCTCAACGCCATTTTCAATGAAGAATCTGCTCATTATACTTGAGTATGCACAACCATACCATCTGTGTATGACTTTCACGCATGAATTTAGAAATATGGATGTTGCCTAACAACCAAAGCTACTAACTTTGAATCTGGGGAACCAGGTTCGAGTTCCGGCGTTTGCTCAACATTCTTTAATCCTGGCCAGTTCACTTACTCTTCCTTGCTTAAAAAAAATAAATCTGGCCTTGTGTAATGTAATCTGGTTCTCATGTAAAGTGCTCCAGTATCTTTGGGACACTTTGTGCTACATAAAACTGCAATATATATGGAGTCAAAAATGCACCAGTGGGCCTAATTTTAACATGCAAATTAATACGAGGCCTACTCCACACTGTGCTGCAGAAGGGGTTTTCACATTTGCCAAAATCACTGGTATCAGCACCAAGAGTTTATGGAAGCCTTTTTAGGTCGAAGCCTACCAGACAGTCCAGCTGTCTGGTTTGCTAACAACATCTTCTGGACATTCAGAAAGGTTTCCTTGGAATGAATTCTGCCCATTGCTTACCATAGGCTTTGTGTTTTGTAACTCACATTTGCTCACTTTCTATTTGCTGGCTTGATTTCTTTTAGGCTGTCTAGCTTGAGTTGGTCCTTTACCTTGCCCAAACCTTATTTAATGTATTCTTCCACCAGTACTGGATTTCTGTAAACAGGCCTTTAAATCTTGTTCTTATCTTGTCACATTTGCTGCACTGTCAAAGACAGTCATCAAATGTCAGGCTCTGTCTTCCAGAGAGCTTAGATTTTAGGTTTCGCCTGAGCCAGCTCGCATGCGCTGCTCTGCGAGACATTTAGTAAGGGCTTTTAAATTTCAAACACATTCTCGTGCATGTGCTTTTTTTATCACTTGCTATTGTGCTTTGCGTGCTGTCTTTCTAAGAAAGACAGCACGCAATTGGCCCAAGGGGGGTGCATGTCCCGCCTTCTCTGTTCTGTGGCCTAGGGTGCTCGGGAGCGAGCATGAGCACCATCTGTTTCCAATTATCGCGCCCGTTATTTGGAAACAGATGGCGGTCTTCTCCTGCAGCGGCGGGCACAAGCGTGCTCGCGTGCGCACCACTTCCGGGCTTGTTTTTGCATAGGGCTCATCGCACTTTTTCAGTGCCACTCTGCCCTCCTTACTTGGAACAGCACGCTGTGGCAATAGCTAATGGATTCTAGTTTGCAGACTGAGGGGGTCTGTTGTGAATGAGTTTTGCTGATGAGGTTTTTCGAGTTGTGTTAGTCCTTTACACACACCCTCGCTCACAATACAGAAAAGTGGCATAGATGTAGTACGTGTTTTGATTTTCAAAGACAAAGACTTTATGAACAGAAAACATACGCCCCTGAGTACTTATGGCACTGGTTTGCGTCTTGCTCTTGTTCACATGTAAATCAGTACTGTGATATGTAATAATTGCTGTGTGTTTATGCTGTTGTTTATACTTTTTTATACTTTGCAAAGCCAATAGTTCTTGAATGGGCGAGAACTATTGGCTATGCCAGTGCTTGTTGATTTTAGTGAATAGATAGCACAGGCCACCACCTCCCTCTTAGAATTGTTCCAGCTCCAGACTCCAGTGCAGTTCATCCTCTGCCACATTTATGCACAGATTAATATATTAGCCACAGTCCAATATTGAAGGGTGAGTTCAAGGTTATGACATTTACAAACAATTAAAGTAATCGAATTAAAAAATCTCCCCTACCTCATGCCCATTAAAGCTAGATGGGCCACAAAAGTTGGTTGTTTTAGAAACTGGGTCGTAGTTCTAGAAAGTTTGGGAAGCACTGCTATAAAGCACTAACATATCTATATTGCAACAGATCACTATTCAATGTAAAAATATCATGTGCACATGTGGATGCACGATACCCAGACGAGGAAGGGAGAGAAGTCCTGGTAAAAAGAGGATTCCTGGAACTTAGAAGGTTAGGGGGCAATAGCTGGAAGGGTGTCAAAGTTTGGGTTCTCTTACAGGGTGTTCAGAAAGAGGAGTTACCTTGCTAAAAAGTGTTGTTTGAAGCGGCAAATCTTTAGCTCCTTCCAGAAGTGAGCAGGGATAGTGATGGCTAGATGTGGAGTTTCACACCCTGTGCGCAAAGCAGAAGTCCTGGCATTTCATCGGTACTTCCTTGCATTTTCTTATTTCTAGCCTGGCTTGAAATTGCCACACATTTTGCAAGTTTCAAGGCATGTCTTGATTTAGGCTGCTGGGTAAGTTCAAATGTTGGTGTTGACAGTCTTCTCTTGTAGATAATGCAGCAGATTTTGAATGTAATGCTTGCTCGCAGTGGAAGCCAGTTGAGTGTCTCTGAGTGTTGGAGTCATTCCATAAATGAAAGCATTTGTTGGGACAGACTCCTGAGTATATTGAAGAGCATTGAACAGTGCTGCATGTCACCTTTGCCACTTGAATGCTCTAGAGCACTTTTTAATAGAGTTAGGTAGGTTTCAGGCTTGCCAGCCAACAGGGTATTTGATATACCTCTACTGAAATAGAATACAAACAGTGCTTGGGCAGCTGTTCTGAAGTCAACTACTGGAAGGAAGCACAACAGATGTAATCCTAGTATAATTAACAAAAGGATCAAAGCGAAGTTTGTACATGATTTCATAGAAAAACAATGTCATGGAATACCATTAGGGAGAAACCATTTCACCTAAACAGTTTAATAGAAACTTGCTGGATGAATGGCATTTATCATTTCATAGAAAGCAACTCATAAAATGTCTTACATTTCGAAATTGTCATACAGCTTTATTGTATGATTACTTAAAATCATTACAAGTGCATTTGAAAAAATAAAATGCAACAATATAAAACTCAGATCCAGAGGTACGGGTGAAAACTGTCAACATAAGGAAATACAATATTGCATATGTTATATGAATGAAAAAGTAACATCACAATGTGTGTCTTTTGCTTTCACGCCCTAAGTGCGCCGGATATGCCCAGACGTGGGTCCTGGGCTCCCTGTGCTACTGGAATCAAGCTATCCTGGCTGAAGAGGGGTGAAACCCCGAAACCGGTTCTAGGATGCTTGTTTCCGGTGCAGGGAGGACCTGGCTTGGCAGTTCGGGCTGGACTGTTCCCATGAGGCACAGGGTCAAGACTGATTTGCATATGGCCAGGTCTAAACTGGGGTGGCATGGTGAGCAAAAGAATGATGGATTTAATCCAGATCTCTTGACTGGGGGTGAATGTTTTGATTTGTTCAGCATTCTGTCCATCAATTGTGTGTCTTTTGCTTTCTCGCCCTAAGTGCGCCGGGTATGTCCAGACGTGGGTCCCGGGCTCACTGTGCCCCTGGAATCAAGCTATCCTGGCTGAAGAGGGGTGAAACCACGAAACCGGTCCTAGGATGCTTGTTTCCGGTCAAGGAAGGACCTGGCTTGGCAGTTCGGGCTGGACTGTTCCCATGAGGCACATGGTCAAGACTGATTTGCATATGGCCAGGTCTAAACTGGGGTGGCATGGTGAGCAAAAGAATGATAGATTTAACCCAGATCTCTTGACTGGGGGTGAATGTTTTGATTTGTTCAGCATTCTGTCCATCAATTGTGTGTCTTTTGCTTTCTCGCCCTAAGTGCGCCGGGTATGCCCAGACGTGGGTCCCGGGCTCACTGTGCCACTGGAATCAAGTTATCCTGGCTGAAGAGGGGTGAAACCCCGAAACCGGTTCTAGGATGCTTGTTTCCGTGCAGGGAGGACCTGGCTTGGCGGTTCGGGCTGGACTGTTCCCATGAGGCACAGAGTCAAGACTGATTTGCATATGGCCAGGTCTAAACTGGGGTGGCATGGTGAGCAAAAGAATGATGGATTTAACCCAGATCGCTTGACTGTGGGTGAATGTTTTGATTTGTTCAGTATTCTGTCCATCAATTGTGTGTCTTTTGCTTTCTCGCCCTAAGTGCACCGGGTATGTCCAGACGTGGGTCCCGTGCTCACTGTGCCACTGGAATCAAGCTATCCTGGCTGAAGAGGGGTGAAACCCCGAAACCGGTCCTAGGATGCTTGTTTCCGCTCCAGGGAGGACCTGGCTTGGCAGTTCGGGCTGGACTGTTCCCATGAGGTACAGGGTCAAGACTGATTTGCATATGGGCAGGTCTAAACTGGGGTGGCATGGTGAGCAAAAGAATGATGGATTTAACCCAGATCTCTTGACTGGGGGTGAATGTTTTGATTTGTTCAACATTCTGTCCATCAATTGTGTGTCTTTTGCTTTCTTGCCCTAAGTGTGCCAGGTATGCCCAGACATGGGTCCCGGGCTCACTGTGCCACTGGAATCAAGCTATCCTGCCTGAAGAGGGGTGAAACCCCGAAACTGGTCCTAGGATGCTTGTTTTCCGGTCCAGGGAGGACCTGGCTTGGCAGTTCGGGCTGGACTGTTCCCATGAGGCACAGGGTCCAGACTGATTTGCATATGGCCAGGTCTAAACTGGGGTGGCATGGTGAGCAAAAGAATGATGGATTTAACCCAGATCTCTTGACTGGGGGTGAATGTTTTGATTTGTTCAGCATTTTGTCCGTCAATTGTGTGTCTTTTGCTTTCTCGCCCTAAGTGCGCCGGGTAGGCCCAGACGTGTGTCCCGGGCTCACTGTGCCACTGGAATCAAGCTATCCTGCCTGAAGAGAGGTGAAACCCCGAAACCGGTCCTAGGATGCTTGTTTCCGGTCCACGGAGGACCTGGCTTGACAGTTCGGGCTGGACTGTTCCCATGAGGCACAGGGTCAAGACTGAATTGCATATGGCCAGGTCTAAACTGGGGTGGCATGGTGAGCAAAATAATGATGGATTTAACCCAGATCTCTTGACTGGGGTGAATGTTTTGATTTGTTCAGCATTTTGTCCATCAATTGTGTGCTTTTGCTTTCTCGCCCTAAGTGCGCCGGGTATGCCCAGACATGGGTCCCGGGCTCATTGTGCCACTGGAATCAAGCTATGCTGGCTGAAGAGGGGTGAAACCCCGAAACCGGTTCTAGGATGCTTGTTTCCGGTGCAGGGAGGACCTGGCTTGGCAATTCGGGCTGGACTGTTCCCATGAGGCACAGGGTCAAGACTGATTTGCATATGGCCAGGTCTAAACTAGAGTGGCATGGTAAGCAAAAGAATGATGGATTTAACCCAGATCTCTTGACTGGGGGTGAATATTTTGATTTGTTCAGCATTCTGTCCATCAATTTTGTGTCTTTTGCTTTCTCGCCCTAAGTGCGCCAGGTATGTCCAGACGTGGGTCCCGGGCTCACTGTGCCACTGGAATCAAGCTATCCTGGCTGAAAAGAGGTGAAACCCCGAAACCGGTCCTAGGATGCTTGTTTCCGGTCCAGGGAGGACCTGGCTTGGCAGTTCGGGCTGGACTGTTCTCATGAGGCACAGGGTCAAGACTGATTTGCATATGGCCTGGTCTAAACTGGGGTGGCATGGTAAGCAAAAGAATGATGGATTTAACCCAGATCTCTTGACTGGGGGTGAATGTTTTGATTTGTTCAGCATTCTGTCCATCAATTGTGTGTCTTTTGCCAAAACAGCAATGGGCGCAATCTCCTTTTGCCCTCTACCCTTTTAAACCCATATCCAAAGTCAAAGGATGAAGGGGAGTGCTAGATGGTAAATGGGCAATCAAATATTAAAAGCTAACTAATCGAAATTTGAGGACGGTTCACTGAGGTGCACATGCCAAAGCCAAGGAAATTTTAAAATATGCAAGGTACAGGAAGCCAAATTCTAAAAACTATTAACTAAAGCGCCGCATACTATTGCAAAAACACTCTGAAATATGCAGAGCCATAAAGTGCAAAGTGCCCTGACGTACAAACTGATCAATAATCAAGATTGGGGGGCCGTACAATGAAGTGCCATGTGCCAAGCCTAGGTGATTTAAAAGCCTGCGATATTTACAAGGTACAAGTAACCAAATTCTAAAAACTGTACACTAAGGTAGCCAAATTCTAAAAACTGTTTATTAAAATGCCACCTGCTGGTGCAGAAATGCTCTGTAAACATGCATAGCAGTAAAGTGCGAGGTGCTCAAATGTAAAAACGAATTTTACATGACAAAACTAGATTGTGAAGCCATATCCATCGAGATCATTCTCAGGATAGTGCTAAAAGTTTCAAGTATCCATCCCCGTCGGTAGGCGAGCATCGCGCAAGAGCCTTCCGGCTTCAGTAAAGAATTTGCCAGCCCGTGCTAGTTCCATTGGGACATTTAAAAACTGGCTTGTGCATGTTTATTTTTAAAGGTGTAAATAGCAGGTCTTACTTTCAGAAACATTTTTGCCTGAGGTATTTATTTCAGTGCTTTACTTCAGGTGACGTTACTTTGGTTGTATATCGTTTACTTTGTCAATTATTTCGGACACTGATAATTCATTGACCCCTCACCTCCTCTAAACATTATCCATCACTGAACCTCTAACAACCACTAAACATGATCCATTTTTGCAGTCTAAAAGCCCCTCACCATGCCTGAATTCTATCTATTGTAAATCATAAAACTCTTTCGGCCCTGAAAGTCTGCCTGCCTCCAACCCCTAAAAACCCTCACCACCCCTAAACGCTGGCCATAACTGAACCCTATAAAACCCTCACCATTACTAAATTCTATTCATCAATGAACCTTAAAAACCCCTCACAAGCCCTAAACTCTGTCCATCCGTGAACTCTAAAAAAAAATACACAACACCCCTATATTCCACCCTTCATTGGTCCCTAAAAAACCCTCACCACCTCTTATCCCCACTAATTCATGAGGCCTAAAAACCCTTCACCACCCCTAAACTCACACATTCTTGAATTCTAAAAAGCCCTTTCTACACCTGAACTTCACCCATATATCACACCTAAAACCCCTCATCAAACATCCCAGAACCTCAAAATCCCCCACTACCCTTCCCAGTTTTAACATTGTTCTACATAATTTGATATTTCCTTTAAAAGGGTTCCTTTAATTTTTCAATGATTGTGTATTTACTAAAAATTCTCCTTCCTTAAAATTGGTTTTCCATGATTTGATTTCCTCCAATGTGATTTCTCCGGTTTTATATTTCCATGAATTCCCATTCATCACATCACAACCACATACAATTGCTCCAGTGGCCCAGCTTTTTGAAAGAAGTTCATTTTTACTTTGAATTTCAGGTCCACTGGCACACATAGGTGATGCTGACAGTTTCTGCTAAGGCAACACTGTGAGTTACAACGTAGAGCAGTTCCTCATTGCCAGAGAATGCGCTTGGTTGGTTTCTGCTCTCAGCTTTGTTAATAGCTCCAGTAACCAATTTACAGGACCCAAGAGTAGAGTCTAATGATCCGGGGCCTTATTCAGATCAATGTGGGGCGGGAGCACAGGTGTAAATCTGCAGTGTTTTCACCCACCCAAAGTCATGGTTCCCCCTGCTGCTTTTAGAGTCAAAGGAAGTGATGTGCTTACAATGGCAGAGCCTCCAATGGCTTGGCCGATATAGCTCTTTAACTAGCCGGCCAACTGCCAAAGGGCTGACAGGTCACATTGACGGTCGTTGCACACTACTAGTGGCGGGCCGACTCTTACTCATTTTTCCATACCCCTCTACCACGCCAGACATGGTGGGCACAGGCAGCGAAAAAGTAAAACAGCTCCCGCATGCAGGAAAATAAAGTCCATACATTGGGGCAAATCATTTTCTTTTTTTTTTGCATTGCGAAAACAAATTCTAGCCTTAGGAGTTTATTTTCTGAATGCAAAAAGTTTACCGAGGAGGTGCTACATCACCACCAAAAATAGGAGAATTAGAGGAGTTGGATGCAGTCCAGCTTTTCCAGGAGTATAGCGTCAAAATCACACGAGCTTGCAGTTCCACTCACTCACTGGATCCCAATTAGAGACAGTGGTACAAATCTTTGGTCATGTGAAAATGTCCCAATGACCAAACATTTGTACCACTGTTTCTAATTGGAATCCAGTGGACGAGCTGACCCGCACACCCATTTGATTTTGCTTTAAACATAGCACCTGCTCTGCAAATCTTCAGTGCTGTGAAGGGAGCTCTCACATTGGTGGTGGTCCCCTTCCCATCACAGAAATCCCCACAAAAGCAGGTGAGGATTTCTCAGTAAGGGGGATGTTCTCTCCAGGGTCGTAGAGGCAATGGCTTCTGACATCCTGGCAGGCTGATGGACCATCCACCAGGATCTCAATAACTGCTCCAAGTAATTATGTTCTTGATTTGCTTCAATGTAAAGTCAACTTATACGAATCCACGCAATTTAGGTTGAAATATACCACAAACAACTAATGGCATATGGTTTATGCTGGATTCATTGCATAAGCCCATTTTATACCAAGAGTCTTGGGATCTCTCGCTTCTAACTTCAAAAGGGAGGTTGGTCATCTTAGGCCACATAAAGGACAGATGAGCAAGGTCTAGAGCTGTGTAGCAGTGTGCAATGTAGGGCAGTCTTAGCCCCCCACTCTGCCATTCAGCTTAGGGACTTTTAGGCATGGTCACATGTTGCCCTAAACAAAAGATCTCTTTGTCAAATGAGCGATGGACAGGAGTCTGAACTAGAATGTGCAACATGCCCAGCACATAGCTAAAAGGTGGTACAGCCACCCTTTTCACCCCTTGCAGACGCCCCCCATAGATATGTTAAGGTGGTTCCAATTCGCTTTAGTGATGAGTAGGTCTAGGTTAACAGAAACCATCCCTTCCAGGCATCTGGTAATAAGGATACCTAGGAACTTAAGCCGTTGTGGATTCCACTGAAATGGGTTGTCATCTATGGCTGCTCTAGTCGTGACCCATGACATAGGCAAGGCGTTGCTCTTATCTCAGTTCATGTTATGACCTGAAATGTCAGCGAAGTCCACAATAAGGGACAACAGAGCTAGGGGTGGGCTGTCAAGGGCAGTGAGTGTGAGCAAACTATTATTGGCATACATCAATAGATTTGATGGCCCAACTAGGGTAGGGATAACTACAATCCACGTGGATTGGTGGATTGCAATGGCCAGGGATTCCAGTGTGAGTAGGAAGAGTAATGGTGAACGGGGGCAACCCTGTCAAGAAACCTTGCATACTGGGAAAGGAGCAGATGTAAAGCTACCACAATGCACCCGTGCAGTGGGCGTGGTGCATAACCACCAGACTTTCAAAATGAAATGTTTCTCTAGTTCCAATCGCCACAAGGTACAAAAACATACAGTTTCATTCAATACGATCAAATGTCTTTTTGGCATTGTGCGAGAGGGCCAGGGCGCTCTCCTGTGAGTCCTTGGATATCCACAGGAGATGGGCCCAGGAGAGGAGGTGATCAGAGAATGATATTCCTGGAACAAATCCCACCTCAGAGTGATAGATCAGGGTGTGAATAGCTTGTTTGAGGTGAGACACCAAGACTCTGGCCAGTATTTTAAATCCTGTATTCAGGAGAGATATTGGGTGGAAGCTGCATACTCCTACCCGGTTTCAGGAGTACAGTAATTACAGTTTTGTTGGACATGTGCGACAAGTGCCCAGTGTGTTCTGCCTCTTAAAAGACAGCATAAAGTTGATCCACTGTCTCCTCTTTAAGCCAGCAGTAAAATTCACCTGGGAACCAATAGATTCCCAGAGCCTTATTATACAACAGACGAGAAATGTCTTACACAATTTCATTCTTGGAGATTTCTCTCTCCAGGAGCACCTTACCCTTGTCATTCAGGTGGGATAGAGGCAGGCTGTCAAAGATTTCCTCTTGATCGTCCCCACCCTCTAATTCAGAGCTGAATAGCTTGGCATAGTAGGCCCCAAAGGCGTCGGCAACACTCTGTGTGGATCGGAGCGTGCTCTCCAACTCGTCTCTAATGGCCGGCATAGCCATTGCAGCCTCCCATTGACTAAATTAAGTAGCTAGAAGTCTCCTTGCCTTTTCCCCCAGCTCATAATTGTGGGCCATTAACTTATGCATAAATTCAGCCTGATATATGTAGAGGGAGTTAAAATCCATTTTGGCTTTCTGTAGTATGTGTCTGGTCTCAGGGGAGGACCTCTTCGTTTATGTCCAATTGTGGATGTTGATATCACGCTCCAGGGCCACCTGCTGCTGCTCTCTAAATTTCTTCACCAATTGACACTGGAGGATGGCCTTGACCTGCACCCATAAGATTTGGGCTGATTACACAGAACCTTTATTTTCTGAAAGGTAAGTAGACATGTGGATGTTTAGGCTCACTGCGTTAAAGTACCAGGGTTATTGGATTGGTTTCTGGAGGTTCCAGTCAATGTCTAAGAGGAATGGGGTGCGATCTGACAGAGAATCTGCTAGAATGGTGCAATCCAGTACCGTTGGGGGCATTAGGTCAGAGATGAGGCAGTAGTACACTCGGGTCTCGGTGCTATTGACCACTGGGAGAAAGGAGAATCCTCTCTTCTCAGATGGGTGGAGGAGACGAAAATTGTCTAACAGACCATGATCACCACCAATGTGACATAGGAGAGCCCTGTCTTTGTTATGTGTATCAATGCAAACCATATGGTCCAAAATGGCATACAGTGCCAGATTCCAGTAGCATTCCATGATTATGTGAGACATATGAAGCTCTGTAATGGGTCTATTGTGACGGGAGAAAAAAGTAGGCTTAGGACCTCTAGGAGAAAATATAGAGCACACTCTAATCACTTTAGTACCAATCCTGAGCTTGGAAAACACATACGGACCCACCTCGTCTATCCAGGTTTGGTGGACTTTACAGGAGAGATATTTATGAATAAGAAGAGCCACTCTGCATTTCTTGGAACCGGATGCAACATCAAAGGAGTGTGCAATCGTGGGTCCAGTGGGAGCCCGGCAGCTATTTATAACTTTCAGCCCTAATCCCTCTTATGTTTCACTGCTTCCTTCGCAGAAAAGTACCTCTCCTGCATGATGGAAATGTTAGTTGTTTTACAGGCCAAGTATGAAAGATCTTTTTATGCTAGATATAAGATGTTAGCCCGTTAACACCGTGTCAGGACTGCCAAAACATACCATGTTAAAGGATGGCCACCAAGAGTCACACGCTGAGGAAACCGGTTAGCGCTCTAGCGTTTAAGAGAAATTGTGAAGATCCAGGTGCAGCACCTGAGCTGTGGCGCACTTCACCTGAAGAGGTTCGAGAGGAAGGACACCGAATTAAAGCGTCGAGTGTTTAGTCAGGGAGTAGGATTTCGACGCGCTTCAATACTTGCCGTAGGAGGAGTTCCAGACCTTATGAGCATCGAGAAAATTCCAGTAAGACTGTTCCGAGTATTTGATGTGTTTTTTGGGTATGCGCTTGAGGGAGGAGTTTTAGTCAAAGAAAAGACGCGCATAAGGAAAAATCAAAGTAGAGCATGCGCCAACCGTAAACGCTGCTAAAATACAAAATTCAGAGTCAGCACGAGTTCAGTGCAGCGCTAAGTGGGCGAGTGTATTTTCATTACGCAGTTCTTCAAGATTAGAGCCAACACAAGCCTTAAAAAGATATTGCGGAGAAAAAACATAGTAGGAAGACTACAAGAGAAAGTGGAAATTCAGCAAGCACTACCTGTAATATTTTTGAAAGAACATTATCTTTTTTTCTTATTTGTACATAGTTAATAAGATAAACAAAAAGTTAGCAAGAAAGTAAAGGTGAAGCAAGAAAAACATATAAATAGAAGAGATAAAAGCTTACCATACACCAGATCCCCCGTATACTGCAGGCTGTGGCAAAACATTGGTGAGGATACCATTTTTAAGAAAAGAAATATAAAAAGATTAGAAGAAAGATAGAGAAAATATGAATCATTTCACGATTGTAGTTACAGCACACGAAGCTAGAAAAGCAAGAACAATCAAAAAAGAAGAGAGGCAAAGGTCACACCCAAGACGGGGTAGGTGGAGCAAGAGAGTAGATAATTAGTGGTTAATTTTTAGAGTGAAAGAAAAGGTTAATAAATGTCATTCCCTTACAGTAAGCATCATTCCCGTGATAAGTCATAAGAAGACAAAGAAGAAAGAAGTCTGATGCTGAAGAAAGAATCAGACGGGGTGCGACTGTCTCTTCTCTGTCCCATCCCCTTTCCCCCCTTGGCTTTCGTAAGCATATATGCTATTAAGTGCGTGTTGCAGAGAAACCCGAAGGAGGCATTGGGAACTTGCGGCATTCTGTTCCTGTGCTGTGGCGGAAGAGTAATTGGGTATCTGACAGGATGAAGTGCCCACGTTAAATTAGCACCTGAACAGAATGACGGAAGGTTTGTATTTAAAGAAGCTCGGAGAAATATTGGAAGGAATACAAAGGGAATTAATCACAGTCAGAGAAGAGAATAGGGAGCTTAAAAAAGAAACAACGGAATTGACCCAAAAAGTGAGTAGTTGTAACGCCCTGAACGTCTCAGGATCGTTTAACAGACACGACAATGAGGACGCAACCACTTGTGAAGGGTTAGTTCTTTTAATGAAGGCAAATAAAATACAAAGAACAAACAAAAGTTATAGTCACTGGAATCCTCCAGGCTAAGTACGTTACCAGCCCACAGCACGGATGGTCCTAACCGTCCTCTGCATATACGCCGATCCCGGCGTATGCCAACAGAGGGCAGAAATGAAATGGCCGACAATGCCAATCGGTAGGCTGTGAGGGGCACGAAGAGTGTTGGGGAGAATCGAGGAGTCAGGGAAACACCCAGCCGGGGTCTCTACCTGAAGGGAGCAGCCGCTCAACCTCTTCCTCAGACTGCACCGGGACGCGGAGTCACCTCCTGGTGATGCGTCACCGATACCCCAATCACAAGCAAGAAGACTGAACCGAGAGCAGCCGCTCGATCGATCCTGTGGACTTCCGAGTCTGTAACGCGGCAAACACCTCCTGGTGTGCGTTACAGCTGGCAGTCCCTGTGTCTCTGGTCGGGCTGGGAGTTACGACTCCAACCAGCAAAAGCGCCACTGCGCTTGGACTCAGCCGAGTCAAAAAGCGAAGCTCAATGGTTGACCGGTAGAGCTTCCGGGTCCTTCACAGGTGACGATGGGGCAAGACACGGCCCAGGGAGTAACGACTCGACCTACCTCCGTTCTTGCCTTACTGGAGCACCACTCCGGAACACTGCTCTTCACGAAGCAGGTACGTCGGTGTAAACACAATATCCGACAGCCTTGTACCTCCCGGTTCCTCCCTTTATAGGGCGTGTTTTCCTTGAGTTATGTAACAGCTCTCCTGTTTACATAAGGGCGTGTTTCCCTTGAGTTATGTAACAGCTCTCCTGTTTACATAAGGGCGTGTTTCCCTTGAGTTATGTAACAGCTCTCCTGTTTACATAAGGGCGTGTTTTCCTTGAGTTATGTAACAGCTCTCCTGTTTACATAAGGGCGTGTTTCCCTTGTATGACAGGAATTCTTGACAGTAGTTTAGTATCCAGTCCTAATTTAAAATTTGCTGCCACTTCTGAAGGGAATCCTAGTGATGCATCTGTATCACAACCTAAGATTGCACCACAAGTTATCCATTCACTCTCCCCAGTTATTCCTCTGGCACCACCTGAGCGTTTTAATGGAGACCCACAGAAAGCTCAAGTGTTTCTGACACAATGTACTTTGCATTTTATGTGTCGTCCGGCGGTATTCCCCGGTGCGCAATCTCGAGTAGCATTTATTCTATCATATTTAAGTGGTGACGCAGCATCTTGGTCTATGCCTTTGGTGACCAGAAATGATCCTATATTGTATGATCTGGACGAGTTCAAAAAAGAATTTCTGCGAATATTTGATAGACGGAGGGTCTCTCAAGCAACAGATAACGAGTTACTAGAAATTAAACAGGGCAGTTGCGATCTAATTCCTTATTTGGCCCAATTTAATAAATTGGTAGTAGAGACGGAATGGCCGGAGAACAAACAAGCAGCTGTCTTCTATCGAGGCTTAAAAGACGAATTAAAAGATGCCTTGGCACAAGTGCCCAATAGACCCACTGAGATCTCAGCGTTAATTGACCTAGTTTTAGAAATTGACTTTCGTCAAGGTGAAAGAAGAGGTGAGAGAAATAGAGATTATCGACCCAGTGTGCCAAGGTTTGATCGAGCAAGGACTGAGGGTAGTAAAGAGTTAGATTCAGCTCGTGGAAGTGAACCCATGCAAATTGGAGCAGTTCGAGGGCCACTTACTAAAGAAGAAAAAGAAAGACGAAGAGTAAACAAGCAATGCCTTTATTGTGGAGGGAGTGGGCATTTTGTTCGGAATTGTCCTAAGAAACCCAAGCAAACACCGTCGGAAAGCGCCTCGCACCACCATTGAATGGAGTTGGACTGGTGGTTGCAGACTCTAAGACAGCTCCAGACTTGCACACCTTGGCGAATACTTTACAATCTGCTTCTCCACATTTGGTTTTGATGATGACCTTGCGGTTCAGAGAAAAGACATTGAAATTGGTATCAGTTATGATCGATTCAGGAGCTACGGGCAATTTTTGTGATCTCAAGTTCGCTGATAAGATCGGGCTTGGGGCTATCAAGAAGGAAAGAAGTGAAGCTGTTCGAGCAGTAGATGGGACCAATCTCTCATCAGGACCCATAGTGAGTCATACTGAGCCGGTGGAATTGGAATCGGAAGATGAACACCTTGAAACATTGCAATTCAACTTAATTGATGCTCCACAATTCCAATTGATACTAGGATTACCATGGCTCACAGAACACGACCCTACCATTGATTGGGCAGCTCGATCCATAACTCTTGACTCAAAATATTGTATGGAGAATTGTCGAGGAGGTTGTACGAAGGTACAAGAGAAAAGGCCAGCGTATCATTTAAGTGAAAAGGAGACTACCATTTGTGTGATAAATACTACAAAACTTCCTGAGCCGTATCTTGAATTCCAAGACGTCTTTAATGAGGTGGAGGCTGAAAGTCTTCCTCCGCATAGAGAATATGATTGTAAAATAGAATTGGAACCAGGATCCAATATTCCATGCAGTAGAATTTATGCCTTGACCGAGCGAGAAGATGAACATTTGAAGAAATACATACAAAAGTACTTAGAAAATGGATTCATTAGACCGTCCCAATCCCCAGTATCTTCACCACTCTTTTTTATCCCGAAGAAGAGCGGAGAATTGAGGACATGCATAGATTATAGGGCAATCAACCGAATAACCATTAAAAATCGATATCCTTTGCCCTTAATATCTGTGCTGTTGGATCAGGTGAAAGGAGCAAAGGTCTACACCAAATTGGAATTGAGAGGGGCATATCATCTTGTTCGAATTCGAGAAGGTGATGAGTGGAAAACTGCCTTTAGAACCAAGCATGGGCTTTATGAATACCAAGTAATGCCATATGGGTTATGTAATGCCCCAGCCGCCTTTCAACATTTTATCAACGACGTGTTGAAGGAATGCATTGATCGAAACACAATTGTATATATTGATGACATCCTAATTTATTCTGATTCCGTAGAAGAACATGAAGAACATGTTAAGAAGGTTTTGCAGAAACTGCGAGAAAATAATTTGTTTGTGAAGTTGGAGAAATGTGCGTTTCAAGTCACAACCGTGGAATTCCTGGGCTTTGTGCTTTCACCCGACGGAATAACCATGGATAAGAATAAAATCAATGCAGTGGTTGACTGGGAGTCCCCTCAATCAGTGAAAGAAATTCAAAGCTTCATTGGATTTGCTAATTTCTACAGGAGATTTATTCAAAATTTCTCTAAGAAGTTAATTCCCATAACGAAACTATTGAAGAAAGGAGTTCGATTTGAGTGGTCCAAGGAAGCCGAAGAGGCATTCACTCAGCTGAAGAAAGATTTCACAACTGCGCCCATATTGTTGCATCCAGATCCGTCTGAACCTTTTTATGTGGAAACGGACGCCTCCAATCTGGCATTGGGAGGCGTGTTGTCTCAAAGACATAAAACTACAGGGCAACTGCACCCAGTGGCATTTCGTTCTAGGAAGATAACTGCGGCAGAAGCCAACTATACAATCACTGAAAAAGAGTTATTAGCCATTAAGGATGCATTTAAAGAATGGAGACACTATTTGATGGGTGCAAGACATGTGGTCACCGTCTATACAGATCATAGAAATGTAAAATTTTTGAAGTCAGCCAGAACATTAACACCAAGACAATTACGTTGGTCGTTGTACTTCGCAGACTATGACTTGTAATAACTTATCGACCAGGTTCACAGAATGGTAAGGCAGATGCCTTGTCCAGACTGGGTACAGATGGGATTTCGGAAGAGGTCAAGAGTCAGAAGATCATACCAACGGAAAAAGTGATAGGAGCTGTTTTGCAAGAGTCACAGGAAGACAGAAGTCAGAACTCCAAGACTTTGGAAGAAATGAGGAAGTGGGCAGAAGAAGATTCGAGACGAGAAATTCGCTCAGGTTTGCCGTTTCATGATGGAGCTCTCTATTTGCAAACAGTTGAAATGCAACAAAAGGCCTTAAGAGAAAGTCATGATAGTATACTGGCTGGCCATAAAGGCATCTCAAAGACAGAAGAATTGGTGAGACGACGTTTTTGGTGGCCGGGCATGATTAAAGATGTGCGTCAGTATGTAACCACATGTGAGATTTGCGCATGGTGAAAGCCAGAGAGATTGGCTCCAAAAGGGTTATTGAAACCTTTACCTACCCCACCCTACCCTTGGCATACTGTTACGTTAGATCTAATAGTCGATTTACCATCGAGTCAAGGATATGACACCATTTTGGTATGTGTAGATGCTTTCACCAAGAGGGCCCATTTCGTACCCTTGAAGGGGATTCCCACAGCTAAGACTCTGGCATGTATTTTCAGTCAAAGTGTAGTTCGAGCACATGGAATTCCCAAGATCTTAATATCAGATAGGGGCTCCCAATTCTTGTCACATTTTTGGAAGGCCTTTACTAGGAAATTGAATATAGAGACTAGGTACACAACAAGTTATCATCCCGAGACTGATGGTCAAACAGAGCGAACTAATCAAGAATTAGAACAGTACCTTAGATTGTGTCTGTTGGATCAAGAGGGAGATTGGCCGGATTACCTGTGGGCGGCGGAGTTTGCGCATAACAATACGAAACACGCTTCCACTGGCCATTCCCCCTTTTATTTAAACACCGGTAGACACCCTCACCAGTCATTAAGTTTTCAAGAGGTAGATGTACCTGCAGTTACTGACCTAGTAGAACACATGGCACGAGTGCACAGTTTAGCCACAGAAAATTTAAACAAGGCAAAGGTTAGTTATAAACATTTTGCAGATAAGAAACGAAGAAAAGAGCCAGAGTTACTTGTAGGAGATAAGGTTTGGTTGAACACAAAAAATCTTAGACTAAAAGGAATTAGAAAGCTGCAGCCGAGATTTATAGGGCCCTACTTAATTGAGAAAAAATTGAGTGCCCTAAATTTTCAGTTGAAATTACCTAAGGGTTTACGAGTTCATCCAGTATTTCATGTCTCCTTGTTAAAGAACGTTTCAAAAGATGTATGAATAAGCAAGCCCCAAAAACCAATCCAAACTGAGAAGGGAGAAGAGTTTGAGGTACAGCAGATTTTGGATGCAAGGGTACAGAAGGGGCGTGAGCTGTGAAGGTAGCGCTCTGCTCGCTCGTCTTTTTAACTTTTATTCTTTTAACTAAATGCTCATACCGTGTTTCTGAATAGTGTTTCTGAATAGTTCTGCTGCTACTTTGTTTTTACGGCCTTTTTGCACACTTTTTTAATCACTTACTTCCTGACCCGCCCACTCCCCGTTCCACCACGGGTTATCCCGTTTGCTGTGGAGGGAGATAGCGGAAGATCATTGATTGGTTTATTGCGGGGAGGTGGGGCTCCTTGTCTATGCTGACACGTGATCCTGCAGGCTTTATCAGTGATGCCTGTCGATCCGCGCAGCGGACGTGAGCTGTGAAGGTAGCGCTCTGCTCGCTCGTCTTTTTAACTTTTATTCTTTTAACTAAATGCTCATATCGTGTTTCTGAATAGTGTTTCTGAATAGTTCTGCTGCTACTTTGTTTTTACGGCCTTTTTGCACACTTTTTTAATCACTTACTTCTTGATCCGCCCACTCCCCGTTCCACCACGGGTTATCCCGTTTGCTGTGGAGGGAGATAGCGGAAGATCACTGATTGGTTTATTGCGGGGAGGTGGGGCTCCTTGTCTATGCTGACACGTGATCCTGCAGGCTTTATCAGTGTTGCCTGTCGATCCACCCAGCGGACGTGAGCTGTGAAGGTAGCGCTCTGCTCGCTCGTCTTTTTAACTTTTATTCTTTTAACTAAATGCTCATACCGTGTTTCTGAATAGTGTTTCTGAATAGTTCTGCTGCTACTTTGTTTTTACGGCCTTTTTTCACACTTTTTTAATCACTTACTTCCTGACCCGCCCACTCCCCGTTCCACCACGGGTTATCCCGTTTGCTGTGGAGGGAGATAGCGGAAGATCACTCATTGGTTTATTGCGGGGAGGTGGGGCTCCTTGTCTATGCTGACACGTGATCCTGCAGGCTTTATCAGTGATGCCTGTCGATCCGCGCAGCGGACGCGCGCAGCGGGCGTGCCGGCGGCGCACCAAAGGCGCGCCAAAGGCAAGCCCGTCTGCGCCCGTCCGCGGCCGACCGGGGCCAGGGGCCAGAACCCCTGCCCCTCCGTCTTCCTCTGTCTCTCCCAGATTAGTTTATTCCTCATTACAACTTCTTGCCTTACGCCCGATCTGTTCTTCTGACTGTGTTCCTCTCGCTGTTGACAATACTCCCTTTCTCTCCTGTTCGGGGGCTCACTGCTCCTTCTCCTTGTCCTTTTCCTTGGAGTCTAGGGTCCACACATCCATGATTCCTGATAACACTGCTCCTAGGTTTTATTTCTTAAGCCTGAATTGTCGTTCTCTCCCCAAGCACAAAAGTTTCATCTTTGATCTCCTTTTGGAAGATTCCCCAGATTCTTTCTTGTTAACCGAGACTTGGCTCCATAATAGTTCTGGCCCAGATATAGCCATTGCTCTACCGTCCAATTACGCTATTGCTAGATTGGACCGAGCCACTGGGCCGGGCGGGGGAATTGCTGTCATCTATAAACATGCTTTCCAATGTAATTTAGAATCCGTCAATCTTCCCAATTGTGAAGCCGCACGTTATACACTTATACTTACTCCTAATTTCTCCTTTTCTGGACTTTTGCTCTACCACCCTCCTGGCTCTACCTCACTGTGGTCGACTTCTCTACCCGGTGTGGTCTCCTCTCTCCTTCTCACCTCTTCCAATTTCTCACTACTTGGTGATCTGAATCTCCATTTGGAAGATACTGCTAATGTTACCTGTTCCCACCTTATTTCTGATCTTCTAGCTATGAACCTGGCTCTTTGTAATACTGGTCCCACTCATAAAGCAGGCCATCTCCTAGATCCTATTTTTTCAAACGTCACATCTATGGTGTGTGAAGCTGCGTTACCAGTTTTCTGGTCGGATCACTTTCTTCAGAAATTTCAAATTCAGGCCCCTGATACTTTTCTCCCAGTTCTCTCACAGTCTATGTTCTTCACCAGGGACTGGAAAAAAGTTGATAGCAACGCTCTGAATAATCTGCTAAGGGAAACTACACCTCCTGCTACTACGCAGTCACCTGTTTATGTTGAAACTATCCAAAGTTGGTTGTTTCATGCTGTTGCAGCATGCCTTCCCCCTGTCAAGAAGAAATTAATATACCACCATCCGCCGGCACCTTGGTTTACTGATAACCTAAGGATCGAAAAATCCAAATGCAAAGCACTGGAAAGAAAATGGCGGCGAAACTATGCCCCAGATCTGAAAGTAGCTTACAAAAACTCTCTAAAAATCTATCATGATCTGTGCAAATCCTCACGTGCTGCCTATACTTGCAACATCATCAATACCGCCACAAATCGCCCCAGGACTTTGTTTAGCTTAGTGAAAAATCTGGCCGGTGCTCAGACCATAGCTAAACCCCCGCCTCTTAATAAGCAATCTTGTGATGCTCTTGCTAAATTCTTTTCCGACAAAATTGAACTTATCCACTCTGAAATTGCTAACTCACCCCTTAACTGCATAAGTTCCTCTCCCATTTTGTCCGATACCCGCCATGAACATTCCAATGCCTCCTCCAAACTGTCCTGTTGGCCTCCCTTGCAATTGGAAACTTTTATCTCCACTCTTGGCACCATTAAATCAGGTTCTCCTAATGACCCTTTACCGGCTTCCATAATGAAACAACTCGATCCCGCCCATCTCGAGGTGATCATGGAAGCTCTAAATTCTTCCCTTATATCTTCTCTTGTTCCTCCAATCTGGAAGCACTCCATGGTTGTCCCCTTGTTAAAAAAGCCTGATGCCGATCCTAAAGTTTTGTCTAATTTCCGTCCCATATCTCTCATTCCCATTTTTTCTAAATTGTTAGAAAAACACATCCACACTCACTTTGTCAAATTTGTGGATACGAATAATCTCCTTCATTCTTCCCAATCTGGTTTCCGTGCTGGTTTCTCGACTGAAACCACACTTTTAGGAGTGACTGAAAGATTGCGCCACCTATTGGATTCTGGTGAGACAGTAGCACTCATTTTGTTAGATCTGAGCGCTGCGTTCGATACTATCTCTCACCCTATCCTAATTAACACTCTGAAATCCTTTGGTGTATGTGGTTCAGCTCTCGACTGGCTATCCTCTTTTCTCACTGATCGCACCTTTCAAGTGTTTTCTGCATCGGACAGTTCTAACTCCCTTTCCTCACCATTTGGAGTCCCTCAGGGCTCCATCTTAAGTCCTTTGCTTTTTAATTTATATGTTAGGCCTCTGGCGGACATTGCTGTCAAAGCTGGCCTATCTTTATTCACCTACGCTGATGACTCCCAAATTATCTTCTCACTCTCCAAATCTGATCCTCTCTCCTCTGTTTCTGTTCTCCAGTCGGGTCTACGTCAAATTGCGACTTGGATGAACAACAACTATCTAAAGCTTAACGCTAATAAAACGGAGGTACTTATTCTGGGTAAGCAGAAAGATCTTTGGGGTACTCGTCACTGGCCGAACGAATTGGGCCCTCTCCCCCGTCCCGTTGACCATGTCCGCAACTTAGGATTCTTCATCGATGACTCCTTGAAAATGCACCATCACGCCACTAAAGTGTCGGCCACTTGCTTCACTATTCTGAAGTGGTTGCGTAAAATTATCTGGATGTTGCCAAAAGACACCCAAAAAACCGTAGTCCATGCCCTTATTACGTCTCGCTTGGACTATGGTAATGTTTTGTTTCTAGGTGCAAACAAGGCGGTATCCCGTAGGTTGCAACTTGTGCAAAACTCCGCTGCTCGACTCCTATGCGGAGTTCCCAGACGCACTTCTATCTCCCCCCTTCTCCATGATCTGCACTGGCTTCGCATTGACAAGCGTGTTGAGTTTAAAGCCCTCTCTTTTATGCACAAAATCAAGTGGGGCCTTGCACCTGACTACTTACAGATTCTTGTACGTCAGTATGTTCCAACCCGCTCTCTCCGCTCTTCCTCACTTGAAAAATTTGATGTGCCGCGTTTCCAACTCTCAAGAATGGGAGGTAAATCCTTCTCCGTTTTGGGTCCTTCCCTTTGGAACTCGATTCCTCTCGCCTTGCGCAGAGAACCGTTCTATTCCCACTTTCGCTGTGCCCTTAAAACCTGGCTTTTCAACCAATAATTTTTTCTCCTTTCAATAGCTTCGTCCAGGCGCCGGGAAACCCTTTTTGGGTAGCTGTTGCGCCATACAAGTTAAATAAATAAATAAATATATAAGGGGCGACTGTACTATCTATTGCAATGGAAGGGTTATGGACCTGAGGAAAGATCATGGGAATTGTCTTCAGAAGTTCATGCTCCACGATTGATCAGAGAGTTTCATAGAAGGTTTCCGAACAAACCCAAAATGAGAGAGAGTACTTTGAGGGAGGGTACTTTCAGGACTGCCAAAACATACCATGTTAAAGGATTATGGGTAAGCGCAGTAGTGCAGAGCATCTTCATCCCTAAAATGGCCACCAAGAGTGACACGCTGAGGAAACCGGTTAGCGCTCTAGCAATTAAGAGAAATTGTGAAGATCCAGGTGCAGCGCCTGAGCTGTGGCGCACTTCATCTGATGAGGTTCGAGAGGAAGGACACCGAATTGAAGCGTCGAGTGTTTAGTCAGGGAGTAGGATTTCGACGCGCTTCAATACTTGCCATAGAAGGAGTTCCAGACCTTATGAGCATCGAGAAAATTCCAGTAAGACTGTTCCGAGTATTTGATGTGTTTTTTGGGCGTGCGCTTGAGGGAGGAGTTTTAGTCAAAGAAAAGACGCGCATAAGGAAAAATCAAAAGAGAGCATGCACCAACCATAAACGCTGCTAAAATACAAGATTCAGAGTCAGCACGAGTTCAATCCAGCGCTAAGCGGGCGAGTGTATTTTCATTACGCAGTTTTTCAAGATTAGAGCCAACACAAGCCTTAAAAAGATATTGCAGAGAAAAAACATAGTAGGAAGGCTACAAGAGAAAGTGGAAATTCAGTATGCACTACTTGTAATATTTTTGAAAGAACATTATCTTTTTTTCTTATTTGTACATAGTTAATAAGATTAAAAAAAGGTAGCAAGAAAGTAAAGGTGAAGCAAGAAAAACATATAAATAGAAGAGATAAAAACTTACCATACACCAGATCCCCCGTATACTGCAGGCTGTGGCAAAACATCGGTGAGGATACTATTTTTAAGAAAAGAAATATAAAAAGATTAGAAGAAAGATAGAGAAAATATTAATCATTTCACGATTGTAGTTACAGCACACGAAGCTAGAAAAGCAAGAACAATAAAAAAAGAAGAGAGGCAAAGGTCACACCCAAGACGGGGTAGGTTGAGCCAGAGAGTAGATAATTAGTGGTTAGTTTTTAGAGTGAAAGAAAAGGTTAATAAATGTCATTCCCTTACAGTAAGCATCATTCCTGTGATAAGTCATAAGAAGACAAAGAAGAAAGATGTCTGAAGCTGAAGAAAGAATCAGACGAGGTGCGACTGTCTCTTCTCTGTCCCATCCCCTTTCCCCCCTTGGCTTTCGAAAGCATACATGCTAATAAGTGCGTGTTGCAGAGAAACCCGAAGGAGGGATTGGGAACTTGCGGCAGTCTGTTCCTGTGCTCTGGCGGAAGAGTAATTGGGTATCTGACACACCGAGTGTAACAAGAGTTAGGTGCCGAAAGGCCATACCGAAAGGTGTTGAGCTGCGCAGCCAACTAGTGGGGCAAGAGGAAAAAAGGTGGGAGGAGGGCAAGTTGACACCCGACCCTGTGGCGCTAGCCTAGGGAAAAAGTAGGACCAAGGGAGAGAAAGAGGAGTGGTGAGTAAATATGTGGCACAGGGAGGCGATGCCCTTTGTGAATGAACCCTGTGAAGAGTGAAACACAATGTCAGTTTTAAGGCAGTGTTCGAAAAGCGCAGCAATTTGTATGAAGGCCTGAGCAAGATGGGGGAGGAATTCTTAGGTAGGGATAAGTGCAAATGCTGTGTAAAGAACTGTCAATGCCATGTCAAGACCACTCTGTGAGCTACAAGAAGCTGTAATGTCCTCGCAGTGGCCAGGGAAAAAAAGATACCACCATCGTCATAATGTACAATGGGAGCTCTGAAACAAGGGAGGTGGAGCAACGTATCTTCTATGACGTATCGTGTATGACGGTCTACGTTGTGAGGAGGGGGGGATAAGGGAGCCGTCGAAGGGCACTCCCATTGGTGATCCCCAGCTCTGCAATTGCAAGACGGGGCTAGAACTAAGGAATCCATAGGATGTGAACAGTCAAGGTAGACCTGTTGCCTCACATAGGAGACATTAGGAGGGGGGAGCATACTTGTGTAAGGACACATGATGCGCACAGGCAGCCGCGGCCCGTGGAGGGTGTTCCGTGGGGCGGAAAGGCAGGGCGTGGGAGGGGCAGCGTGGGGGGGTACTAAAAACCGGTATATGGATAATTGGAGGTAAGTAAACAATTAGATAAATAAAACGAAGTTTGTAGCGCGTCCTGCATCGCAAATTGCGATACAGCTCGCGCTACGAAATTCGTTTTATTTATTTAATTGTTTACTTACCTCCAATTATCCATATACCGGTTTTTAGTACCCCCCACGCTGCCCCTCCCCCGCCCCGCCTTTCCGCCCCACGGAACACCCTCCACGGGCCGCGGCTGCGCACAGGACAGGGCCCCAAAAAGCACTAGACTTGATGGGATAGCGGGTGAGGTAAGGGATGTGTGAGCCTTAGAACCGGAGAATGCATGTCCTGTAACAGCAGAGAAAAATAAGCAGGGGGGTAATCCCAGTGACTAGCAGGTAATCCTGATAGGGAGAAAACAATAGTAGTCAATAAGGAATAATGAGCAGAGGACACAATAACATAGCAAGCATGCAGGAACGAGGCGGAGAATGACAACAGTAAGTAAGGGAGGGTGTTCACTGGTGCCTCAACACTCATCTGTCCTGGAAATCTGAAGACAACGACAACTTCCAAACTGAAGTGGTAAAGTGTCAGGTTGAGAGAGATGTTCAGTGCCATCATCCGGGGTGACCACAGGTTTCAATCCTGAGCACAATTTTTCACAATACAACCTGCGGAATTTCCTCCACTGATCGAGCATTCTAGCCCTCTCAGATTGATTCTGCGACAGTCGGGGTCTCACAACCAAGAGGGTGTCTGGAAACCAGCTGAGACAGAGGAGGCGCGATGTCCATGTCTGAGTTGGTCAGAGAGTCAGTCCAAGAAGTGACTCATGCCCGTGCGGTCGAGGAAGTCTCTGGATCACCCATCCATCGTAATCCACATTGGGCTTTGGGGGGCAGCCAACTGCAGGGTAGTGTGCCCCCCGGGGAGTTTGGGCCTTGGTGCAACTCAGGCTGTATCAAGCTTTTTTTGGGCTCTGTTTGGGCTGGGTGTAGTGAACTGCAGGAAACTGATATTGTAGAAAATCTGGTTTATTAGGAATTAAGTAGAAGAGGAGTAAAGGGTGCTGGCATCCTCTCTTAAGCTCTCTGGATCCTAACCTGCACATTCTAAATTCCATAATATATAGATACATTCTAAATGATGCAGTAACATTCTACACATGAGTTTCAAACTATTAAAGAACTAGATTACTACACTGGGCAGTGATGGGCTTTATCGCCCAGCATATAAACGGACATTTTATAGTCTCTGTCACCATTTTGTGGTGACTCGGCGGCCATCAGTAGCAGTTAAGACAATTTGCATCAGTAGCAGTTAGAACAATTTTTATTGTCGTTTACCTGTTATAGCGAGCATAGCCCACTCATCTGCACACCACTCCGTAGTAGATTGCGCATATGCAGGATCACGTAGTGCAGGAGGCCATGCTCTTGTTGGCCCAGGCAGGCTGCATGAATTTATTGACCCCAAGTGCGTGGGTCATAGCACACGTGGTGAGGCGTGCAGCAGGCAATGTGGCGGCAGCGGTACTTGCTTGCTCGCCCCCGTGTTGAGGTAGAGGTGTGCGGGTGAGTGGGCTGGGCTGCTCAGTGAGCAGGAGAGCAGCCCAAAAGTAGCGCGTGGCTCACGTGCTGGTAGACCAAGAGCGTGGGCCCGTTCTCATAATTATGGAGGGAAAAGGGTGCAGGGCCAAGGCCCGGCCGGGACAGCTGGGGTGGGACGCAAGCTCCTCCCAGGACGCAGTGCTTACTGGAGCAGCTAGTGCTGCTTGGGAGAAGGGAGGAGAGAGAGCGAATGGAGCTTTTGGGTGACAGGGACAAAATGAAGGAAGCACAGTGGAGGGATGAGCTGATTGCCAAAGGGCATCAGCTGGGGGTGGAGGAATTTGTGCAAGGGAAAAAGAAGAGTTTTGAGGAGCTAGAGGGAGTGGGTCGTAGAAAAAGTAGGGGGTTGATGGCAGGTTGGTGCCACTAGATGCAGTGGAACGAGGAGGGCAGTTGGTGGCAGGGTACAGCGAGTGACAGTAGGGGAAGGGGCAAGAAGAGTAGAGCGCTCATGTCAAGGGAAAGGGCCCAACAATTTATGAAGAGTCTGTCTACTGTCTTGATTGCAGTCCCTGATGCGGCAAGCGCAAGTTAAGTGATTTTATTGATTTTTTATTTAATTTTCACCATCCCATCATCTGTCGACTTCCCCCCCACCCTGACCTGCCCCTACCCCATCGCACTTAACTGTGCCGTCTGCACCTGCATGAGTGGCAAGTTGGATATTGGTGCCAGAGCAGGGTGCAGGGCAAGGGATGAGGGAGTCTAACAATAGCACGCCAGACCAGGAGCAACTGGACTATGACGAGGCAACCTTAGAGGAGGGGGAGTTTGTGGATAAGACACAGAAAGATGAAGACTGGTGGTTAGCGAGGGGTGTGCAGGGGGCTCACATAATGCACTTGTTCATAGCTCGTTACAGGAGTATCACGACAGTCCTGGGATATGTCAGACGGGACCAGCTGGTGGAGCTTCTTCACAGCTGGTTGGGCAGCTGGATCCATGGAGGAGTTTGTCCTTGACACCAGGTAAAAGTGCTAGTACAAAACGGGATTATACACAGCACAGGGCATGGTGTCTGTGGAAGTGACAGGGAATGGGTGACGAAGAAGGGGGAGATGTACGTTTACGTAATGGACAATATGTAAAGGACACAGGAATAGCCATGGATGCACAGGTTGACGACGCAAAGCAGGGGTAGGTAAGATACTCCCAGAGGGCCAAGGGGCAAAAGTGGTGGACATAGCAGCAAAGGAAGGACAGGAGACGCCTCAGGGGAAAGCAGAGGGGACAGACAATCAGGAGAAGGCAGGGGAGAGGAATCAAATACAAAAAGGTAAAGAAGTACATTTCCAGAGATTGCCGTACATGGGAGGGACCAAGCCACTGGGTCTGCATTTGTATGCTGACAATGAAGAAAAAAATATGGAAGGGGAAAATGTGGAAATGCTGAAGCTCCTACACAAACAATTGAGTCCCAAGGAAGGGTCAAAAGAGTAAGAAGTTGAGTTTTCTAAAAGGCCTAGAGTGCCCACGGCAATGTAGAACTGGACGGCTGCCTTTCTTTTTTTAGCAAGTGTTTGTTGCAAGAAATACCCCGAGCGGTGTGTATCGCTATTTAAATATATGGCTGTAATCCGCAGGGCACACACCACGTATGGGGGATATGTGCGAGCACATTATGCCAGGAATTTAGGGCACGGATGGTGCAGGACACAGAGGTGACGTGGGGGGAGATTGACACTAACCTATACCAGCAGACAATGGGCTCAGTGAAGTTCGGCAAGACGACATACACAGCTAGCATGTTACTGTTGGTGTATTGGCCCTTTCTGCCCTGCTCCACCCGTGGGTGTGGGGACCCCAGTTAGGACACAGGGGGGTACAATGGGGACATACTTGGACTTTAATAAAGGATCATGTACAAGGGACTACTGCAAGTTAAATCGTGAATGTTCAAAGTGTGCGGGCGACATTCACTGATCCAATGCTACGGTGTGGGAGGAACCACACAGGGTAATTAGGCAGTACAGCGGAACCAGCTTCATGGGGGGTACACTGAGCATCAGAGTAACCCAGCACCAGCAAACACAGGAGGGCGAGGAACGCACAGCAATATGGTTAAAGGCTCATACGCCAATTAAGGGTGACTGGCTTTAAGTGTGGTAGACAGGATATCAAAATAGGCAAGATGTAAAGTGGTTGATCAATGGTTACAAGGAGGGATTTTGTTTGGGCTACAGAGGCCCCAGAGTCACAAGATTGGCTGACACTTTTAATTCTGTGGCGACCCATGAGCAAGTCGTGAGAGAAACTGGCAAAATAGGTCCAAGAGGGCAGAATGGCAGGACCGTTTGGCCAATGGCCTATGCCCAACTTGATTGTATCCCTGATCGGTGTGGTACCAAAAAAAGAGCTGGGACAATCCCAGCTTATACAGCATTTATCATGGCTGGAGGGGAACTCAGTCAATGACTCTATTCCAGGTGAGGGGACTTCTGTGTCATATTCCTCAGTTGATGTGGCAATGGCATTGGGATAACAAATTGGAAGGGGTGCACTCATGGTGAAGTGCGACATTAAGTCAGCCTTCCGGCTGTTACCAGTTCCTCTAGAGGATTTTCAGTTGCTAGGCATACAGTTTCAAGGCTACTGGTTCGTGGATAAGGCGTTACCCATCACATCATGAGAGGATGTAGATCTCCTCCATGATTTGGCCCCAGAGCCCCCAGTCCCATGGTGTATGTGATTGGCCCCCACCAAGGAGTGACACAAAGTGGTTTGTGCAGGCTGCAAGTGTGTGGGGCGAGGAGATTGTAGCTGCAAAGGGCGTAGGAGACGATTGGGCATCTCTGTCAAGGACCATTGATGTCCCGCTGTTGTTGTCTTGCTGCCTTGAGAAGGAGCGGGGTGGAGGAGGAGCATTAGCACATTCCAACGCCTCAGACCATCAACTCCCATCCTCCGAGTCAAGGGATCGTCAAGGTTCAGGAATAGGCTCATGGTATGCCCCGACATCTGTAAAGTAGGTTCCTACTCTTGACTCCTACTCATGGCAGAATGAGGGGGACGGAGTCATGCTTTCACCACGACCATCATGAGACTCAGGGAGAGGGTGCCATCTTGTTCTCTGATGCGATTTCATATCCGAGATCTCTGTTGTTGTATCTTTTGCAGTCTTTTTGCACCTGCTAATACCACTACCTAAATATCCAAAGTTTCTGTTTTTGTCACGTTTCCTCCTTTGAGTGCCTATGTGCAGAAAATGTACAAAGCTTGCGCAAATTTAGGTTAGGGAGCCAAAACTCTGTTTCTCGGTGCAGCAATATAGTTGTTTATCCTTGCTGCAATATAGCTATTTCTCCTTCCTGCAGTATAGCTCCTTTGACTGCTTATGTGAAGAAAATTTATAAACAATGGGAAAAATTCGGATTAGAAAGAAAAAGCTCTGTTTCTCCATGGGTCAATATAGCTATTTTTGTTTGTATATGCATAATAAATGTGTCTTAGACTTCGAGAAGGCTTACAACTTTTTTTCTCCCATATTTCGTACATTTGGATATACAAAAGAAGGGTTAATTTTCCATAATAAAGATTTTGAAGAGATAAACCATTACACCATGACAAAGTAGCAAATAGTAAAATTATGTACATTGGAGAAAACTAAGTCTGCTTTCACTGCATAATACTTAAGCTATGAATAATGTACCTTAGAGCCAATTGGAGAAAATCAGGAGCCTGAAACAAAAGAGAAGCAGAACTATTCTATGCTCTAAAATAAGCCTATTTCAGCACCATAACCTTTGAATTGTATATAGGGTGTTAAAAGGATATCTTTTGGGGGGTACTAAAAATTCTGCGCGGTATAAATAAATACACATTTGTAAAGTGCAACTTTTCACCCCTAAGGGTATCCAAGTGCTGAGGGGACGTCGGGGAGATTAAGTGAGCTATTGCCCAGAATCACATGATGCTGAGCTGAGCTGCTGCTGGTGCCAGGGTTTGAACCATGAGCCCCGCCCTCCTGAGTCAGCCGCTCTGGCCGCTGCGCCACACCTCTCCCACTGGGACCTTACTCTATCCAAATAAAATCAACCAAAGATTTGGGCTCCAGCACCAACAGCATCTAAGACTTGCAAGACTTTAACGCTTAAAAGTCTAGGACTTGTGGCACCAAAAGGCTTTGAAGTGGAGAGGCAGAGTCAGATTAAAATTGATACTAGGTTCTGCCAGCAACAAAGGAGAGGGAGAGGAGTTGGCCTAACGGTTAGGGCGCTCGACCTGGGGGAACTGGGTTCGAGTCTCGGTAATGACGCTAAACATCCTTTGATTCTGGGCAAATCACTTAATCTCACCGTGCCTAACATAAAAAAATAAAATGAATGTGTGTCCTCATGTAACGTAACTGGTAAAGTGCTCTGATACCTGATTGTATTCGGGTCAAGCTCAGTTCGCGCTATATAAAACTCTCCCAAAAAAAACATGGGATGCAGCAATGTGGCAAATTGGGCTTGTATTCCCTTGTCTCTGTGAGTGACGTTCTAGTCTCTGTGGAATACTATATATGATGTTATGATGTCTTGGTGTTTGCATACAGTCCCATCTAGAAGCTCAGTCTACACTTGGGGTTGAGCATAGCTAGACCATTGCTCCTGGTTGACATACAGATTTGAAACTGAACATATAACTTGTGTCTTGGAGACCAAAGTACACAATCAGTATCTGGGTGCCTCTGCCAACATATGACACAAATCACTCCAAAATGGTGATCTGACTGCACCTCAGCGCCCAATTAATCTCATTTTCTTGAACTCCTTCCCTCCAATCCAAATGTCACAGGTTCACAATCCCTAAACTATAGGCAATCCAGGGGATTGTCATTAGCCCCACGCCCTGCTCGTTACTTCTGTCTGGAAGCTCTGTACATGGCCACGGTTTTTCTGGGGAGATTTTCAGGAGGAAGAGTGGCAAACTTACATACCTACCTGCTCTCCATCTATAGGCCTAGTCTGGTCTAAAGGCAGCTTTAGCTGCTTGCCAGACTCGTATTTTCAACAAAAAATGAAAAACAATCCAAAACACATATACATAGATACAGGGGCTCACCCACAGACAGTCCTCTTCATCCACTGAGCTGTGTAAGTGCCCGGTGTTTAAGTGTCAGTAACTTTTTGCTTCTGGTGCACAAAAGCGTACACCATCTCTCAGTGTCTCGCTGATCCTTTCTTTTAAGCTTCTGTGGTTGTGTGAGATCTCTTCGAAGGCTCTCAGTTTCGACCCTGAACTACATTATAACTGGTTCTTTAACGTTTTTGCACATTTTTGTACGGCAGCTGATGTCGACTAATACATGGAATTTGCGCCCACCTTCGGTCTCTATACTTTTTGATATGCAATTGGAGACCGGATATGGCTTCACCATTGTTAGTCTTGTGTTCATATTGGCATTGAGGACCTGAAGGAATCCCTTCAGCATGGTTTGTAATTTGTTTATGTTGTCAGATGTTGAGTAGTGTTCGAGTATGGTCTTTGGTGAAAGACTTTCTCTTCTCAGGTGTTCATACTCTGTTGTTTTTAGCGCCATTTTATGTAATGTTGCAGACATTTGAATGGCGCCATGTTGCCATTAGAATGGCCTCATAGTGCACTCGCAGTTCGGATACCCTCAGGCCCTGTTCTTGAGGATTCCATCACAAGCCACAGCCATTTTGATTGTTTTTTTTTAGTTTGAGTTAGAGCATCAGTAGTGTAGATTTCTTGTAGGTTCACGTCTATGTTTGTTTTTAGTGGCTATTGTTGGTAGGTTCACAGAAACTGGTGGGAGGCTAGTGGATGAAAGAGAGGATTGTCAGGCGTTAATAGTGCAGCTTCAGGCATTGACTGCTGTCAGGTTGATTGGTAAAGATGGTATGTTATGACAGTCAACTCAGTGTTATAAATGAATGATGATTTTCTTTCTAGGTTTTTGTTAAATCAGCAGTGTGGTAAAAAGAAGAATATTTGAGGTAATTTTTCAGGACATTTAAGGCGAACATGAGCATCCGGGGGGGGGGGGGGGGTTGTTGGCTACTCAGGCAGAAAGACTTCCTTGAGTTAAAGGAAACTCAGGCTGTCGGCAAAAAGAGTGTGGCTAAAATATGTGTAATAAAATTATGTATTTATTTCTTTAAGACATTCATCTTCAAAGCCTCTTTGTATTTAAAGATAGACTTCAAAGAACAGTAGACGGAAAACAAAGGAAACCACTGTGCAGGAAATGCTGTATCACAAAGACTCAAAGTAATAGAACAAAATCAAAAAGCACAAGAAGGGAAAGTCCAGTGAAAATAAAAAAAAATCGAAAAAGTAAAGGAGAAAAAACACTGTAACACAAAGATTCGGGAAAAAAAATACAAAAATGTGAAAAGTGGAAAAAAGCACAGGCGCCGATAAGGGCAACGCATGACTGTAGGCTCATCAACAAAAGGGCATTAAGTCCAAAAGAAGAATGGCAGGAAATCAACGTCCTACCCCAACTCAAAAGCAAAAAACTCACACTGCATGACTCTCTTAATTATCTATCAATACACCCGAACCTAACACAGTTTCAGATTTTGAGGTAGGTGATTGGCCTAAGTTTAATTTTATATCCGTGCCTACTACATTTTATGTCAGTGATAGTTGGTGCTGGTTTTGCATAATGGCCCGTTTGTTCCGATTACAATAGAGATTAATTTACCACAGCCTGGGTATCGACGATTTACGGCAAGACATAACAAAAAGAATGAATACAATGCGATAATTGAATTGCATTCCACAGGAAACAACAGAACAATGAACGTGCACGCGTTCTGCACGAGCTCCGTGCCAATTAGCGTGTAGCGCCGTGCGCCTGTCGAGTGCAGAAGAAGTAACACTGAGGAAGCAAAAATAAAACAGATTAAAGACATAAGGATAAAACAAGATTCGAAAAAAATATAATAAGAAACACAAATGTTCCGAAGGAGCAAATGTACAAGCACAAAATAATAGGAAAAGATGAGAGAAATGGAAAACAGAGATGCAATAATTTAAGAAAACAAAAATTTGTTATGTTAGATGTCTGTACAGAACGTGTATGTCCCGGTGGGACAGAAGAGAGAGAAAAAATTACAACCAATAATGACACCACAAGCCATTTCGAGCACCAATAAAACCTCAATAAGTAATGGTGAGCTGGATCTCGCGGTAAAATGATGCCTTCCCCACACCTACCCCGCAGAAGGTGTAGAGGGCTCCCAGGTCTCCCATATCTCACAGGTATTCATTGGCCTTGGGTGGAATGGGGCCCCTCGGAAGGGTTTGAGGGCCCCATGCACCATAGAGGTTGCAGGGGCCTATGTCACACCTGGGATCACCGCGATCACTAGAAAGAGAACACATGGCACAGGCAATGCCTTACATGGAAAAAAAATAGGTGCAGGTACTCCCAAAGGAGCAGTGGACTGGGGTGGAGTTTGGAGGCGCGGCAAAGGGTGGGGCTATGTTGTTTACCCTTCTAACCTTTGTATGCAAAAAATAAACATGCATTGTAAGAAGATCTAGTGAATCTGTCCATGAGTTATTATTGCACTAATAACCATGTATATAGTACTTACTAAGAAGTGCTTAATATTAACCAGAGTAACCCTTTTTAGCAACCTTAGAATAATAAAATATTGAGGAAAAACAGCAAGTGTCCAAACGTTTACCTTGTAGTCTGTATGCATATCCTTAATGCAGGATCATAAGTCACTAAGCTATATGACCAAGTTTTTAACTTGAGACACAATGATCTCACAATGATCTCTGCAGCAAAAACAGTAACCAACTGAGCTCTCTACATAAAAGAAACAAATCTGTGACCTGCATGTTTCATTGCATGCTTTACAGCAGGCACATTGATCCTCTGTGCAATGTTATCTTGAGTCCAACCTTTGATTAGAATGCACACAGATATTTCAAGCAAGTGCATTAACCACCAGAGTTATTAAAGTGTCAGTGTACCCAGCAACTTACTGTATACTCAAAGAACTCCATACCCGGTAATATTTCGAAATACAGTCTGTTGTGATCAGTTAAGCAAAGCAGAAAAAAGTTATTATCACATTTGTCTTGTTGTCAACTTCTTTGAAATAAGTTCAGATTATTTTGCTCTTTGCGACTGCGCCCACTTTCTCTGATGCCAACCCTTGGCCTTGACCCGACTAATAAAACTAGCTTTGTACTCATGAGTAGCTTTTTTAAAAATACATTTGTCTGAAGGTGGGCGAGCCACTTAAAGTTTGAGCCAGGCTCTGGCTCAGCTCAAGGTTTTCTTGGAAAATAATCCGAGCTTTCATGGAGTTCCTGCCTGCCACGCTCCCTCTACCCTTATGCAAAGTTAAAAACAAAGCATTAACATTTGAAGTAAAAGGGAGAGACACATTGACACATATTTAGTGGCTGATATGTACAAAGTGAAACAAGAAAACCTGGGTTTAATCCCGGCTTCCCCTACTTAACCAAACTCTGTGATCTTAGGCAAATATATTGTGTTCCAAATCTCCCTTTTTTCGTCCATTTGATACTCTCTGAATCACATTTAGTTTCACGCAAACACAAAAGGACCACCTTTTTATTCTCACAGTCATATTCACACTTGCAAACTCACACACTTATTGCTTTTACTTTCTATCTCTCACACATTCTCTTTTCCAGACAGTGGAGGTTCTCAAAAATGTTAACAGGTACAGCACCAAGTCTGGGGGCGCATTTTGTGCAATGTGAGTATTCACACTTCAAAACTGTTTTAGAGAGTGCCACAGGGGTGTCTCATTGGAGAGGAGACACCCCTGTAGACACTTAGGAGGTGATTTGGTTTCTGCAAATCACCTAAGTTTACAGTTCTATAAAAAAAGGTTTATCAATAAATGGCACACTCAGGAATCAACACTAGTGTTGCAGTTTTCAGAAAAGAATCATGAATGTATTGATTTAAGTCTAGATTCTTCCATGATAGTCCTCTTCGTATATCAGCAGGGCCGCTAGTGTGGAGGATGCATACTCTGCCACAATGAATCCTATCCCTTATATACACAGATGCCAGAGATAAAAGGATTTACTGACAGCCTAGATGAATGCAAAGGGCCAGATGTACGAAGCATTTTACCGGTCGCAAACTTCCTATTGGGCAGTTGGCTACCGATAGAATGCGTTTTGCCATGTAGAGAAGGCGGAATGCGACTCGATAACTTGTTACGAATAGCATTTTGCTTTTACGATTCAGTATTAGTAAGGGGCGTGTTTAGGGTGTCCCATTCTAATACTGGTATGTACGGATGTTTTGCAATCAGAAATGCGTTCAAAAAAATATTTGCAGTTACCACCAACTTCAAGTTGGTGATAACCCATTCGCAAACAGGAAGGGGTCCCCAAGAGACCCTTTCCCCTTTGTGAATGTGGGTGCCAACTTTTTTTAAGAGTAACTCTTAAACAAGCATTTGCAATGCAATAGGTCTTGCATTACTGAAAGTTTGCGCTATTGGAGTTGCAAAAAATAATGCAATGCTAATAGCTCAAACTTTCAGTAATGGGAGACCTATTGCACTGCAAATGCTTATTTAATGTTACAGTGCTACAATGTAACATCTGAAGCCTTTGATGAATCCATCTTATCAAAAAAGCTGCTTGCCCCCCCTCAAGCATCAACTGAGACTGACTCAGCAACGCAACCCACAAGGGTGATCACGTTCCATCCACCCCCACCTTCCCAAAGTCCTGTGTTGCTAGTGGGCAAGCCGTGCATAACAAAAGTAATGCGCAGCTGCCATTCTTGAAACCCAAGCGTGCCGCACTGTTGAAGAGGGGCTGTGACCTGGGAGACCGTGCAGCCGCCATGGTTGACTGTGTGTTGCCAGTGGTCGAGGGGTGCATAGCAAAAGAAATGGGGGCCGCTATTCTTTAACATCAAGTGTGCTGCGCTGCTGAAAAAAGATCAAAGCATGAATGCCCTATATCTCTGCCTACTGTGCAAGTCAAAATTCTGGCAAAACTATTAGCGATGCGGCTGCTCCCAATCGTGACAAAATGAGTACACCAGGACCAGTCCAGATTCATGCCGGGTTGTAATACGGCTCTCAACCTGCAGCGCCTGAATGGGGTGCTCGGGCAGAAAGATACCATTCAGGAGGACGCTGTCATTGTGCTGAAAGGATTCCATATTCAACATAAAAAACAATGCTTTTCGTTGATGTTTGTTTTATGCATGATGTGTGTGGACTCCAACAAAATCTGTGAGTAAGAGCTTGATAATTCACAAGTGGCACCATGTTAGTGACATGTTCAATCTGTTTCTGATTTTTGACACACACTCTATGCTTGCTTGGCTTTTTAAAATCACTTACTGAGAATGAGAAACAAGCATTGGCATAGCCAATAGGTCTCGCTTTTGTGACCTTATAAGTATTTAGATATGCAGCACAATATCCTTGATGCAACAAGATCAACCGTTGCATGGCTAAACACTTATAGGGTCCCGAAGGCGAGATGTATTGGCTATGCCAATGCTTGTTTTTTAGATGTATTGTATATCGGTTTTTTGTTTCCTTTCATTGTTGCTCACTATATGCAGGAGGGTGATGTGTGGTGTTGATGCATTCCACATTTAGAATGTATCCTGCATCTTTGTGAGGTAGGCTAGAATCCAGTGTTGTTGGAGTTCTGGGGGCGACAGTTGGACTTGAACCTTGCCGTGTTAGGATGTACCTGCTGTGATGTACCAGCAGAGTTGTCAATAAAGGATGTTAAATGAATACTGGAGTCGTACTTTACAATTACATAAGGAATGAGAATAGCATGGAAGTAGGTACTCGTGGTGAAAGTTACAACTTAACAAGTTACAGATACGTTCAATATTATGAAATATGAAAAGGTGGCGCGAATAGGGTAAGTTACAAATAAGGTACGTTGCAAATTAACAAATTACAGATACATTAAAGATTATAAAATACAAAAAGATGGCGCAACTACGGTAATACAAATACAGAATACATATTTACATAAGTGAGCAATCATGAATATCGTGGTAGTCAAGACCTGGGATTAGAAAGATTAATCATAGAAGTTTTTAAGTTTATTATAGGAATGAACTGTGAAACCACTACTATTCAAATAAAAGTGAAGAAAATTAAGCATAATCCTCGCCTCCGTACCTGACATAGATTTGGAACCCTGGGTGTTACTATGCCATACACTTTCACAACATGCCAAGACGTTGAGTCTTCTTGTAATGAATGGCCCATGACTGTCCTACTTTTACTTCTTTGCGTACCCATCCTTACTGACAAACAAACCCTGGGCGGCCACGTCACCCCAGCACGTCCTCTCCTACAGCTCCAAGTCCATCATATCTGACAGCTTACCCACAGATAAATTGCCCGTCTGTAAACACGGAAGAAGGACAATTACATCAAACAACACTAAAATGCCGACTGCTAAGAATCTTACATCAGCTCTTTGTGAACATGTCCGCTGTTTAGAATATTGGAAATTGCAAGTTTATTGTTAGGATTGTGATTTACATGAGATGTAGCTATTTTTTTTCATAAACATACCGACATTTGGCTGTTCTATCGGTTTAATTAGCGATTGTTGTTTTAACAAAAGAATGCTAAACTTCGAAATTGCATGCAACGTCATCAAAAGCATAAAAGTATTGGAGATAAATCATTTAGGAAAAAGCATGTGTGAGTGGATGAGCCGTGGCTTCAAAGGGAGGCACTCTAAGCAACTTAAACAAGTAGTAAATGTTAACATGGCCGCCATGTTTAAATTACACATGGGACTTTAAGTTTATTGTCCGTTTTTTGTGTCCAAGGTACGAGACTAAGACAAGAGCTTGTCCTGAGCTGTCATTGGGGTCCCCGCCCTCATGCCCGGGTTCGCCCGGCCCTTTGGCGGAGGTGACTCTCCTGCTACCTGCACGGGTAGGCATGTGAAGTCAGCATGCAGAGGCTGAGCCCGCTTCACTGCACGCGGATGCTGTCACAGATAGCCCAAAGACCAGATCTGTTGCACGGGGCCATCGCCCTGAGCTGCGCCCTCATTGTAGCCCTCAGGTTTACCTGCAGGTGAGGAGTTGTTTCGAGGGGGTGATTGGAGATATGGTGAGTGGTGCGAAAGTGGGAATAGGTGAAAAGAAACACATTGGAAAGAAAGAACTTCTGCGCCGGAGTAGAAGAGATGTGTCTCTATGAGCAGAAAGGTGAAACTAATCAGTGGGAAAACTATTGTCCAGCAAGGGGGATAGGTGAGGCTTTAATGGGCCAGTAGATATAAAGAGTTACTGGAACGGCATAAGTGGTGCACTTTTAAGCGAATGAGGGGTGAACACAGCGCCTAGATAACATCGTAGCGCGCGAGCTGGGGATGCTCAATGGAGCATGAGGGAACACAAACAAGCACTGAAAGACAAGCGCGCCCCGCGGCTGTGAAAGTTAAAGAGTATTCGTGCATGCAGAGCGTTTGCCTTGCAGTGGCAGGCGCGATAATTTCAAACAGATGGCGCCGCTGCTCGCTCCCGCAAGGCAAACGCTCTGCATGCATGAGTACTCATTGGAAACAGTGCAAAACATGCACAAGTTTCCAACAAAGTACAGAGCAATTCCAAGAGGTCATCTTCTATGCAGCGCTTGCGCGCTGCGTTGGCGAGACCTAAAAAACGACAAATTTCAAAATGCAAAGGTTTGGCAACTAAAATCCAGAGCTGTATGAGAGTGTAACACCTACCATTAAGCTTCCTGTCACAATTGGTTTAGGTCTGGTTTTCCATCTGAAGCAAGAAGTTGCCACTTGTAAAACGTAAACAACAAAAAACATTTATTTTGCCTTTAATGTTATTTTTCTTAGAGATTAATCAGGGAACTTGGTGGCGAGGGCAGAGATTTTGTTTCACACAACATTTAATTCAAATTTATTTATTTATATATATTTTTTTGCAGAGGTTTATATAGCACGAACTTGACCAGAAAGTATCGGGTATCAGAGCGCTTTACACGAGAACCAGTTGCGTTACATGAGGACACATTCATTTTTGTTAGGCACGGGGAGATTAGGTGATTTGCCCAGAATCACAGGCTGTTGCGCATCCTTGCCGAGACTTGAACCCGGTTCCCCAGATTTGAGGTCGACTGCCCTCGCCATTAGGCCAACTCCTCTCCCAAATTGCTGATGGGTGAAGATTTGCCGACATTTAAAGCAATGGCCATACTAAAATCCCGTATTGCCCTGAACAATGCGTCCCATTCCCATTTGGTTTCATGGTTACCTTTCAAATTCCTCTAAATGATAAAGGAAACACACTGCAGCCATACTCCTCCTCTCATAACTTCCAGAGTGGCATACGTAGCTCGCTGTTCTACAGGAGACAAGCTGCTGTTCTGCAGGGTGTGGTAAATTTAAATTACCTAGACTTAATTTATGCGGTAAAATACAATACGAATAACTCAGTAAAAATAAGAGGCAGAATCCGTGGTATTCGAGGGTATAATAGGGAATTTATTCCTTACAAAGGAATGATGGTTCGAACCAGGCAATCGAGTTCCGTCACCACGAAGGTTCAGGAAGGGATCAGCAATACATTATTGACAGGTTATAGCATATATAGTAATGCATTACAGTAAAGACAGATGCAGGAGGCGTCACAGCTGATAAGAATACACATACGTAATAGAAAAGGCGTTACAATAGGCGTATACTTAGAAACGTCATTATGATGATGACACATGTGGGTGGATCCATAAGAGAATCCTGCAAAGTCAGCAAAAGTATATGGCAGAGATGCGCGCGCAGCCGCATGACGTGTGATTGACGTGTAACTAGAGGGTGAAGGGAACTTGACATTTAGCCCTACATGAGGAGACAGAAGTCTGGGGTGTCAGGACAACCTAGTCCTAAATCATATCTAATATCTTGTGTTTAAGGAACTATATTATCTGGAAGGAAAGGTCTTCTCGGACAGATCCTATTCTATACTGACTGCTAGTGCGTGTACAAGCGTCTAAGTGTCTACATGAGATGCGAGGGAGCATGGGCCTACCATGGTAACGAGAGTCATGAATTACTTGCACGGAGACAGTAAGGCCGGGCCCCTTTGCTCTGCAGCTGGAGGGATGTTTACCTAAGCTACTAGACAAGAATGCATTTCTTGAGGAGCGGAACAGATAACTTGAAGGCTGAATACAGTTTTGGTAGGCAACAGGCCGGGCTAGGCACCGTTAACCGCGCAGGAAGTAAGACAAAGTTCATGGATACAGATGCAGGTCCAGGCTGGAGCATTCAGAGGCAGAAGCAGGAAAAAGCTCGATGGCAGAATTCAGGGCCTACCTTGCCAGAGCTGGAAAACGTGAAAAGTATACCATATAAAGACGGTGGCAAGGCATACTTAGGAACGGAATATCTGGCCCATTCATGGCGGAAATGAAAGAGTACATATTAACGTTGGACACAATTGTATTTGCGTCTTCATAGCTTGAAGTGGAGGGAACATACATGTACTTGTAGCATGTACATGGAGCCGTTGGGGTCTAGATAGGGGACACAATCGACCATAAAAATTCATATTTCCTCATTCCCTCCTTGTCCCCTACGGACCCTCATGAAATATCGATCTTCAGGAATCCATCAATCTGTTCATGTAACATCATTTGCTCTTCTTTCTTCTTCCGGGATCTTGAATGAAAACTTGAACGTGGAATACACGATGTGGCACACAGGCCGCAAATCGCTGGTCCACATTGTAGACACAGGCAGCAACTGAATACTATGAGAAGGCCAATACCTAGGGAGGATAGGACTTTCCATCCCCAGGCTGACAACACGCTCCAGAACCAACCGGACCATGTCCAGGTGCCTGCATTCTGATGTATCTGGTTTGCAATCTTGTGAAGACGAGTTATGGCTTTATATACGGATGGCGCGTTTTCTGGGATGAAAACACAGCAACTTGATCCGATGACCCTACAAGCTCCGCCCCTATCTGCTAGGATGACGTCAAGGACAAGACGATTTTGGAGAACAACAATCCGCATCGCAGACTGCTCCTCGGTTAAGTTGCCTAGGGCAGAGGTAGTTTCATTCACTACTGCTTCAAGGGTTCTGGTTAATCTACGTATCAGTTTACTGTTTGAGACAACACCTATGTAAGGAAAGAGACCTTTATTGAAGTCTGTATATTGTTCCCATGCTGTTTCGGTGTAGTCAACAATCGGGATATCTCTCTGGGGTCTATGGTGTACTAGGTTGGTATTTCTATGATAATCAGGAGGGGCTAGGAAAACAGGTGGTAGAAGAAATGCGATGTAACAGGTACCATCCCAATCTAAAGGTAGGCGTATATATGCGGTGTGACCACAGATGAAGTAGGAGTGACGGGAAGCTCTAAATGTAGACTTGCCTTTATCACTGAATTCGATCACAGTAGTACATTTACTATGACCCAGGTGTACTGAACCATTCTTTCTTACACAGAATTCACCTTTGACTGGTAATACGGACATAGCAGGCAATACTAGTGTAGCTTCAGATTCAACATTCAGAATCATGAGGTTAAGTGTAAAATTACCTAATCCATATACTTCATTTTCTAGGTCAGTTCCTGTTCTTTTGGGAAGTCCCTCCTTGTTAGGATAACAGGCTTTAAGCAAAACTAAGTTCAGGTTTCCCCATACCCAGTTGTTCTGGTAAACTACAGTGTTTGAATCTAAAGAGTTAATCAAACTAAACCATGCTCCACAGGAACCATTGTGTGTAAACGGATACGGAAAGAGAGGCAGAACTCCTTTGTACTTCTGATAGGGAGGGAGTCGGCCACATATCCAACAATTTGTAGCATTGCTGGTCTGGTGGGAATGATGTAACATACTAATGAATGTGTTGTTGCGCAGCGCAAATCTATAGGACAACTCATGTGGAGGTAGTTCACTAAAAGAATGTTCGGCAGTAACATTGTAAGCACGCTTAAAAATAGGATAGTACATGTGTAACAGTATACTTGCAGCAATAATAAAAAGACTTAGAAAAAACATAATCAACAATGTCACTATACAGTGACTATGAAGTGATTTACAATATGCATGTTTCTTGAGCTGTTTCTGTCTATTTCTCTCTCTCATTCGGTCTAGAGGATACATGTCAAAGACTTAATTCAACCGATTCACCTTGGAGAGGACTTAAACAATCGAATTGTCTGACTTGCTAGACCTTAGTTTCAGTTTATAGTTTTGAGATTCGGTCTTTTCAACCAGGGGGAGTTTTGAATCAGTCTCTGGAAGGGGGCAGGGCTGAGAGTTCAGATCGGATGGTAGTCCATGAAATTTCTTGATATGACTCGAGTGTAACCAACCCTTGCGACCCTCGACCTTCACGGCTGTCCTCGTCGTTAGAAGAACCAGCTTTGGTTGTTGCCAACGAGGCTCCAACGGGCTCCTCCTGTCGAAATTTCTGACGAAAACTAGGTCCCCCGGAACCACTTCATGGGGCTTTACCTCGGTGTTGTCGGGAAAGCTGCAGATACCTGTGAACGGCAAGATTGTAGTGCAGACATCAAGGAAGCAAGGTAATCTGTCAGCATATTACAATCAACATCAGTTATTTTACGAGGTATAGGCGTTCCCCACATATTTGGTGGCCTACCGAAGACCACCTCGTACGGGGATAGCCCTGTGCGAGAATGTGCTACCATTCTCATGTAAAATAGTGCAACCGGTAAGGCTACTATCCAGTCGACACCTTTCTCTCTACAGATTTTAGAAAGTCGTATTTTCAGGGTCTGATTATGACGTTCCACGAGACCTGCTGCTTCGGGATGTCGGACACAGTGGAATTTCCATTGATAGCCTAACAAGAGTGAAATGTGTTTCATTAGCTCGGATGAGAACGGCTGGCCATTATCTGAGTACACGATACGGGGCAAACCATACCGTGGGAAGAATTCACGAACTAATTGTTTGGCAGTAGTCGGGGCAGTGTAATCTGAAACGGGATACGCCTCTGTCCAACGGGAAAGAGCGCATAAAACTACGAGGACATATTTGAATCCTCGACATTGTTCCATCTGGATATAATCCATCTGGAGGACTTCAAAAGGGTGATCGGGAGGTTGAAATCCACCCTGCTCTACAGGTACGCCTTTACCTGGATTGAACTGACAACAAATCATACAAGTTCGGACTTTCTGTTTGGCTGCAGCTCGTAAGTGTTTGTTGAACCAAATGTGTTGAATACTGTCTAACATGGCTTTTTCTCCTAGATGTGCTGGACTATGTATTGTGTTAATGATAACTTGAACCATTGAGTCGGGGAGAAACCATATAGATTTTCCCTTCGTCATCCATCCCTGATCTGTTTGGATCCCTCCTAATTCAGTCCATTTCTTTATTTCCTCTGGTGTAGCATGTGTCTGTATGTCAATTACATCAAGGGCGGGATCCTTAACTGTCATGCAATATGTCGGTGTCGGAACTATTGTCTTTGTCAAGTCAGTTGCATGAGTCCGATTCTGTGCTGTTTGCTTAGCTGTTCGGTCTGCTAGGTCGTTACCCTGGGAAATAATATCGGTGACTTTTGTATGAGCTTTACACTTCATGATAGATATTGAAGTAGGTAGATGTATTGCATCTAACAGGGCTTGAATGAGGGGACCGTGTTGAATGTTGGCACCGTGAGAAGTCAAATAACCTCTCTCTCGCCAAAGGACTCCGAAGTCGTGTACAACTCCGAAAGCATAACGTGAATCCGTGTATATGTTAACTTTTCTATTCTTGGCTTGAATACAGGCTTGTGTCAGAGCGATAAGCTCTGCTGCTTGAGCTGATAATGTGTCAATACAATTTGTTTCAATGACTTCGGTGTCTGTCGTGACTGCATAAGCGGCCACTAACTTTCCTGTACTTGTTCTCATACATGAACCATCTACATAAAGTGTCAGGTCTGGGTCTGGTAATGGGACATCTGTTAAGTCTTGTCTGGGTTTTGTCGTAATAGTAATGATATCAATACAATCATGTGCCAGTGGGTCTGTTCCACTTAATGGCAAAAGTGTGGCAGGATTTAATGTACTACAACGTCTGATTTCTATGTGTGGCTGAAACAATGTGAGTTCGTAACCTGTCAGTCGCGCTATAGTCAAGTGTTGTGTCTGTGTCCGGTTCAAGAGAACTTCTACTGCGTGTGGTACCTGTACTGTCAATTGATGTCCTAATACTATGGAATCGCTTTGTCTGATCGCTAGAGCTGTCGCTGCAACTGATTTCAGACACGCAGGAAGAGCCTGAGCTACGGGATCTAATGTGCTAGAAAAGTAAGCACATGGCTTGTGTGATCCTGCTTGTTCCTGCGTGAGTACTGATAAGGCAGTACCTTCACGTTCTGTAACAAAGAGTGTAAAAGGCTTACTGTAACATGGTGTCGCTAAAACAGGTGCTTGGCATAAAGCTTTCTTTAAGTCTTCAAAAGCTTGTGTATGTTCTGGAGTCCAAGGGAGGACAGTCGATGTCGCTGCCTCCTGGGTTGTCAACTGAATGAGTGGTTTTGCTAAAAATGCATATTGGGGAATCCACTGCCTGCAGTACGAAGTGAGGCCTATGAAGGCCCGTACCTCCTTTTGTGTCTTGGGTGGTGGCATGTTTACAATTAACTGGATGCAATCAGGTGTGAGCTGTCTCCCCCATTTGGACAGCAAGTGCCCTAGGTACACAACTTGCTGGGCACAAAATTGCAGCTTTGAAGGGGACACCTTGTGCCCCTTGTCGGCTAAGAAATGTAAAACCGTCAGTGATGCTTTTTCACATTCGGGTTCGCTTCGGGCGGTGATCAGTAGATCATCGACATACTGAAGCAGTGCAGTGTTAACGGGCATGTGGATGCTGTCAAGTTGTCTTTTCAGTGCTTGGCTGTAGATGCTAGGACTTTCTGTAAATCCTTGAGGTGCGCGTGCGAATTTAAAACTTCGTCCATTTAAACTGAATCCGAACAAATATTGGCTTTCCGGATCGATTGGGACGCTAAAGAAGGCATTCTTGAGGTCAATTACAGTAAAGAACGTTGCCTCTGAATCAATAGCTGTCAGTAATGAAGAGATATCTGGGACCACAGGATATTGTGGTACAATGCATTTATTCAATTCGCGCAGATCAATAACTAATCGATATACTGGGGGTGCTTTTGGATCAGTTCGTTTAAGAATCGGAATAATCGGAGAATTACATACATTGGAGTCGGTTTCTACAACCACTCCTTGTGCAATGAGCTCGTCAATGATTTGCAGTAAAGCCACTACAGCATCTGGCGGTAACTTGTATTGTCGCATTCGTGGTAGTACCACTCCTGTTTTGAGTGTAACTCGATATGGTGTAATGTGCATACAACCTACATCAGTGGGGCCTTGTGCCCATAAGTGTGCAGGTAGATTCTGTAACCGGTGATCCATGTCTCTAGACACGTAGTGACCTTTAAAGTCACGCAAAAATAGTCGTACTCCGTCCGGAGAACAACATATTATAGCTCCTAGAGCTTTCAATGTTTTTATACCTAACAAGTTTTCTGGACATGATTTCGTAAGCAATAGATCTGTAGTCCGTGTTAATGGACCGACTGTGAATGCAAGCGGTTGCGATACTTCGTTAATAGTAGGCTTTCCTGAAAAACCAAGGGAAATATTTTGTGAGCCTGAGAGGGGTGCCCCTGGAACTTCGTCGTGACTTATAGTTGTTCTGCTTGCCCCTGTATCAAGTAGAAACTTTCTGTCTTTCCCTAATACTTGACTCTGTACATAAGGACCCTCTTGATCTACAGGAACCTCAATAAGGGGTAAGCCAACTTCCCTCTCTAGGCTGTTTCATGTGTAGCGCTGATACTCTGGATAGTCATTTTGTGCATACTGGTACATCTGTTGTGTCGTGTTTTGTGTTGCAGCAATAGGCTGTGGCTGTTGTTGTGGAACCACTACGGTCTGTTGTGGAACCGGCATAGGCTGTGCATGTTGAGGTGCTTGTTGTTGGATCTGATTCTGTCTAGGCGGACGTGGTCTCTCCTTAGTTTTACCCGTGGAGATATTATGTTTCAGAACTGCACAATCGTTTATATAATGACCTGGCTGTTTACAATAGTTGCATGTCCCTTTAACGGGAACCGCTGAATTACTGGACTGTGTCGCACCCTTTTTATGACCGTCAGCTGGAACTGACTGAGCGACAAGCATTTTCATTTTCGTGTCTTTCATACGTCTTTGTTCGTGTTCTTGTTCTTCTCTAATTCTATTCTGGTGATACTGTAACATTTGTAACATTTGTGAAGGAGTGTTAGCTTGCCAAGTGCTCTCAACTTTCAATACTCTGTTTTTAACCTGTGGCAGGGAATTCTCGACTAGTTTTGTTACAAAAAGATGTGGATATGACTCACTATTTGCTTTCAGGCCGCTATTAATACCAAAACATTTTTCAAATCGGGAATAAAAATCACTAGTGTCTTCATCGGGTTTCTGTTTACAAGCTGAGATTGCTCCCCAATCTTCCTTTTTCGTAGTTAACAAACGTGGCAATACTTGTACTAATAGTCCTGGCAATGCTTTTGTTTTGTCCCCAAGCCCTACGCCTGCAGTTCTGCTATTTTCTTCAGTTTCTAATGCGGTCCAATCAATCTTTTGGTCTCCCACCTCCCATTCTTTTTCCTTGAGTTTCTCATAAATACCGGCAGGCAATAATACTTTCAATATTTTCATAATGTCAGGATAGGTATAATCACCCATGAGTAACATGTCCTTTAGTTCACGGTGAAAACCTGCTGGATCTTTGTCATGGCTGGGCACCAATTTTTTCATTTCCAATAGTTCTATTTTGGTTATGGGCGTGTACACAAACACGCGTCTAAACGTATTGTCATCATTTCTTACTGGGTGTACTTCGCGTAAGGGATTCTGTCTGTCTATGTAATACGTTTTTCTCTCCATGGAAGGAGCTGGATCATGTTCTGGACACAAAAAGGCACTATATCTATGTCTGTATTCTAGAATTACTTTAATTAGATCGGTACCTAAACCTCTCCATTTGTTCATGAGTAGTTCTATCAATATATCAGGTAGGGGACCGGGATCGGAGTGTTGGCCTTTATATAATATAAGGAGATGTTGTATCATGTATATACTAGCTAAACGCTGTTCGTCTGGGGCGAGATTCAGAAACGTGTGTGCTAGCGCATCATCACTGTATTTTTCAGAGCTGTCAGCCCATTGTACTGCTGACCTGGCTAATTCTTGTTCATCCATAGAATCGAGCACATGGTACCCCCTTCGTTCTCGAAGTAATTTATCAGTAGCCTGGAATAAGTGTTCAGGGGTCCTTGGATTTGTGATAACTGTTTGAAAAATTCTGTTACATTCTGGACGTATCGGACGCATTGTTTTATTAAAAGATCTTCCTTTTCCTACATAAGCTATCATTTGTTTAGCTGGTAATTCAAATTGTCCTGTGTTCATTTCTGACTGTTCCTCCTCCTCTTCTTCTGATTCAGTTTTATCTGCTTCTACTCTGCTTTCATGTATTCGTTCTACTTCTTTTCTGATCCTTCGGCACATGGCCTCTATACACTTCTGTTTATCATGTCTCCCGTCTGTTATATTCTGACCCCATTTGGTAAGTGCTTGCATTTCCTCCGAATCTACCTCAGGCCTATCTCTATTTCTGATCAAGCAGTTTATGAAAAAGCGTAACAATAATTTTTGTATGTCTACTTTCTGGTATTCCATGGCTTCGGCAATACTTTCAGGACCTTGCCCTGTTTGGATAAAGCGATATATTTTGTCTAGATGTTCAACCATTCCTGGTAACGTCATTAAATATTGTGCAGCTCGTCGCAAACGTACTGAAGACAGCAACATTCTGTCGTGTTTTCCTGGCACTGGATCATATCTACAATCGGAAAGAGGCTCGTTTAATATATTGTCTGATATTCTTTGGGGTGTACGTTGGTATGCTAAATCTCTATAAGTCAATCTAGTTGTTGGCGGTGGCGTGGAAAAACCTCCTGTCGCACCTCCTGAGGTGCCAAGTCCAAAAGGATTTGTTGGGTGTAGGGTAGAGAGTGTGGGTGCAGGAAGGACTGTAGAAACAGATTGAATTGTTAGAACTTGAGTAGGAGTTTGTTGCTGCGGAGGTGGGTGCAGCTGATTTTGGGGTTGAGCGTCGTTAACGGGTGGTGTGCGTGGCTGCGCACCATTAGCATATTCGGGGGCTGCATCGTCTAAATAGGAAGAAAGAAAAATGTCTTTTGCGGTCTTGGGATGTACTTTAATCGGGAGTAACGGCGATGGCAGATCTTTTGGTACCTCCAAGGTGGCCTTAGGCAAACCCTCGGCCAGAAGAGGATACATACCATTCATAAGAGTGTTTCGTTGTCTGTCTACTTGTTCTGTTTTTACTCGGGTACCTTCGTCAATTAATATGTTTTCTCGGGCCTTTTCTGAATCTTCCCTACTCTTCTCTTCCTTTCTGAGCGCTTTCTCTGTGCGTCTATGCGATTCTTTACGCCATAGTTCAATGGCATCTTTCTGTGACTGTCTAGCTTTCTTTTTCCATAATGTTTCTTCTACTCTCATGATGCAATCTGCATCCCATGTTCCAGCAGCGGGCCATCTCTGACTCTCTGCTAAATCCTTGGTGTAGTCCACCCATAGATCAAGATATAATACGGCATCTAGGCCATGTTTATGGTACATAAAGTACCCTGGAGTGTCCCTAGGCGGGATGGGAACAGCTTCCTCGAGTATCCCTTTTCTAGTTTTTATCTGTCTTAATTTCGAAAATAACGGCATCTTGAACCTTGTTACTTAATTCTTACTCGGTTTTTGAACACAATAATTACAATAAACACAATAATGAAAATCGAACAGTCACTCATACCACGACATTAAAAACATATCAAAACATTTTAGAACGAACAATAATAATTAGAATAAAACTAGTTAACTGCATAATGCTAAATATACTGTATGTACTGCCAAACAGCACAGATACACTGCTAACACAGTGCAGACCAGGTCTGTGTACCCAGACCCGTCTTGACCGGCACAAACTAATGTGCACGTCTAGATGCGTCCCCAGCAACGGTACTCACCAGGAAGCACGGAACGGAAGGCCTCGGAAGTCTGGACTGGACTAGACCAAACTGGACTGGACTCGACTCGTGACTTAGATACTTCGGAACTTCGGAATCTGGTGGGCCTCTGTATACCTCGGATCTTGCTCTCTCAGCTAGGCTCTGGTCGGGATTCTCCGCACTCCTCACCGCCTCGTCTGGGTGTTGATCGCAGCCTCAGTCGCCCCCGTTGGCCTGAGGGAGATACAGGAAATGCTGCGGGTACGCGTAATTGTCCGTCCGGCTGTGGCAGGAGACCGGGTCTGCAACGCACCTCCGGCGCGTGGGGTGTGAGAGGTGTCCCTGTTCGGGCGCCAATTATGTGGTAAATTTAAATTACCTAGACTTAATTTATGCGGTAAAATACAATACGAATAACTCAGTAAAAATAAGAGGCAGAATCCGTGGTATTCGAGGGTATAATAGGGAATTTATTCCTTACAAAGGAATGATGGTTCGAACCAGGCAATCGAGTTCCGTCACCACGAAGGTTCAGGAAGGGATCAGCAATACATTATTGACAGGTTATAGCATATATAGTAATGCATTACAGTAAAGACAGATGCAGGAGGCGTAACAGCTGATAAGAATACACATACGTAATAGAAAAGGCGTTACAATAGGCGTATACTTAGAAACGTCATTATGATGATGACACATGTGGGTGGATCCATAAGAGAATCCTGCAAAGTCAGCAAAAGTATATGGCAGAGATGCGCGCGCAGCCGCATGACGTGTGATTGACGTGTAACTAGAGGGTGAAGGGAACTTGACATTTAGCCCTACATGAGGAGACAGAAGTCTGGGGTGTCAGGACAACCTAGTCCTAAATCATATCTAATATCTTGTGTTTAAGGAACTATATTATCTGGAAGGAAAGGTCTTCTCGGACAGATCCTATTCTATACTGACTGCTAGTGCGTGTACAAGCGTCTAAGTGTCTACATGAGATGCGAGGGGGCATGGGCCTACCATGGTAACGAGAGTCATGAATTACTTGCACGGAGACAGTAAGGCCGGGCCCCTTTGCTCTGCAGCTGGAGGGATGTTTACCTAAGCTACTAGACAAGAATGCATTTCTTGAGGAGCGGAACAGATAACTTGAAGGCTGAATACAGTTTTGGCAGGCAACAGGCCGGGCTAGGCACCGTTAACCGCGCAGGAAGTAAGACAAAGTTCATGGATACAGATGCAGGTCCAGGCTGGAGCATTCAGAGGCAGAAGCAGGAAAAAGCTCGATGGCAGAATTCAGGGCCTACCTTGCCAGAGCTGGAAAACGTGAAAAGTATACCATATAAAGACGGTGGCAAGGCATACTTAGGAACGGAATATCTGGCCCATTCATGGCGGATATGAAAGAGTACATATTAACGTTGGACACAATTGTATTTGCGTCTTCATAGCTTGAAGTGGAGGGAACATACATGTACTTGTAGCATGTACATGGAGCCGTTGGGGTCTAGATAGGGGACACAATCGACCATAAAAATTCATATTTCCTCAAGGGACGTAACAAAACTTTAGGGTGCCCCCCTGCAAAGTACATGGAAGGGCCCCCTCTTGGCTCACACAGGATCTCTCAGGCCTGTGTCTGTGCTGAGGGGGCTCCCTGGAGTTTGGGTAGTCCCGCACTGCGGGAGTGAGGGGGCCACGGGGGCCTTTGTTAAACAACTGTAAAGAAGCCCCAATCCAAACTACTTAGTTGAAGTTTGCAGGTAAGATTAAACCATTTCAGGCAGGGCTCATTAATTCCTGATCCTTCTCTGAGTCTACTCAGCTGGATATCATTGTCTATGGTATTGTAGACTGTTGAAAGGTCAATGAGTGCGAGGGCCTCAGTTTCTGTTTACAGCAAGAATTGCTCTCAGATGTTAGTCTGGGCATTTAAGGTGCGTATGACTGGCCTGAACTCATACCGATGATCATGCAGAATGTTGTGTCCTTTCAGGTGTTCTTTAAGCTGTCTTGGTGCCTCCTTTTCCACTATCTTGTAGCAGTAAGGTAAGTGGGAAATAGACTGATAGTGGGACAGGAGAGTTGGATCAGATGAAGATTTTCAAAGAGAGGCGGAACCATGTCATGCTTCAGAATGGGGAGTCTGGTTCTGTAAAGACATTTAGCATTTATCAAGGATGAGGTGTTCAACTCAATTAAAGGGAGGGATACTTACTGTTGTGGAGGGCATTTCAAGCTGATTAGATGCTTTTCTTTTGTTTATCCAAACTTAACGTTTATAAGAAATTGTTGAGTGGGGTAAGTGCCCCCCCACATGTTACATTCACAATCCTTGTGAAGGTGGACCACTAAAATCACTAAATAAACCTGATCTCAATCCTCTGGTACCTATGACCAGGGCCACTGGAATTATGTGATTGTGCGGACTCTGTGATTTTCGCATAATTACAGATTAGCCGCATTTACCACATAATCCAACGCCTGCAGCATAATCTGCACATTTTACCCCAAAAAATCTGTTTCAAGCTCAAATGGTTCAATGGCTAACCCTACCCTCTTTGGACATTTTCAAGATGGCTTCAGCCACACAAAACTTGGACTCTGAGGGCTGAGGGTTTGCTTAGGGCATGTACTATGGTACTACTAGTGTCCTCAGGTGGACAGAGCGGGGGTGTCTGAGGCAGAGGTTCAGGTATGCTGGTCCGGCGTCATGGAGGGCTTTGTAGGTGTGTGTGAGGAGCTTGAAGGTGACTCTTTTGTTGACTGGCAGCCAGTGGAGTTCTTGTAGGTGTTCGGAGATGTGGCTACAGCGGGGGAGGTTGAGGACCAGTCTGGTGGTGGCGTTCTGCATGTTTTGAAGTTTTCTGAGGAGTTTCTGGGTGGTGCCTGCATAGAGTGCGTTGCCATAGTCAAATCTGCTGCTGATGAGTGTGTGGTGTTCATCTTCCTGGCCTCAGTGGGGATCCATCGGCAGGTTTTCCGAGGCAGATGGAAGCATAATGAGGTGACAGTGTTGATCTGGTGGTTCATGGTGAGTGAAGAGTCGATTATGATGCCAACACTTTAATGTCAAAAAGGATCCCAAACCTACATATTCTGTCAGTTTCAGATGGGTCATCTCTACCCATTCATGTCGACTTATTGTTTGCTCCTGGGAGCAAGTTCACACCTCATTTATGCGCAGGGGCGTAACAAACACCCCCGCAGCCCCCGCGGTGCGGGGGGGGGCCCACTCTTTAGTAAATGAAGGGGGCCCCCTCAGCTCTTCGGTAGAGAGCTGTGAGAGAGAGGCTTGCTCTAAATCAAGCCTCTCTCTCTAATTAAAGCAGCCTGCACGGTGCTACCGCGCTGACCCAGGACTGAAGAGAAACAATGTAACAAGTTACATTGTTTCTCTTCAGTCAGAGCCACCAGCCAGTCCCGGAACAAGGATGGTGGGGGGGCCCAGAGAGAGCAGGAGGCAGCACAGCATTCCCCACAGGGCACTGCCTCTGAGAAGGGAGAGGACAAGGATGGGGGTGGGGGCCCCAGAGAAAGCAGGCAGGAGGCAGCACAGAGGAGAGCTGACAGGGGTATGGATGGGGGTGGGGGCCCCAGAGACCGCATTCACCACAGGGCACTGCTCCTCTGAGGCAGCACAGAGCTGACTTCAGCCAGCAAGTTTGCAGCTCCAGAAACAGGATCTGCTGGGACACATCAGAAGGTGAGAGTTAGAGCTATTGATGTAATGGACAATGTATTTTACCTATGCGTTTTCTGTTTGGAGTGGAGGGAATGTGTGTGGTGTCAATTGGACATATATGGTTTGGATTGGAATTGTTGGTTGTGGAATTGTGTTGCGTGGAAGGATCTGTGTAGTGAAATAATGTGGCATGGTGTGCAGTGCAATTATGTGGTTTTGAGTGGAGTGGGATTGTGTGTCTTGGAGTGGGATTATCTGGAATGGTATTTTGTGTTGTGGAGTGGTATGTAGTGGAGTTTCCTTATGTGGTGTGCTGTTAAATATTATAGCATGATGTGGAATTTGTGGTGTAGATTGGATGTATGTGGTGTGTTGTGCATTTGTGGTGTTAGTCTGAATGATGTAGTTTTTTGTGAATTATGTGGTGTGGAATGGAAATGTGTAGAGTTGAATTGTGTGATGTGGAAGTCGCGGTGTTGAGTGAATTTATGTTGAGTGGTATTATGAGGCATGGTGTGAAGTGTAGCTATGTGGAGTGTTGCTACGTGGCATAGACTGGATTTATGTGGATTGTATGTATGCAGTATGGAGTAGAGCATAATTATGTGGAGGTTAATTATGTGGAGCTGAGTGGTATTATGTGGAGTGTTATTATGCTGTGTGATAAATTGTGTGGGGATGAATTGTGGAATTGTGTGACGTGTGGAATTATGTGGCATGGTGTGGTGTATAATTATGCGCAGTGGAATTATGCAACATGTTGCAGAGTTGTATTTTGTGTAGGGTAATTATGTGTTTTAGAGTTGAGTGTAAATATGTTGTGTGGAGTGTAATTATGTGGTTGGGAGTGGTATTAAGTTGTGTGGAATGTGATTCTGTGATGTGGAATTATGTGGTATGGAGTGAAGTGGAAATATGTGTATTTTTTGGATTATAATTATGTGGTATGGAATGTTGTAGGGTTAAATTATTTATAGTTGAATTGTGCAGTGTGGATTTATAAGCAGGGGCGTAACACAGGCCCCAGGGGCGTAACACAGGCCCCCACAGCTCCCGTGTTGCGGGGGGGGCCCAGCGCTCCAGAGGCCCCCTCAGCGGTGCCAGCAAGCACCACAAATCCGTGACTGTCTGGGATAGGTAATTAATTAATATAGGTAGGTTATGTAACTTACGCTTGCTCTAGACTTTTCTTTATAAATTAAATGGTACAGTTAAAAAATGGTAATGGTGCACACTGCAGATGTCTCCGTAGCCACGTCTGCGCGGTCTTACTCTTCATCCTTAGGGTGGGGCTGGTGACCAATTGTCATGCGCATTGCTGACTGGTGAAGCGAGGAGGCATCTCAGAGGCCAGAGTGGAGACAATTGAGAGGTAACGTGCGGCGGCGACTACCTGCCATAATTTAATTATTTCTCTGGCTAGCCTTGTTTGCCCTGTCTTCTGCGGCTCGCGTAGGTGAGTCTGTCTGTTCGCCCAGTCTATGCCACCCCCCCGCAGACAAGTGCACCACACCCAAAATTAATTGCAACGACCACTTGTGTGCGTAAGATCTCCAGTTTAGTGTGAAGGCATTTAGTAAAAGAAAGGCGCCTTTGGTACATGAAGGTTGTTTGGAAAATATGGGGGGTTATGATACACATTAAAGATTAAAAGTGCATGCCATCAGTTTCACCTGCGATTTATATTGATTTGCGGATTTTACAGAAAACACAAAAATCGTCATTGAAGTTTGTGGGCGCAAGAAAATATACCCTTCACCTATGAATTTACACCTTAGTCTGTGACTTTGGGAGAAGTTTCCCGGTTTCGCCCGACTTTGTAAAGGCAAAGTGATACCCACTTCCCCCCAAAACTGACCGGATTTCTTGTCGCTGATTTCTAGTTGTCAAGTGATGTCGGTTCTGAAGGGGCAGGTCCAGCTGAACTGGACATCAGGGTGTGAGTGGGGCAGAGAGGGGGAGGATTGGGGCTGTGGTGGTAGTGGTGCTACATAAATTGCAGCTTGCAGATAAAATGGTTTCTAGCTGAAACAGTTAAAAGTTACTAAAATACAGCAACATTCATTGCTGCACAGTCGAATGCCCTTCGCTAAAATTGACAGGTCATCTTTCAGTTACTCTTTGTTGTTTGGTTGTTAAACTGAGACTGAGGTGAAACATTTGCCAGAACAGTCTTAAAAGGTGCAAAAATTACAAAAAATGATGTATAAGTATCCCAAAATGTGCGGCATAATTTGCCTTTTCCTGCTGCATAATTGAGTACCTGCAGCATAATTCTCATGGCACTGCATACCATGTACTCCCCCTCTGTTTACTGCTGTCGCAAACAGCCACCAATCCTACCCCATTGATATGAAAGGAAAAAAATAACATTTACAGCCTTTCTATGTTACGAAGCATGTTCTACCAGAGGTTGTACTTGACTTTCGTGGAAACAGGCACCAGCGTGTGTAACTCTCTTCTCTTTCTGGACTTTTTTTGTAACACCAGCACAACCTACCTCACTTGCGACCTTTGAACTGTGGGGCGCTCCATGCACTTTCCCGCCCTGAAGCCGTCGTACTCCACTCAGTAGCAGTAAAAGGATCAATGTTTCTGGTCCATAAATGGCTCCAAATCCCTGACTCTGTGGGTGTGACAAGATCACCCAGCATCCTGCCCCAAACACCTGCCAGCCCCACAGACCTCTCCAGGCAGAGAAACCTGCCAGCCCCACAGACATCTCCGGCCACGGAAATCTGCCAGCCCCACAGACCTCTCCGGGCACAGAAACCTGCCAGCCCCACAGACCTCTCCGGGCACAGAAACCTGCCAGACTCACAGATCTCCCCAAGCAGAGCAACCAGCCAGCCCCACAGACCTCCCCAGGCACAGAGACCTGCCAGTCCCACAGACTTCTCCGGGCACAGGAACCTGCCAGCCCCACTGACCTCTCCAGGCACAGAATCTGTCATCCCCACAGACCACTCCAGGCAGAGAAACCTGCCAGCCCCATAGACCTCCCCAAACACAGAAACCTGCCAGCTTCACAGACGTCCCCAAGCACAGAAACCTGCCAGTCCCACAGAACTCAAGCAGAGAAACATGCCAGTCCCACAGACCTCCCCAGGCAGAGAATTCACTCGGAGCATGAATGCTCTCTGGCCACTTAATTAGGTGCAAGGATGGCTCGAGTGGAGAGACTGTGTGGATGCGAATAAACTTCAGGCATTGCGATTATTGGGCAGTCGCTTTTACGAATTTTTACCATTGCCCGGAATACGCTAGTGTGTGACAGTCAAGGAACCAAGGTATTCAAAAGGTTTTTTGACTAGAGGACTAATTCTAAAGTGGGTATCTTTGTGCCATACAAACGAGTCTTTCTTTCTTAGTTACTGACCATTTTTCATGCAGAGTGTGACGACAAGAGCACCCGCCCCCGCTGTCCCGGGTTTAGAACATTTTTTCATAAACTCTTGTGAGTATTTCTTTGTTAAGTGTATAGATGGGTACACAAAGGGGTGATAGAGACTATTAACACGTGGTGTGACATAGGTATTGTACTGAACAGGGCATGTTTTTACCGATAGTTTGGGTATTTTATTCGGATCACTATCTGTATATACATGCACAGAGGTGACTCGTGAAACCAGCTAACCTGTTGTGAGGGTGTCGGATGCTAGTGTTTCCCACATTTTGGGCACTGGGTGTGCTGGAAGATAGCTGCAGTGAGAGAACATGGTTCACATATGAAGGATGCGTGGGATATTCAATGATGTTTCAATTTACAAAAAGAGGTTGAGTGGGAATGATTATCCACTGTTTTCCTCTTCCTTCTATAGATATGTCCTTCCTCTTGGAAATTCCAAAAGAGCGAAGCGGGGATACTGCCCCGAACGAATAAGGTAGTAAGTACACGACAAGGGGTACAGACCACACCAAAGGGACCAACACCCTGATGAATGCCAGAGTGACCCGGCTGGGCACGCAAATAGCTGGCAGAAACATGTTGGTTTTAGCAGGGGGATTATAGGGTCGTTACCTGCCCTGGATACCCCATTTTCTTCATTTTAACCCTGCCAGAGGTTGACAAGAATAAAAGTGCGAGAGTCAACCCCTAGACAGTTTTAGATTTCTTTCTGCTTTTCTTTTGGTCCCTTTACTCTGAGAGACTGTCTGTTGTCCTTTTCTTTGAGAAGCACAATTTTGTGTTTATTCTAACTGTTCTGTCTTTATACTTTACCCTCACCACCGACTTTCATCATTCATTCCAAAAAATTGCGCTCCACGAAAGGTGTTGGTCTGCACATTGGTGTATGATGCGGCCCAATGATGAAGCATGACACTCTCGGGTGTGTGAGGGCAGTATTATAAAATCTATTGATTTTCCCACTTCTTAGCATCCTAGACTGCTATACTTGCTTTTTTCTGTTATTCTTTGTCTCTGTCATGTGTTATTAAGTGTGTATGAGGGAGTCAGAGACAGTGCTATCCCTCGTCTCTTCTACTAGACCCACAGACCTCCCCGGGCACAGAAACCTGCCAGTCTCACAGACGTCCCCGGGCATAGAAACCTGCCAGCCCCACAGACCTCCCCAAGCACAGAAACCAGCCAGTCCCACAGACCTAAACAGGCACAGAAACCTGCCATCCCCACAGACCTCCCCAGATAGAGAAACCTGCCAGCCCCACAGACCTCTCCGGGCAGAGAATCCTGCCAGTCCCACAGACCTCCCCAGGCAGAGAAACCTGCCAGTCCCACAGACGTCTCTGGGCACAGAAACCTGCCAGTCCAACAGACCTCCCCGGGCACAGAAACCAGCCCGTCCCACTGACCTCCCCAAGCACAGAAACCTGCCAGTCCCACAGATCTCACAGGACACAGAAACCTGCCAGTCCCACAGACCTCCCCGGGCACAGAAACCTACCAGCCCCACAGACCTCACCGAGCAGAAAAACCTGCCAGCCCCACAGACATCCCCAAGTACAGACACCTGCCAGTCCCACAGACCTCCACAGGCACAAAATCTGCCAGCCCCACAGACCTCCCCCAGCACAGAAACCTGGCAGTCCCACAGACCTCCACAGGCACAGAATCTGCCAGCCCCACAGACCTCAGCAAGCATAGAAATCTGTCAGCCCCCACAGACCTCCCCAGCCACAGAAACCTGCAGCCCCATAGACCTCACCTAGCACAGAAACCTGCCAGCCCCACAGACCTCCCCAAGCAGAGAATCCTGCCAGCCCCACAGACCTCCCCAGGCAGAGAAACCTGCCAGTCCCACATACCTCCCCAGGCAGAGAAACCTGCCAGTCCCACAGACCTTCCCGGGCACAGAAACCTGCCAGCCCCAGAGACCTCCCCGAGCACAGAAACCCGCCAGTCCCACAGACCTCCACAGACACAGAATCTGCCATCTCCACAGACCACTCCAGGCAGAGAAACCTGCCAGCCCCACAGACCTCCCCAAGCACAGAATCTTGCCAGCCCCACCATCCTCCCCAGGCAGAGAAACCTGCCAGTCCCACAGACCCCCACAGGCAGAGAAACCTGCCAGCCACACAGACCTCCCCAGGCACAGAATCCTGCCAGTCCCACAGACCTCCCCAAGCACAGAAACCTGCCAGTTCCATTGACCTCCCCGGGCACAGAAACCTGCCAACCCCACAGACCTCCCCGGGCACAGAAACCTGCAAGCCCCACAGACCTCCCCGGACACAGAAACCTGCCAGCCCCACAGACCTCCCCAGGCACAGAAACCTGCCAGTCCCACATACCTCCCCAGGCAGAGAAACCTGCTAGACCCACAGACCTCCCCGGGCACAGAAACCTGCCAGTCTCACAGACCTCTCCGGGCACAGAAACCTGCCAGTCCCACAGACCTCTCTGGGCACAGATACCTGCCAGTCCCACAAGCCTCCCCGGGCACAGAAACATGCCAGTCTCACAGACCTCTCTGGGCACAGAAACCTGCCAGTCCCAAAGACCTCCCCAGGCAGAGAAACCTGCCAGTCCCCACAGACCTCCCCGGGCACAGAAACCAGCCAGTCCCACTGACCTCCCCAAGCACAGAATCCTGCCAGTCCCACTGACCTCTCCAGGACGAGAAACCTGTTAGCCCCACAGACCTCCCAGGGCACAGAAACCTGCCAGTCCCACTGACCTCCCCAGGCACAGAAACCTGTTAGCCCCACAGACCTCCCTGGGCACAGAAACCTGCCAGTCCCACAGACCTCCCCGGGCACAGAAACCTACCAGCCCCACAGACCACACCAAGCAGAAAAACCTGCCAGCCCCACAGACATCCCCAAGCACAGACACCTGCCAGTCCCACAGACCTCCACAGGCACAGAATCTGCCAGCCCCACAGACCTCCCCCAGCACAGAAACCTGGCAGTCCCACAGACCTGCACAGGCACAGAATCTGCCAGCCCCACAGACCTCACCAAGCATAGAAACCTGCCAGCCCCACAGACCTCTCCAGGCACAGAAACCTGCAGCCCCACAGACCTCACCTTGCACAGAAACCTGCCAGCCCCACAGACCTCTCTAGGCAGAGAAACCTGCCAGCCCCACAGACCTCCCCAAGCACAGAATCCTGCCAGCCCCACAGACCTCCCCAGGCAGAGAAACCTGCCAGTGCCAAAGACCTCCCCAGGCTCAAAAACCAGCCAGTCCCACAGACCTCCCCAGGCACAGAAACCTGTGAGCCCCACAGACCTCCCAGGGTACAGAAACCTGCCAGTCCCACAGACCTCCCCGGGCACAGAAACCTGCCAGCCCCAGAGACCTCCATGAGCACAGAAACCTGACAGTCCCACAGACCTCTACAGGCACAGAATCTGCCATCTCCACAGACCACTTCAGACAGAGAAACTTGCCAGCCCCACAGACCTCCCCAAGCACAGAATCTTGCCAGCCCCACAGACCTCCCCAGGCAGAGAAACCTGCCTGTCTCACAGACCTCCACAGGCAGAGAAACCTGCCAGCCACACAGACCTCCCCAGGCACAGAATCCTGCCAGTCCCACAGACCTCCCCAAGCACAGAAACCTGCCAGTTCCATTGACCTCCCCGGGCACAGAAACCTGCCAGCCCCACAGACCTCCCCGGGCACAGAAACCTGCCAGCCCCACAGACCTCCCCAAGCACAGAAACCTGCCAGTCCCACAGACCTCCCCAGGCAGAGAAACCTGCCAGCCCCACAGACTTCCCCAGGCAGAGAAACCTGCTAGACCCACAGACCTCCCCAGGCAGAGAAACCTGCCAGTCCCACAGACCTCTCCGGGCACAGAAACCTGCCAGTCCCACAGACTTCTCTGGGCACAGATACCTGCCAGTCCCACAAACCTCCCTGGGCACAGAAACATGCCAGTCTCACAGACCTCTCTGGGCACAGAAACCTGCCAGTCCCAAAGATCTCCCCAGGCAGAGAAACCTGCCAGTCCCCAAAGACCTCCCCGGGCACAGAAACCTGCTAGTCCCACAGACCTCAGTGCCGGGGCATATGAGAACGTTTTTCTATTTTTGGGCTGTGGCCAAAATAGAATAATCTTACTATGGGCTAATTATTGTTGCTATGTCAGTGCAAAATGAATTTGTTCTGTTTTTTACTTGGTGTTAAAGTGGATGTCTTATGGCCCGAAGTTGTAGGTCTGTTGTTTTTCTAATGAGATAGGTCCATAACTGAAATAAAAGGCATGTCTGGCATCTTCACAGTGGCGTAAGATAAGCCCCTGCAGCCCCCTCGGTGCAGGGTGGGCCCTCAAGCTCCAGGGGACCTCCTCTGCAAAAGTGTTAGGTGGTGGCCCGGGGCGGGGCCCCCTTCGTGTACTTTCCAGGGGGGGCCCCTCAACTCTCGTTACGCCACTGTTTATGTGTATTTAAATCTAGTTACTGGCTGGCAGAAGTGAGAGAGCAAAATGCAGCTTTAACTTCCAGGGACTTTAGGCAGGCCAAAGGTAACTTTCTAAACCTTCCCTTTCCAAACTTTGTATTGCAAATTCAACTACACTAGTGAATTGGGCTTGTAATAAATATTTCAAAAAGTCCCAAAAAGAAATTTGTGGTTGTTCCTACCTGAAGATAACATTTATTAAACTTAATATTTTTTCCCAGCGCTTTCCTGTGAAACAGCCAACCCTGCTGCAGGGAAAATAGCTTTTAGGGACTTTTTACTGCAAGGACGTTTAACACAAAATCTTTATCTGTCCTACTTTTAAGTACCATATATCTACAGCATCCAATTTATGTCCAGCCTGTGAGCTTGATTTTGAGACCGAAGAAAATGTCTTGTTTTTCTGTCCAGTGTACCTGGGCTGCAGACGGAACTGGATTTATCCTATCTGTCTGAAACTGAAGAGTAACCAGGTACTATGTTGCTCACAGGATTTTGAAAAACAATACATCTGATCTAATTATATTTGCAGTGAGATGCTACCTGGTGAATGTCTGGTGGAAGCGAGAATCTATACTGTTACTTATGGATACAGAATTATAATTATGGTTATATATTGTGTACTTCCTTTGGAAGTCTGACTGGCTGTATTTTATTACTCTATTTTTATAGGAACTCAATTATAGGAATAGACAGCTTTTACAGTGCTACTGCAGTAGGAAGCACAATGAGTTATGCACACAACTGGCATCATTTAATTTACAAGTCCAGGATACAATTGGTAGCATATTGTGGGGACTTATAAGCAAATGAAACGTGCCTATCAGGAGTGTAATAATCTTACCATGTTTAAAGGAGGAGCACAAGGAATTTACCGCTGGTTAGCAGATTTCAATAGCAAGTAAGAATAGGGTTCAGCAAAAAGGAAAATACTAAATCTGGTAGTGATCCTAGAGACTGGCCAAATTTTGACCAATAATTCTTCCTTTGCCAGTGAATGGAAGGAGTTGGAGGTGTGTTGAGTTGAGTATGCAATAATAGAAGAGTAAGATTCACATTTTTGGGGATATCATCCTAGATATTTGTAATATTAGAATAAAAATGACAGAGATTCTTTGTAATGTTGGTGGGTTGCACATGGGTAATTTTTAAAGGTGTTGGGTTGGTCACCTCCAGGTAGATGTTGATTGTCACCCACAATTGATTTGAAGTATTGCCAATGCATTGCATAATGTTGGCCTTTTTGGCTCTCATAAGAGCTTTCCATTAGTTCCCCAAGAGGGTCGTGCAACAAAACTTACACTCATTTGGATAGATTTTCACCACTACCAATCAGGGGTTTGATGATTCTTTTCCTCTCAACCAGATCTCTATTGCAGCATTTGTTTACAGAATGTATGACTCTTTTAGGTTTTTTGGATAAAGTGGGTCAAACTTGTTCAGCACTGATGTGATGTTTAGGTCAAACTTTGGGACATTTTCCAACACAATTGCATCTGCAGATCTCTCTTTTATTGTCTGTAGGTTGCTTGCTTGCTCCCATACTGTCCCACATCAGACATATATGTACACACACCCAGTTGCATAACTAGTACCCCACTCTTATCTCTTCTTTAGCATCTAACCCGACCCACCTGGTGCCATGGCAATTGCAAAATCCTTCTTGACATGTCCCTGCTGAGTAAGCATTCTCCTGCATCTGCCTTCATGAATGGTGTTTTTACAATTAGGCCTCTAAGATTAGCTCTGGAATGGCAAAAAGGGTAATTGGTAAAATTCCCAATAGGTATGCGGGAACACTATGAGAATAGAAATTGAGAAAATTATGGGTGTTTCATTGTCATTGTGAGCAGATAAGTCAGGTTGTGAAGGAAGGGTAACACTAGAGTATAAGGAGGTAGCAATGTTACGTGAATATTGGTGATATACAGAGAAGGAATCAATTGGCCTGATCTAAGAGCATTTACATAATCTAACCGAGTTGAGATTGTCACTGAAATAATATCAGTTTTGACAATCATATGGATAAATGTGAGATTTCTTTCACAACATTCTCGGAAGAAAAAGTGTAGAGACCAGGTTATTTAACTCAGGAGTAAAAGTTAAAACTTAAATCAAACAAAATGCCCTAGTTTCAGACTGTATTCACCTGCTTGGGTACAGACCAATGGTTGGGGATGGTCTAGATGTGGTAGGTCCCAGATGACAAGCACATACATCTTCCTAGGAGTTTAATTTATTTTACTGCATTAGCCAACGTCAGTCTGCTACATCTATTAGACATGACTGGAAGCTAGAATCCTTGGCCGAAGAATCTCCTGGATGCACCCAGAATTCCCAGCTCGCATGGGTCAGACATGACCTTTATGGAAGCCAGTCAACTACAACAAAGTTTCTAGTTTGGTTAATTCAAATCATTGCAAATAATACAATCAGAGTACACAACTAAAATTAAACAATATTAATAAAAATAGTCCAATGCAAATTTCAAGCCCTATATAACTATTTTTTTTTAAAATATATAAATGGCAGATCATCAGTTAGATCAAAGAATAAAAATGCAAATGTATACCATGTGCCAACACCTTCATACAAATATCTCCATTCAGAGCATGCCAAGTGAATTATATGGTCAACAGCTGACCCTGAGTTTTACATTGTACCTACGAAAGGATGAGAAAGCGCACGCATGATGTAACTTTTTTGGGCCACATTGGCTTCTGATAAATTATCATGAGGAGGTAAGTGCTAATAACTCATTATTAGAGTGTCTAGTGGTAGAAGAGACCCCCATTAGCCATTTAAGAGGGGCTAAGATGGCAGTAAAGTGCTCTGCATTGTCAGCTTGATTGTCTCAAGAATTTCATGCTCTGAGTTATTGCCTGGACCCCAGGAGGCAATCATAAAGTAAGCAAATGTCCATTATAGACATTTAGGGCCTGATTTATATCCTGGCGGGCGGCCCCTGGGTAAATGACTCAGTTGCCCTGGTTGAAGGATCGCCCGCCAGATTTATAAATGACCGTCTAGATGGCCTTCATTTATAAAGGCATTGGCAGGAACTGCCTTCACGGCCATTCCTGTCAATGCATTTTACTGTGGGCTGTAGGGCTGCATCGGAAGGACGCAGGCTGGCAGCAAACAGTATTCTTATTTTCTTTTAAAAAAGAAAATCCTGAAACTGAATTTTCTTTTTGAAAATAAAAAAGTAATGTTCCCCTGACCATAGGAGGCTTCTTCCATTGGGGGGGGCATTATCACGAATTTACTGTGCCTGACCGCCAGGTTTTTTGCCTGGCGGTCAGGAACAATAAAAAATGACTACATGTCTGCCCATCCAAATTAGGTGGGCAGACATGTAGCCATTTCTCCAATGGCCCTTACTCCCCAGGGCCAACAGTTCGGTTTGGCCACTCTGAAGTGGCCAAACTGAAGGTCTGCCCGCATGTAAATTGGCCAGGTGGAACTTCATATTGGGGGTATGCACTCATACTACCAATATATAAATTGTGCCCTTAGTGAGGAAATAAAGTGCCAAGTGCATATGGGGACCAATCAGCTCATTGAATTGAGATCATAAAAAAAAGTGCCATATGTTTAAAATATCCAGTACCACTGATTTCCACATTCTCAGCCGTGATCGTTGTCCTAGGCCCAGTGGGCATCATCTCTACAGTTAATCACATTCTACATGCCCCCTGCTGAGGCATCAGATCTTCATTGAAGTGGACAAAAAGAGGCATTGATGGCCTAATTTGCTCACTGCAGCTCTGCTGTTGCGAATTTCAAATATTTTAATTGCTGCCTTATTAGTGACAGGTCCACGCAGACATGCTGCAGTTGCTGCCTTGATTGTCCTAACACCCAGCTGGTTGAAACAAGGTTGCAAAATCTTTCTTATTGAGAACTATAAAAAGTGGACATGTGCAATTTATATGTGATAATTTTTCCTTGTAGTGATCGCACCCTCTGCAGCATATACACAAAGAACAATTATTCCAGGCTTCAAGTGATTTAAGAGGTAACAGCAAGACAGTGAGAACCCAAATCGAATAAAACTAGCTCATAAGGTTTGTTTCATGGTCATCAGAAGATATGGTTGAGCGGACGGCAAGGAATATGAGGGAAATGGTAGCTTTGGTCTAGGTAATTTGCCCAAGGCCTCAATGTTTTTCGTATGAGAGTACAACCTAGCAACCCGCTTTACTTGAGCTTTGAAATTATAATATTCTATGGTTTTGTTCTTGATTTCCTTGAGCTGCACCTCACTTAAAATGTTATTCAAGTTTGGAATGCTACTTTTTAATGGTTTTTCGAATAAGCTTGCAGCTTCTTCCAGATCAACATGTCCAGTAGCCTGTGCAAATGACTTGGTTTGGTTATGCCAAGCAGGCAGTCACAGGGAAGAGACTATGCCTATACCCTTTGCCACACCCTTCTTCCAGGATCAGTTGGGCATGTCTGGCAGCTGCGCCCAGTGAGCACTTGGCACAGGGCATGGTCTGCATAGATGTCCTTTGCCACTATCTATGCTTGTAGAGCAAAGTGAACACTAAGCATGGTCCCTGCATTAGATGTAACATTACTAAAATAACTACATTATTAAACATGTCAAAATTGGACAGATAATGATGGTGACTAAATCAGCAGGTTGCCCAGAAAATACCCTTTTGATTTGTGCCCACCCATTCTTCTTCTTCATGACCCTCCCACATTCAGAATTCTGGAGCCGGCCTGGTTCTTGGTCTGTGTAAAGATGTGAGTCTCTATTGTGAGGGGTAGCGCAAGAGTGCTGAGTCTGTGAGGCGATGTTAGAGCATTGCTTCTGCAGAGGCTCTTTAATGAAGAACCCTAACTGATGGTTTGAGGTAACACTTTAAGCAGTAATGTCTCTGTAGTAGGCCTTAAAAGCACTGATTCTGTGAATGAATGTTGCTTGCTTTTATAAAGCATTATGCCGCCCTTAAGCTACTACAGAGTACTATAATGGGGGAGGGGTGACACAAAATGTAAAGAAAGAAAAGTGTAAACACAGAAAGAAAGCATACAAAGAAGACAAATATTAGAAAGTGAACATGCAAGGAAGTAAATTGTGAGGAAGAACAGTTGCAGTGAAGGAAATACTAAAGGGAAAAAAATGTAAAAATATATAGGAGCCAAAATATAGGAAAGGAAACGTGTGACAGCAAAATATTTAGAAGATAAAATGTATGGAAGCATAAACGTAAGAAAGACAGACAGACATGTCTAGAAGGAAAAATATAAGGGGAGCATAAAACAATAAGACTAAAAACACATTGCCAGAACAGGGGAGGAGCTGGGACACAATAAATTCAGACGGCAGGAAAGGGGCGTGCGGTTGTCCAGCCTTTTTAGTTTGAGCAACTCAAAATATGTTGTATTTTGTCTTTCTGAATGTGCGTGCAACACTTAAGATGTGGCCATTAAAAGTCTCCTATTGTCTAGATGTCATCATTATGTGATAAACGTGCTTAGAAACTTAGCTCTCAGCTTCACACGCTGATTACTTAGATTGCATCCAACCAGTGTCCGTGCAAGTTTGCATCAACTTTTCCAGGTCACAGAGAGTGTTTCTGTTTTTTATATAACATTGGCCTATAGGGGAGCAGCACAGACCACAGACCTGATGTTTAGTGTATGAAAAAGGCAGCTTTATTGAAAACAGGTGCACATCACAAAATTTACTCTAGGCTTTCAGCCTTACACAACTAGACCTCACTATACAACCATTACATCATTACCCCCTCCTTTAAATATCTCCTCCCCTTTGCATTTTAGCTTGCCACTTTGTAACGCCTATCTCATTATTAAACTGTTGCCCTTTACTGCCTTCCAACTTTAACCTACGTCTATTAACATCTAACTATTTAGGTATCCTACACCTTAAATTTTAACTTCATATTTCCTCTTTGTTTACTTTCATTACCACCCCCCAATGTTATGATTCACCTATGTTCACCCCAATCATCTTAATCTAGCAACATGTCAACTTACAGTGCCAACCGCCTTGCATCAGCTTCAAGCGACAACATTTACAACCTTTGCTCAACAAGTAATGCCACACCCCCAAATATTGGGAAAACCCCTTCCTAAAAAATGGGGAAGGGTGTTTAGGAAATTGTCTATCCCTATCCTGAGAAACAGCCACCACATCACACCACCTAAAATGGTGGCCAGTAACAGGAAATGGTAGGCTATGAAGTCCCCGCCAGCCCGAGAAAAGGAGCCCAAAAATAGCCTGGGCTGACCCATCCATCCAAACTCCCCTGGTTGGCTTCCCCCCAAAGCCCATTGGCATATAGGGAAGCAGCACAGACCCGCTGTTTAGTGTATGAAAAAGGTCCACTTTATTGAAAACAGGTGCCGTACAAAGCTAGACTTCATTATGCAATCATTATCCTATGTCATTACCCCCCTTCCTTAAACGTCCCCTTCTCTTTGCATTATAACTTGCCACTTTGTAATGCCTATCTTGTTATTAAACTGTTGCCATTTACTACCTTCCAACTTTAAACTACGCCTATTAACCTCTAACTATCTAGGTATCCTGCACCTTAACTTTCAACTTCTTACTTCCTCCCTGTTTAACTTTATTGCCACCCTCCATTGTCCTGATTCAACTATGTTCACACAATCATCTTATTCTCGCAACATGGTAACTTACAGTGCCGACTGCCACTCAAAAGGGCCCACCTTTCTGACCCCCCTGGGCTCACTGTAGACCCTAACTCCCCTTGAGGGAATCCTCCAGCACCTCCTTTATCTGCATTAAATACAGCTCTATCCCATAGTTCAACAAATGAACTCCAACCCCTCTAAGGAATTCCAAAGTGTCCTATCTTAATTCCAAATGCTCCTCCCTACCAAACCTTCTTGCTTACAGAAAACATGCATGTCCCTATTCACCTTGCGTCTGGCCTTATCAATGGCTGCGGGCCTGTCCGCCCCTTTCCATTGCCTACTTGGAATAAATTCTGTCCATATAACGGAAGTGCCTGTCCACTGTCTCCTGATTTCTAATAGGTCCCCCTTCATTTCTTTCAATAAGGCCAGGTTCTTCTTCCTTACCAAGTTGTTTTACCCCAAGTGGAGCAGAAGGGTATCTGGACATATGTGCCTCCTCAACAATCTGTTCAAACATTGCAACAATTTGTACCACTGCATACCACCTTTTCCATGCCAAGACAATTTAAAATGGCGCCAGTGGAAACCAAGATTGGCGCCTTGCCCCTTCTGCAAGTCGTACAGTTCTGCCCATTTGACAAATGAATGTCCTACTATCCAAATCGTGAGTTTTACGGACTCCGGACCAGCCACAGCACCTGGAAAGAACGGTATATGTGAGATACAAAGCAAACACTACAATATGACCATTCCCCTCGACCCAGCCTCACATAACACTGAAAACACTTTGATGACCATCTGGCCAAGTGCATAATCTTGCCCTTGCCCCATCACTGTCATGCTGCCTCTGTGGACACTCAAATCCTGAGATAATGCATGCCATATTGCCCACAGGTTCCCCTTCTCGCGGTCTGGTAATCGATCTGAGGTTGGTTCCCCACCTCACCAGGCATAGGTCCAGTATTAGCAATGCTTGCAAGACTACCGTCTTCCCTCTGCCCTCTGATTAGTCTTAGACTGCCGAATAAGCAACTGCAAGCTATCGCCCCTGCCGAAACATCCTCCTATCCTAACCCTGGGACTCTCCCCCACCCCACCAGTTCTGACAGGTCTCACCGGGCACACGTGAGACCTGTCAGAACGTGAGACAGGCACACGCTCACGGACACCAAGTCCATGTGACCTGCAAGTGCATGGCTTCTCTCACTCGCTTGTCAGCATACATGCAGGCAGTGCCAAATAACTGCCCTGACACAAGGAAATGTGAAAAATGTCTATCCCTATCCTGAGCACTGGCCGCTGTGACACACTGCCTAAAATGTTGGCCGGTGACAGGAAATGGTTGGCTATAAAGCCTCCCACCAGCTCAAGAAAAGGAGACCAAAACCATCCCTAAAACATCCTGCTAAAATCCCTGTGAGGCGCACACCTCCTGAGGTCGGCTGCTCCCCAAAGCCCATTGCATTTGTTTCAGGTTTAGAAGGTTTCCGCCCAAGCATAATGTTTTGTGGGGTTTTTTGGGACGGGGTGTTATATAGCGCGAGCAAGACCCGAAGATAGCAGGTATCGGAGCGCTTTACATGAGCACCAGTTTCATTACAGATGGACACATTCATTTTTGGTAGGCACGGGGAGATTCTGGGGCATATTATCAAGACAGGCGATAAAATTATCGCTGCTTTAGCGGCAGAAAACTGCCGTTAAAACGGCGATAATGGGCTTGATAATATGCTCTATGGAATTCCAATTGAAGCCCATGTTAGATGTGAAGGACATCTAACCTGAGCTTCAATTGGAATTCCATAGAGCATATTATCAAGCCCATTATCGCCGTTTTAGCGGCAGTTTTCTGCCGCTAAAGCGGCGATAATTTTATCGCCTGTCTTGATGATATGCCCCTATGTGATTTGCCCAGAATCACAGGATGTTAAGCATCGTTGTAAAGACTGGAACCCAGTTCCCCAGTTTCGAGGTCGACCGCTCCCCCCATATTGGCTTTGAAGGTCACACGAAAAATTACCCAAGTCACTGATGAAAATGTTGACTTGGTGCAGGGTAGCATTACGTGTTAGTGTCCACTCAAACCGACAGCAGTGCGCGTGCGCGTCTTCCAGGCTCATGTAACGTGACAACCATTGCAAATAAATTCTAAACATTATGAATCTTCAGTAGCCAATGAACACAGTGAACCCATTCCGAGCCCTCAGATTTACCATGCTACTCTTCACTAATACTAATTGCTTTTCATGCTTAATTCAACTTTTAACGTCTTCTGTTTAGTAAAATAAATTACTTATGAAATAAGTACCATAAGATTACTGCTGGAATTATATGAATAAGTAAAAATGATGTGTATGCTGCTTCTTCGCCACATAACTTGCTTGTTTTTAAATGTAGTTCCATTTACACCTGTTTGCAACTGTAGTATCATGTGTTACAGGTTCTTTATCTTTCTTAAATTGTGAAATGTTTTAATAATTAAAAAATGTAAGCCAGGGCTCGAGTCGGGGGTACACGCAGGTACACGGTGTCCCCCCACTCTTTTCACAGGGTGGACGCCGTCCCCCCTGCCAAAAAGCTGGGCCCCACAGATATGTGCTGAACGTGTCCCGGTGTAAGTTTCAGACACCGGTACACGTTCAGCGCGTGACGTCATTAGGTCATTTGCATATTGTCCGTGTGTCTTGTTTTCGCCTGTCAGATTCCATCTGACAGTGGTGAGTTTTTGGATACCGAGGCGATTTTGAGTTTTTTTAGTCGCTGTTTAGGTTGTCTTATTGATGTGTGACGCTTTGTAACTACACATTGTCAGTACCCCCTCTTCTTTTTATAGGACTTGTTCCCTGATGTAAGCTCAGACACGTTCGGAGCTCGGACGCTGAGCATCAGAGAGAGAGAGCGGCAGCTGGGCAGCGATGGCTGGTACCCGAGAGAGCCTGTCGCTGAAGCGGCCTGTGACCCCTCACCTCCCGATGCCGCCTTCATCGCACAGGGAGTCTACGTGCAAGAAAGCAGAAAGCCAGGATACGGGCATTAAACCTGCAATTGTCTTCCATTTCTTTGATATCAAATGTCAATTTTAGTCACAAGCCCGGGGAAATGAGAACTGGCCGACTCATTTCTACTGTTTGCCCTCTGTTTCTGAGCCAGCTAATGGCTACACAGATGTTATTGCTATAACAAAGTCTAATCAACATGAGTATTCCATTATGGACGAAAGAGCAATCCACAAAAGATGCGGGGGCCTTCATCCCGTCAGGCAGGGGGTGCCCTCAAACAACCTGTCCACATTACAGGCACAGTACCCTCCATTTCAGGGACTCTGGCTATGCCAAGTCCCAAAGCACAGAAGTTGACAATCCTCTTCTGGAACATGGCCGGTATCGGGCCAAACTTAAAAACGATTCCTGGATAGATTTATGGACACTTTCGCAATAGCCTGCCTGCAAAAGTACTGGTCAGTAAAACCGGTACATCGCAATGGATTCAAGACTTTCCAGCTTGCTGCTATTCCATCTTCCTCAAGCCACCCAATGGGTGGCCTGGCAACCTACCTCTCCATCATGCTTTGCGCTAGAACCTTCTTATACAAAGCTGATACACTTTTGTACCAGGTACTCAGCCTTGAATTTAGGGATGTACAAGTCTGGGCATCATCAATTTCTATAACAAAATCCCATCTGCAAACAGAAGTGGTGTTCTGTCTAGGTTGGATTGGGACATTAACTCTCTTACGCCAAATTGTGGTAAAGAGCTGGGCTTGGTGTGGGTTTGGGGAGATATTAATGCCAATCTCTGCACCACTAGTGTTTGAAACGCTTGTGGATCTCTAAATATGGATGGGTGCCCACCGAACCCCTTTTTGCATGATGCTCTGGGCAGAAATCTTAACTTTATCAAGACGAAATTCAACATGGGGTTTGCTAATGAAACTAACAAAAGCAAAGTCTCTTTCTCCAACACATATGCAAGGGACAGGGCTCCCTCATAGATTTTAACCTTATATGGACCAATTTAGAATCTACTCCTGGCAATTTCTTCACATACACAAGCCCAATCAGTGATCATTTGCCACACAGCCTTTCATTTAATATACCTAAATGACAGGCCACTTACCGCCCAGATAGGCGTGTCACAGACATCTCGAGCCACAGAAAGAGAGGCCCCAGGATTAACTGAGAGTCTATGAACATTGCAGTCTTAATATCTAAAATGGTAGCGGACAATCGCACATTTTTTACTATCTGCTTAGATGAAGAGGCGGACACCAGTGACATTATACAGACGTTTTCCACCTTAACTGAGGCAATCAAATTTGCCCTCAGTAGGCTCATCAAACGGCACTCAGGGTATCTGAATAAGGGGTTTAATAATGAGTGCTCATGTACTCAGAAAGCACTCATGTGCGCTCTGCAAAAGGCCCATAGGTCACCACAAGAGGTGGCTCAGTGCAGGAAAGCATATAGGAAGGCTATACAGGCCAGGAAAAAATGTTCTAAAAATAAAAGCATAGGAGGATCTCGAGGAAAAATTGTTGCAAGAAAGAGCTTAAGGCGTTCTGCGGTATTGTGAATCAGCCATTTCTGGAGGAGTATGAAGAGCCTTCCATCGACATCAGAATATCAGGGCAGGAATGTTCATCTTTCTTTGGGGCAGTCTACGCCTATGAGACTGGGGAGGAAGGGACGAGGGAGTATAAGGTGGAGTCATGTACTCTTGCCACCCGCAGTGTATTAAAGGGATATGGCCAGGGAGTCGCTGATGGCCCATGAAAGCGTCTACTTACCATTACCCCAAAACCTCATGACACAATGCAAACAAGTCCAATTTGTATTTCTTTGGGATAGGGGTCGTAAGACCCCAGGCATTATTTATTATGAGCTTACATCAAAATGAAAACCACACTTTTATACCTTTTTACACAGTACCATATTAATTACATTTCCGTTTATATTTTTGTGTCCTAGCCTTAACATAGACATCAGTACATGGGAATCACCTATCCATAACTAGTCTGTTCCTGTGCAACCAAACAAATTATTCAGTAATTGATTCCGAGTGAGATCCAGACTGGCTCTGCCCCTTCTTTTACCCCTTTGGGGGCCCTCCTTATGGGAGGAGTCCCCTTTCCCTCTCCCGTCCGTTCCCACGTGGAGGTCATCAATGTCTGCGAAATCTTGTGCAGGGGGCCCGGCTGCCCTTAGTATACCTACCGCGGGCACCCCCTGCACCCAGGTTTGTTGCCCCCCCAAGGGCCAGTGCAAGGTTATGCCCAACTGCGCCTGCACAGTAGCTGCTAGGTAAAGGACCGCGTCAGCGACCCCGCAGAAACCCCCTGTGCCCCTGCCACCTCTTTCCGACCTGGTGGCAGCACCCCTTGGAGGGTCCATGGATGCAGATGTCAGATTTGGTAAAACAAGTGTTAAAAACCATTCGGGGCACTCTTGCTTCTCTTGAGTCTCAAATCAGGGGACTGGAAACACAATTCTATTCCTGCAATGACCACAACACTCTGGCTCACTTGAAGACCAAACTGCTTGATTACGATTAGGAAGCGCAACGCGAGGTTAAGTTTCTTGGGAAATATGCCGAGGTGAGGAGATATGGAGAGGGCGATAGGCCGGGAAGGATGTTGGCCAGTATGATCCGACCCCCGCGCTCAACTACTTTCGTTCCCGAGCTAAATGGCACACAGGGAACTGTCATTAGAGGTCAGATGGGTATCCTAGACAAATTTTCCTCGTTTTATTCCAAACTCTACACTGCCACCCAGGAGACGAGCCCAGAGGGTATGCAGTCTTTTCTAGACTCTTTGGAGTTAATTTGGCTTAGTCAATGGCACAGGGAATACATGGACTTCCAGTTCAGTGTTGATTATGTCTCTCAGGTAATAAAAAGTTTGCCTCTGGACAAGGCCCTCGGGTCTGATGGCTTAACTACTGCCTTCTATAAAGCTTACGTAGAAGAACTAGCGCCACGATTGTTCGCATTGTACAAGGAAGCCCTAACTACTGGTATATTACCACCAAGCATGCGGGAGGCAATCATATTCACTCTGCTGCAACCTGGGAAACCTGAGACTGAGCTAGATTCCTACCGGCTATTTGTCTCTGATAAATGTAGATGTTAAAATTATGGCCAAACTTGATAACCAATAGACTGCAGCCTCTACTTCCCCTTATTGCTTGCCCCGACCAGTCGGGCTTCATCCCCGGGCGTTCTGCCTCCCACAACCTCAGGACTGTTTTTTCGGTGCTACATTACCTTCACCCTGACGTTCAGGCCGCTGCGGTGTTCCTTGATGCTACCAAAGCATTCAACACGCTCGAATGGCCATATTTATTCGCTATTTTAGGCCGCCTGGGATTTAGCCTGCTTTTTATTAATCTCATCTGATTGTTATACACTAAGCCCACAGCTCGGATCAGAGTGAATAGCCTCCTGTCGGAACCTTTCCCTATTTTGCGTGGCACAAGGTAGGGATGTCCCCTGTCCCCCCTGCTCTTCACGATTGCGATGGAACCCCTCGCAGCGCGTATCAGGCAACATCACACGGCCAGAGGGATTGGTTTTAGCACCAGAAGCCTCCTCATTTCGTTATATGCTGATGATGTGACTTTGTATATCACGGACCCCGTGACATATCTGGACCCCATCTTGCGAGAATTCATCAGATTTGGGGGGCTGGCTGGAGTCAGTATTAATTAGGCTAAATTCGTCATGTTTCCCTTGACGGATAACACGGTCCCGGTGATGTCTGAATTTCCTTTACGATGGGAGGCCGAGGCCGTTAAATATCTGGATCAGCCGGAGTTTGCAGGATATGTGGAACTTAAATTATGGACGTGCCATCACCTGGCTAGAAGAGAAGGTCTCATTATGGGCTAAACTCCCACTATCTCTGGCAGGTAAAATCGCCCCAGCCAAAATGGTCATACTACTGAAATTTCTTTATTTATTTGTTAACATTCCGATTCCCCTTACACACGCCTTTTTCAAGTCCTTGAGGACATTGCTGATTTCTTTCCATATCGACGGCTCCCCCATGGTGGGGGGAGCATCTGTTAAACTTCTTGCCAAAATACCTCCCTAATTCAGACGAAGTTCACAGAGGCCTTTAAATCAACCCAAGCAGCAAAGCCCGGGTCCAGATACGGTTCCTTTGGACCTATTCAAGTGTCAGGTTGAACTGTGCGCCCCTCTGGTAACCAACGTTTTATGGGCAACGAGTAGTTCTAGCAAATTGCCAACATGGTCGGAATCTATTATCATTACTATTTTTAACAAGCATTTGCAATGCAAGAGGTCTCGCCTTTGCGAGACTTTGAGCTACTGGCATTGTAAATCACAAACCTTTTATCTATGTGTTGGTTTTGAAAACATATAAATAAAAGGCATTGTCATTTACAATGCCAATAGCTTAAAATTTCGCAAATGCGAGACCTATTGCATTGCAAATGCTTGGTTATGGCGTAAATGGATGCTCTGGAAAGCCAGGACTCGTCCCCACATGGATTAAGGTGCACCCAGCCCTGAGTATCAAGGCCTCTCCTCCTCACGGAGTGGCATTGCTAGGAAACACTTCTGAGCCAAGAGACGTTTCTAAGAATCTAGACTACTCTACTTGTGCAGTGCAACCGGTGTCTAGGGATAGCCTTTTTTAGGGAATACAGTAATTTCTAAGAATCAATGCGTCCTCCTACCAGTAACTGATTCCGCCCCCACCCTACCAGCATTAAGGCACACCCACCTCTGTACGATGACGGATTGTAGACAACCTCTCTGGGTAAAGGCCCCGTGGAACCAGGCATTATTAAATATATATATGGAAAGCCTGGCAGCCATTACAGACACTCTTCAGATTGTTGTTAACCAACACTGGTATACGGAAACGATTAAATGTACACTGCAACTGTCCAGCCGATATAGCGCTTTATGTAAGGTAATGCCTTATTCTGGGATCTCTAAATTGGCAGATTTGTTTGTGAGACACAAAGATAAAGTGATTGCTCAGGGTCAAACGGTGCTAGTGAATGATCAGGGTCACACAGTGCTCCAAAATTAAGGTTACTCGTTCTAAGCCCTGATTTAAAAAACATCTCCAGATCTCCGACAGATGCAGCCTCCAACCCCAACTTGAATGCACCTCAGTATTCTTTCTGTTCACTGCACAGCCCCCATCCCCTCGGTGATAATATTAACAAGCAACCCGCTATTACAATGCCCACTGGTGCATTTACTGCGTTTGTCGGATACACTCGTGTAGGTAAACAACTCCAGGAAGCCGAGCCTATTTACTACTCACATTTTATGGCTGCATCGCGTGATCCCAAATCCGGTGCGGTGGGGCAGCCCATAGATTTCAGATGTGCCTAGAGTCGATTCGATACATAATGTGAGCTACGCGAGAAGGCAATCGAGTAACAGTTCAAAGCTCCATAATCCAAGCGGTCGGACAATGTCTTCACCGGCTCCCAGTGGTTTAGCGAGGCCTTGGAGTGCCCAAAAGAGTGCACACAGAGTAATTAAAACACACATGTGTAACGCCGCGAATAAAAGATCCAGTTCCGGTGGGCGGGGCCTAAAGAGGACAGGGTAGCAACCAGGAGGGACTAAAAACCCTCCGGTCCAAGCAACGAACTCTGTTCGGCATAATGAATGAAGACAAACGATGCACGCCAATCAAAATTACGGGCGGATCAGAGACACGACTTCTGGAACCGTATTGATTCCAAGAAGCCCTCGCTTGGCGAGAGCAGCGCATGTGCGTTGCTAACGCCAGGCGAGATCAAAAAAAGGCGACCAAGAGGACGTGGGAGTTACCACCCGATGTCTCTCCTGGACTTGATGGCGAAGGTCCTGGGCCATGTCCTATTGTCATGTCTTGAGGCATGGGCCGAACAAATCAGCACACTTTTAGATATCCAATATGGGATCAGGAGGGGCTTGGGACGAAGGACCAGTGCTTCAATCTCTCCCTTTTTCTGGGGAAGCATACCATCTCCAAACAGGGCTCCCTATTTCTGGGGTTGAAGGACCTGTTCAGCACCTTTCATTGTGTCTCTCATTACACATTGTGGAGCATTATAGAAGATCTTGGCTTGAGAAGATCCTTAATGAACCCCATTAGGCAAATATGCCCTTGCACCCTTCCTCTTCAGTTTTTACATCAATCATCTGGAGAGCGAGTTGGTTTTAACATGCCAAGACATGCTTCAAATTGGACAACATCCTGTACCAGCGTTGCTGCATGCGGACGATGCTGTTCTCATGGGTCACACCCCAGTGGCACAACAGCACCTCTTAGACTGGTTCTCAGCCTTTAAAGAAGTACTGGACCTGAACGTAAACACAAGTAAAACCTTTGTTATGTCCTGCAGCTTAAAATGTATTGTTAAACCAAAATGCTACTTGAATTCCAAGCACACTCAAGACACAAGCGATTTTAGTTACCTTGGTGTGAACTTCAACAATAAAGGGTCTTGGTTTCCGCAGCAAGAGATCTGAAATAGCCAGTTTGCCAGGAGTATTAATGCTCTTTTTTGCATTGCTGCGAAACTGGGCTAAAGATCTAATTGACCCATGCTAGAAATCTATCAGGCAAAATGTTCAATAGTGGAGATCTATGGGGCAAGGAGCTGGGGAATTCACAACGCAGCAGCATTGCAGGTTGCTAAAAATAGGTTTGCCCGTTGTTTGCTTTCACTGGGTATTTCTTACCTACTGTTGTCCCCTATCGATATCCCGAGCCAATTTTGCTATTAAATGCACAGCACAACCAGCACTTTATTTTCTTGAGGTTTAGATCAAACCTAGTCCATAGGTTAGTCTCCTTTCTACACTGTAACAATTGGGAGTGCAATCTTAATCTGTGCCCCTGCGATAAGGCCTCCCCACAAACCCCTTTACACATAATGTTCTTCTGTAGTTTTAATTCCAAACCCAGATCTTGCATTATAGAGCCACTCTTGATTAAACACTCCATAAGACAATGCACACAGGCACTTTACGTCCTTCAACATCTTGCATGCTAAGAAATAATAGCGACAGTGTATAGCTATCTCAGACTTGAGATCAAGATCAGGAAGACCTTAGAACATGACTCTTAGTGATCTGTCGGGGTTTATTCGGGCTTAGTAGTGTCACAAAGCGGACCTATTTATTTGAGGCATTTGTTCGCCTTTGCATCTGAATGCGTTTACCTGCGTAGGAGCGCCTTCAATCTGTATTTGCAAATATCATTAAACTATTTTTAAATTGTGACGTTTGCTGAAATCAGGAGCTGCTGAAATATTACACCGCTTCTATTCACACTCTTTTAATGTATTTATTGTATTTCTTTTTTTTATATTCTTATATTGTAATACATCATATTGTACTTTTATGGCCTAGTTTTAACAAGACCGAATAAAGTAATTTGACTTTAATATTTAATAAATGCTATTCTTTAAATATTACATTAAATTAATAAATAATACATGTCTTGGAGAGACTAGCAGTTATAGTTACTTTCCTAAAATGCTGGCTCTATCACAAGAGAGTTTGAGATGATTTACCATTTGTTAAAATTTAAGTTATAGCAAAAACATCTGGACAAATTAGGCAACACCATCTATGCACCTGTCTCTTTAAGAGATTGTGGCCACCGTTGTGGTCTATTAATGGTCTGAATGATAGGCCTGAACTAGTACAGCAAACCTCATCCAACATTGGTTTGCTACAGTATGTCCCATCCTCGACAAAACATGAGTCCTCACAAGCAAATGCAATGGTTTACTTCAACAAATCAGGGTCTTGGCTGTGTTTGCGGGTCATCCATAGATGAGCGGTAATGACACATTTTCATAAAACCAACCATCTTGTCATCCCCTGGCTCATTAGAAGTGGGAGAACTGTCGTGTTTTCAACCCTGGAGCTTTATTCACCTCCACTGTATGAATGTCTTACTAATAACTCATCTACCAAATGGCTGCTGGCTTCACTGCATCAGACGGACCACCCTGTTTTGCATTAAATTCATTCTGACTAACCGTAGGTCAACTATCTAGAGTGTGTTGAAAATAATACCGCAATGAACCACTGTTTCTTTATCAGGGGTTGGGGGGTTGTTTCTAATGATATAACAGGGATTTGAAGGTCACATCATCTGACATTTTGCTTGTCCTCAATAGTTTTTAGGAGTGTTTTAGATCATTTTATTGGATTAACACAATTGTTTTTTGGTTTGGTATTACTTGTTGTGGGATGAGAGGTAGTGAATGAGTGCAGTAAATTTGCTTCTTTTATTTGTTGCAAATTATTTTTACTATTGTGAATATACACTTTGGTTTGCCGCCATTTTGGTTAGTGCTCTAGCGATTGGCTATGTCTTGTGTTTTTTTTTTTTTACCAGGATCTATAACAAGCAGCTTATTGCACATCCTCTTAGCCTTCATGCTGGTGGGCACTATAGGCAGGCCAAAAGCAAGCTAGTATGCACCCATCTGCGCACAACTGCTGTACTTTGTTAGAACGTCTTGGTTTGTTTACCTGCTCATCATTGTAGAATCCCGAGTCCTGATTATATTTTTGTACCCCTCTATTCTGCGGCAAGGGCGGTTTTGGCTCTTGACTCTGCTGTCTCACAACTTTCTGTTGTTGCTGTTGGTTATTCCCTTCATTCTGGTTCTGCACCTGTTGATTTAAAGGTTTATTCTCATTACTCACTAATGGTGGATTAGGACATTCAGATCTCCAATGTCCCAGCTGGCCACAGTTGTGACAAGGGAACTTTTTCTTTGCTTCCTCAAGACTTCCTTTCCCTTTTCCTGCATATCTGGGTCTATTTCCTGCATTATTTCCTGGATTATTCGCCTGTTCCACTAACTGTGCTTCCTGTCTTTCTGCAACTTTCACTTGTGCCCACATTGCTTTCTCTTTCAGCTTTCTTTGTTTTGCTTCAATTTCATCACTGAAGTATTTTGCATGTCTCAGAATCTCATCTACTTTTTTACTCTTCCAATCCACTGTGTGTTCACGAATTCTCTCACCAATTTCAGGTTTTAGGCCATATACAAATCTGTATACAAAGTGACTCAAATCTTTGTCACACAGGTGTTCATCTCCACTGAATTGTTTAAAAGCCAGTATCAGCCTCTCGTAAAAAGCATGAACTGATTCTTTTGCTTCCTGTTGTGTTCGATCTATCTTAACCCAGTCTGTCTCTTTTGGAGGAACTTTACTCTTCAGGTATACCATCACCTGATCATATTTCCTCATCACTTCTGGATCTGGTGCCCCTGTTCTTGGATCTCTTGGATATTCCTCAGTAGGCCAACTCACAACTATTTTACACTCAGTCCACAAGTCTGCTGGAACAATTATATCAAACAGACTATTCAGGTCAACCCACAGCACTTTTGACAATTTCACAAACCTATCTACCTGCCTATACCACTCGACGGGCTTTTCTCTCAATCGAGGGAAATCATTCGTAAATGATAAAATATCCTGTCTGGTCCATGGAACATGTACATATCCTCCTCCAGGTATTTCTCTCATAGGATAATTATCCACTGATTTCTCTTTTTCTCTCACTGGAAATGCTGAATAAGTTGTTCTATCTACAGATTCCTCTCTTTTCTTATACCACCTATCCTTCCACTTTTCAACATCACCCCATCTTCGCAATAATGCCACCATTTCTTTAATCTGTCCTGTTCTACCAGAAGCATTCAAATTTTCAATGTCCTTCTCTGTAAAATGCATCCTGTAAGTTCTCTGTAAAGCTTTCACTTTATCAATGTCAACTCCTTGCTCATTTGCTATTGCTCTTAGCCTGTCATATGTATTCCTTGCTCTCCAGGTAACACTTTTACACATAAACAATAGCTCACCATCATGATGACTCTTCAGGATTTCTGTTGGAACTGTTCCTGTCACAAGCTCTTCTAATTCTATACGTAACCTAGCCACATCAATAACTTGTGAATCCTTATCCTTTTTCTGAAGAACCTTCATCCAATCATTCAAATCATCAACTGTTATTTCAGCAGTTTTTCTCACTGGAACCACTTTTTTCTGCGGTTCTAAAATTGGCATCCCTGAACAACCAGGTTCACTAGTATCCAATAGTTCACTACATGTGTCATGTCTTGTTTGTCTCAGGTCACTTCTTTCTGCTCTTTTATCTGAATCTCCTGATGGACCAACTGAATTTGTCAGATTATTCCCAACATATGGAATCACTAGTCCATTCTCACCTGCTCTCTGTTTGTCAAACACAGGCATAACTGGACCTATTGTTACAGGCACCGTAACAGCTTCCAGATTTTTCGTCAACTCCCTAATTTTCTCAGTCAGTTCTGTTGTCGTTTTTGCTAATTTTCTGGCATTTTCCTCACTACTTCGATTTTCTCTCTCCCTGAAAGAAATATTACTTCTTGATTCAGGTGTCATTTTTTCTTTTTCAATAATACAGACTGTATCTCTTATCGGAGAAACAACTGGTGTACTCTCATCTGGTTCTGGTCTATATGGAGGTGGTCTCTTGTAAATCATGTCATTTAAGACCTCCTCATCATACTCATTAACTCCAACTGCTCCCTCTTCAATTGTTCTCATAGGATATAATCCCTCTGACATATTAACATCTCGCCATCTTTTCATCCGATCATGATGTGTTTCACGATCATGTCTCCTCCCAAACATATTCCTGTAATACCCTCCAGATCTTTGCTTTTCTCGCTCATGAACTTCCTCTTCCCATTCCACTAAAGCCTCGAACTGCGTAGGTCTCGGCTTCGGGTCCAGACGTACCATCTTTTCCCGTAAATTTCTCAACACGGCCAAATTAAATGAACCATGTTCTGGAAATGCTAGAACACCATCTTCTTTAGTATACCTAACCCAATTCTGCAACCATATGCAAGTATGTAATCCATATTTCGCAACCATGAAGGATGCAGGTGTTTTCGCTGGAGGTAGCAACTCACCCTCTCTTGTTTTAACCTCTTTATCCTTAGTAAACCACTTTTTAACTTTCCCAAAGAATGTTTTTTTCTTTTTCTCCTCTTGATAATACATTTTAGCGCTTACCAAACTCTCTACTCTCTCCGTATTATAAATATACAATACGAGCTTTTCAACCAACAGCAGCGCGACTCACACTAACGCACCAATCCTGGAGCGTCTACGTCACTAAACAGCTCTTCCAATCCCTGCGCGACTCACACTAACACACCAATCCTAGCGCGAACCCTATTCTGATCCACTATCCAATCAGAGCGCGGACTTTCTGACGTCAACAGTCGCTGCAGTTTGTCTCTGTCTTCTGTCTCTCGTCTACCCCTCCTTTACAAAATTTCTCAGTAGACTTCGTGTCAAGATTTCTACAAAATCTATTAGTTACAACATAAAAACATCTCCATTGTCTGCTTCGCTAACCACAGAATAGTAAAAGAGAGTCTATTTTTCAAGAGTCAACCTTTCATTGACACAGTAGCACTTCTTCTACTCTGCCCTACTAACATACATTCATTAACTGTTTCCTCTAGGACTTGTCCAAAGAGTCTTACAATCAACTAAATGTATATACATTCACGCACATTCATGCAAGAAAAATATAGTACATGCACACAGAATCCTGTTCTCGGGAAACAGCGCACAATCTGTCCCACTACAGAATTATAACATACATTAACTAAGCAACCTCGCCCAGTTCCTCAAACAAGCTCAGAGAATACCTATTACTCCTCCCGCGATAAGCTTTAACGGAAATCCTTACGGATCCCTGGGACTTAAGACCAGAGTTTCAAAGATAACCTTCACTACGATACACACTCCTTACATACCAGAAATATATCTAATAGTAACATACGACGATGTCACTGATTCCGAACCCAGACAATGTGAACGCGCAACTTCAATTGTCACACGTTATTCCTTACAATCCCGTCTTTCCCGAGAGCAGCATATACTTCCCTCTGCCCTACTACGGAACTGCTACAACAGCTTCCAAGTTCCAGAAGCACTACATATAACTCAACATGACGACTTCAACATATAATATTAGTACATATACCAATATTGACAAAATAAAATCAATAATCAATAAGCCAATGTACAAGCAATCTTATCAGATCAAGACAACCATCTAAAACCATCCTCTGCTACCAGGAAATTGATAGAGATCAGGGTATCTAAAATATGCCCACTACCACGGATAGAGTAATCACACAGTTACACGCACATACATTCATCATACGCTAGGGCCCATTTCACTAACATACGCTTAAATACTCTACCAGCAATAAACCTGTGGAAAGAAAACACCTAAACACCCTGCATCAATATCAGGTCGATCAGATCTGGTTTAGTGACTGTCCTAATCAATAACATAATCTACACAACATATACAATAATGATCAAAAATATAAACCCAATAATTGACAAGAAAGAAAATTCAACACCATGTTTAAAATTATATTGCTTTATCTAAAATTAGTCAAAGTAAAATCAATCAGAATAAATCATTTCTCATAGTTACCTATTCTAACTAAGTGTCAGAACGGGTCAGGACAAGTCTCTCGGTAAAGTCTCTCAAGACGAAGTCCTCAGCATCAATCCTCAGCAACGCAGCTTCACGCAGCAAAGGTAAAATGGCAAATGGCAAAAGTGTGGCAAGATCCCTCCCTAAGCTAAGAGTTTTTATAGTGAAAATTACAATGGAAACTCACATTAAGTTTGCAGAATACACTGAATCACTGAGCAGAGCGAAAAGGAAAGGATGCAACATTGCAACATTTATGAACCTCCGCTCAGGAAAAATACACATAGCGAAGACTACGGAACAGGAACCAAGAAAATAAAACATGTATCACATTTAATCCGGCTTCTCCTCGGCCATCGAGCCACAGTTCAGAGTTTCCCTCTAAGGCTCCTTTGTCTTTCGAGATTGCCAAGGACACTTTCACTTTTCTTGGAGAACTCCCAAAAATTGCTGCTGTCCTCATGGAAAGTTTTATAGAAGGACCATGGTCAGTCAACTTCAAGACCATTTCCAGCAGGGGTCTCCCTCGTCACGTCTTTCACATATTCACTCGAGGCCAGGCTTCAAAATTAGCCATCATGGATTAGGCCTCCATAGGCCGCAATAGACCATCTCAATTAAAAGAAATAAAACAACGTTACTACAGCATAATGATTAAACAGTGTTAACCCCACTAATACCCTTATGTGTATGCATTTATCTAGCTTTTGCGACATAAAAAGCATTAATTCAGACAGCGTTTTGTGCTTAAAATAAACAGCACACAGCAACGTTTAAACATGAAAACTTGCATGTTATTTTTTAGAAAACAAAAACAGCACACACATGCTAACCCTTGTGTAACTTTCTCTTATGTTAAGACAAACGAATTGATTAATAAATACACACTTGCACAAGACAAATAATTAATTGTTATTCATTAATATTTAATAAAACGCATAGACATACTAGAGCTTCAAAAGCCCCTGAATTTTCTAAATGAAAACTCTGCTCCAGCACACCGCACCAGTCATACTCTCCTGAGGCATCTGCATTCTTGGGAAATACTTTGGTAAGCCATAAGTCACTTATTTATGTGTGGGAAATTTTGGTTACCCTTGTGGTACCTGCCACCTTTCTCAATGTGATCACTCTGTTCTGTTGCAGCACTGGCGTCCACTGCTTAACTGTGCACTTGTTAATGCCCACACTTTACTTAAGCCTTCGCTCCAGGTCCATGAGCTACTTATTAGCTCAGGCCTTGAGCTGTTGTTTGTTACTCAATCCTGGACTACTGACTCATCTGTACTTGATCTTGCACTTGCATCTCCTGCTTGTTTTCAAATACTCCTCATGTCACAGCTCAATAACATGGTGCCGTTCTTGGCATTATATTTAAAGACAGCATTAGGCTAACGTTAATTGATATTAGCCAGTTTTTAGCAGCTGAGCTGATGGGCTTTTCTATTACTTGGATGACAACTTTCATGCTTTCTGAGGTGCTGTGTCATCAACCTCCATTTTCCTACTCCAATTTCGGCAGCATGCTAGCTGATTCCTAGTGTCTATGGTACCTAGCCATCGTGCCTGTCTGCTTTTGGGAGATTTCAGTGTTTGAGCATCTTCATTAATGTAATACTTGTCTGGGCATCATTTATTTCAAGGGGTGCTTGGACCTAGTGATGTTGCACGACATTGTTTGGATTTAATTTTCTCCTCTCTGGGCTTTTTTAACCTGTGATTGGCCTATTCCTCAAGCCTGGGCCGATTATTTTTATGTCTTTCTCAGTTACGCTTACTGCGAGGAATTTTAACACTTGCAGTTCTACAGTAGCTGGATCCCCAACTGCACTGGTCTAGATTATTTCAATGGCAGAGCTGGTAAATGAATTATCGGGAGGTGAAACTTCTATTTTGTGCTCCACAGCAGACACTAATTTGGCTGAATTTAATAATTCAATATTTTCGGCTTTGGACTTGGTACTGCCCACCTAGTCCAGGGGACCTCTGAGTTTTTGTCCCACACACCCCTAGTTCAACTCAGACTTGAAACTAGCAAAGCAGGAGTGCAAAAGGCTCACGCAACATTAGCTTTGGGGCTATAATCCTATAAAGCTAAATTAAGGTCCACCTCAGAGAATATACAAATTGTTTTTGGTGACTAATTCCACTTTTATCACACCAAAATTCTCAATACACGCAATGCCATGAGAGAGGTCGTCAAGGTTGTCAGTGAGCTGCTGCATCCTAAGTGCATGGATGCATCTCTGGATCTCTCTCAGGCACTATATGACAGTCTATCTGACTATTTTGATGTGAAAATCAAGATTACATGTGACCACGGTTTCATCAGCTATCTCCTCATCAACAGCTTCATTGGAGTTTCAGACCCTCCTTAATTTCAACTTGCTCTCGATACAGGACCTTCTCGATTTAATGACAGGTGTATGATCAGGCTCTCCTCTTATCTTTGCCCCCCCATGAGGTATTTTGCAGTGAATCTCTACTGCTGCTCCAGGCCTTGCTATCAATATGCAAAAAATCAATCACATCGGAGATGTTCCGAAAGCCTGCATCAGGCACTTGTTTTACCCCTGCTATAAGAATTTAAAGCAAACTTCTTAGTACCTATCAGCCAATTTCATTGCTTCCTCACCCAAAACAATTTTTTTATAAAACACAACAAGATCTTTGATAAGGTCCAGTCAGGATTTTTTCCAGTTAAGGATTCCCCCATCCCGTAGCACTGACACCACCTTGGTTTCTGTACTTGATGATCTACAACGTTTGACAGACGAGGACAGTTCCTCTGCCCTTGTTCTGCTAGATTTGCCTGAGGTCCTCGATACGGTCTCAATGACTGTCTACTGTAACATCTACAGGAGGTTGGAATAGGAGGCTCTGCCCTGTCTTAGATGAAGTCTTATTTGTTAGACAAGGCTCAAGCTGTGCAGCTTCGTCCTTTTCAATCTGAGGTGAAACCATGTCTCAAGACGTTTCTCAGGGCTCATGACTAAGTTCCACTCTCTTTAACCTTTAGGATTAGCCGTCTTTTTATGCTATTTTCGGCTTTAGCAGCTTAATTTGACCCGGTGTCTTCTGCACTCTTTTCTCTGGACTGAGACTGGTTTGTAAACATCAGACTTTGACCAAGAACAAGAGAGAAAGGCAGTAAAATAAGGACGGCAGGAGGGAGAGAAAGCTGGAAAGGGAGAAAGCTGGTATGAAAAGATACCTACAAGAGGGGTAGATCGAGTATATTGGTGGGTTAAAGAGGCATGAGGTCAAATTAAGACTAGACAGCCTTGGTATTTGACCACCCGGACATTAAGAATCGGTGCTGGCGGGCTTCTGAGAAAAATCTGGGAGCCAGCACTTATTCTTTTGCAAATCAGGCACTGGCTGCGTGATAGTAGTTAGAGAGTGGATGAACTTCAACTCTCTTAAATGAAACACTGACTATACTGAAGTTCTTGTCATCTCTGGGTGTAATTCTCCTACAGCTTTTCCCACAGGCATTAGCGATAGCTCCAACTCCTGTTTCTTCTGTCTGCATTCTGGGCTTTCAGTTTGACAAAGATCTGTCCTCGGCTGATCAGGGAAACAAACTTTCTTCCATGTGTCTTTTTTCTTGTTGAAGTTTCTCCGAAAATCTTTATTATATCCTCCGGTCCATCCTAGACCATTAGTGGTTTAAGCCACGATTCTCAGCCATTTGGACCTCTGAAAATCTCTATGTTTGGCTTTGTCTGCATCCATTCTGCATCAACAACAGCGAATTTAAAATGATGCTGCTTGCCTAGCTTTAAATCGCCCCAGCAGCTCTTACGCATCTTCAGCTCTGAGGGCACTCTGTTGGCTTCCAGTCCCTAAGAGAACTATCTTCAAGGCAATGTGCATTATTAGGGCCTAGCATCGCTTTGGCCCCTCAAACTATTCCGCCGGAGCATCAATCATTTGATGCCCTTCTGTAAGGCTCTGAAAACGTGGTTGCTTTCTAATTAGGTATTCAGTCTTATCTCTGCAGCCCATAGTTCTCAGTTCTAGGACACTGCTTTTTGGTAACACAGCACTTTAAAAATAATTTTTATATCACATAGAAGCCTTTGCAAAAAAGTTTAAAAAGTGCACAAAACTTCGGAGCAAATATGCACAGTGGAAATAACCACTCCACAACTGCACAATTCCCACAAAAACACAACTTTGCAATTAATAAAGAGGGCCTGCACACTCAAGGGGGTCAGCTGTGGTGATTAGTGATGTGCCACTCGAGCTGTACCATATAGGTATGAGCCGCATGTGCTCTGCCTCATGTATGTTCATTGACATGCCCCAGTACATGTGTTGAAAGGGCAGAGGAAGGATGGAGACAACAGGACGCCATTCCAGAGAGGCGAGTGTGTATTTGTGAGTCCGGGATGCACTGCCATAGAATACCACTAAGAGAAACATCTTTCTATAAAACTGACACAATTGTAAGGTGCATTTGTAGACCCCCTTGCACAAATCTGATTTCTAAATGAGTTTGAAGCACCCCTTTCCACAAATCTTACTTGCCCAATGTTTGCAGTTTGTTCAAAAGTTTTTATGAATGCTTGCTGAAAGAGATATAGGCGACGAGGCCACCTAAGTGGCATATAGAACACAAGGCACAATATTGAATTTATATGCATTGTAGCATGCCATATCGCCTCACAACCCTGACAAGACCTCACAGCATTTTTGGGAGAACCAGTAAGTGTCTACTCCATTGGTTGCGTTTGATTCATAGAGTATGGATTTACGGAGTGGCCTATGTCAGAAGGGTTTTGACATCATGCATGTGGTTTGGAGGGTGCTCCAAAAGGGTTGCAGCAGATTTGTAGCCACACTTATGCATCAGCAACAAGATGTAAGAGAGATACAGTGGGATTTCGCTTGTACAGCTTGAACATTTAGGTATGAGCCGGTATCCTGGTATACTTACCATTTTAGGTCAGACTTGGTAGCACAGGTGCCTGCCAGACCTAATAGTTCTTTAAAATATCCATAGAATGGGCTTAGGCCCCACCCAGAGAACTACTGCTATGTCACCTCATGGGATTGGCTGTTTAGTGTATCATTCCTCCTTCTATGCAGTGCTTAAATTGCCATGCCTGCGAGACTATTCCACATCCAGAAATGAACAGTGAATTATTACACATTAAATGCGAGTATGATTTTATACAGAAAGCACATGTTTTGTTTTGTGTCTACGCTGCAGCAGAGTTTTTATTTTTAAAAATGCCAGCCATGCCTATTGCCCTTAGCAATGCATGAGGCCTATGATTTTAAAGCGTACATTACAGTAAGTTGGATGGACAGGTGGGTGTTTGTGATGGGTAGATAGTGGCCTGTAAGGGGAGCGGTTCCGGGTTGTGCGTGGGGTCACACGTGACAATCGCAGTCATATCACTGAGCACCGGCACCATGAGAAATGTGTGCGCGAGCATGTCTGGGTGGTGTGACCTCTGAGCTCAGAGAAGACCATCTCCCGCATACCTGGCTAATTCCCCTTATCCTCAAAAGCTCTGCTCTGAGTAAGGACAAAAAGGCCCCCCTGCTGGAGGAAGGACAACAATAGAGAGCTTGTCCCATTCCACAAAGAGTACAGGTCAGGCAACAGATACACATCTCCGTCCTTAATTACAGGCTGTCGAGGAAAAGTGCTAATTATTAAGTAACATTCACCTTATTTAAGGGCCTATTACAGACTTCAAAGCTCGCCGTTCTCGGGTTCTGTCAGGGGTAAACAGGCCATTTTCAGGACAATAAAGGGATTTTCACACCTGGTAAAGGGGCAGTAAAGCAGATTCTCATCTTGCAGATTTTTATTGCTGGCAGGGGGCGGCCGGGGACAGACTGCTGGTCTGTGTGAATTGGAGAGCGGGTGGGACCATTGTCTACAAAGCGGGGGAGCAGGTGGGTGCCTGACAAGCCCGGGCTTGCGGGGGCAGAGGGTCCCGTGAACGCGTGCCTCTGGCAGACCGCTCCAGGTGGAGACCCGAGGAGAAGGCCACGGGCCCCGTGTGTGTTTGCAGAGGGCTTTCAGAGATGTCTCAAAGAAAGGCGCCATTTCGCAGAGTATTCTGACGTACACTTTGCCTGAAAGATCCTTTGTCTGACCTGTGTATGAAAGGCGCGCTGTCTGTGTTTGCACTTTCTTTGAGTTTTCGTTGTCCACGACAGGCAATGTCTGGCTTTCGGGCTTTACGGGTCTGTGCGTGTCCTTTTAAGAAAAAAAACATTCTTTCGTTTCTATATGTATTTATATATTGAAGAGCTTTGCAAATAACTATGCCTGTCTTGCAAACGTGCTCTGCCGTTTTAGGCGACGACTATTAGAAAGCCACAGTGTCTCTCTGTAAAGTGCTGAGCATTAACTGATATCGCCACGAAGAAATTGACTCGATTTTTGTGCGTCTGGACCGCAGGGTGACAGAAACAATGATAATCCGAGGGGCGAGACTCAATTAGAGTGACTGTGCTGCAAGGGTGTTAAGCCAACACCGAATGAGAGGCTCGCTGTCTGTCTACACCCGCGTTGTTAAAGTACTTTTGGGGGACGATTTGTATACATCTGTGAGGTTTCCTACTTTTCTTGAGAAATGCATGCTTGAAATTACAGTAACGTGGCATAACTTGATGGAAGCGAACACCTTAGCCTCTTACACAGTTTGTTGAGCAGTGATAAGTGGAAGTGATTTTTGGGGTAACTCACTCCTGGTCAGTGGCGGCTGGTGACATTTGGAAGTGGTAAGGCATAAAAGTTCTTGATGAGTGACCTTAGGCGAGCAAGCAAGCAAGCTCGACCATCTCCCCCAAGAACATTTTCAGAAAAGAGGGGGTAAATGGTGCATTTTCAAGCAAATTTAAGAAAGCAAGATGGTTATTAAGGCAATTGTGAAAGTGTAGTTATGACATCAATAATGAGATTTCATATGATAATGATGTAGGTAGCTGCTGATTAGTATAACCACAGAACTAGATCGCTAAATGAATATACCTCCCTTGAGAGGACCATACTTCCTCTGAGTCAGATCTGGGATTTCAGCGTTAACAAAGTGCATGCCACATGCCCTGTTAGACTCCCTTGACCAATGCCAAAATGGCAAAGCAACAGGACAGTGTAGCCAGGTTCATCTCCTCCCTCCACACCACCACTGCTCTGGTGTCACCTTGTGAATGAATGTGAAGCCTTCTATTCTAGTGCAAGAAGCAGGTCGTTCCTGCACAGTTCTTTAGCCCAGACAAGGGCCTGCAGGGATTGTTCAAACAGATTGTGAGTTTTAGAGCTTGCTCAAAGTCCCCCAGACGACAGTCCCGTGCCTCAGAGAAGGATGTAGTCAGACCACAGAATGGCAGATACTCAGTTGTCTGCCACCTGCTCTTTCACTCACACAGCGTTCTCTTTTACCCTCCAAATAAATACAGAAGCTGCAAGAGAACGTCCCCCAGGATATATACAGATCAATAGTCAGGACTTGCGGTAACTGCCCCTGTTCCTCTGGCCTGCGTGAGGCAGCGCTGCCTGCTGGTTACTGCATTTAGTTTTTGGTGCAAGAGCAGTCTCTGGGGGCTGCCTTTTCTGTTTAATTGTTAATATTTTTCTACAAAAATGATTGCCTTAACCAATTTTGCCATTTTTAGGTCGAGCCTAGAACAGCTGTTGCTCGACTTTTAGTAAAGGGGATCGCAAAAGTGCTACCCAGGCATTTGCTGGCTGGCTACAAGCTTGAGTGCACGTGCGCGTGCACGTGCGGCCATCTGCCTTTCCTGTGCACCATCTGTCTTTGCTCTCCCTTGCTCCCTGCCTCCACCCCTCCCCCCGCTGCTGCACGCGCATCCCTAGCGTCATCGCGATCACTTTCGCTTTCAGAGTGATCGCGATGACTTTCACTTTTACGGCCGCGCGGCGTTACTTTTACTGCCGCGCGGCCAATGCTTGTTCATTGAGTTCTCTTCTCGTTGCTCACTCTCATGACCCCTCTTCATATCTTTCTTTCTCCCTTTATCTCATTCGTCATCTCGCCTCCTTCTTCTCCTACATAAGAGTGAAATCTTTGTACCGCTGCTCTCTCTTCAACCATCTCTTACTTACTATCCCATATTTTCTCTTTATTTCTATTTTCTTTACCTACCCACAACTCTCTCACGTGGGTCTCTCTTTCTCTACTTCTTTGCTTCTCTCTTCCTTTCCTTTGCTTTTTCGACCTCTCTGTAGCCATCACCGACTAACATATGGAGGGTTTTGGAGGATTGACCCCCAAGGATTCTTTTTTTTAAACAGTGGAGAATGGACAAATGCTGCATTATAAGCACATTTGAGAAAACATGATAGTAATAGCATGTCTGTCTTTAAATGGAATCCCGGATTTGTCATTATGGCACATTGTATGATCTAGTATCTCAGTTCCCTTATCTGCACATATTGGAAGCGCCCAGAAAACTGAATACCCACATTTGCTCACATTTCCATACACAACTCCAAGGTCGCTTATCAAACATGGTTATTTTTTAGAACAGAGCCAATAACACTAGGAGAGGGATACATTTTCGAGCGGAGCCAAACCCCACTATACCTATATTTTAAAGAATTTGTAACAATAGGTGCTTTTCCAGACAGATCTAAAAATATCAAATCAGCCTAAAGCCGTGGCTGCACAGCAGGAACCCTAAATGTCGTCCATATACCCCAAAAAATCCTTAAAACGTACATACCACTCCTGCCTAGCAGGCCACCTACTATTTGCAGCCATTTTAGATTTCCTCAAAGCATTCCTCTCTATGTACATATGAACATGAGTCTCTGAAGTCAGTAATGCCACCTGCGCCTCTGCTAGGCCAGGGGGCACCAGGGCTGTACACAAGGCGCACGTAGAAGACTGGGTATGCAGACTTCCACTAGAAGGTGTGTGTTGTATCAAGGGCTGCTTTTAGGCTCTGCCCGTGGGTTTACTGCCCTTCCACTATGTGTCTTGTCAGCTGTAGAAATGACAATTAAATACATGTTTGATTTTTGTATGTGTATGTAAGGTTGTAGCTGCAGTTATTATCAGCCTACGGACTTGCAGCTCCAGTGGAACAGAATGGGGCCATCAGTAAAAAAATAGATTTTATATAAATATTTCCTAGAGTCATTCTTTTATAGATGTCAACTGTGTTCAGTTTTGTGTCCATGTATTAGTACACGCGCTGCCCTTTGCTCTTTCATCCTCTTCTGCAGAAGCTGTGGGTGATCACGCACCAGTTTGTAAAGCATGCAGTAAAACGTCTTTAGTTTTTTTTTTCATTTTCATTTGGTGTGAACTCGGCCCAAGGGTATTAAAGCGCTTTACAAGAACGGCCAGTTACAGTAGCTAACCTGATCTCCACGTACATGGATTCCATCAACATTAACTTTCCAAGTATGGGAGAACGTATCGCAGTTCCTATGGTATTCCATTAATGGCGTGACTATTTGGATTCAGTGGTGTAGAATTGATAACACGGGCCCTATTCAAACAAGCATTGGCATAGCCAATAGGTCTCGTCTTTGGGGCCTTATAAGTGTTTAACCATGCAACAGTTAATGCACCAAGGATATTGTGCTGCATAACTAAATACTTATAAGGTCCCAAAAGCGAGACCTATTGGCTATGCCAATGCTCGTTTATGTTTTATTTTGTTGATGCTAAAATAGTTATGTGGCATTACTCTGCCTCCTTGTCTGTGCCACTCCAACCAGGGGAAAGACCGGGTTTTGTTCTCATTCAAACTGTATTTTACGTAAGCAGGCACTAGATTTCTCCTGGAGGGAGACTCTCCCTGTCTCCTTACAAGCACCATCCGACAGCGTGTCCACTCTTGACATTTTCCCAGGGGTCGCTTGGAAGATAAAACAACTAGCTAATTTAATTAAATCTATATACAGAAAATTCTAGTGATTTATCCTAGTTGAATGTCTAGGTAGAGAAGCTCCCGGAGGACGTGATGTTCGCTCCCTCGGTTTGGTATGATTTGAATATGTGTTCTCCGAACACATGGCATGTGGGCCTGCGAGAATATGATGGATGGCTCCCTGTGTAGTCTCCAGTTATTTATACATACCACCAGCCCTGGAGAACTATTAACGGCCTAATTTCATCTCAGCACCAAAGTTTTGTCAGGCGAAAATGCGGAATATATAATACACTGAAGGTAATCAGTTCCTCTGTTGTGGCAAGCATGTGAAAGATGTCACTGTATGCCTGAAAGGTTTGTTGCTGGGAGATCTGAATTTCAGATCATAATGCCCTCACACACCTGTTAGGGTGTCATGCTTCATCATAGGGCGCTCCTCGTCAGACCGGCGCTGCAATGTCCAACGGGCCTGGTGGATTCTTTAGCGAAGTTCTTTTGATCTGAGGTTGCCGTAAATGAAGGGTGTATGTGGGCAGCAGGTGCTGGGTGTATGCTAAAGTGAATAGGTGATTTTAAAATAGGCTCCAAACCTATGAATATTTTAATTCGAAACAGGGCTGGGACTAAGTAAAAACAGTGGTGCCACCAGCAGGTCGTAAGGTACCTAGGTAGCTAGTGAATATGTGTGGTCGACATGTTCCGTGTCATCTGAGCTCCAAAATCGAGCGACACTTCTTCAGGACCAAAGGTAGATAATAGTGAGCCCCAATGGAGAACACCAAAAAAGACACACCCAAATTATGGGGATGTGATTAGAACAAATGTAGGTCCCAAGTAGGGAACCTACCATGCCTCTCCACCTAAATAGAGGGAGACAAAAGGGAAAAGAAAAGCAAGGAGGACAAAAGAAGCGACGAGTGGATCCTGTCCAATCAAATATACACACAGATTGAGTAAATTCTATAGGCTAAAGTGGCCACATAAGTGATGGGGTATGTCTAGATAGTGTCGAGTGACCTCATCCCCATCACACACACAAACTAACCAGAGAGTAGTATAGTGATAAAGTTAAAAATTCTTAAGGAAGTAATTGCTTGCATTGTCTAGAAGTTGAGCTAACCAAACCACAACTGATACCCCTAAAACGTGTAGAACAGAAATAAAAATAGATATAAAATCATGGCAATGTTAGGTCTTACCTTACTGGGTGGAAAGCTCCACTTCATGGAAGGGGAGGGGGAGTTGGCCCAAGTACCAAAACAAAAAGCAAAAACAGCAAAATGAGCTTAAGCAGCAAAACACGGAAAAGCCATGGTTTGGCTAAGAGGGTCTATCTCTAAAGGAGGTGTGCGTAGACATAAAATATTGTACTTGATGTCACACTAGTATCCCTGTACGTGAGGAATGATGTGGGTCTCAAAGTATGGTGACATACCGCCCGAGAATGTCGGAAGGGGATATCATGAAAACAGCACGTGCTCGTGCTGTGGAAAAGGAACGCGAGTGAGGGGGAACCTAGTCTTAAAGATACTAATACTGAGAGTGAGAGCTTAAAAATTAACCAGGTGTGCAGCCGACAATGTCGGAAAGGTGAAGACAATACACATTAACGGACGTACATGAACATCACGTTCACATGCTTGTAAGTGCCAAAGGGGTCGAGCCGGAAAGTAACAGAAGTTGAGTTGTACACTTACCGAATAGAAGGTGGGCAATGCCTGCTCATCTAAGATCTCCCCCGCTTCCAAATCTTACCGTGGATGTGGAAGCTTTGGTAATATAAAGGAATAGGGCTTCCGGGATGCTGATCGCGTTGGCTGTGGCGTCGTCGTAACATCAGGCGTCAAGGGTCGCCATCTTGTCCCCAGGATGTATGCCTGACTAAGTGTAGAAAGACTACCTCCCGAGAGGCTGCCGAGTCTTCATAACAATGAAGATGTAAAAGTGAATATGAAAAATTGATAATAATAAAAAGTAAAGGGATTAATGGGGTCAATAACCTCACAGTCATTTGAGTGTAAGAAGACTCACATGATAGTCAGAATAAGGACTCTATGTGATATAATCAGAGGTGCCCGACATTGGTCAGATGGGTTATCGAGTTCTACTGTGAAGATGTTTGATATGGGTGGAAATATAGCAAGGGGTACTACTTCAGAGACTTCCAAGTGACACTAGACAGTTAGAGTATATATGTGAGGAGAAATGGGCCATGTGGAGATATCGGAATGGCCCCTGATGTGTTATTATTATATCAGTAAGGTCTCTACAGACATGGTCAATTATAGAGTCCTATGTTAAAGGTGGAAGTGACAGTTTTTTCTTTCAAGGGTGGTCAGTATCCAGGTCAGAGTTCGGACCAAGGAATGGCATCATTCAGGCCCTTCTTCTGTGTTGACAAGCAGAAAATCCATCTTTGCTCAGTTTCAAAAAGTTTTAGCGTCGTCCAGTTAACGTTGCTTTCAATCACTGTCCAGGACATTTTGTCAGCCCCATGTGGGTGGGAAAGGAAGTGAGTGCTCATTTTGGTTGAAGATCTACCACATCGTATATTGCTGCGATGCTCCATAATCCTTGTCTTTACTGGGCGTGTGGTCATCCCCACTTATTGTAGGTTGCAAGGACATTCAATGAGGTATACACAGTTCTTTGAATTACAATTTGTATGTGTTCTTTGGGTCCAGGTTTTACCTTCTTCCAGAATGAGTTCCTTTGTCATCCTTGTTAGTGCGCATACTCCACAGTGTCCGCACGGATAGTGTCCGCGTACTGGTGTTGTGTTCCATAGTGTACCTTGTGCATTCTTCTGAGTATGTTTTGGTTGAGTATGGACTAGTATGTCACGCAGGTTGCTTGTCCGTTTATTGGCAAACCTTGGTAGTGGCAATGAGAGTTTGCCTGTGGAGAGGATTTTCCAATGTTTTCGAATGATTCTTTGGATGGTGTTTGATTCTGGTGTGAATGTAGTGACACAAGTCATCAAGTCTTCAGTTCTCCTTTGCTTAGGTTCCAAAAGCGCCTCTCTGTAGTTGTTGAGTGCTCTTTTTTATGATTGTGTGATTATGTTTTGAGGGCTGCTAAGTTTGTGCTCAATGTGGCTGCCTCCTTTCTGTAGTCGATGGTAGATTCACAGTTTCTACGGAGGCGCAGAAATTGGCCGAAAGGTAGATTATTCCTCAATGTTTTCGGATGATGGCTCCCATATAGTAGGAGATTGTTACGATCCGAGGTTTTTTTTGTAGGTATGTGTAGGCAATTGTCCATTCCTGAGGTTGATGGTAAGGTCAAGGAAGTGTATCTTATTGGAAGATACAGACCTGGTAAACCGTAGAAAGGGGTCCAAGGAGTTGACCCATGTGAAAAGTTGTCACATGCTTGCATGTCTCCCTTCCAAAAGATAAGGATGTCATCTATGTAGCGCCTCCACAAGATTATGTTTTTCATATATATGTTGTTATCTGTAAGGTGGAGGCGTTCAAATTCAGCTACAAAGAGACAGGCCAGGCTCGGCGCGAATGTGCTGCCCATGGATGTGCACTGGGTCTGATGGTATAACTGGTCGTGGAATTGAAAGAAGTTCTCGCACATTGCTAATGTGGCACATTCCATTATGAATGCTACAGACGTCTTAGACGTCCAATTTTCTGCAAGGAGGCGTTCTTCTACCACTCTAAGGGCCATATGTAGGTGGCCTAACATTTACCACTTCATAAATACCGATTTTTACCGATTCGGTATTTATGAAGTGGTAAATGCTATGTAGGTAATCCATCGGTATAATTTACCGATTCGGAATGGGTCGGTATTTTAGAATCGGTATTTACCGATTCGGTAATGGTAACTGGCTTCCCATTGATTCCTATGGGCCAGGAGGCCCATAGGAATCAATGGGAAGCCAGTTACCATTACCGAATCGGTAAATACCGATTCGGTAATGGGGGGAGCACAATCAAGGGTGGCAGGGTGTCACAGTGACACCCTGTTGCACCCCTGATTCCTGCATGTGTGCACATGTGGCACACATACATGCCCTAAGGGCATGTATGTCTGCCACATTGCACACTTCTAAGTGCAAAAAAATGCTTTTTCAAAGCCATTCGTCATTTACCGCCAACTTTTAATTGGTGGTAAATAACGAATCCACACAACACCCACACACTCCCCCTACATCTCATTTCAGGATTCGGTATTTACCGAATCGGTAAAATTACCGATTCGGTAATTTTACCGATTCGGTAAATTACCGAATCCTGAAATGTGCCCCCTACATACCAAAAGCCTGAATACCGGTCGGTAACGGGATTTTTACTGAAAATCGGCCGTTACCGACCGGTATTGGGCTTCCTACATATGGCCCTTAGGGCCATATGTAGGTGGCCTAACATTTACCACTTCATAAATACCGAATTTTACCGATTCGGTATTTATGAAGTGGTAAATGCTATGTAGGTAATCCATCGGTATAATTTACCGATTCGGAATGGGTCGGTATTTTAGAATCGATATTTACCGATTCGGTAATGGTAACTGGCTTCCCATTGATTCCTATGGGCCAGGAGGCCCATAGGAATCAATGGGAAGCCAGTTACCATTACCGAATCGGTAAATACCGATTCGGTAATGGGGGGAGCACAATCAAGGGTGGCAGGGTGTCACAGTGACACCCTGTTGCACCCCTGATTCCTGCATGTGTGCACATGTGGCACACATACATGCCCTAAGGGCATGTATGTCTGCCACATTGCACACTTCTAAGTGCAAAAAAATGCTTTTTCAAAGCCATTCGTCATTTACCACCAACTTTTAATTGGTGGTAAATAACGAATCCACACAACACCCACACACTCCCCCTACATCTCATTTCAGGATTCGGTATTTACCGAATCGGTAAAATTACTGATTCTGTAATTTTACCGATTCGGTAAATTACCGAATCCTGAAATGTGCCCCCTACATACCAAAAGCCTGAATACTGGTCGGTAACGGGATTTTTACCGAAAATCGGCCGTTACCGACCGGTATTGGGCTTCCTACATATGGCCCTTAGAGTCTCTGCTTGTTGAATATTAGTGTAGAGCGCCTCCACATCCAATGTCATCAAGAGGTTTATTTCTTCGCTTCTGGTGGTGTTAGAGATGAGGTTCAGGACGTCTCTTGTGTCTTGCAGGTATGAGGGAATTTTTTTCACCAAAGGTTGTAAAAAGCAGTCGCAGAACTTGCTCAGCGGTTCCAGCAGTGAGCCTATTCCGGATACTATAGGGCGTCCAGGGGGGGTGTCACCCCCTTGTGTATCTTCGGAAGAGTATAGAAGGTCAGAGTACGTGGTTCCAGGTTCACCAAGAATCCAGCTTCATTTTTCGTGATCCAGCCCTGTGCTTCTGCAGAGGTCACGATCGATTTGATTTTAGTTTGTAGTGTTCCTGTCGGATCCTTATTGATTTTCTTGTAATGTCTCTCCTGTGCCAGCTGTCGAAGGTATTCCTGATCGTAGTCATTTGTGTCCATGAGGACAATGGCGCCTCCCTTATCTGTCGGTTTGATAGTCAATGTGGTGTCCTCAGACAGACATTTGATAGCTAGTCTCTCTGCTATGGATAAATTATTGTAATGTTGCTTATTGTGAATGTTGTCTACTTCCTTGATAACTGCCTGCTCAAAGGTGAGCACCTCATGTGGGGTCATGTTGTCTTGAGGTGTAAATTTAGAGGGTGTTCGTAGACCAGTGTCTGATTTTTCTTGATAGTCTTTGTCCAGGAAGTATGCTTTAAGTCGTAGTTTGCGAAAAAAGTAATGCAGTTCCTTATGTAGTTGGAAACGATCCAAATGTATTATAGGAACAAATCCCAAACCACGGTTCAGGGCTTTGATTCCGATAGGGGTCAAGTTCCTCTTTGAAAGGTTCACCACTAGATTCTGTTGTTTTTCTTGCTCCGTAGTTCCATCCGTTCCTGTTGTTGTGGAGCTGGTTGGTCTTGCCATTGAACCTGTTTTTGTGCCCCGTTTCGTCTTCTGCCTCTTCCCCTGCCCCGGCCTCGTCCTAAAAAAGGCTGCTGATTCTGGTTGTATTGGTACATTGCTGGGGGAGCGTGGTACATAGCGTTCCAAGGTGATTGTTGGCCGAAGAAGGGAGTCAATGGGTATCCATACGGTGGTGGGGGTCCCCAGTTCTTTTTGAAACTTGAGCGGCTGTCACTGCTAGAATTGCTGCTGTTTGAATCTAGGCGTGGTTTAGTGTCTGATGAACCTCCATCCGAGGAGTCATCGCCACTTGGTATTTGGTAGTCTTCTTTGATATACGGTTACACCTTCTCTTTGTCGAATTTCTTGATGTCTTTTTGTAACTTTGAGATCTTCTGTCGCATCAGATGATTTTTGTGGTAATCCATCTCGGCATTTATTTCCGCCAGTCTACTCTTGTAGGCAGTGATGTTAACTGTTGTTTTAAGATTGTTTTCTGCAGTTGTGATCTCAATGAGTAGTTTGTCTGCAAGGCGTTTGGCAGTGTTTATGATTAGGATGAGCCAGTCCCTGCTACATTTCCACGCCACCAGGGACCATTCTCTTCTGAAGCCAATGTCTTCCAAGAATAGTCTTGGGTAATTTGTAACCAGGAGTCCATTGGGGGCTATGTTTGTCCGCAAGTATTCAGTCATCATAGCACCATTCAGTGCTATCTTAGTTTGTAGTTTCTTCTGGTTGGTTATGGAGTTCCAATCTTCAGTCGTGCTACTGGATGGATTACCTCCATCAGATTGTAATAGAGAGGGTGCACAAAGGATCTCTGACACCATGTCGTCGGTGAAGCTTAATCCCTGATTATCCATGTTTACAATGGTGTGGTAAGGATATATAGAGAGATAGGCAAAGTATGTAGAGTGGGGTTGAGTGGTTGAGGCAATGCGTTTGAGTTCTAAGAAGTATGACGGTCCATCGGCACAGATGCCGTGCATGAATGTGTAATCAATAGGGGGACAGAAGAGCTAATATTTATAGAGGTCCTGTTCCTATGTTCCTCAATGCACATATATAAGACACTAAAGGTAATCAGTTCCTCTGTTGTGGCAAGCATGTGAAAGATGTCACTGTATGCCTGAAATGTTTGTCGCTGGGAGATCTGAATTTCAGATCAAAATGCCCTCACACACCTGTTAGGGTGTCATGCTTCATCATAGGGCGCTCCTCGTCAGACCGGCGCTGCAATGTCTAACGGGCCTGGTAGCTTCTTTAGCAGAGTTCTTTTGATCTGAGGCCGCCGTATGTGAAGGGTGTATATGGCCAGCAGGTGCTGGGTGTATGTTAAAGTGAATAGGTGATTTTAAAATAGGCTCCAGACCTATGAATATTTTAATTCGAAACAGGGCTGGGACTAAGTAAAAACAGTGTTGCCAACAGCAGTTCGTAAGGTACCTAGGTAGCTAGTGAGTATGTGTGGTCGACATGTTTCGTGTCATCTGAGCTCCAAAATCGAGCGACACTTCTTCAGGACCAAAGGTAGATAATAGTGATCCCCAATGGAGAACACCAAAAAAGACACACCCAAATTATGGGAATGTGATTAGAACAAATGTAGGTCCCAAGTAGGGAACCTACCATGCCTCTCCAACTAAATAGAGGGAGACAAAAGGGAAAAGAAAAGCAAGGAGGACAAAAGAAGCGACATGAGTGGATCCTGTCCAATCAAATATACACACAGATTGAGTAAGTTCTATAGGCTAAAGTGGCCACATAAGTGATGGGGTATGTCTAAATGGTGTTGAGTGACCTAATCTCCATCACAGACACGAACTAACCAGAGAGTAGTATAGTGATAAAGTTAAAAATTCTTAAGGAAGTAATTGCTTGCATTGTCTAGAAGTTGAGCTAACCAAACCACAACTGATACCCCTAAAACGTGTAGAACAGAAATAAAAATAGATATAAAATCATGGCAATGTTAGGTCTTACCTTACTGGGTGGAAAGTTCAACTTCATGGAAGGGGGGGGAAGTTGGCCCAAGTACTGATGGGTGACCAACTGAAACGAAAATAATGCAGGAAAAACAAAAAGCAAAAACAGCTAAATGAGCTTAAGCAGCAAACATGGAAAAGCCATGGTTTGGCTAAGAGGGTCTATCTCTAAACGGAGGTACGCGTAGACATAAAATATTGTACTTGATGTCACACTAGTATCCCTGTACGTGAGGAATGATGCGGGTCTCAAAGTATGGTGACATACCGCCCGAGAATGTCGGAACGGGATATTATGAAAACAGCAAGTGCTCGTGCTGTGGAAAAGGAACGCGAGTGAGGGGGAACCTAGTCTTAAAGATACTAACACTGAGAGTGAGAGCTTAAAAATTAACCAGGTGTGCAGCCGACAACGTCGTAAAGGTGAAGACAATACACATTAACGGACGTATATGAACATCACGTTCATATGCTGTAAGTGCCAAAGGGGTCGAGCCGCAAAGTAACAGAAGTCGAGTTGTACACTTACCGAATAGAAGGTGGGCAATGCCTGCTCATCTAAGTTCTCCCCCGGTTCCCAATCTTACCGTGGATGTGGAAGCTTCGGTAATATAAAAGAATAGGGCTTCCAGGATGCTGATTGTGTTGGCTGTGGCGTCGACGTAACGTCAGGCGTCAAGGGTCGCCATCTTGTCCCCAGGATGTATGCCTGACTAAGTGTAGAAAGACTACCTCCCGAGAGGTTGCCGAGTCTTCATAACAATGAAGATGTAAAAGTGAATATGAAAAATTGATAATAATAAAAAGTAAAGGGTCCTGCTTGAGGGCAGGGGGGAGTGGTTTGCCCACTGTTGTGGGTATTGACTGTTTGGTCGGCCCCAGGGCAAGCCACTCCCCCACCTGCCCTCGAGCAGGACCGCCCACCCCCAACCAGGCACTTCTGCTTTCTCGCCGTGCGAGATGCAGAAACATAAAGTGGTAGTTATTACCATTTATGTTTCTGCCTTCTCGCACGGCGAGAAAGCAGTGGGTCGATGCCCCCTTGCCCCAATGGGGGAGCCACCACTGCTCCTGGTGCTCGCTTTTCTATTGACCAAATCCAATTTGATTTCAATTAAATGTATGACTTTGGTAGGAGTAGCCAGCTCAATTTCAGCAACTTTACGGCAATCACCATGCTCATTGAGCACACTGCGAAAGGACTTGCACTACTCATGGTGGAAATTTTGTATTCGGCATTTACCTTAAGGGGCTTTAGGTCAACTTCCTTCACCAATTTGGTTTGAGTCATTGGCAATCACATCTACAATAAAGAGAAGTATTTTAGATTCATGGGGGCATATTATCTACAAACTGCGATAAATATCGCAAAACGTGCTTAGAGCGTTTTTCAGTATCGCCCTCTATCGCTGAATTACCTCCCTGTGTTAGCGGCGTATTAGCAACGCTATGCTAACAGGCAAAGTACAATCCAGCGATAGACTGCGATAATCCTCATTAGCGTGTAAAATCCAGCAATGATTACGCAGCGCTAATGAAAAGCTTGGTAATAGGGAGTGTGTACTTAACCCTACAATCTACCTCCCATAGGCAATAATGCTAAATCAGGTTTTAATCAGGCGTTAGGATCATGCGATAATGGGGGTTAGCGCACCTTTTCTCATCGCTACGCGGGTCCGGGGCGGCGTTGATATTACAGCGAAGTTGTGTTTGCAATGTTTTTCAATGAAGTTATTGTAAGGAACGCCTACTTTGCATCTCATTAGCGATGTATATCGCTAAGATGCGTAGCGTTAGAAAATCGGCCGCTAACATGCGCTGATGCATGTTAGCGCCGCCTTATTAATAGGGATAAGAATATCAACACTTTAGCGGCAAAAAGTGCCGCTAAAGCGGCGATACTGCCCTTGATAATATGCCCCATGGTGTTTCTGTTGACTGATAAAGTGTGTCCCTCAGCCAATGGAATGCATGAGGGACTATTTTACTTCAGATATTAGTCGGTGCATGCCCTGCTATCACTGGGGCTAGAGCCAGCCGCAGTCTGTGCAGGTAACAACGGTGGGGCCAGGTTGAGGGGGATTCCGACGGACGATACTGAGGGGAAATGAAATAAATAATTAATGTTCCCTCGTTATCATCCGTCGGAATCCCCCCCAACCCGGCCCCACCGCTGTTACCTGCACGGACTGCGGCTGGCCGAAGTACTAAAAGTATGTGAAAAGTGGATGGTGCAAAAAAGGAAAAAAGGGAAGAAAACCCTTTTTCCCTTGTAGCATACATTTTTTAGGAGCTTTTGTGCTGGTCCCCAGTGCTGCAAGGGAAACCAAACATTAGCAAAGCCTATAGGTGTGGCATTTGTACAGGGTTCACATGCTCCACCTGCAAGCCACATAAAAGTCAAACGTATTGGCTTTGCCAATGCTTGTTTAGGATGTTGCCAAGTAGTGTCATGTCTCGTGTGACATCTCCAGGGAAGTATGGCTTACAGCCAACGTACTGTTGCACTGTGGGACTGGTAGTTTCACAGCTATAGGCAAGAGATCAAGAACCAGAGCAACTTAAGTGCTGGTGGCCAAAAAGTCAAGTCTGCAGGTGCCACAAATGACATGGGTCGTTTGGGAGGTAGGCGGATGCCGGAAGGTAGATTTAGAGGCAACCACATTGTACATTAGTCAGGTCTGGTATATAGAGGAGAGGGCAAATAAAAAAAAAGTTGTGGGGAAAATAGAAAATTATTTTATCTTGAATACCGTCACAGACTTGGAAAATGAAGTGTTTTCTTTTAAATCAATGTGCATCACTTTTTAGGGTGCATTTCTGTGACAGCGGCATTCCAGCACATCTGCTGCTGCATTAAAATTGGGAAAGGTAAGATTACAAGCACCAGAATCCAAAGCATATAAGAAATGCTCGGAAAAGATACAACTGAGATGGATCAAATGTCCTATAAAATACAACATAGAAAGATCACAGTGACGTTCCATTAAATCAAATACAATCATTGCGACCTGATGTTTACACTGCAGCCCTTGAAATCAGGAGATTTCAGTTCGAATCAAGCTTTGGTTACATTTTCTGGCAAAAACAGCACTAAGTAAAAGGTCACATCCAAGTATTATCTTTAGTTTCTTTTGACACGTTCCCCGCCCATGGAGCCTTTAATGAGAGGGGAATTTCACAGGGCTCCTTGTGCCCTTAGTAATCAAGGGGACAAGACAACAAGCATTGCTAAAACCAAATCTGTTGGCCTGTGTCTATTGAAAAAACTTGGCAAGCTTCAATAAATCACAGAGACTAGGTACAGCATGGACAGCAGCAATGGAAGCTTCAAACAACACATACAGCTCAGGTTCATAGCAACATTACCACCACTGCAAATGCTCCTCACATGCACAGAACAATTACAGCATATTCAGCAACAGTGCCAGGTCCCCTTACACCCACACACTGAACAGTTACAGTACATGCAATAGCAGCACAAGCTTCTCTTGCCATCGAGCCTACAGGTGACCGAAGTTGGCAAGATGGCTGAGCGAGTTGACGTTCTGGCAAAGTTAGCTCAGATTTTCATCCTTCTGTGCAAGCTGTCCAAATTTACAAGCTCACACTCTCCTTGTAAAGGCTTCAGACACTGAAAGGTGCAGATACTTGGTGCTCCCAAAGACGATATGGTAATCGCAGTTTGCCGCTTGTGGCATAATGAACCCTGCCCCTTAAGAGACAGGTGTCACGATGCAGGCACTCTGAGATTTTAAATGATAGGATGGAGGTTTGCTGGTCCACCCCAGGGGAGCTGTGGGCCTTGAAACTCGGGAACCAAGTCTGAGTCCTAGTGTCGGCTCACCATCTAAGAAAGGCGGGGCCGGAATCGGCCACGTCAAAAGTATGGCGGTCGTGCCGGACCCTGACGACCATGAAGGCAAGCCTGTCGTGCACGGTGGTGACGCGACAGGCGCGCCTCGACCATAACTGGTCCCGAGTCCTGGACGTGACCCGGAAGTGATTGGAATCACTTCCAGGTCCTGCGATGGGCTAACGGTTAGAACCGGCCTGGCATGGAAATTAGTTTAAAAGCCTGGGGAGCGCAGGAGTCTGTCTCTTTGCTCCTCGCTTCCCAGCCTGCCGCTCCAGCCTCGCTAGGAGGCCTTAATCGCTTATATTAGTATGTTTTCCTTGCTTCTTGAGAGATGGCATGTTACCAGAGCATGAAGAGAATTTGATTAATTGGATCAGAGGTTTTTCCATATTCATGGCAGTAATGGTGTTGGGATTTTAATAGACGCACATGCACTAGACCTCAAGGCATGTGCAAATTCAAACATGCGTGTTCCAACTGTGCCAACCCGTCACATCCTGAGTCCAAATGTCTCAGAAAATCAAGGGATAAGGGTAAGAAGAAGCAGGAGTGAGGCGAGGGCACAACACAAGGCACGATCACCCATTGATGTAACGGCTCTGACACATTGGCTAAACAAATACCCTTGTCATTTCACCGCTAAAACTTTGCTAGACGGTTTCAGGTACGGTTTTAGGATACCGGCACCTGATTATGTGGGGACACCGGAATGCAAGAATCAACTCTCTGTGAGGGCCAACCCCGGTGTATCGGCAACAAAAATTGAAAAAGAAGTGCGCCTAGGCAGAGTAGCTGGCCCATTTGATTTCATCCCCGTGGAGAATTTTGTCTGCTCCCCTTTGGGTGTGGTCCCCAAGAAGGAAGGTGGGGAATTCAGACTCATACATTATCTGTCAGCTCCCAAGGGAAATTCATTGAATGACGCGATTAGCGATGAGATTTGCAGTGTGAAATATGCTTCCTTTGATCAAGCAGTAGAGATGCTCGGGGGGTTGGGCCCTGGGGCCCTGGGGCCCTGTTGGCTAAATCTGACATAGAGTCCGCCTTTCGTTTGTTGCCAGTTCTCCAATCTGATTTTCATCTACTTGGCTTTCAGTTTCAAGGGAAATTCTACATGGACATGTGTATGCCTATGGGCTGCGTGGTCTCCTGTGCATATTTTGAAAAATTCAGTTCATTTCTGGAACGGGTTTTTAGACAGGTGACAGAGCATCAGTTTGTCGTGCACTACCTTGATGACTTTCTTATCTTGGGATCACCGGGCTCCCGAGAGTGTGTGTGGGCGCTGCAGGAATTTTGCACACTCATGCAGGCTTTCGGGGTTCCCTTGCACCAGGAAAGACGGTTGGACCAACAACAACGATCAAATTCCCAGGGATTGAGTTAGATTCCATCTAGGGGTGTTTTAGGTTACCTGCAGACAAGATCATCAAGTTCAGGGCAGCATTGCAGCAATGCTTGGCTAAGGAGCAGGTCGCCTTGCACCAATTACAACAGGCAGTTGAATTTTGCGCTCAGGGTAATTCCTATGGCAAGGCCATTTTCCCAATCCATCTCGCAAGCCATGGCCGGTCTCAATGAGAGACACCACCGCACCAGGCTGTCAGCTGAGGTTAGGCAGGACATGCAGATTTGGATGGCATTCCTGCAGGACTTCAACGGTAGGGTAGTGTGGCATGGTCCACCCACTACTTCCGCAAAGTTAGGTTTAATAACTGACGCTGCGGGTAGTGAGGGATTTGGTGCCATACTCGGTATTGAATGGGTGGCACAGCGGTGGTCGGCATGGTGGGTAGAGACTGGTTTGACGGGCAACATCGGTTTCTTGGAACTGTTCCCCATTTGGGTGGCATTATCGGTGTGGCCAGAACGGTTGCGTAATCAATCAGTGGTGTTCTGGTCTGGTCTGACAACATGACGGTGGTCGAATGCATCAACCAACAAGCTGCACGGTGTAAAATGATTCTCCGCTTATTTATGGAGATTGTTCTGCTATGCATGAGACTAAATATGCAATTTAGAGCTAAACTTGTACCAGGGGTATTGAACCATGCTGCTGATGCACTTTCTCACTTTAAGATGCAGGTTTTCAGGGCACACCTCCCGGCTGCAGCGGCGTATGCCACCCCCTTCCCAGAACTACTTTGGCAGATTGGTGCCCCCAACTACCGGACCTCGTGGCAGCTAGCCTAGCATCCAGGACCAGGAAAGCGTATGAAGGGGCATTTTGGGCATATTGTTCCTTTTTTGGGAAGGGAGTTGGCTGAGAAGTGGCATGACACAAGAGCACTCCTTCACTACTCAGGGTTTTTGAAAGGGGAAGGGCGTTCAGCGGCAGCAGCTAAGCGACATGTGGTAGCAATCTCTTTCTTTGCTCCAACTAGAGATAGAGGGGATCCCACCAACAGCTCTACAGGAAAGCATTGAAAGGTTGGCAGCGCCTCCAGGGGTCTGCACCGGATACAAGGCGGCTGATCGGCATGGAGCTGCTAACATCTTTACAGGGGGTCCCCCCCCTGATTTGCGCCACCTCAGAGGAAGCTCTGTTGTTCAACGCCACCTTTTCATTGGCATTTTATGGTGCATTTAGGATTGGGGAACTGGTGGCCCAAAACAAGCAGGATGTACAAGGTGGCTTGCAGGTTGACCGCGTGAAGGTTCAAGGGGATGATTTATTGATATCAATTAGGAAGTCCAAGACGGACCAAGAAGCGCGTGGGGATGGGGTAGTACTGCATCGGTCACATGGTAATCCTTGTTGCCCCCTCACCCATGTGGAGGCATTCCTACAGCGTAGACCCAGAAATAAAGGGGGGCCATTGTTAGTACATGCCGATGGTACTCCACTCACACGGTTTCAGTTTAAAAGAGTCTTGGACATGGCAATCCAGAGGGCAGGCTTGAACCCTAGTTGTTTTGAAACTCATTCTTTTAGAATAGGGGCTGCCACGAAGGCAACTGTTCTGGGTTTCCCTAGCAGCAACGTTCAAAGGATTGGGAGGTGGTCCTCCAATTGTTATAAGCGCTATGTGCGGCTACATATGTTGTGAGTAGGATATTTGCCAGGTGCTGATGCATGTTTCCTCTCTACTTACATTTACAGTTTCTCAAACCTGTCACGCAGTTGGGAAACTGAAAATGGCACAACAGCAGCATCAGGCAACGCAAGGACTGTCTTCTCCGAATCAAGGATCACATGTTGTTTGAATTATTGGCCATTCATATGTGAGGCGTTTGCCTAACTTTTTTCTTATAGGAAATTATAAGTCTAGAGCTGAGCAGGCAGGTTTTAAGGTATCATTGGCCATTCATATGCGAGGCGTTTGCCTAACTTTTTTCTTATAGGAAATTATAAGTCTAGAGCTGAGCAGGCAGGTTTTAAGGTATCATTTCATGGAAAGGGGGGGCTCCGCTTTAGTCAGCTTAGGGGTTTGGCTCCATACCTGTTGAACAGGAACCGGGCTCTTCCCAATATTATCATGCACCTGGGAGGGAACGGTCTGACAAGTCTGGGTAGAAGGGGGTTAGTAGAAGCCATAATCACAGAAGTAGGTTGGTTAGCCAAGACATGACAAGGGTGTACCATTGTATGGTCACAGATGATACCCAGATTCCAATGGATGGGGGGGGGGAGTCTGTAAGGGCGCTGAATCACTCGGTGAGAAGAATCAATAATAAAATAGAGAGGCTGTTCAGGGCTCCTCATCTACAGACGATCGCCCACGGGTGCATCAGGGGGGAGCCGTGCTTCTTAAAAGACGGTGTCCACTTGTCTAGAGTAGGCAATGAAGTCTTCCTAGAAAATTTGCTAGCTTGGTTGGGTGGCTTTAGATGCAGGGCATGACCTTCTAGTGAGCGAAGGGGGGGCCAGGTAGTCGGTCAACTATGCTGGCCTGTGGCGGTAAGGTCATGATTGGTGAGCAGTAAATTTAAGGTCCTTAGAGGGAAGCGCCATTCTTGAATGGGGTTGCCCAAGGGGGAGGGACAAGTGGTCTCTCCTAGAACTCCAGGGGCAGTTACAGCCGGTTGGCTGGATGGGTGCGGGGGAGTGGGAAGTCTCTCTTTCTCTAGGCTGGTTGGCCACCCCGCACGTGCACAATGGCGCCAGTAAACGGCACAGAACTACAAGGGCCCCTTTATGGAGATAACATACAGAGCGTACGGGGGTAACCGGGGGGAGGGGGGGGGAGTACCCTCACGGTAAACGGGCCCTCTGCACATGAGCACTCCGGTTGGAGGACGTGGTTAATTGATAAGGATCTGACACCAGTTAGTGACCTTGCCGTAGGCCCAAATAGGATACGCAGAAAAAGTAAATGCTGTGATGATTATTAATGATATGTTTAGATTCGGATAGGAAATACTTTTGTACTAGAGTTCTGTTAAGGTTAGCCATCTGACATCTGTACTTAGCAATTGTGATCAATGTAATGCAATGTTTTTCTGTGTAATTTTGTCAAGATTGTATATATTAATTATGTTATTAATTTTATGTTTAATAAATACGGCCGGGGGTTTTACGACCCCCAAATCCAAAACTCTTCTCATGTCATTATCTGGGTCTTGATAAGGGAGGGGGGGTGTAGGTAGTACTTAGCCATATGTGATTCTGGGCAATCTATGATAGTAGGCAAACCTCTCTGTGCCTAAAAGAAATCTGACCTTCTGTAATACAATCAGGTGTTCATGTCAAGCACTCTAATGCTCTTGGGCCACGGTTGCGATATACAAAACAAACCACCTCTGCAACAGACTGCTGGCCAATTCCTGTCATATTAATAATTATGCGGTTGTTTTGCGACTTTTTGCCAAATGTCCTTCTTGAGAAACAGGCTGACGATATACAGGTAGCCTTACTCTCTGTTCGAACTGATTAACCCTCTTACTGGTCCCTGTAGTCTAAAAATGTCAAGCACACCAGGGGCAGACAAAGCCGCCCCTTCAAATGGGAGAAAACAAGACAAAAATTGAGATGGGCTATACCCTTCCGACTTCTGACCTTTGACCTCCTTATCCTGAAGCAGATGGTGTGGATTGAAAATGAAAATACGTGTCAATACTAATGAGCCATTGGAGCTATTTCGTGTTTTTCCAGCCAGCTGTGCTTATGTCTGTATGGCTACTAATTCGTCTCTTCGTTTTTGTAGTTCAGCGGAATTTTGCGAGGATTTAGTATTTATTTTCATATCTAGGTCTTTCTCTTTTGTAGTGAGAGGAGTGTTATAAACAATTCACGCGCAGGCCTGCTCTGCTGCCACCCTGCCGCACTGCACGCGCTGCCAGCTCCCCCTTGTGACATCACCCCAGAATCATGACACACGGTAAATTGATCTCGCGCAAGGGAATTGGCAGTGATTATCAGTGGGAGTGGAGAGAACGCAATATGAGCCTGTAGGGAAATCACGCGGCTATTTTGTTAAATAAACCACGACCAGCAGCAGGCCCAACCAGGCATTGATGGCCACCGAGGAGACAAGCCCTGGGCTATGGCTTGGTAAAGTGTTTTTGCTCAGAACCTGACCTGAACGGGAAATACCTCTTTCCTATAATGTGTCCTATATGTGGCAAAAAGGGAACGAAATGAGTAAGCCTTTCACCATATTCCTGTCAAGCACTTTATAAAGAAGCTTTTTTTCAATGATAAGTGGGATCTTTTTGGCAATAAAATTCGCTGAGGCTTGGAAAGGGGATTAAAGGCCTAGCTTTCATTCCATTGTGCTGCCTTCATGTTGCTCAGGTGCGTTCTTAATAAGTAGTTTTCCAAAAATGACGTTGACGTTCCCCAGTCTTGTATTTGAGACTCATATTATGAGATGATCTATGTGTGAAAGGGCCGAAGCCTGTATGATGGTCATATTGCTTTTTAATGTTTAAAGGGAAAAGAAGCTATATAAAAACCACCCTTCTCAATATATATTAGGTGTTATTAGGGGAACTCCTTTAACACACAGTAATTAACACACTTGTAAAGGTGTTAGCACACTGACTCACCTCTAGGTTCTGTTAATAACAATTATGGTTTGAACCAAGCTATATGCTACAAATTAGATTGCCATCAGAGGGATTTGAACATGTTGTTAACTAGCCCCATGTCACGAGGGTGATTTTCATCTAGCCCTGTCCTCAACCTTCTGTATTAACCATGCAAGAAATAGTAGTCTCACTTTTCTCATTGTAAGCAGGGGTCAACATCTCCGCTCAAAATGAGTGTTTTCAGAGAAAACATAGGGATTCGGTGAAGAGTCAACCCAAGACATGGGTTGGGCTGGCAACAGTGAGTAAGTCGGACAGAATTTGAACCTTTGGTCTCTAGGCTGCACAGATCTCAACAGAGGATGCATTAATGGACTAAAATAGCTTACAGTGCTTTTGCAACAAGGGCTCAACATCCTGTAAAAGCAATACAGTGCAGTAAGGATCAGATGAGACATGGGGCATGGATATCTTGTCATATTTATTTTATTGACCTCTCCCCACTAGCAGCGGATACCTACACTGGGCAGTTGAGCCATAAAGGGCTCACAGTACTAGAGTCAATATACACGTTATGTGTATGTGTAAACTGCACTATTACCCAGTAGGGTATCCTGGCGCTGAAAGCAGATGCGAGGCAGGGCTGGTGAGTAAGAGTCTATTTGAAGAGCAATGTCTTCAATTTCAAGTAGAATAAAAGAGGCGGCTCTGATGTGTAGTGCAGGTTCCAGGTTTTAGGTGAGATGTAGGGGAAGGCCCAACTGCCGGCACTCAATCTGCATATGCTTGGAATGTGTGTGAGTAGGAGTCTAGCAGAGCGAAGGTGCCTAGTTGGTTTGTTTAATGAGATTCGGTTGTAGAGCTAAGCTAGGCCGTTGGTGTGTAGGGCTTCAATGGTGTGTGTGAAAAGTTTGAACCGGGCTCATTTGTATATAGGAAGCCAGTGGAGCTCACTGAGTTGTGGTGTGATGTGCATGTGGTGTGGTGTGGAACAATGAGTGTGATCCTGGCTGCAGAATTCTGATTGATTTGGACTTGCCCAGTGAGGTGCCTGCTGATACTAGCATTAAGGGTGTTCCCATAGTTCAGCTTGCTTGCAACAAAGGCCAGGGTGATGGTTTTGCCTGTGCTTTGGGGATCCATTTGAAGAGTTTCCTCAGCATCTTCAGGATGTGGATGCAGAAGGCTGTCATGGCTTTTCCTTGGGTGGTCATGTTGATGACAATCCAGAGGTTCTTGGCCTAGTGGGTGGGTATGGCTCCAAGTTCAGCTGATGTGTTCGGCTGATGAGTTCTTCCTGAAAATCACAAGGTCGATGTTCAGATTGAGACAGCTGGCCTCAGGGGCGTAGCTTGGCCAGTATTATTGGGGAAGGGGGGGTGAACCTCAGATTTTCCAACAAGAATATGAGAAGCAGGACATGAGGGTAGCTTAAGGTGCAGTGGAAAGAAAGAAGAGTGATGATTGTTTGGGTACTTAAAATGCAATATTTTTTGAACTAATCAACATTTTTTAGGCCTTCAAAGCAAAGATGTAAGAGCGTGTGTATTTTTGTCAGTATGGGTATGTGAAAATCCCAGGTGAAATCCGACAGACACTTCACATTACCCAACTGCAAGCACTTGTATCCAACTGTTTACATTTTTTAGGTGGGTTTAATACCCCCCTCCCCACCCCCTGTTGGAGCTACGCCACAGGCTGGCCTTCATCAAGTCATTGACTTCCGTCATGCAGGTGGCAAACTTGATCTAGGTGTTGGGAGTTTTGTGATAGAGAGGGAGAATCAACTTAATGTTATCAGCAGAGGAATGGAATTAGATCTCATGGGTGTGGATGATGCTTGAAAGCGCGATCAGGTATGTGGTGAAGATGGTCAGGGTTACAGATGATCCTTGCGGTACTTCACAAATGAGGTGTCGGCACAGTAGGGGGTAGACTGAATGATGTGGTTCTTCGAGTCAGGAAGGTGCATATCCATCGAAGTGCAGGTTGCAATAACATGTAGATGCCAGATGAGAATTTGGTGAGATATGATGGATAACATTACTCCCAAACTACTCAGAATTAGTTCCTGAAATGTCCAATGAAGGAGGGGGCTGGTAGGCCCTAACGTTCTTCAGTCTAGTGGACGAAGTTGGATGCACACAGAGGTGATATCTATCAGAGGCTTTAATAGAGTAGTGTTTATGGATCTGTCTAAGCGACATGCTGCCTTAAATGGTATGTCATTGAGCTGGTCCAGGTTCAAATGTATGTGTGTGTATGAACATCATAACTGAGCTAGACCATCAGTTCTATGAGATAATGACAGCTGGGGCTTTGGGCTTGAGGGTAAGATCTTCCATCAGTTATTTCTCTAAAGTACTTAACGGACCAAGAAATGGTGTGAGTGACTCAAATGTTCCCTCTTGGTAGTTAAGATTTTAACTTTTGTCTTTACCGGGTCATTCCAAACAGTATTCAAAATGCGTGACCAGGTGATTGGTCTCAAATGAGAACCTGGTCCTTTGCTTCCAAGCAGAACTCATCCACTCATCTGTTTTAACTCCTTCTATTGTTCATTTTTTTTCAGTTTTATATAGGGCGAACCCGACCAGAAGGTATTGGAGCGCTTTACCTGAGAACTAGTTACATTACACAAGGACACATTCATTTTTTTTATAGGGACAGGGAAATTAAGTAAATTGCCCAGAAACACCGGATATTGAGCCCACACAGAGACTAGAACCTGGCTTCCCAGTTTCAAAGTTGGCATCTCTGGCCCTCAGGCCACATTCTCTCCCCATCCTTGCGTAGACTCTTGTTTTTTGCAAGCCGGTGGTGTTGATGGCAGTTTCACAAGGGGTGCATTGGAATGGTGCTTCTTACCAGGAATCTAATCAGTGTACTAATAAGGAGTAGTGGAGTGTAGATCAATACTTTCATAAAAATTGGTACGCCGTCACCCATGCATCATGTTGTTCTTCTACAAAGTACAGCATTTTATCAAGTCCGCATCAACCTTTCATCTTGCCCACTGTGTGATCGCTCTGTCTTTGACGTACTAGTGGAGCTCTCACCCTTGTGAAGGTGACCCACTGTCTTCTGTTTACTCACATTTATGCAAGGGGATGTCATTTTTTCCACCTCATTGTAAATTATTCTGTAGTTATGAGACTCAATGACTCTGTCAATTAAAGGAGAGCATTTAGCATTACAGCCATAGCTGCTGACTGGAACTGGAGAACCATGTTCAAGTCTCAGCATCCACTCAACAGCCTGTAATTCTAGAAAAATCACTTAATTTCCCTGAGACCAAAATAGAAAAATGAATGTGACCTTGTGTACTGTAACTGGTACTAATGTAAAGCACTGGAATACCTTCGGGTCAAGTTAGTGCTATATAAAGCAGCAAAGAAATATTGATCATGAAATCTTACTAGAAACCGTAAGCAATCGCATGAAGTTGAGGACAAGATCCTGTATTGGTCCTGCTCATACCTTGCAAACTATTCACTGCAGATCCAGATAGGTTGCTCTTTCTCTATATCTAACCCAGCTACCATACACCAATTGGAAACGTAAGGCTCTATTCTAGCACCCTCTACCTTCAATCATACCTCAAATCCATTGAGAGATGGTTTAAATATAAAGTCATATATCAGCAATAAGCCAATGATAAAAAAAAGTCTTCCCCGAGGATATATCTCAACTAGCCTGGACCCTGTGTAACATCAAAACTAGTATGGTTTTTATTTTTTTTAAACTTTATTTATAAACCTTGCATACTTTAACAGATACATTATTCAGAATAGTATTTCATCCTCATGATAAATGAGATAAAACACCCTTACATACCCCTCTTTGCACGGTATCAGCACGTCTTTCCACAACAATTTTTCTGCTATTACAATATCAAAGTCTAGCTCTTGCCTCTTCCTCTTCAGCTTGTATCCCTGTGTTAGAAGTAAGAGATAAACAGAGACCATATACCTTTCGGCCTTGACGTGGGTCACTACTTTCAGGTATTCCAGTTCCTGACACTTGGCGAAAATAGGTCCTGAAATTGAAGTCCAACGTTTTTGGAGGATTTAAAAAACTATTTTTTTAAAAGCAAACACATTCAAACTGGATTTCTACTTATTTCTTCTATGCGCTCCTCCTCTTGTTTTGAAGCTTGGCTTGACTCAACCAACATCCTCGATAGAAAACTATTATCAAATGTTTCAAATGCCTTGGCTTTGTTCATGACAAGCATCTTTATTTTCACAAAGACATTCACAAACACTCAATACCGCGTTAGACTTAGACTTATACGAGTGATTAAACCTTTCATGTTTGAACAGGGCCTTAAAGTACTAGTCCAATACTTGGCCATTTTCAGGCTTGCGGAGGAGAAAGGGATTCCAAAATGTACTTTGCTCCCCTCAATGTGACAGAAAGGACCTTGGTGTGTGAAACCTTCCCCAATGTATCCCAGTACTTGGGATTAAAGCTTATGTGGGGTCAATAAACTCAAACTAGGTATACCTTTAACCTAATATAAGAAATTAGTTACTCGATGTAGGCAATCCAAAATGAACCAATAATCTATTTGTGTCCTAAAGCAGTTCGTCACATCCAGTCAAGGAACATAGATCGATCATTACAAAATTCACAACATGTAGAATCCAACTTAAATATTATACCATTAAAATGTTCTCAGATGGGGAGGAGCCTAGCGCGCGACCAAGATGGCCGCGTAGGTGCGAGGCACCTCCGCAACCTCCTACGACTATCCTGAATTAATCCTGTCTCGGATGAGGGGAATGTGTTGGTGAGCCTGAGCTGAGGTGGCACCCGTTTCCCATTGTCAAATCGGACCTCGGACACCGGAGTAAGCACCGTTTGAAGTCTGCGGCCTTCTCCTCGCCAGACCCCGGATTTGCGCTGAGGGGTGACCCAGTGACAAAGTGAACAACAGCGGCGGGCCGGGCCTGGCGAGTCGCGTACCCCGCACTTTCGCTTTCGCACCCCCTTGCCGTCTCTGCAGGGTTGGGTCGCGGGGCTCTTTGTGCTGGTGTGGTCTCGCTGGGAGACTCGGCCTGCCCGCCGGCTGTGACCCATCCCGCCGATCTGGGGTGCCCCCCCCGGAGCTTGTGGCCCTGATTGCTTGCCCTTCACGACGTGGCTGGTGCGACCGGGGGACTGGTGGCCATGGCCACGAAACAAGATGGAGATCGGGCAAAGACCAAATCGACCCGGCGTGGCACCACCCCTCAGGCCAATAGTATGGACCGCCACACCCTCCAGAAGGGATCTCCCGGCGGACCGCACAAATCCCCTGAGGGCCCTCCTGATGCCCCGGACCTCCCCACGGATCTGACTCTGCGGGATGTCATGGGCGCCATCGCCGAGATGAAGGCCTCGGTGGGCCAGCGGTTCGACACACTGGCACAGAAGATCGACTCGGTCCTCGTGGATGTTGGCCTGGTGAGGGCCGATCTTTCCAAGACCAATGACCGAGTTGATTCTTTGGCCCACACCGCATCGGGCCTTACCACTGAGGTGGCGGTACTACAGGCAGAGGTGCGCCGGCTTGGTCAGGCGACCGCGCTTATGGATCGGCGCCTGGAGGACTCCGAGAGTCGGGCCTGGAGGAACAACATCCGCATCATTGGGGTGCTTGAGGGACGGGAGGAAGCGGCGGCGGACCTGTTTGTGGAGGACCTGATCGCTACCCATCTCCAGCCACGGGGGCTGAGTAAATTCTTCGCTGTGGAGCGGGCCCACAGGGCTCCCGGGGGAAGGCCGAAGGTCGGAGCCCCTCCGCGGCCTCTCATTGCCCGGATCTTCAACTTTCGGGACAGAGACGCTATCCTGCAAGCATCCAGACTGCATGGGCCGGTTAAGCTTGACAATATGGAGGTGAATTTTTACCCCGATTTCACCCCAGCGGTCCAGAAGCAGAGACTGAGCTTCCAAGGCGTCAAGCGCCGTCTTCGGGACCTGAACCTTAAATACGCTATGCTCTTCCCGGCCAAGCTGCGAGTGGAGGTAGAGGGTCGCACGCACTTTTTTGACCGTCCCGAAGCGGCCGGAGACTGGCTGGACACTCTGTCTGGGGATCGTGATCCGGGGGGCGGGGGGGGGGGTGGCGGGGGGAGACGGCACTCTGGATCGGGATTGAGGGGGTAATATTGGACTTCGCTCCGGACAAAACTGATGCCACTCTCGATTAAGCGTCTGTTTGTATAATTTCCCCTCCTGTGGAGGTTGTGTGGGGTCTACTGGGGGTTCTCCTTCCTCCTCTAGGGGGTTTAGCTAGTCTTTACTATATATATGGGGCGACAGGCACACTGCACGTTGGGGGGGCTGTTCGGGCTCATGCAGGGGTGCAGGGAGGGGGGAGTTTTGTTGGGATGGGTGGGCAGGGATGGGGGGGTGTTGTTCGTTTTTACCACAAGGCAAAATTATCATTGTACTAGCTCAATAGTGCTCTCGGGGGGACAAATGGTGGCTTCTGTTTATGATGGGGGGTAGGGAATTAACTCTGTTGTCCTGGAACGTGAATGGACTGGGGGACAGGATAAAACGAGGGGTAGTCCTGCAGTTCTTGAAGCGAATTTCGCCCGATGTAGTTTTTCTGCAGGAGACACACCTCATTGGCAATTCCTTCTGCGCCATGAATCGGCGTGGCTATCGCCTGGTAGCCCATTCGGGCTTCACGTCTGGTTCGAGGGGTGTGGGCATCATGGTTAAGAACTCGCTCCCGTTGGAGATTGATGAGGTGCTCCATGACGACAGGGGGCGTTACGTGGTCTTGGTGGGAAGGATGGAGGGCAAAGTGGTTGTATTTGTGTCAGTGTACGTCCCGCCGGGGCTGCAGTCGACTACCTTTGCGGACCTGGGGCGCCTCCTCCTTGGCCTTCCGGGGGGGATTCTGGTGGTGGGGGGGGATTTTAATGCGGTGGTTTCCGGGACTGTGGATCGTCACCCCCCTAGGGACCTACCCCGGGCCCAAGCGTGGCTTTCTGGTCTGTTGGACACTTTGGGGTTGGTGGACTGCTGGCGTTTAAAACATCCCACGCAGCTACAGTATACCTTCCATTCGGGGGCCCATGGTAGTCTCTCACGACTAGATTATGTCCTGGTCCCGGCGGCCTATGTTGGGAGGGTGGGAGAGGTGCGCCATTTGGCACGGGGTATCTCGGACCATTCCCCGCTCCTGTTACACCTGGATCTTTTTCCGAGGGGTGAGGGTAGGGTGGTCCCGATCAATCCCTGGTACCTGCGCGACCCCACCATTCGCGCTGAATTGATTAAATCCCTCCAGCGCTATTTTGACGAGAATGTGGGGTCCGTGCCTTCGGCTGTCTCACTGTGGGAGGCATTCAAGACAGTACTACGAGGAGAGGCCCTGTCCCTTATTTCCCACACCCGGAGGCGCGAGCGGGAGGAGGTGACCCGGGTGGAAGCTGAGATAGCTGAGTTGGAGGGTAATCTAGAATGTGGGGTGACGGATGCCGTATTACATGTTCTCCAATTCAAGCAAGCGGCCTATAGGGCCCTCGTCACGGAGGCGGCCAGGGGCCTCAGTAGAGAGCAACAGGGGAGACTGTATGATGTGGGTGATAAGGCTGGTAAATTGATTGCGTGGCTGGACAAAAAGGAGAGAGCGAGTCGTGTAGTCCCGCTGATTGAGACAACGGACGGTGTGTGTGTGACTGAGCCGGAAGAAATTGTCTCCTGCTTTGCGGATTATTTCCGTGGGGTCTATTCCCCGGTGTCTTCCCGCTCTGAAGAGGACTCCCGTGGCCTGCTCAGGGATATCGCGCTGCCTTCCCTTTCGGAGGAGGACAGAGTGTCGTTGGACGCCCCTCCAACCTCCGACGAAATCGCCCTCGCCATACGTTCGGTCGCTTCCGGCAAGGCCATGGGTCCTAATGGTCTCCCCATCGAGTTGTACAAGTTGCAACCGGATACGCTGGCACCACATCTCCGATCGATGTTCCTGGAAGCTCACTCGGTGGGCTCCCTCCCGCTGGACCAGCGTCTGGCTACAATCGTGGTTATCCACAAGGAGGGGAGACCTCGGGACCGGGTTACATCCTATCGGCCCATTTCGCTACTGAACGCGGAGCCCAAAATTCTCGCCAAGGTCCTGGCCAATCGGCTGGTCGGCGTGGTGGGCGAACTGGTTCACCAGGATCAGTCCGGCTTTATTCCCCAGCGTAACACGGCCCTTAACTTGCGGCGTTTGCATGGGGTACTCGCACGTGTTCAGCACATACGTGAGCCGGCCATTTTGGCGTCCTTGGACGCCACTATGGCGTTTGACACGCTTGAGTGGCCATACATCTGGGCGATGCTTGCGAAGTTTGGCTTTGGCGCAGGGTTCATCAGTTGGGTCAAATTGCTGTATTCGGGCCCATTGGCGCAGGTGGTGGTGAACGGTAGAGTATCGGCTCCGTTCGAGTTGGGCCGGGGCACGCGGCAGGGCTGCCCCTTATCGCCGCTCCTTTTTGCGCTTGCCTTGGAGCCCCTGGCGGAGTGGCTGCGGTGGGAGCCTTCCATCCGTGGTCTCCGTTGGACCCCCGAGTATGAGGACCGCGTATCCCTATACGCTGATGACATCCTTCTGTACCTAGCTTCCCCACGTAAATCACTGATAGTACTGGTTGATGTTTTACATTCATTTGGTCGTAACTCCGGCCTTGTCATCAACTGGGCTAAATCGTGCGTGTATGTTCTCTCTGGGGAGGCTCCTATTCTCCCGCGGGGCTGTCCGATCCAGATCGCCCCGCAGGGATTTCGGTACCTGGGTGTCTTCATTACTCTGGACCCGGAGGCCCGGTATGAACGGAACTTGCTTCCCCCCCTCCAGCGCTTGAAGGTAGACGTCGCACGCTGGCGGCGCCTGCCGCTTTCGCCGCTCGGCCGGGCGGCATTGTTTAAGATGATGTCTCTGCCGCGTTTCCTGTACGCTTTGCAGAATACCATGGACCTCGTCCCAGCGCGCTACTTCCGTGAGGTGGAGAGTTTGCAGCGCCGCCTGTTCTGGGACGGGAGGCCGCGTATCGCCCTGGCGAAGCTAACGCTCCCATGGTATGACGGAGGGATCGCCCTCCCGGATATCAAGCGGTACTATTGGGCATCCCAGCTGGCTGCGATTAATCACGGCCTGTACGGGCCCGCCTTAAACCCGGCATACGAAATGGATAAGATGCTACTCCCGGGTGGGGACTATAATCGAGCGCTCTACTCCGGCGCGCCTGACGCTCGGCTGACCGGCCCCACGCGTGTCATGGTGCGTGTGTGGCACGCGGCCAATGTGGAGATGGGGTGGAAGGACCGTCTGACCCGGGCAACACCACTATACGTGTCCGAGCGGTTGGGCTCCCTGTGGACCTCGAAGGGCTTCGAGAAGTGGGACATGATAGGCATCAGTAAAGTGGGGGATCTCTGGACGAGGGGAGGATTCAAAACGTTCGAGATGCTGCAGACGGAATTCCAGTTGCATGATAGGGAGTACTTTCGGTATTTGCAGATCCGTCATGCACTGGGCTCCGTCTTCCCGGACGTTGCATCCATCCCGGAGTATTCCCCCCTGGAGGATAGAGTGCTGGATGGACACGTTCCGGAGAGCACGATCGCACTGATCTACAAAAAACTGATCAATGACCGCTCAGGATTGCTGACTGCCCTTCGCGAGGCTTGGGTTGCCGACGGACTGGAGCTGGACGACGAGGACTGGACCTCTGCGGTGGCCTCCCCGAAAGAGGTGGCCATACCGGCCCGCCTTCGCTTCGTCCAGCTCAAGATACTCCACAGAGTCTACATGACGGGGCCAAGGCTCCTGCGTATGGGCTATGCTGTGGACGGGTTGTGTAAGCGTGGGTGTGGTGCTTTGGGGACCTTTCTGCATATACTGTGGGAATGCCCGGAGGTGGAGCAATTCTGGCGTGGTGTGCATGAGGTCCTGCGTGTGGTTACGCATGTGGTGCTGCTACCCGAAGCGAGGAGATGCCTGTTGAATGTGTGGGAACCTACCGACTACTCGGCGCCACAGACGTGGTGGGTGACTCTGGGATATATGGTGGCCAAGCGTGATATTGCTCAACTGTGGGGATCCCAGAGGTCCCCGACTGTCTCGGCCTGGAAGGAACATATGGACTGGTGCATGTTTCGGGAAAAGGTGGTGTATGTGGCGAGAGGTAAGCCTGGGACATGGGTGAAAGTATGGGGCCCCTGGAACGCCTACCGCGGGGGGATTTGTGCTCCGCCGTTATTGCCCGATCCGTCGCCTGCCCCATCCCCCTAGCCGATCCATCTTCCTTCGCTCCGGGCATTGAGTTTATCCAGCCCTAGTCCTGATCTCTTCTCCTTATTGATACTCCCATGGACTGGTAGGGTCCCCCTTCTAGGGGAGCACATACTGCTATTTCTGACTGTGGATTGCCTTGTGGGTTTTTTTTTTTTTTTTTTGGTTGTTCTTTCAGTTTAAAATGAAACCGTATAGTGTGGTCCGGATGGTGTGGCTATCAACGCTGTTAACTCCTGTGCTTCTTCCTCAGCCGCAATGCACGCTCTACAATGTGTATCATATGCTCCTTTTGTTTACTAGCGGCCGGCCGGAAGGTTGTAGGCCCATCTTTGTATATTTTTATGTGTTTTGTAATAAACGGTTTCAAAAAAAAAAAAAAAAAATGTTCTCAGATATCCATAACAAAATAATGATTCCAACAAATGAAAGACTGCTTTGTGGATTGTTTTATTTTTCCTCATTATATACACTGGTCTCATGGGAAATGTTCATCCGTTTTGGAGGGATATAAAGTCCCAATCTGTGATAGATATGTGTCTCATCTGACACATGATTAGCCTTCTGAGCAAGTACGCTTGGGCGTTTCTCAAGGGACGGAGTTTTAAGTACTAAATCGAATGTCAGATCCATCAAAAGAAAATACTGAAGGTGGATACCCAGTGGTCTCACCGAGTCCATGGTGGTCCGTTCTATTTTAGTCTATAAAGCTCATGTTCATGTCCTACCATGAAACTGGCTCTACTTGCTGCAGGCACAAATGGTATGATCAGATCAATTTACTCCTCATGCATCTTAAACTGCTCCTCTTGGAGGTAGGGTTGCCATCTTTGTCAGAGAATAGTACCAGCCATTTCCTCAAGTTTCAAGAGTCAGACATGACACTTACATTGGACATTATATAAACTTGTACATACTTGTTTTTAACATGGCTTTGCTGTCTTTGTCTACTTTAACTATCAGTCATCAAGGCAGCTCTAGAACATCAATACACACATCTCCAAATTGACGTGTTACTTCTGCTTGATCTGAAAAGTGTTCCAATGCAGATTGGGCATTATATGTATCATATAAAACTGCAAACTAAATAAAGAAATTCTATGTGGCAGTTGGACTCTTGGCACAGATCTTGACCCCCTCCCCAGTGGAAAAATGCCTTTACCCTAAGACTATGGAGGAGGGGGGCACTGCAGAGTATGGTTTACTTCCAAAGCCGCCCCAGCAAAGAAAGCCCACTAGGCATTAGCAATTGTTGGCAGCATTCCCAGTCAAAGAAAGGCACAGTGACTGTGGAAACCTATGCCACAATGAATATGTGAGGGGCACCATTGGAAAGGGGAGGTTTCCCCTTTACTATGCCCTTTCCTAAATGATCAGCAGAGTTGTGCTCCAAATGTAACTGTGCTTTTCAGGAGGGACACAAATACTCTCCCTGAAGAATTCTTACAAAGGGTACTAGATTTGCTGCAATGTCAGAACTGGGATTTTTTTGATTGGAGGCACTTTTGGAAAGGGGTGAGCACCCGCTTTCCTCGACGGCATTTCCTATAATTACTGCTTCATAGGTGCTTCAATCTCATTCCCAACCCCTGTGCCTCTTTAATTTTTATTAATGTTTGAGTTTGGTATCGCGGTTTGAAAAGATGTCAGGAGTCGGATGCTCAGGTAGGACGAATCTCTGTTGATCATCAGCCATCCACCTCAGGCAGAAACTGCCCCCCAACAGAATCCCCAGTCTCCAACATTCCCATTCCATTCTAGACCCCACACTTATCCCGTCTTACACAATAAAACAAACATTGAAAACAACAGAAAAAGAAGAATATAACAACAAATGGGATGAACAAAGGATTAAAATGAAACAAGAAAGATGCATGGTATATGCACAAAACATCACTATTGAGGAAACCCAAAAGATTAGCTGGATGCCAAGGTTAACATCAAAATTGCACAACAAAAATTAATGCATGACATAATCACTATAACTTGTAGGAAGTTTCCTGTTCCTGACTGTACTTTCAGCCAAGGTATCACTGCAATTTCCTCTGACAGGAGTGGCATCATTGTCAAGACCACCATCCAGCTGAAAATCACCATCCTTGAACATAGCATCATGGCACCCACCCAAACTGTCACGCACCACAAATTTATTTTCAGGAATTACAGAAACCATACTCTTACTCCGCACTTTTCCTCCTGCCACCACAATCACATGATCACGAACACTAACCACTCTCTTGGGAGTAGAAAATTTGGAGCAACCCTTCCTCACAAAACCAGGTTTCTTGATATGAACCCTATCACCGACCTTGACCGTCACTGTTCTCCCATTAGCTTTCACACCTGCTTTACCAGCCAATGGCTTTCCTACATCCAACACTTTTCCTGAAACATCACTGTTCACCATCTTCCGATCCATCCAATCTCTGTTCAAATTAGTTCCAGCTACTCTTCCTCTCATAACGGTGAAAAGGGACACCCTAGTTACACTATGTGGGGTTGTTCTGTATGCCCACAACATGTCTTTCAAGACCTTTCTTCCAATTAAAGTTATTCACCAAGGCTAACTGCAATTGATCTCTTATCACATGGTTAAACCTCTCCACCAAACCATTACTCCTGGGGTAGTAAAGAGATGTCTTAATGTGGCGAATACCATTCCTTTGCAGAAATTCACTCATTTCCACAGACACCAACTGAGTTCTATTGTCAGTGACCAGTTCCTCTGGATAACCTTCTCTGGCAAAAACATTGCTAAGGAAATCCAAGACAACAGAGGTGGAAATACATTCAACCATCTTTATTTCTTGCCACCTAGACAAATAATCAATGAGTACTAAAGCATAATTGGGTGTACTTCCTAACACTGCAAATGGTCCAGAAATATCCAGGGCCAATTCGTTCCACAGCATGGACGGTGGCTCCACCGATACAACTGAAGATGGTACCGTGACCTGAGACTTGTCACGGATGGCACAAGCATTACAATCTTTAACAAAATGTTCGGCCATTCTATCCACTCCCGCCCACCAGAAATCTTCCCTGATTCTATGTTTAAGTGCCCTAATACCTCCAAGGCCATTATGTGCAACTTTGGGTCACCCCTAAATCATATACCTTTTAACGCTGGCAATAAATCATCTTTTCCCAACACTTCTAATCACTCCTTCTCACACAACGCCCCTTCCAATGCCTTATCCAGGGAACTCATCATATAAACCATAACCAAATCTTCATCATCACAATTGTCCACGCCACAATCGTCCTGTACAGGTAATCTAGACAAACAGTCTGCCGCAAAGTTACTTTTGTCTGACACATGTTCTAACTTGTACTGAAACTCTTGCATGCGATACTGCCACTTGGCAATGCGGAGAGTAGCTTTTCCTCCACCATGAGTACAAAATAAATCCACTAAGGGTTTGTGGTCCGTTCGTAGAACAAATTCTCTTCCACACAAGTAAGTTTTAAAATACTCAGTTCCTCAACACATGGCTAGAGCCTCCCTCTCAATGGTTGAATAGGTAGCTTCAGCCCCTCGTAGAGTCCGGGATGCAAAAGCTATTATCTCCTCACTCCCATTCGAGCGCTTCTGAAATAATACTGCCCCTAAACCAACACTGCTTGCATCCGTCATCAAAATACTCAAATTCTCTGTGTTGAAGGACTTCAAGGGATGTGCAGAAACTATGCTTCTTTTAATTTCTTTAAAAACAGTTTCACGTTCAGTAGACCATTCATATCTCGCACTCTTTTTGAGAAGGTTACGTAACACTGAAGTCTTACTAGCAAATTGCGGCACAAATTTGGCATAAAACTCAACTAGTCCTAAGAAGGACCTGAGTTGATCCTTATCTCTAAGGGATAGTACATCTTTAATAGCCTTTAAAATCTTTAATTTAGGTTTCACCCCATCGGCAGACACGTGATGCCCTAAATAATCAACACCAGACTGGACAAATGTCATGCCACTTTTCATCAAAATTTCCAAAACCATTCTCACCCCCGCATCATGCTCTTCATTATCTTTACCATATATCAAGATGTCGTCTTGAAAACACGTTACCCCTTTCATGCCTTTAAACAAAATGTCCATGACCTTTTGAAACACAGAAGATGCCGATGCCAACACAAAAGGCATGCGGATATAGCGGCAGGCACCTTCTGGTGTCACAAATGAGGTTAAGTGTTTAGAAGGATGGTCCAGCTCCACTTGGTGATACGCTGCTGACATGTCTAGTGATGTAAATACCTAGCATGGTCTAAAGTGGCTAACATTTCATTGATATTTGGCAAAGGTTGGCTATCCACCCAAATGTTACGATTGAGATCCACAGTGGCAAAGACGCGGAGAACACGAAGAACAAGTAAACGAAAACCGAGGTTTCACCTTCTTCCAAAAACAATACTTCAACAGTTACCGGAAATCACTGAAACAAACAGAGTGAAAGCCAGTAAGGAAACGGACCGGCACTCCCCTTAATTTGGAACCTAGCCGGGACAAAGGACATTACCGGTCCAAGCCACACCGGCACAGTAAAGTTTATGGAGAAAGATGTCCACACACCAATATAACAAGCCCTGAAGAAGACCTTACAAAGAACCTGTAGGTCCATACATAAAGGTCGAAACGCGTAGGCTACGGAAACAGACAAGCAGAGAACCAGAACAAACAGGGACAGCTAAAAAAGTTTTTGCTTCCCCAGGAAAAGAAATTTAACAAATATAAGGTTCCCTCTGATAAGTACCACAACGATTGTTTCTGACCCTGCTTAGGACCAAAAGAGGTTAACAAATTTGAGGACAAAGTTGTTTAAGGTCCCAAAGTTGTAAAGTATTGGACATTTTCATAAAGCACTGAAAAACAATTAGTGGAGATTTAAGTTACACGAATGTTATATTATTTGTTTTATGTCTATGTTTTTGTAAAAAAGTGTAAATATCATGTACATGATAAATGTGTGAATACTGTAAGATACAAAGAAGTTCATTGATGAAGAGTTTACTCTGTTCAAAGCAAGTGTAAAAAAGAAAAATAAGATTGCTACTCTCAGTCAATAAAAAGGACTGATAGATCAAATAAAGTGTGAATTTATGGGGTCAGAGGCAAACATATATTTATATAAGTATTGAGATCGCGGCCACACATAAACTCAGACTTGTCTGCCTTACGCGCTAAAACGATCGGGGACAACCATTCAGATCCTTCGATGGGTTCAATAATTGACATCGCAAACAATTTATCAAGCCCCTCTTTCAGTTCCTGTCTGAGACACAAAGGTACCTTCCTAGATTTGTGAACCACAGGAATTACATTACTTTTTAATACTATGGGATGTTTGAAACCTCACAGCTTACCCAATCGGTCACAAAATATCTCCTTGAGCTCATTGATCCATTTCGAACCTTCAACATCCTGCTCCCCTGCAACAGCATTCAAACTTGGATTTGTCAATCGATCCTTAGTTATCACTATCTCAGGATGGTTGGGATCCAAAATTATGTTGAGATCTCCTTGTTCGCCCCAACCCAACAAATTCGATCAATTTTTCTACTACAAATACATCAGTGTTGATACAGTTGTCACTAAACTTTAAATCGGCCATAAACTTGCCAACAACCTTCACTCTTTTCCCACAATAAGCAAACAACTTAATGTCAGTTGATTCTAGCACTACATTTTGGAATTTGGCAAATTCACTCTCACATAACAGGAGAACCCGAATCTGCCATAATGTTGACACTTTGGCTGTTAACTAAGAGGTTACAAAACTGAGGTTTCCTCTTCCCAAGTTGTTTGAAGACTACACAATTATCATCTACCTGTCCTGACGCCTCCAAACTAATCATTAAGAGATAACCTTCACCACTCATACTTCCAGCATCACTATCAACACCGCACACAGCACTTACAGCTTGCTTTCTTTGATTACTTGCTCTACAAATACGAGAAAAGTGACCCCTTCTGCCACATTTGAAGCAAGTCTGATTTAAAGCTGGACAATGTTTGAAATTTCCCAAATGTGATCTACTACCACATCTGTAGCAAACAAAGTCTTTATCCGAATTCAACAAGGAGCCCCCTGGTTTCTTTATGTATTTGAAATTTTGACTCTTGGATTTATCACCCCCACTTTTTTGTACATTTACTTCCTTGCATTCTAATTTAGGACGACTAGCAGCCAACTCTTTCACGCAAATATCCGATTGCTCAATGCTTCTTGCAATTTTCAATGCTAGCTCCAAACCAGGATCCTCACTAGCTAATAATCGCTCTTGGATTCTTCTATTACTTGTTTTTTCAATTAGTTGATCTCGAATTATCTCCTCCTTCAAGTCCCGATAGTTTAGTTACAGTTTAAGGACAAAGTACGTAAAGCTGAAACAAAATCGTCATTCGATTCCCCAGGAAGTTGTGCCTGTTGCAAGAACCTATGCCTTTCCAATACCACACTCCTTTTAGGTGAGAATCTTTTACCCAATTTTTAAATTAATGTTGCATACTCATCAACAATAGGTTCAGCATGACCCTACCCACTGGGAAGTACCTGTACAGTTTCAATGTGTAACGTTTTTAAAATCAACCTGCCCTCATGACCTAAATTGTATACTAATAATGCTTTCTTCTTTTTGGACGTTTAAGTATCCCCATTTATTGCGTAAAGATATGCTTCAAAAGCTTCACGCAGTTCAATGGTGGAGAACCAGAATCTGCTAGGAATGGAGGTGGCGGAGATATTCCCTCCATAACACTATATGCATGCAAGATGAGTTACTGCCACCAATAAATGCTACATTAAGAAATAGTTAGTAACTGTACAATTAGGAGGAAAAGTTAGGCAAAATTGCAGGAAATGCAAGGTATGCCTATCACCGACTTGTGTTGATGAAGACAACACTGGGGATGACAGGCAAAATCAATAGGTGTGCCTATCTCTGTATAACGTACAAAGATAATGAATGTGCGACCTTTTAGCGATCCTTGAGGTTGACAGGCATTGATAATGGGTGTGCCTGTCACCGTAATCACAAAGTAGTACCTTGAAGATGGCCGCTGCACGTACGGGGGCGGCATCCTCTCAGCAGGCGTGGTACTTCTCAGAGGAAACTTCTGACGTCGAACGGTGGCACGCGCACAAAATCGCATACACCTGCTGCCACTACGAGCCCTGAACGCATGCTCGCCAACCGGATCCTGACCGCGATGCCAGATCCTTCAGTATTCCTCCAATTCCCTTTAAAAGTGCTGAGGACACAGCAGGGAACACCAATCGGAGGTGCTGGAACTGGAGAAGAAGAAACTGAAGGGCTGTGGGCGCCGACACAATGGCGCATAGAAACCGGCACTACCTGGAAGGCAGGAAACAGCAAGAACATCCAGGATGGACGTCGGCAGCATGGTGAAGATGGACAGGCTGATGGCTCACTCGTCGCCACTGAAAAGATATCCGGAGTCGGATGTTCAGGCAGGACAAATCTTTATTGACCGTCAGCCATCCACCTCAGGCAGCAACTACCGTCCACAGACTCCCCTGTCACCAACATTCCCATTCCATTCTAGACCCCTCAAGGTTCTCTGGACGAAGGATGGCCATGAGGTCAAAAACTACAGCTATCTCTCATGCCGAAAATAACTCACTTGACATTGCTGCAGTCAAGTCTTTTCAGCAGAAGAAAACTGCAGGAGGTTTGGACCTATGCTGTGAGTTTTAGCCAGAATTTGAAGTTTGTTTGTCGGTCTTCATAAAAATTGGGGCCATCCACAAAAGTTACACCCAAAAATTCCACCTGCCTCCCTCCCCCACCATCCTCTACTGATAGCCCTGGGCCAAATACTGCAGCTCCTATAACAAATTGTTATAACATTGCCTTGAAAAGCTTACTTGACATAACTACGGCGTTGCCCCCACAATATGTTCACTCAAATGTGTGGTATCTTTTTAACAGGAAAAGTGTGTGGAAGCAGAGGGGTAATACGTTTTCAGTATGTGGGGAACTCCAGTCTTTTCAGAAAATTATGTTTATCTTGCAGTAGCTTAAGCAGAACATACCGCATATCTAAAATGATGTGATACACATAAGACACATATCTGAAAAAGGATAAAACAATAGATGCCATATTCTGCAGGATGTCTATGATCAATCATAATTGTCAATTTGTAAGATATTTAGACCTTGTGGAGCACGTAGCAAACTAGTATGATGCATAGTGGGGTGCAGTTCTGCTGTATTTGCTGTAACGATGCATTTATCGAGCAGTAAGCATAGTCTTTGAGTATAGTGAATGGAGATGTGCTCGCTAGGAAAGAGGACCTAATTTTGGCAGTGTGATGCTTCTGGGCCATGCCCGAGATGAAGTCCCTTCTGCTAGGTTATAGCTCTAGGTTAAAAGGGGGACCTCGTAATATTAGTGATGTGCCACTTTGTATGTTGAGCAAATGTTATGGTAACGAATTGCCTCAAAGATGACTGCAAGTGAATTCCATTCTGAATAATGTGATCAGCCATTCTTAAGGTGGTGTCTAAGGGAAGGGGTCCCTGACTGTGGGGTAAAGCTCCAGGTGAGTGTGAGCGGTAACCTTAGTGTGCCTCTAAATGATCTACATTCTGTGCACTTGTTCTAAAGGCATGGCGTGACCCCTTGCAGTGGTGGTAAATGATCAGAGAAGCCGATCGTGAAGTGGAGGATAGTCATTGTTTCTGGAATCACTTAATTGTCTCCGACGGGTCCTCGGTGTTCCAACTCCTCATCTGACTTGAAGAGAGGACATCTTCGCACTGAGATGCAGTTTTTAAACCATGTATGATTGCTCTGTAATTACTAGATTGGTAACAGGTATGGAGTATGGATGACAACTCCTTAAAAATGGGCAAATTGTTCCCCTTGTGTTAATCAAAGACTTGGTTGGGATACAAAAGTGGATGTTATTGCGGAATGGACATAAAAGATGCACGATTTTTACTTTTGCGTACTAGTGATGATCATTGAAGCTGTGGGGCATCATGCATGGTTTTCTGTTAATGAAAATAATATTGAGTGTTAAGTCCCTGGAGTGGTTTTTGAAAAGCAGTAAACATGTTCCCTAATGTGGTGTTGAGGTTCTGTAGCGATCCGAACCCGTGAAATCGGTATCGTAGTACTGACACGATTTTGGTACCAATGAACCGCAAATGATCCATTACATACATGACAGTGTTTTCGCTACGCAACTAGCGTGAATTCACTGAGAAATAGGGCATTCTGTTGTAAAGTCATGGCATCCATTTTAGTTATGGCATCCATTTTGTTTCTTGCCCTCACATAGTCAATGAACGGGCAATGACCCCGACAGAGTCACCTTGTTAAGGACACGTAAGCTCGAGCCCCGAGAAAGGCTGACGCTGCATGACTAGGCAGAATCAAGCTGCCTCCCTTGCCTGAGGCCAGTCCTGCTATACTGGTTCTCGTGTCCGTTGTCCTGACTGAAAGGCCGAAGACGGTAGCCATGCCCGTTTATGATCCATAAACACCTCTTATCCTACTTTTCAATCCTTTGCATCTGGCTCTGCTCCTCTCCTTCTGGGCTTTTACAATGGGGAGGTTACGATTTTTATGATGGGGAGGATCGGGTAAAGAATGGAAAACTGACAAGGGAACCTGATCGAATACCGAAAACCTACGACTAATTATTGTTTGATGTCTATTTACTGTTTATTTGGGATACCGGGTTGGGCATGAGAAATATTCATGTAATGTTGCCTAAAGACATTTTTCGTGTATTTAAGGAACAACCCACTTAATGCAATTCGAACAGTCTCGTAGATTCTGCCTCTGTGTGGTTCCTATGACTTCTGTGTCCCTGCAGTAAATAAACCTTGGTCTTTGACGCCACCATCGAGAAGCCCGTGTCTCTGTTTATTTGTGCACCGAGACAGGAGGAACTCAGGGGTCTTTGGGTGTTGTTTCCCTGACACCTCTGGACTCTTAAAAGTCCAGAACCTCAAATTGGCGCCCAACGTGGGGCGACGTCATCCGGTACCGGTCCAAAGCCTGAAAGGTTCGAGAAGTTTCGTGTGAAGATTCCGGAGGGAGGTACCCCGCTTCATCGATCCCTGCATGTCGTAAAAGTGGCCCGACGATCTCTTCCACGAGGGTTCCCGTTCCTAGACGGCTACAGAGGACCGCTGCCCTGACTGTCGCCCTGTCTTGGACCCGAGGTGCAGACCTTAGTACGGCGAGACGTAGACGGGTTCTCCTTGGTGACGTCTTCCACATTTCAGTTAAGTATTAAGTGGGTTACGCTCAGTTTGGTTGTTCTTTGTTGCTCTGGTTTAATTCGTAGATTATCATTGGTTGCTCTTGTTTAGATAATCTTTGTTTTGGTAATAGTTCATTTTGGTAGGCCTAAGTTCTTTGCGCATTTTGGTTGGAATTTGTCTTTGTTTGTCATGACTACCAGTAGTAATTATTTCCTGTCCTGGTTACGTTGCAACGGGGATTCCCGGTTGGAGGATTCGTGTTCGGTTCCTCCGATTGGAACTCCTACATATGAGCTCTATTGTAAACATGGTGTGGGTCCTATTACGTATAATGAAGTATGGGTCCGTTATACCAGAAAAGATGGTGTCCTTAGTTGGCCACCGCATGGTAGCTTCGAAACCGAAATTCTAGACAATCTAGAAATGAAGTTGTTTAAGAGAAAAGCCCGGCCGGCAATGTTTGATTCTTTTCGCGTATGGCGCAAAGAAGCCAAACAGAGAGAAATTAGGAAGACGAAGAAAGAACAGAAAGAGAAAGGGTTGACTTTAATGGAGTCTGCTAGGCAGCTGCATGTCAACGAGACTGAGAAAGCAATGGAGATGGCGAATAGAAAATATAATTTGGCAATTGATAAATGTTACCCTGTACTGCCATCTTGTCCTACTAAGCCGATGGAGGATCATGAAAAGGATCCTCTGTTGTCTTACCTGTTGAATTCACCTCCACCGTATGCACAGGGTATTACAGTACCACATTTACTACCTGTTGTACAGCCAGCTGCTGGTCAGCCTGGAGTAGTTGCTCCACTTCCTTTGATTCCAGCTCCTGTCTTTCCCGTGGTTAATGTTCCTTCGGCACCCCCTCTTCCTGGATCGCCTGTTCTGCCTTTGCCTTTCGTTACGCAAACTGCTTTACCTGCTACTCCCACCCTTACTATTTCATCTGCTCCAGCTGCCCTATCCCCGAACCCTATGGACATTCTGACTCCGCTTTCCGTTCGTCGGAAAATAACCGACTCTGTAACTAATATCTTAACTCCTCTCTACAGGTCTTTAATTGGGACCCCCGTTTCTGACTCTATACAGAGACGTAGCCAGCTTCCTGGTCCTCAGGAACGAGACATGTTAGATTCGACAGCTCTTAGGTGGATGTCGAAAGCTGTGAAGTATGATGCACAAAGAGTGTTAGATACTTTTATGCAATGGAATGAACCAACTCAACGTTATGTTTTTGACGTGATGTGTTCTCTTGTGCGTGAAGAATGGGAAGATGATGACTTAGATTCTGTCCCCTCTGATCTGATAAATATTCAACAGAAGTTCGCCGCAGGAATGGTGATAGGTTCAGGAGTAAGGGGAGCGATAGAACTGATTTTAGCTTATAGGGATGATTCCCCTCTTCGAGCGACAAGGGACCCTGATGGTTCACCGACTACTAGGAAAAGACGAGGTCAATATCCGATGAGGGAAGTTCCACCGATATGGCGTGATGCAGTTCAAGCTGATGTGGCTAATGGTATTGCAGCTGCCCCGGCACAATTCCAGAGAGTGTGGATACACATCCCTTGGAAACGGGCCGAAGTATTAGCAGTAAAACAGGCATTGCCAGACCCACGTAAAAATCCTGCTGGTTATTACAAAGAGTTAACGCAGACAGTTCAAGCGTGCGTCATGAATTTGGCAGACATTGAAATGTTATTTGGAAATGTAGTGCCACAGCCTATATGGGCCAAGATTCGGCAAGAGAACCACCCAGTCGCCTTAGGAGGTGATTGGCCAGCTATTGTAGCAGCAGATGCGCAACAAGTTGGCGGTGCTAAACCTGAACCTCTGATTGCTGCCCTACCTGGCAGAATAATTAATCTGATGAAAACGCTGATGCCAGCGTTACGAGTTAATTGGGATAAACTATCGGCATGCAAGCAAAAGAAGGACGAAAGCGTCTCTGACTTTTTCACTAGATTTGAAGAGACCTTCGTAGACCACAGTGGACAAGATATGAGTACTGAGGGAGGCCAGAGATTGTTTGTCGACAAATTCGTGTTTAATTTATTACCCGAACTTAGTAACAAGTTAAAGGATTCTGAAAGTTCATGGGCAGTGTCGACGACAGCACAGATACTTGCAACTGCTCAGTATTACGAGAATGGAGAGAAGGAAGAGAAGGAAAAGTCAGAAAAGAAAACAAAAGATTTAAAGACTAAAGTTCTTTTGCAACAGGCGTATCCGCCTCGCTCGAATCAGTCAGATTCACAGCAGCGACCCCAGTTTCAGCAACAACCACAATTCCAGCAAGGGACGTCCCAAAGATTTAATTATGGTTTTTCCCGACAACAGTTAGCATGGAATCAGTGTGCCTATTGTAAAAAGGAGGGCCATTATAAGAATGAGTGTCCGGTACTGCACGCACAGACTAGTGGTGTCCCGGCTCAGAGAGGTAATGTTGGGTTTATGCAAACTCCTAGGGGTAGAGGACGTGGTACAATGACACCACAGGCTGATCGCCATTCGAATTATTTCGATCAGCGAAATGCACAATCTGTGCAAGCAGGTAGATCTCCACAGTATCATGTTGAAGATTATTATGATCATAATGAAGAGATTCAGAGAGGCGAGTACTAGGACAGCCACAGGCAAAGAGAGGGAGTAGTATCAGTTCCAGTTGATCAGAGTGGACCTTATGACGCAGTAGTTACATCAGGCGTGGTCGAACCGTTTCTGTTGGATACTGGTGCGGCAAAAAGTTCAATTATGCATGCGAAACTCCCTGGCGCACCTTTGTCTGGCTTAACGAACACTTCAGTAGGTTTCTCAGGCGCCCCTGTTCACAATCCTGTTTCCAGTCCTTTATCAATTTCTGTTGGGCCATGCGAACTAGAAGCACCCCTTATTCTAACAACCGGTTGTAATGAGAATCTGCTTGGTTTAGATCTGTTGAAACGCCTACATGCGACACTGTACTGTTCTCCTTAGGGAGTACAGCTCACATTAGGCAAAAGAGTAATCTCTCCAATGTATATGTCGATGGATAAGCTCCCACCGGAGCTGCGTTCTCTCCCTGATACTCTTTGGGCAACTGGTCCTAACGATGTAGGCCTCTTGGAAATTCCCCCTTATGTGGTAAGTCTGAAAGCGAATGCTAAATTACCACGAATCCCACAGTATCGGATTTCGAATGAAGGGGAACGTGCACTCTTGCTGATTGTGAAAGACTTGATACAGAAAGATGTGATTGAGGAAACTAGAGGAAATATCTGCAATAGTCCTGTTCTACCGATTTTGAAACGTACTGACCCTTCCAAACCTCCAATCTACCGGTTTGTGATTGACCTCAGAGAAGTTAACAAAATAGTGATTCCACAGTTTCCTGTGGTACCAGATATCACTGCATTATTAACGTTGATTCCTGCCTCAGCCTCATGGTTTACAGTTATCGACTTGAAAAATGCCTTTTTCAGCATTCCGATAGCCGAGGAAAGTAGAGACATTTTTGGTTTCTCCTTAGGAGGTCGCAGTTTCAGGTTCAAACGCGCTCCACAAGGTTATTGTGAGAGCCCTTCAATTTACAGCCAAGCATTGAAGAGTCAATTAGATGCTCTTGTACTTCCTCCTGGTGTTGCTCTGATCCAATATGTAGACGATCTTTTACTGGCTGCTGATGACAAGGAAACTTGCAAAGCAGCTACAATTTCTCTATTACGTCATTTGTCAGACTTACATCACAAGGTGTCACCTTCTAAACTGCAATATTGTTGCCAAGAAGTGACCTACTTAGGTCATCTTTTGTCAAAGGAGGGAAGAAGGTTGACCCCAGAGAGAATCAAAGCAATTTCGCAGATGACTGTACCAAGCACACAGAGAGAAGTGCGTGCGTTTTTGGGTATTACGTCATACTGTAGGCAATGGATCCCAAATTTTTCTCTCATGGCAAAACCATTGGTAGCCCTGACTGGAAAAGGTGTTCCGAGCCCTTTGCCATGGTCTGACGAATGTCAACAGAGCTTCTCTGACTTACGTGATGCGCTGTGTTCAGCTCCTGTGTTGGGTACTCCTGACTACAGTAAGCCGTTTACACTATATGTCCATGAAAGAGAAGGTTGTGCGTTGAGTGTATTAACCCAACAATTTGGTGACAAACAGCGACCTTGCGCATATTTCTCATCCACATTAGATCCGGTAGCCAGAGCATTGCCAAGTTGTTTGAGAGCTACAGCAGCAGCTGCAGTGTCTATTCGACAGTCTGCTGGACTAGTCATGAACAACATGTTAGTAGTCATGGTTCCACATGCTGTGGATACACTGATGAATCGAACGAAAACTCAGCACCTCACCAGTGCTAGACTATCAGGCTACGAGCTGACGCTTTTGGCAAACCACATTCAGATTAAGCGATGCAACATATTGAATCCAGCAACGCTGTTGCCGACTACTCAGGAGTCGAGTGATTCAGAGCCCCATGATTGCTGTTTTAGAACTGAGGAAGAGACAAAAGGTCGGATTGATTTGAAAGATACTCCGTTACTAGATCCAGACGGCACCTTATATGTCGATGGGTCGTGTTTTAAACTACAGAATGGTGATGTGACGGCCGCGTATGCAGTTACGACTTTGAGTACGATTGTTGAGACTGCAAGAGTAAGTCAGAATTCTGCCCAAGCTGCAGAATTAATTGCATTAACAAGAGCGTGTGTTTTAGCTGAGGGAAAGAGAGTGAATGTGTTTACTGATAGCCAATACGCCTTCGGCGTAGCACATAGCTTTGGACGTCTCTGGAAAGAAAGAGGTTTTCTCACGTCCCATGGAACTAAGATCCAACATGGACAATTAGTCAGCGATCTATTGGAATCCCTGACCCTACCGAATGAAGTTGCGATTGTGAAGTGCAGTGCACATCGAAAGATTACGGATGATGTTGGCCGTGGGAATGCGTTTGCTGATGAGGTCGCTAAAGAAACGGCCAAGAACATGACGAGCCGAATGTACGTTGCAACGTCTGCAAGATGGATTGCTGAATCAGGAATGTGTGAGAATACGATTGAAAGTGTGAAAGCAATCCAGAATGAAGCAACTGAAAATGAGAAGAATGAATGGAAGGAGAAAACGGGTAAAATGGATTCAAGTGGATGTTGGGTTGATTTGTCTGAACAGCAGCGTTGGATGTTACCTGATGCGTATGTGCTCGCAGTAGTCACGATGGCGCATGGAGCAGCGCACATCAGTTCGAAAGGGATCTGTAAAATGTTAGCTCCAGTATGGAAGAACGATGGAATTACTAAGTGTGCGGAAAGAGTGGTGAAAAACTGCATGATATGCCTGATGCATAATCCTGGCAAGGGAACCCCAACCGGTCATTTTGCTCCCCCTTCTTGTCCCTTTGAAGTGATACAGTTGGATTTCATCCACATGGATAGGTGTAACAATCTTAAATACATCCTAGTGGTAGTCTGTGCCTTTTCAAGATGGATTGAGGCATATCCGTTAAAGGACAACACTGCTATGTGCACTGACAAAATCCTCCTTAAAGAGTACTTCCCCAGGTATGGTATGCCACGGATTGTTTGGTCGGACAATGGAAGTGAGTTTGTAGGGAAAGTTATGAAGAGTGTGTGTACGGGTTTAGGTATTACCCAAAAATTTCACAGTGCGAATCACCCGCAGTCAGCGGGTTTGGTTGAAGGGTACAATGGCACTCTGAAACTGAAACTTGCTAAAATTCAAGCTTCCACTGGTCTATCTTGGCCAGATGCACTGCCTTTAGCTCTATTGTCCACCAGAGCGACTGTACACTCTCGAGTAGGGCTTAGCCCATATGAAATTGTGTTCGGTCGTCCTGCTAATGTTTGGGGAGTCCCTAGGCCAAAGGAATTCAAACAGATTGAATACCCAATGTTGATTGATTATCTTTATGACCTGACTGCTAAATTAAGCCTTATTCATCAACAGGTATTTGAATCCTTGCCTAAACTGCCAGAGAGTCCAGGCCACACGTTGAAACCAGGCGACCAAGTTGTAGTACGGAACTTTGAACGAACTCGGAACCTCCAGCCAAGATTCGTGGGTCCGTTCCAGGTACTCCTCACAACAAGAACTGCTGTACGCCTAGCTGGAAGGAAGAATTGGGTGCACGCTAGCCATACGAAGCGTGTCCCTCTCCCACTCCCCTATGATAACTGGGTTAGACAGGGATTTGGCGTATCCGAGACAGAACCTGTTCCTAGGCACATCCCTTTCAGTGATGCAGAGTATATAACGGACCACCCACGAACTGAAACACAGAACTTTGACACCTCAGCAGGAACCGCTCCTTTGAATCCTGGACCGAGTATCGTACAAAGTGAACATTTGTCACCTGTGGAGTCGAACATTTCCGCACCTGTAGACCAGCTATTTCAAGATCAGACAAGATCCGGAAAGTACAGATATAATCTACGTTCTCATGTTATGAACTAATGACATTGCATAATTACCTTTCTGTTTGAAAACTGTTTTGATCTTACTGCATTCCATTCAGTCAGGATGTTTGCTCAAATTTTTATCTTTTTGTTTTTATTGTTTCTCTCACCTTGCCGTCTGGGTTACCGTAGGGTCGTAACGTGTGCCTTGTTTTAATTTGCAGGGAATCAGACATAAGGTCGGTTTCTTCTGTCTATCTTGGGAACTCCCAGGGTAAACAGAGGCAAGTTTTTAACAGGTACAAACCATCCGTTGCGAACGGTTGTAGAAGATGGAGCTTCCTGAACTGCGACGGGTTAATGTCATAAATGTGCACAAGACAAAGCTATATGACATATTATATAGCAAATGTTTTCTAATGCAATGTACTCTGACACTTCTAATTGTTTTGATAACTTTGGTAGGCGGAATTATTTTTGGTATTCAGTTGATCTTTACACCTGTTACATCTACAGTATCTCCCCATGTTCCTGTTTCTCCGACTGTTGTTTCTCTTCACTCTTTCCATCCTTTTCCTGCCCACGAGCAAGCTCGACGCTCTGAGTTTATAAATAACACTTTCATTCAGCTCTTGCACCAACATCAACTAGTAGTTAACACAACAAACTGCTGGGTGTGTGGCTTGATACCACATACCATGGACAAGGGCATCCCTTATCTGGTTCTGCCCTTTAGTTATAATGGATCATTCTAGGCATTTCAGACCATGTTCGCTTATGCCCTAGAGACCTATCCTCCACGACCTCCGCGTTCCACTCGGTATAACTCTGCTAATAGAGCCTTGGTAAAAGGAATCACTGACATGGTTAGAGATGTCAATAACACTCCGTTCATTCCCAAGGATGAATTGCGAGTTTACATGGGTTGGAATGTTACGGAATATGGCATTACTCTGGGTGAGAACAAACGTAAAAGCTCAACTCCGATCTGGGTCGTACCCCACCAAGGTCAGGTCTGTTTGCAAGGAAATGGGAGGAATCCGAAAGCTCGACTAGGGAAGAGTGACTGTATCGAAACATATGTTTTCCCGTCACAGTCTTCCCCTGCATTCTTAGCTGCTAAGGGTACCTATTTTGTTTGCCAAGACAAGCTCATGTTATATCGCTCAACTGCTACCTCCGACATACACTGCTGCACCGGACTATCACAAAACTAGAGTTGTGAGAGGTGTTTTCAGTAAAGAAGATACTGCTGGCCAAGAAGCAGGAGACTTCTTCAAAGGTTTCCTTCCGTTCTGGGGGCCTATGGCCAACAGTAGAAACTTACGTCAACTAACACGGGTAGTTGAATCCACTATCACCGAAACTGCGGGTGCCCTTAGTAACCTGACAGCTGAGCTTCAAGCGGATCGCCTCATGACGTTACAGAACCGTATGGTTCTTGATGTGTTACTTGCAGATCGAGGTGGAGTGTGTAAGATGATCCAATCGAGTTGCTGTGTTTTTATCCCAGATAATGCGCCAACAGTATACAAGGCCATCTCTAAGTTACACAAAATCTCTGACTCTATTCACGTAGAGGAAGGTGACTGGTCATTAATGGGATGGTTCTGGAGCCTGTTGTCTGCGTGGGGATGGAAGGTTCTGATAGTCACTGGTGTTGCGTTGGTATTTTTATTTTCGTGCTGTCTCATTGTTCAGTGTGGTCCTGCCTTATGTAATCTCTGCATTTCAACATGCGTAAGAAGACCACCTGTTTTTAGAGATACGCCACGGGATAGAGTAATGCTTCAACAACATATCAGTGACCTGATGAACATAGAAATGGACTCTGACATAGAGTAAGTTATTGCCTATGTAAGGGCAAAAGGACGGTCTGAGGTTCTGTAGCGATCCGAACCCGTGAAATCGGTATCGTAGTACTGACACGATTTTGGTACCAATGAACCGCAAATGATCCATTACATACATGACAGTGTTTTCGCTACGCAACTAGCGTGAATTCACTGAGAAATAGGGCATTCTGTTGTAAAGTCATGGCATCCATTTTAGTTACGGCATCCATTTTGTTTCTTGCCCTCACATAGTCAATGAACGGGCAATGACCCCGACAGAGTCACCTTGTTAAGGACACGTAAGCTCGAGCCCCGAGAAAGGCTGACGCTGCATGACTAGGCAGAATCAAGCTGCCTCCCTTGCCTGAGGCCAGTCCTGCTATACTGGTTCTCGTGTCCGTTGTCCTGACTGAAAGGCCGAAGACAGTAGCCATGCCAGTTTATGATCCATAAACACCTCTTATCCTACTTTTCAATCCTTTGCATCTGGCTCTGCTCCTCTCCTTCTGGGCTTTTACAATGGGGAGGTTACGATTTTTATGATGGGGAGGATCGGGTAAAGAATGGAAAACTGACAAGGGAACCTGATCGAATACCGAAAACCTACGACTAATTATTGTTTGATGTCTATTTACTGTTTATTTGGGATACCGGGTTGGGCATGAGAAATATTCATGTAATGTTGCCTAAAGACATTTTTCGTGTATTTAAGGAACAACCCACTTAATGCAATTCGAACAGTCTCGTAGATTCTGCCTCTGTGTGGTTCCTATGACTTCTGTGTCCCTGCAGTAAATAAACCTTGGTCTTTGACGCCACCATCGAGAAGCCCGTGTCTCTGTTTATTTGTGCACCGAGACAGGAGGAACTCAGGGGTCTTTGGGTGTTGTTTCCCTGACACCTCTGGACTCTTAAAAGTCCAGAACCTCAGTGTGATGACTTTGATGGGAAATATGAGTAATCATAGACATAGAAGTGAATTGTTTCATATTGCCTTCATGAAAGGTAGTCAAGGGTATATCATCGCTGGGGTACATTGCACATCGCATATGCTCAGTGTTGGGGATGGTGGGTGAAGATTCATTGCACCACTTATTTATGGTTATTCACCAGCGGTGATGTTTATAGGTTTTCTTATTTCTTCATGTTCATTAGGGTAAAGCTTTTGTGTAAATTAGTAGGTGACTCCCAATTTATTTGCTTAGAGTAATCCAGGGGATGTTTTTGTTTAGGCCTGTTTGAAACGTTTTGAATCAATACACATCGTTCTTCTTTTTGGAACAGTTGTCTCCAGAATAACCCATTCCAGGTCATTCTCTGTGTGTTTTTCTGTGCGATAGAGGTTGCTCATCCGTGTGGTTATTTTTCCACACCTGATATTGCTTGCTGAGTGGAATTATGCATCATTGGTTCTGTTTAAATGTTTGTAGGTTTGAGCTTGCCCCAGTGGAGTAGGATGGCAGCCAAGAGTGTGTAGGTGGGCAAAAGAAACGGGTGTGACCCTGAGTTAGCTCATCTCTAGTAGCTGGCCCTTGCCAAAATTGGAAGATGTTCTCCCGCGCTGCATTCTTTCTTGTAAGGAGAAGGTCCAAAAAGCAGGTAGTGGGCAGTCTGGTTGAGGATGGGATGGGTCCTTCAGGTCAAGAAGTGTGATCTTCGGTTGACCTGGTTGTGTGCAGTGAGTCCTAGGACTAGCTCCCGAGAGTGCCCTCCCCTAGTTGGCAGGCATCTCTGCCCTTGCCACAAGTTTCTAATGACACTCCTTCGTCTCTCGCTGTGGCCGCCTCACCACCACCAGTCACACACCCCAGTCTCTGCTAGTCCGTCTGAGCCCAGCAAGATAATTGCTGCCTTGGCAGACATTAGGCACACCAGTTCAGGCCACAATATCACTTTCCCCTCCAGAGCAAGGCACCTCAGCCCAAAGGTCCAGGAAAGATTTGTCTGATGCTATAACTGGGGTGTTGTCTCCAGTGGCTCATTTACTCTCACAACTAGCAGGCTCTGCAGATAAAGTTCCAGAAGGCTCTTCCTTGACTTCCCCATGGACCCCATCCTGTACGGTTCTTTCCACTATTGCGGATTTGAAGAAACAGGTTAATGCCTTCACTATGGCTCATGACTGGGCAGGAAAAGGGCAGCAAGTGGGGAAGGGCAACTATAGGGTCATATCTGGAACCAAGGAATCCACCGCTGCAGCACCAGGTAAACAAGCTGATGGGGTGGTTGAGAAAGAGGACATTTCAGCTGTCAGAGGATTTGGAGTCCAAGATACTTTACTGGCAAAGCTGGTAAGTTAGCATCGTAAGTCCCCTTGGAGGTGAAGGACAAGATTTGGAAGGGTGGTTTTGTTGATGTCTTTTCACTTATGTGCACCAAGAGAAGGGATTGTCAAAAGGTAAGGATGGGAAAGCTGCCTCATCGAAGGAAAGAAAACATAAGGTTGTGGAGTCTATTACTAATTGGTTATTTGGCTTCAATGTGTACATGACAGTGATGTTAGAAAAAAACCCTGAAGTGGCAACTTCCATGATATTCTATTCTAACAAAATACTCAAGGCTCATCATGTGTATGACGGTACTGCTTGGCTGGACTACAATTGTAGCTTTAGGTGGGCGAGGATGGAGGATCCTGACATTGGGTGGGACCAGACTGCAGTCAATGTTAGACTAGAAAACATTAACAATAAAACTCATCTGAAGCAGCTTTTCATCACCAACAGGCCTCAGGTGAGCCCAGATGGGTTGTGTATATTCAAAACATATGTTTGAACACGTTTGTTCCTTTTTGCAGTCACCCCTCACACTCCCGAGTTTAAGTACATCAAAAAAATTAAGGAGAAAGGAAAGGATGCCACTAAGCCTTAAAACTAGCCACCCCTTCACAACGCCAGTCTGGATTTGTTGATTCATAACCTCTCCTCCGGATGGAGTCTCTGGTCAATTATGCCATTGATGTCCAGTTCTGCTTGGTGAGGTATTCCTCAGTGGAGCTGACGTTGGCCAAGTTCCATAAGCTAGGGCTGGAGCAATGTTGGCCAAACTCAATATTGAATCTACCTTTAGACTCCTCCCTGTGCACCCAGATGATTATCACCTGTTGAGATTCCAATCTGAGGACCACTACTATTATGACAAATGCATGCCAATGGGCTGTGCAGTTTCTTGTACCTATTTTGAGCAGTTCGTTTGCTGTTGTAATGGATATTCACAAACACACTGGGCACCAGGATGTCATTCACTATCCACTGACTTTCTGATTATGGGCCGCCTGGTTCAGAGACATGCAAATGGGCTTTAGAAGCATTGACATCATTATTCTGGGACTTGGGGTTCTCCCCGGTCCTGACAAAAACTGTTGGTCCCTCCACATGTATCATCTTTCTAGGTATTAAGATAGATACTGTGGAGGGAGAATGACGCCTCCCTCCTGATAAGGTACACGCCTTCTGTCAGTGTATTGACACAATGTTGGAACTTAGAAAAACCACTCTGCATAAGCCCTAGTTGTTAGCTGGTCAATTAAATTGTGTGTCAAGGATCATTCTCATGGCTCGTTTCTTTTCCAGATATTTCACCAGACCAATGACTGGCCTTACACAGAAGCATCACCACACTAGACGTCAGGCCAGGGTGAAAGAATTTGGGGCAGTTTTCTGCCACAGTTCAATGGATCAGTCATGTGGCCTATGCAGCTGATATCCAATCAGACACTTGGTCTTTTCACTGACTCTACTGGCATTGTGGGCATTGACGCCATACTAGGTGCCAAATGGTGCAGAGGGGACTGGCACTCTTCTCAGCATGATAATGTGGTCACAAGGAAAGTGGCCTTCTTGGAATTGTTCCCTATTGAGGTGGCAGTGACCTTATGGGCTGAAGTGTTCAGGAACAGAAGTGTTATTTTCTAGTCTGACAACATGGCAATGGTTGAGGTTATTAATAGACAGAACGCTTTTTGCAAGTTGGTTCTGAGGTTGTTGAAGCATCTAGTCTTACTTTGCTTGAAACTGAATATTTTATCCAAAGTTAAACATGTGCTTGGGATTCACAATAATGCTGCTGATGCCCTGTCTTGTTCGAAGGTGCAGGAATTTTGGGATTTTCAACAGCAGGAAGCCACGAAGATGACAGAGTTCCCACAGTATCTGTGGAAGATTGGAACCAGCCTTACCGGATTTAGGGGTGGCTTCCCTTACGAGGCGCACATGGGTGTCTTGTGATAGATGTTTTTCTGATCTATAGGTCTTTTTTTACCTGACATATTTTCTGCTAATGTCATTTTACTTTTCCTCTGGGTCTTAAGGGATCAGAGCAGGCCGGTTTTCTATGCTAGGGCACACCTCGTAGCCATCTGCTTCTTAGCCAAGCTCAAAGGTGTAAGTGATGTTGGCAATTGTTGTTTGGTGAGGATAGCATTGTCCGGATGGGAAAATTTGAGATCCATCGTTAAAGATATGCACAAATGCTGAGTGTCATTTTAGATAACCTGTGCAGGGTGTGCAGCTCACCATATGAAGTGGCATTGTTCTCACCCGCATTCACAGTCGCCTTCTATGGTGGCTTCAGAGTTAGTGAATTGGTTGGGTCTTCTAGATCAGATTATGCAGGGGGTTTGCAGAGGTTTGACACTCACATCGAGCAGGATAAGCTTACTATTTGGCTAAGAAAACCCAAAAATGACCCAGAAGGGAAAGGGACATCGATAGAACTCAAGGCCACCTATGGTTCTTCCATCTGCCCAGTGACACGTATGGGGACTTACTTTCCATAGTCCTCAGAACTGTTTATTCATTTGAATGGGGATTGCTACTCGTGCTGTCAAGTCTATAGCGGTCTTGACCTGCGCCGTTAAGGTAATCGGGGTAAATCCCGCAGGTAACTTTTTGCAATCTTCCAGGATAGGTGCAGTAACTTTTGCGGCAGAGGCAGGCCTTTCACCAATAGGTAGGTGGTCATCATCTTTTTTCAAGAGTTATATATGTCCAGAGTTGCAGTAGGATGTGCTTTCTCTCATGTGAAACATGTCATGTGTTTGTTCTCTTCACGCTTTTTCTTTTGCTTTCTTTTAGACGAATGCCTTCAAAGGTGGTATGGGTCCTCAGCCACTCATTTGTGCAGTGGACGGCACACTGGTTGCAACAGCTCTGTTGCCCAAAGCTGGAATTGCTGAAAGATATTTGCTTCAGGTGGTGCGGAGTTTGGACGTCTCTGGATTTCACAGCTGAAGAGGTTGGGGAAAGAGACGAGGTGGTGCAGGACTCCAATTCCCAGATCTTGCCATTGTGCATGTAGGTGGTAATGACCTGGCTAAATTGGGTTGTCAAACGCTCAGGGAGGCCATTTTTAGGGAGCTTGCTTGGCTAGGTCGGGTCTTCCCAGATGAAGTCATCACTTGATCCCACATGATACTGCGTCGCAAGTGGGGAAAGGACTTTTAGTCTAGGATCATCAATGTATCTGTCAGGTGGCTCAACTCTGAAATGTCAAAATTGTACCCCTTCCCAGGGTACTTAAAGAATATCTCTTACAAATTTATCAGAAGCGATCACATGTTTCACCAGGATACAGTGCATTTATCTGATGTAGGGACTGCCCTGTTCGTTGACCACATATGGGCGTTTGCTCAATCCCTGTTCTGTAGTGGGGAGGGCGAAGAACCTCACTACCCTGGTCCCCCTTGTGGCAAGATATCTACCTCCAAGATTGCTTCTCAGCAGCAGAGGGGTACTCATACTTGTTAGAGAAGCATTCATGGCGGGGGCAGCAATCCTGATTCGGATAGAGGATTTTCACATGGCTCGGGGCTTGGGCTCATGGTTTATCAGTCCTGGGCAAGGGGCTGTAGCTATTGGTCATACTTCTTGTAGCTCCTGTCACAGCCTAGTGTTGGAGGGGCGGCACTTAAGGAAGCAGAAAAGAGCACAGTGAGTTGGGACCACCCCTTAGACCCGTGTGGTCCCGGTGGGATGAAGGCCTAATTGTAAATAATGTGTATGCCCGTCTTAGATCTAAGAATGGTTGTACGACATTACAACGTAGGTATTTACCATGCATGACTTTGGCAAGCATTTTTTACAACTCATGCTTTTACCACAAATCTGTCTTTGGCACCATACCTTTACCATGCAGGTAAGTATAAATAAGGTAAGTGAAATATATATATATATGTACAAGATTTGTCCACAAGCGAAGACAACTCAGCAACAGATAATTCTGCTGAATTCTTTATTAAAAGGCAAAAACCAGCACTTGCATCCAGATTATAATAAATACATATATAAATAGCATGCCACGGCGCAGAACCCACTGAAGGGTAAGAGGTGAAAGAAAGCAAACTACAAGTCCAAGCATGGATTGATAATCAAGAGAGAGGCCCACCAGGAGGCAATAAATTCAATTAGCACACAGACGAGTGTTTCCTCTCATCTGCGAAGTTGCATGAAGAGCCTGTGATCAAGGAACAGGCAGCTCCGAAATGTATAGGACATTGAAGCAATCTGGATGCAAGTGCCGTTTTTTTGCCTTTTAATAAAGAATTCAGGGGAATTATCTGTTACTGAGTGCATCTTTGCTTGCGGACAAATCTTGCAGTAATATTCCGGCTGTCCAAGCCGGGAAGACTGCACCACCTCAGTAATTAAGTGTGGGGCCGCACCTACCAAGCGGAACAACAGATATAAAAAATGAACCGGGACATTACATCTGGATGCCCACTGGAGGGTTAGCAAAAATATAAATAGCATGCCACGGCGCAGAACTCACTGAAGGGTAAGAATTGAAATGTAATATGTGAGGTCCTTAGCAGTGCATTGCAAAGGCATAAGTTATAGTTAGCTCGGGTAGGGATAACTGCTGAATTTCTATGGTTTGGTGTGTGTAAAATCTGAGCCTAACTATAATGTCCCTCTAACCTTTGTTTTTTTTCCACCCAATATCCTTACCCACCCTTAAACCCTACATACACCCTTACAACCCGATACCCGTACCCACCCCTAAACCCTAAAAAATACCATTACCACCCAATTCCCCTATGTACCCCTACACCCTAAAACCACAGTGTAGCTCTCCAGGTTGTTGCGCTCAAACTGCATGCTTGCAGGCAGAGCCACAGATGCACAAAGTTAGGAGGAATGTAAGTGAATTTGGAAAAAGCAATAGAGGCCAATCAAAGAGAATTCAAAAAAAGGTTGAATCTGGTATCAAAATAATTATAATGGGATCCTAGTGTTACGCCAAATTATTGAATGGCAACGCACAAACACAAGTACTGAATCCCATCACTGCAACCAATGTGAGGTTACTGTTTGAGCGGGTAAAATCCTACTCAAGTAACAACCACAATCCTCATCAGGGTGAACCACAAAAAGTCACTAAATTAACCTGTGCTTAACTGTCTGGTAACTTGGCACAGAATCAGTGAGGCTTAACTTACAGGCAATGTGCAAAGTATTTATGCAAAAACAACAATTGATGGACAGAATGCAGAACAATGTCATACATTCACCCCAGTACAGAGATCTGGGCCTAAATCCATCGTTTTTTTGCTCACCATGCCATTCCAGTTTGAACCCAGCCATATGCAAATCAGTCTTGACCCTGTGCCTCATGGGAACAGTCCAACCCGAACTGCCAAGCCAGGTCCTCCCTGGACTGGAAACAAGCATCCTAGGACCGGTTTCGGGGTTTCACCCCTCTTCAGCCAGGATAGCTTGATTCCAGTGGCATGGAGAGCACGGGACTCACGTCTGAGCATACCCGTCCCACTCGGGGTGACAAATGCAAAAACAACAATTGATGGACAGAATGCAGAACAATGTCATACATTCACCCCAGTACAGAGATCTGGGCCTAAATCCATCATTTTTTTGCTCACCATGCCATTCCAGTTTGAACCCAGCCATATGCAAATCAGTCTTGACCCTGTGCCTCATGGGAACAGTCCAACCCGAACTGCCAAGCCAGGTCCTCCCTGGACTGGAAACAAGCATCCTAGGACCGGTTTCGGGGTTTCACCCCTCTTCAGCCAGGATAGCTTGATTCCAGTGGCATGGAGAGCACGGGACTCACGTCTGAGCATACCCGTCCCACTCGGGGTGACAAATGCAAAAACAACAATTGATGGACAGAATGCAGAACAATGTCATACATTCACCCCAGTACAGAGATCTGGGCCTAAATCCATCGTTTTTTTGCTCACCATGCCATTCCAGTTTGAACCCAGCCATATGCAAATCAGTCTTGACCCTGTGCCTCATGGGAACAGTCCAACCCGAACTGCCAAGCCAGGTGGTGTAGTGGGCAAAAGAACGATGGATTTAACCCAGATCTCTTGACTGGGGGAGAATGTTTGCATTGTCAGCATTCCGTCCATCAATTGTTTGTTGTAACGCTTTTCGCCCTAAGTGGGATGGGTATTCCCAGACGTGGGACCCGTGCTCACTAAGCCACTGGAGTCAAGCTATCCTGGCTGATGACGGCTGATAGCCAGAAACCGGTCCTAGGATGCTTGATTCCGGTCCAGGGAAGACATGGCTTGGCAGTTCGGGCTGGACTGTTCCCATGAGGCACAGGGTCAAGACTGATTTGCATATGGCCATGTCTAAACTGGGGTGGTGTAGTGGGCAAAAGAACGATGGATTTAACCCAGATCTCTTGACTGGGGGAGAATGTTTGCATTGTCAGCATTCCGTCCATCAATTGTTTGTTGTAACGCTTTTCGCCCTAAGTGGGATGGGTATTCCCAGACGTGGGACCCGTGCTCACTACGCCACTGGAGTCAAGCTATCCTGGCTGATGACGGCTGATAGCCAGAAACCGGTCCTAGGATGCTTGATTCCGGTCCAGGGAAGACATGGCTTGGCAGTTCGGGCTGGACTGTTCCCATGAGGCACAGGGTCAAGACTGATTTGCATTTGGCCATGTCTAAACTGGGGTGGTGTAGTGGGCAAAAGAACGATGGATTTAACCCAGATCTCTTGACTGGGGGAGAATGTTTGCATTGTCAGCATTCCGTCCATCAATTGTTTGTTGTAACAAAGTATTTATGCAGCACTCAAACAGTAACAAAGTGAAAATACTATACAAGAACAACCCCACATCAATCTAGAAAAAAAGTTACATTTAATGATTATAATGCTATCAGAATGACAAAACTCCAATCAGTAGAACTGGAGATGTGCAATTTTAAAGCCTTAGTTAAAAATAGAACCAAAAAGCGCAAAGCACCAAATGAGGTTATTTGGTTGCTCCGGACAAGAATAAAGTCACAAGTTGAAGCTGACCGCGATGGAGTGCGGGTCGGGTACATGACCGACTTTGCCCCATTGGGCATTGTACCTGGTTGATCTTGGACTGAGATGCAAGGTCCTCTGTCATACTGGGTCGAGCTGCGTTGCACAACGTCTGTTCAGAGGGAACCTGCTTTGGGCTAGGCGGTATACACTCTGATGCCAGCCAATGGTCCAGGACCTGGGACGCACCTTTGGGGATCAGGGCTTACTCCAGCAGAGAACAGCAGGAAGGCACAGGCAGGTCCTGTTGAGTCTGGGCAGCTAAACAGATGCAGGACAGGTCTCTGGAGCTTGTTATGTCCTAATAGCTCAAAACAGGAAAAGTGAAGGCAAAAGGTTTGAGTGTGCCCCTGCAGAGAGGGCCGGATCCAACATACATTAAAAAGTCAACAGCATGACGTGACAGAGTAATACTCTGGGTGCAGTCAAAGCTCACTGTGTTCTTTTTAAAGTATTGTTAACAATAGGAATAACAGACAGCTGCACTGTCAAGCCACACCTAAAAAGTCTAGGGTGGTAGGGTTTTCTGCTTCACGCACAACTTACCATGGGACACATACTCAAGCCATGCACCTTGAAAATGTTCTATTGAAGGAGGGAGAACTTCTGGTGCTGAGTTCAGCCTAATACATCATTAGTTTGACACATACAGAAAAATATAGGTATCAAAAAAGATCATGATAAAGGGAAACTCCACTTACTTAAACCTTAGCTTTAGTTTGTAGGACTTTCTCTATAAAACTGTGTGATCTATGCAAGTTTTCAAAGTTTTTGCGTTTGGGTAGGTCTCTTCTCTCCTGTAGGGCCCAAAACTGCAGCACATCTCATGGCAAATTTGTATGAAACTTACACCCTAACAACTCACTTGATATTGTCATGGTTTAGTGCCATTATTGAACATATTTGGGTGATCTTTTTATGGAGAGAAGTGCTGGAATACATTCAGGGTGTAGACCTTATGCTTTTGTCAGGGAAGTCCAATGTTTTGCCAAACATAAAAACAAAGAAATTGCATTTTTGAAGTCACAGTATCACTTCTGCAGGGCATTCACTGAAGAAAAACAAGCATTGGCATAGCCAATAGGTCTCGCCGTTGGGACCTTATAAGTGTTTAGCCATGCAACAGTTAATGTTGTTGCACCAAGGATTTTGTGCTGCATAACAAAATACTTATAAGGTCCCAAAAGCGAGACCTATTGGTTATGCCAATGCTTGTTTCCTCTGTACTGGAAAACTATTGGTCAGAGGTATGCTGTCCCTCGCAGGCCTCCGTCTCTGCAGCTGCCGCCATTCAGAAGGATTTTCTGACGGAATCGTTTAATTATAACCACAAAGCAGGGTTTCTGCAACAAAGCTTTGGAACTTCCTTTTCAGACTGTGAGACGTAAGTGTGTCTGAAGCTCTGCGAAAAAAAGACAAAAATAAGGTCACATGTCAGCAGGGGGTCTGGGGTGCGTGGTGCAGCAAAGGGGACTTAAGGGAGAGCTGCCTGTAGCGCCTGGGAGACCTATCCGTGTTCATTGCTTCAAGGCGCTTGATAGATGAGAAAACAAGCTGCTCGACTCCTTATGCTCCAGTTGTTTATGCAATGACTAGTTCCATCTGCAGAAGGTATATGTAACACCTCAAAATGACTTTGAAGTTTAATGGAAGTCATAGTGACAGTGCAACAGTCTAGTATTTTATAATATAGCACAAGGGTTGCTTCAAAAGTCTACTACAAACAGGATAGGTCGATGTGTGGGGTTAACACATTGCTACTTGATAAGTTAGGCCTCGAGTAATGTGTATAGCGCTTATCGTTGCTTAACTCCACTTCGAAGTGCTAAAATGAGTTTTGATGATTAAGATAGGGGTGAAGCTGCCCTATTCCTACTGAATGCAGCGCTGCCTGTGAGCTCCTCTGCACTAGCGCCAATGCAGTTTCAGGGCGCTGTGGCTGGAGGGAGTAAGATGGACTATTAAACTGCAGAGCATGGCTTGCTAATTGTGTACAGAATTACTCCCGAAGGAGAACAGTGTTAATAGGTACAGATTTAGCCACTAAAACAGTAACGTCTGGATACTAAATGACCCATGTTCTGGAAGGTAATTACGGAGCCGGTTTATCGAATGAGGTATTACCTCCCTTTCATGAGTCCAGGCCTCTGAATGTGACATAATGCTCAATACTGCACGTTTTCCACGATTCCGAGCTGCTAAACGTGGAATATTCTTTTACTTCACAAAATAAAGGCTGTGGGTTTTATCCCGCAATATAATCGCCAGAAAAAAGTGTGGTATTTTGTATTACTTGTAATTCTGATTGGAATGAGGGCATAAGTATTTTTATAGCACTGCAGCAACCGGGATTGGCCTCAGGCGCTTCGTCCTTAGAATGCATGGCGGGGTGCTGGAGGACAGTGTACCTCGTGGCAGGGCAGAGTGCTTTGCATCGCACCGTGCATCCTGCATCTCACACCTGCTCAGGTGTGTGAAACTGGGCAGTGGTGATGAGGACAGGTGATCCATCGATGCCGATGGGTGGAGGTTGGGTGAGGAACTGGAGAATGCAGAAACTTTGGGCCCTGAAAGTGTGGCCACCCATTAACCTGCTTGATTCACAAGGAAGCGGAAATGACGCTCCTGGGCAGAGCTTGTGTTACGAGGTTACAGATGGTTAGTAGCATTAGAGTAACAAGCATTGGCAGTAAAAGTAACGCCGCGCGGCCGTAAAGCGAAAGTCATCCCGATCACTCTGAAAGCGAAAGTGATCGCGATGACGTGCTAAAGCACGCTAGAGATGCGCGCGAGACCATGCTACCGCCGGCCACAGCTTGCAGTGCATGTGCGCGAGTGGTGCGCGCACAGCAGTAATCACGCCATATGGCGCCTCTGCTCAAGCGCGCGCCCGTGCACATGCACTGCAAGCTGTGGCTGGCGGTAGCATGTTTTGAAGCCCTTACTTTAAGTCTCGCCAGACCAGCGCAAGCGCTGGGTCAGGCGAGACCTAAAAACTGTGCTATCCTCAAACGTTTCATCTTACTGGATTGTTCTGGCTGTCTACTTTTACATTTGGAGGATTTGTCTCTTATGTCTTCTCTGTCTGTCATCTGCTCTGTGGAGTAATGTCAATCCCTAAAGGAGACAGCTGGAGCTGGATATTGGGGTGTACAGACGTGCTAACCTATGGTCTCCCGTGATTCTAAAGTCTATTTTGTCTCACCTATGCCTCTCTGTGCACCTAAAAAAAGGCAATTACTCTACCCGGGCCAAATCCACGCATTGCTCTGGCAAGCTGGACATTTGCAACAAAATGCTAGATATCAGATCTTTTAGAGGTGCGAACGTCTCGAAGGATACACTAAAGAAACTATTGTTATGCCAGTTGGGAGCATTCCTTGATGCTGCAGACCTCCAAATTGCCTGATGGTTTCATGCAAGGCAATCTGTAACCACTGTTCAGGAAGACGTGTTGTCCTGCTGTAATGCACATGCGAAGGATTGTGTTGCCACAGCTGCCTCTCAGTGGGTCCTCACTGGCACCATTCCTGACTCAGGACACCATTGTCAGGCAGGGGCCTTCCCAACGCAGCAGCATCTGTGCAGTGCCTGATTTCCGGTGCCACTGTCAGGCAGAAGCTATCTTTGACATCATCTGTACTGTGACTGATTACTCGCATGCATGACACGCTGTAGAAGAAATACGTTTTGATTGAGTCTAAAAACGTATTTATTTAAAAACGGCTGTCAAACATAGAACAATGGAGCACAGGAATCCCCCAACATCTGCTGAGGAGTTGAGCTCCTGGAGGCCAAGGTAAAGAACTAATTTATACCCTAGTAGAGAAGTTTCCAGAATGGGTCACAAGTCAAAATATTTTGATAGGAGCAGTGTTGTATTGTATCACATACGGTTTATCCCAGGATCCTTGTTTTCCATTGCCATCTCCTCCAACTGCTTACCTGATTCGCTCAGCCAGCGCTTAGAAGCTGGTGGTGAGAACGTTCTATAGGAAACCATTGGGGCATGAGATACTGAGTGGTGACTGTGTTAAGACCTATAATAAAGTCATCTTCTGCTTCACACGTTGCGACAAGCAGTTCAGGTTTGAGCTCTGGGAGCAAGCATAGAACATGTTTGACAGTATCAACACACAAGCACCGTTTCTACAAATGCAGCACCTTTAAAAAAAAAAAAAAAAATCTCACCTTCGGTGAAAGGGCAATTCATGTCTCGGATCGGAAACTGGAATTTCCAGTTAAGAGGGTTTAGTATGAACAGGAAAACATGGCTGTTACAGGTTACAATAATCAAGAGATTGTACAGGACCACTAATTTCTTATGACATTCCAGCTCTTATGCTCTTCTATAGTCAACCCAAAACATCCATCACCACACAATTCAAAATTCATTAAACTCTTCTTCTCCTTCATAATTCCGTTATTCCTGCAGTGCTTAATTTGAGCCAGTGGTTTGGTTCTTGGCACTGTCGCATAATTGTAAACACAGGCGTTTGTGATAGTCTGCTACAAGGTGGATAATTTAGAGATGACCACAACAACAGTTAATTATTAATTTAATATACATTAAAATGTACTATTACCTGCCACTCAAGCCATTCTTATAGCTTTGGGGGCCTGAAATAGTCCGAACTGTCACACTTGTAGGAGTGTGATGGTTAGTAGTTGTGTTGTTACTATCATTGGCAGCATGGCAGGGGCAATGTGTGGTGCAAGTTGCAGTAGCCTCCTGACGAGGGCCCTGACACTTATTTTATAACAAATTAATCCCTGTAACTCATCTTCAGACTTACCAAGAAGCACTAACGGTTGGCAGGGAAGGCTTTCTTGTCTCTAGTGAAACTTACATTGAGGCAATGCAAATCCTGACAAATGTGTAAATGAGAAGCAAAACAATGCTGGCGACGAGGATAAATTTTAAAATCTTCATGCTCCAATCTCCAAATACTCTCTGTAACCAAGAGCAGAGGTGACTCATTCAAATTCAACTCCGACAGTATGTAAGTCTTTAATGTTATTGCTTTTGTTCCCAACCTGTTTGTGAATTTAATGGAATTGTCAGTAATAAAAACACACATTGGCCTACTACGGCGGCCACAGCGAAGTTAAGAGCTATTCTATTTAACAAAATGAAAGTTCTTTGAGCTACCAATTTTACAATTACAGCAGAACTGGTCACGCCTTTTACATAGTTTGGAAACATTACGAAAGAATCATGCAGCCTCTCAAGTGAAAATAAGAAGGATGTATAGTCAAGAATTTAGCGGCTGCAATAACTAACCAAGCCTCAGACCAAAACTTAGATGGCCATCTATAAATTCTGTTTCCGCAAATGTAAGACCAAATGTATTCAGTGATTATGCTACGGTGAACAGTACTGCCGAAGTAAAAACAGCTCTTGGAAAGTCAATATGGGAAGAAAATAAATCGGGGAGGCATAGGGTCTCTTTATGCTAGATTACAGTCACATGGCATTCTCTGTGCACAATGTATATATTACTGTTTCTTCCTTCACAAACAAGTCCAGCGGCAGTAGTAGGAAGTGCCTGATCGGGAGGGGCACACTTAGATCATCAGGGATGACACAAGATTTGTGCTCTTCAAATTCACTAATAAAGTGCCCATGTGGACGCAAGTCAGCACAATGTCCTTTATAAGTGTCATAAGTACTCACCCAATAGAATCGACTGGCACCTCGGAACTGCCAGCATGAGGAAAGGTTCAAGTCCAACTTTTATAGGTCCAATACCTGCAAAAGAGTATTCATTGTCTTTGCAAACCAGCTGTCTACCTATGGGAAGGGCAGCAGGTTCCGATCACTGACTTCTTTTAGCCCCCCACCAGCCCCCTTCTCGACACAAGCAGAGGATGAACCAACCAAATGGCCCTACTGCAATGAGGACCAGCCAGACCCACTGAGAGGAATAAGTAGAGGGTGCCCTATCTGCTATCAGAATCACTGTGAGTGGTTATCTGTAAAAATCCAATATAAATTGAACCAGAATCCAGTAATAGTGTAAAGGTGGCTTAATCTCCAAGGCACAATACCATCTCCTGCAGCAGGCAGATACAGATTGACCAGGTTCTAGTTCTGTTTAGAACTCATACTAAGCCTGGCAGGTGCCGGAATCAAATATATACATATGATAAAAGGGACAAGGGACAACAGTTTGTGATGTAACACATTTTCCTTCTTTAACAAAATTATGAACAAATACCAACACTTTTAGCCACCCTCCTGACATGCCATACCGTACCATCTTGTGTGACAACGCTGTTGCGATAAACCTTTATGACTTTGATTGGTCTTCCAAATTTGGCCTCTCCTTTAAGCAAAATACCTAATTTATGTATTCTGACCCAGTCTCCACCAACAAACTGGGGTTGTTTAACATTCATTCTAATGTCATAATAGTGTTTCCATCTCAATTGCTTCTCTTCCACTCTCAGAGCCACATCTTCTTTGTTCTCCCCTGACCAGAACTCACACATCTCGTCTTCCTAAACCACCAAGGGCACAACTTAGAGATGGGATCTCTGCCATTCAACAATTTGGAAGGACTAACTTCAGTGGTAGAGTGAGGCGTTATACGGTACAGCCATAACTTCTCTCTCAATTTGTTTTTCCATTCAGCACCAAAACTACGTGACCACAGAATATCTTGTTTCAAGACTCTATTATATCTCTCCACTTGACCATTACCTTGAAGTTCGTACAAGGCAGTAGTGATATGACGAATGTTAAAAAAACGTAAGAAAATCTGCAATATCTTGAGATTTCACCTGGACCCCATTATCCGTAATAAGTACTTCAGGATAACCCTCTGTGGCAAAAACTTCTTTGAAAAACTCAATCACATTAGAAGTATTAACGTGGGGTAAAAGCTTGATCTCAGGCCATTTCGAGTGATAATCAATCATCACCAAAGCAAATCTGCAATCACAAGGTAAAAAGTTAAATGGTCCTGAGATGTCAAAACCAACCTTTTGCCACGGAAACTCAGGCCACTCCACAGAAATTAATGGAGCAGGGTTACACTTAAGCATCTTTTCACTGCTAGCACAATCAGAGCATTCCCTTACTACTCTGTCCACAAATCTGTCCAAGCGAGGCCACTAAAACACAGTTCTGACCAATCTCTTCATGGAGGACATACCAAGATGACCTTCATGAGCCACAGACAAAATACGATAACCAAGGGATAAGGGTGGAATGCATTTACCATGCCTGATTACCAGATCTCCCTCCATTTCCAGTTCACCTGAGACATTCCAAAAAGGAAACATATCTGCGGAAATTTCACTCCTGGGAGGTCCTCTTTCACATACTCTGTAACTGTGAGAAGCAAGCTATCATACTCCATAGCACTTCTCCACATCACTTCCGAAATGGTACCAAATCTACCCGACACCACTTCCTCAATATTGGCTACAGTCCAAGTATGGCATGAGGTTAACACCTGGGATGGGACCGTAGGCTCACGTCGGTAACGCCCCTTTGGAACTCCGAACGGCTGGGGAACCTTTGGCAAACTAAAGGGTTTGACAAATAGGATCTAATTGGTATTTCCCAGGTCAAGGACCTCTGGGTCAAAGGTGAGGTCCTTTCCTTTGCTTCCCTTCAACGGCAGTATAGCCTGGCTGACACCGAGTACTATAGGTATCTACAAGTCCGGCACTCACTTCGTACCCACATAACAAGTGAGTACTCCCTTCCTGACACATCCCCCCTCGAAGATAGAATACTTGACGGTCACCTTCCTGAGAAAGCTATTTCTCTAATCTACAAAAAGCTAATAAACAACGTGGATGACCCACTCCAGACCCTGAAGGACGGATGGGTCAAAGACGGCGAGGAACTAGATCAGGGTTACTCATAGTACGGCCCTCGGGCCGCCAGCGGCCCGGCAAGCCTTCCTTGGCGGCCCGCAGACCTTGAAGAAATCCTAGTATTAGCAAACACTGCGGGGTGCAGCGACCCGGACTCTGAGACTCTGTTCTGTGGGGGCCGGGGGATTCCAGTGATTGTCAAAGTGGAGATGCAGGGGCCTAAGAGGTGAAATACAACAAAGCTTTATTAACATGTAAATGGTCTTTTAAAGACCTGTGAAGTACTCGGGTGCGGCTGTGTGTGCGCGCTGAAGTTGTCTCAGTGCGGCTGTGTGTGCGCGCTGGGAAGCAGTCTCAGCCCGGGCTGAGGGCTGACACACACAGGGGTGAGATGACAGAGGGAGAGGGAGGGAGACGGAGGGAGAGAGACAGGGAGAGATGGAGGGAGACAGAGAGAGGGAGGGAGGGAGACAGAGGGAGGGAGACAGACAGGAAGGGAGACAGACAGGAAGGGAGACAGACAGGAAGGGAGACCGAGGGAGGGAGAGAGACAGGAAGAGAGACAGAGGGAGGGAGACAGAGGTAAACTGAGGGAGGGAGACAGGGAGGGAGACGGAGACAGGGAGAGAGAGGGAGGGAGACGGAGGGAGAGAGACAGGGAGGGAGACAGAGGGAGGGAGACAGAGGGGGAGGGAGAGAGACAGAAAGGTAGACCGAGGGAGGGAGACAGAGGGAGAGGGGGAGATGGAGGGAGGGAGACAGAGGGGGAGGGAGAGAGACAGGAGGGAGAGAGACAGAGGGAGGGAGACAGGGAGGGAGACAGAGGGAAATGGAGGGAGACGGAGACAGGGAGGGAGATGGAGGGAGAGGGAGGGAGATGGAGGGAGAGGGAGGGAGACGGAGGGAGGGAGGGAGACGGAGGGAGACAGAGGGAGAGAGGGAGGGAGGGAGACAGAGGGAGACGGAGGGAGGGAGATGGAGGGAGAGAGACGGAGAGGGAGGGAGACAGAGGGATGAAGACAGAGGGAAATGGAGGGAGACAGAGACAGGGAGGGAGACGGAGACAGGGAGATGGAGGGAGAGGGAGGGAGAGAGACGGAGGGAGGGAGACGGAGGAAGGGAGACGGAGGGAGGGGTACTGAGGGAGGGGGACGGAGGAAGACAGAGGGAGGGAGACGGAGGAGGGAGGGAGGAGGAGGGAGGGGGAGGGGGAGAGAGGGGGGAGAGAGAGGGAGAGAGAGAGAGAGAGATAGAGAGAGAGAGAGAGAGATATGTGTGTATGCCGGGTATGGTGGATCAGTGGACGAAGGCATCTGCTGCAGGGAACTGTGTTCAACCTCATGGTCACAATTTTTTTTAACTTTAGCCCCACCCCTCCCCCTCCGACACCACCCCCACCGGTGCGGCCCTCGGCCACAAACCACACTGTAAATTTGGCCCCCGAGAGAAAGTTTGTGAGTACCCATGAACTAGATGAAGAGGACTAGCGAGAGGCAGTCGCCTACCCTAGGGAAGTGGCGATCCGAAGCAAGAATGCGTTTAGTGCAATTAAAAATTCTACACAGAATTTATATTACCGGGCCGCGCCTGGTCCGCATGTGTAGAGCAGATTGTGGGGAGTGTATGTGGAGAGGTGGGTACATTCATACATATTATATGGGAATGTGATCGCATACAAACATACTGGCGTGCTCTACATCGCACACTCCGATAGGTACTTACAGTCGATTTATTGCCCGAAGCACGTAGGTGCCTCCTGAACGTTTGGGAGCCTACGGACCTTACCTCTTATGCGAAACAATGGGTAACACTGGCCATCATAGTGGCTAAAAGGAACATAGTACAAACTTGGGGGGCCCAAAACCCCCCAGAGCTTGTGAAATGGAAGGAGGATTTGGATTGGTGCATGTTCAGGGAAAAATCTGTCTATGTTGCCAGGGGGGGTCCTGGGAAATGGAACAAAGTTTGGGGGCCTTGGAACACCTATAGAGGAAATATTTGTGCCTCACCAGTTTCCCTAAATGATGATGAGACTCTAGTAACCCCCTGATAATCATGTATTGCTTAAAGTGATTTGCTCTTCTGTAACCCAGATTGGAAATTTGAATGGTATATGATCTCCTGCTCATGTTGAAAAGTGATCTGTCATGTCGATTTGTTTAACAATAAAAAGATATACAAAACAAATATTGGCTACAATCTCCTCTTCATCATCCCTTTCTTTTTTTTCCAAATATTTTTATTGAGATTTTCTGAAACAATCAAAACATCATAGGCATTGCATATCATGAGAGCCAGGTCCTTTACAAGTATATGGTCATTTGATACATGTTGTATCATAACGATGACGGTGATCTAAGAGTGTGCCCCGCCCTGCGCCCTACTCCCAGCACCCACGTCCAGAGTCTACAATATCATACATTCCTCTCCAATGGTCCCCTCAATCGTTTACATCTGATTCTGGATCCTCCCTCGGGGGCATCATCCCTTTCTTCATTTAAATCACGAGGCAACCTTGAAAGACAATCCGCTGTTACATTGATTTTTCCTGGTACAACCTCTACCGGAAAATTGTACTCTTGTAAGCGAGACATTAACCTAGTTATGCGAGCAGTAGCATTTTGAGCACCCCCAGGAGACAAAATGGTTACAAGAGACTTGTGATCTGTTCTCAAAATAAAACGAGCTCCCCAAACACAGTTGCGGAAATGCTCCACCGCCCACACACAAGCTAATAACTCTCTCTCAATAACCCCATAGAGCCTCTCTGTGTCATTAAGGGTGCGAGAGGCAAATGCCACATTCCACTCTTCTTTCCCAACACGTTGTGACAAGACCCCTCCCAATCCATACAAACTTGCATCTACTGTAACTATGCACATCTTGTTGATACAGTACGGTTTTAAAATGGGGGCTACAACCATCCCAGCCTTGATACTCTCTTTGCTGTCTTTCTTCCCAAACAAATTCAACGTCCTTTCTTGTAAGTTCGCTCAAGGATTCCATCTTGGACGCATAGTTCTTAATAAATTTACTGTAGTACTTGCAGAGACCTGAAAAAGAGAGAAGTTTATCCTTTGAATCTGGAGCAGAGGCTTTGAGGATAGCCTCAACAAGGGATTTTTTGGGGTTTTTTGGTACCACGCCTTCTTTGGATAACGTCTGTCCTATATATTCCGCTGAGTCTCGATACAAATTGCATTTATTTATTTTGAGAGTTAATCCATGTTTACTAAGAACGTCACACACTTTTCCAAGATGATCAGAGTGTACTGCTTTATCACCAGAAAATATAAGAATATCATCTTGAAAACATTTGACAAAAGATTCCATCCCCTTGAATAGATGACACACACACCTTTGGAAGACAGAAGCTGCAGAAGCTAGTCCAAAAGGCATTCTTCTGAACTGGAACTAACCTTGAGGAGTGATAAAAGCAGTCATGTGACGTGATTCCTCAGCCAATTCTATCTGGTGGTACGCAGAACGAGGATCAAGAGTAGAAAAAATGGTGGCACCCCCAAGCATGCTCACAACTTAATTAATATTCGGTAAGCGATGACAGTCCACCAGAATATTAGCATTTAAAGCTCTGAGATCGATGCACAATCTCAATGATTTATCAGGTTTTCGTGCTAAAACAATCCGAGAAACACATTCTGATGATTCTACTTCTTCAATAATATCACCTTCTAACATCTCTTTAAGGACACCTCCCAACTCCTCTCTAACATTGATGAGAACATTCCTAAGCTTCTGTTTAACAGGACAAGCTCCTTGTTTAATCTTGATCAAATGCTTAGAACCCTTAAGTTTTCCCAAATTTTCAGAAAAAACTTCCGGAAATTCATCTTAAATTACCTTCCCACTTGTGTTATCTTCAATTATCAGAACAGGTTCTCTGCTACGAGGATTAAGTATTATTCCCAACCTCCTCTGGTCTCTCCAACCCAAAACATTAACAACTTTCTTTGCCACATACAATTTGATGAAAGTTGTCCTCCCTTTGAAGGAGACATCAGAAGCAAAATAACCCATGAGAACGATAATAGAACCATCAAAACTCTGAGCAATAACATCTGAGGCACATAAATCCTCACAAGTCAAAGATTTACCAAATTTCTCATTAAAATAGTTTTCAGTAATTATTGACCATGGTGATCCGGAGTCAGCCATAAGTTCTAAATCTTTGTCTAAAAACAAACTGAACAACACATTTAGGAGACTTCATGGCTTCACCTTCTCTAGTGCATAAATCATCAACAGATACCACAATGCCAGTTTCCTTCATGGATTTACTGTCTTGATCACCCGCACATCTCACACACGAGACTTCATTACTTCTCATGGTGTAGAAGTGAGATTTGTATCTGTCTCACTGGTGCAGGGACACCCTCTTGTCTACGGGTTTAATAAATGAGGATTGACACTGGAGTGGGAAACAAAATACAAGTTTATTTCACTCATGAGAGGAGTCTCATCACTCAGACACTGCAAGTGCCAGAGAGAGGGAGCTAACAAGTACAAGTTCAAACATGACATTTATACTTTTGGTGCCTCGTGAAACACATTGAAACCACTTCGTCATTGTTACATAATGCTTACACAACCCCTTTGTATAACGCTTACATGCTGAACTTTTGAATCCTGATAAACCCCTAACCACGTAATCTTTGTAGATAGGCAAGGGAGGTTACAGGCGCTGGTGGGTGAACAGATTAGACATCTGTGCACGTAGGCCCTTCGACAGGGCAGGGCTGCTTACACTGACACGCGAGCATTATCAGTGCAACCAGCTTTCAGTGAACACGCAACTTCTGACTTTATGAAAGTCCCCGCAGATACACAAAAATGGGGGTTGGTAGACAAATGGAAGAGAAGTAGAGGCTAACTTAACAGAATACATTTTTTACCGCTCAACAGTGGGAAACACTTTTCCCCAGTTAAGTGCTCTCTTTTTATCATCTTTGCATACTCTGGCAAAATGACTGACACTCCCACATTTAATTCATTCTTTACCAGTGGCAGGACAATGTTGAAATGATGCTACATGGTTAAAACTACCACTTCTATAGCAAACTATATTCTTGTCATTTTTCTTCCCTGGTTGAGGAAACTTCCGAGAAGTACTCACAACACACACATCATCTACAGTTGCATTTTCTCATTCTTAGAACTAACTTCTTCAACAGTCTTCATCCATCTTTCTGATTGCTCAAAGGCCTTGGCAGTGGCAACAGTGTCATGTAAATTAGGATTTGCCAATACCCAGAGTTGTGTTTTTTTACTCTTGACATTTACTATAATCTGATCTCTGATCATTTCGTCTGAGATAACCCCAAAGTTGCAAGAAACCACTAAGTGCAGTCAAAAAATCATCAAAGGGCTGAGGTAATTCAGTTTTCCGATCCCGTTCGTATTTAGCCACCATTTTGTGTTCCGCCGCCATTTTGTGTTGCCCTCACTCAGGCAGCACGGTGAACGAGGTGTTGTTTTCCCTCTTCCTACTGCAAAGTGTCAGATAACCTCCTGCCTCTGTTTAAAGCTGGTGTCAGGGTCTGGCCGACTCCACTAATCCTCGTCTGGTTTGACCGATCCCTGTCTCGACTATCTGTTGGTTCGCACCATTCTTTCCTGACTTTATCTTATCCTCTGGCCTTCGCTATTCTTTACTCGTATTCTCTCATTTCACAACTGTCCTCTGGGGCATACAAATGTGTCCTGCCACCTGCAAGTCGAATTATAAACACTACCACTGATTAACTTGTGGGGAAGGGTGACAAACACAGTTGGAAGAGAGGCTTATTTGATTTACTTAATATCTTGTTTTCACATTCTTCTCATTGGTTAACCCTGTATGCATTGGGAGTGTTCTTTGTGAATATGTGTGTTATAAAAAATTGTGCGCCACGAAGTAAAGTGGCAGTCTCCTAAGAACATACCGAGTGTACTTCTGGGACAACTGTACTTAGCTGCAGCTAATAAACCAAACCTTCTACGCCTAACGGAGTGTCCCGTGTCTCTGTTCGACAAAGCAGGTGAACTCAGGAGATTAAGGTGTACCCTGCGCCGCCAGGCCCATAAGGTCTCGGTTCTTCAGGGCTCAGATTTTTTCTGCAAACGAGTATAAAACTTCTATCTATTGAGTGCAATACTGGATGTGAGTTTGAACCTACACTCCATACGCGCTACGGCATCTTCAACGGTACTTAAATCCCCTTGGACAGTAGGTCAATTTCTAAACACTGCTTGACCTTCTGACCCTAAACAATGCAGTAGTAAAAAAAAATTCTCTCACGGTTGAAATAAAGTAAATGAAGGCATTCAGTTTTCTGGTAAATGAGTAGTCCAGCAGCTTGGTTAGAATAACATCCCAAATGTAGTGGTACCGCTCCTATGCCAAGTAGGGTAGCAGGTACCAGGTATGATAGTCGCCAGTGTAAAAATCCAATATAAATTGAAGCAGAATCCAGTAGTAGTGAAACGGTGGTTTAATCTCCAAGGCACAGTACCATCTCCTGCAGCAAGCAGATACAGAATGAAATGGTTCTAGTTCTAATAAGCCTGGCAGGTGGCGGAATCAAATCTATACAGATGTTAAAGGGAAAGGGACAAGGGACAACAGTTTGTGATGTAACACAATCCTTACCCAATATTTTCTGAAACTTTAATCAAGTGAGTAGAGGTTGCCATCGATCTAAGCGTGGAGCAATCCAGCGTCAATAGCATTTAGAGTAAAAGAATGATAAGCAATCTGTTGCTGCCACCATGATACTGGGTACACCTCGAGGACAAATCTCTCTCTTTCATGACAGTTTGAAAGGTTTTGAATAATCAGGCAAACCTGAAGTGGGCGCTGAGGGCATTGCGGTCATTAGAGAGACAAGCATTCTCATCCTCAATGGATCAGGCCAAAGGCTCAGGAGTGTCCCTCCTAGAGAGGTCCTGAAGAGGGTTGACAATTATAGCATAGAAAAGAATCCACTGGCGACAACTGTGGGCACTTGGGGCAAAGTGACGGGGCGAGGTAATTTACAAATAACCTGAAGCTGATGAGGTAACTTACAAATAGCATTATTAGCTCTAAGCGCCTGCACAAAATGGAAGGTTTCTTAGCAGGCCTCTTAACCAGCAAATGCAGAGTACTGCAAATGCTACTAGACTAACACACTTTTTGTTTACGGCGTTTTTATATAGCGTGATCTTGACCCGAAGGTATCGGGTATCAGAGCGCTTACATAGCACCAGTTGCGTTACATGAGGACACATTCATTTTTTGTTAGGCAAGGGGGGATTAAGTGATTTGCCCAGGATCACAGGATGTTCAGCGTCATTGCTAAGACTCAAACCCGGTTCCCGAGATTCGAGGTCGACCGCCCTAGCCGTTAGGCCAACTCCTCTCCCCTTACCCTATTAATGCATAAGTGACCAGGTGGATTCCATTTTTAGTTTGCTTAAAAAGGATATTGCAGTATGTACGGTAGTTTCTACATGGGCCTAAACGCATTTCGCCAAGGTCCAAGGTTAAAATGCATATTAAATCTCTGACATGCTGAAACCATAAAGAAAGAACATGCCCAAAAATATCAGACAAGTCTTGGATAGAAACATATTCATCAGCATCAGTAGTAAGGAAACTTTCATGTGACACAGTTAATTATTGTTTTAAACAGCAACATCCAGAAAGACACCTTCATTAGTGCAATTCGCCGTAAGTTCAATTTTTACAGGTCCTTTCCAAATAGGCAGGCGAGAGAAATAGAGCTCAGAAGGAAAGAATGCTGTTCTGTGATCAGATCTACGGAAACACACACAGGCATGTAAAAGGATGCTGCATTTTTTGATTCATAATGTCAGTGGCAGATATCCTCTTGTACCAGAGAGGGAGTGATGAAAAATCTGACGTTTTCAAGTAATCAATGAGGCCGGAGGTGGGCTGCCTGTTAATAACGCACTGAACAAACAGTCCATTTTGATGTCCTAGAATAAAGTAGTAAATATCGACAGGAGCAAAAAAGGCAAGCAAGGGGATGACATCTTCTCTAAGGTAATCCAAATCGGAAGGTTATAGGAGTTGTGAAGGAGGAGGAAGAGAAGGTTATTACGCTGTTTGTGTTGATCATGGTGGCATGAGGCTGGTTTAGGTTTTCCAATGTCTCGATTGACAACTATTACAACAAGAGGTATTCCCTGGCGGAGCAAAGACTTCCTTCCCCATCCTTGGATTGCATTTGAACAGACATTTATTTTGTTTCTGTGGATTCTTGCTTTACTAGGCAGCTACACAATGATTAGCCACTGAAACTAATTCTGCCAAGTTACTAGTTTGCCAACCCACACCAATACTTTGCACTATTTTGAAATTGCTTCTGTACCTTTGGCGGCAGTCCCTCAATGAAAGATGCCCCCACAGCTTCCAGGACAGTCTGTCCTTGTAGTAAGTTCACTTTTGGACCCATTTTAGTTCTCCCTTAATTTCGCAAATTACATGTTTTAGGCTGCCTTTGCTTCACACAGTCACACATAACACATTTATTTTCTGATATGATTTTAGAAATAAACTGCACATATTAATGTTATCCAGTTCTTCTCGGGATTCTGTCTGAACCTTTTGTGCAAGGTTGACGAACATGGTGTACTGTTTTCCTGTTCCCGGTCAGCAATATCTACTAAGGTTTAACACAAAACACGGTAGCACAACTGATGTTTTCCAACATGGTAGTTCTTATATATACTGTGACTAGCAATTTGGAAAACAGAGAGGATAATTTCAGCAGAGGGGACAGGTCATGGAACGGGCGCACCAGCTTTAGGTAAACTGTGTTTACAATTATGATGCGGACCACATAACTACAAATGCCAGGTATGGGGCCCGGTGCTAATCCCAGAGATCACTAATATATTCCTGTGCTCACATAATGAGGGTAGGCCTAGATAGACATATCATTTACCATGATAGTACTGTTCATTGAATACAGTTAGCTAGTAATGTTGATTGCTTTGCTTGGTTATATGTTTTCTAATCACAGCACAACTGCTTCATCACAGACAATGATAGTTACAATAAATATTGTAAACGTTCCTTGTGTCCTTCTTTGGCTATTATGGACCAGCATGAGTGAGAAACGAAAAGTGATGATCTGTTTCCATGGTTCCTTTGGGGACTAGAGGGTCATGTTCTAAGTTGCCAAATCAGCTGTTACTCTAGGAAGGTTTGGAGTTAAGATGAGGCACTGTGAGCTTGTCGGATTTGGGCCCGTGACATCCTGTTATCCCAAGGCACATATCTGTTTCCAAACAGAATCTCTGTGACATCAGGATCTGTGATATTGTTTCACATTCCCAAGCTCGGCAGACGCATGAACACAGTACAGCAAATATGATACTGGTGAGTTCACACTGGGAAAGGAAAGACTGCCAGTGCTCCAGAGGCATCTGCATCACCTGGCAGAGGGCTTTGTGTCTCTGGGTGACGCACCACACATCAGCACCCAAACACAAAATCCAAATATACTTAACTCTCCTGTTGTTTGCAAATGGAAGCAGCCATATCCGAAGTTGCGTAAGTATATGTTTTCTTGTGTTTCAGCGAGCCCTTGCTAAGCAATTAAGATACTTTGTTTCTTTAGCCGGGACATTGTTGCCAGACTTCACAGAAAACATGCACACTGTTTATTTCCTCTTTGAGACTAAAGTTGAATACAGAGAAGTATTTCCCGGACTTAATTGTATCTTAGATAACAAACTTGAACCTTAAGTACTCTTTTAGAGAGAAACCCTAGGAGGAGTAAAAACTATTGTTTGTTGCACTTTGTATATTAAGCGCAGGATCTTTATCACCTAAAAGACTGTAGGCATTTTCATGATGAATAAATATTTTGTACTTAAGGTAAAGATATATGTTTAGGGAAAAGAATTGTCATTGATTCAGTGTTAACTATATAATCCTGATGAACTTTATTTATATTGCAGTTGAAGAAGCAACCATGAATTTACCAAAGAACCAGAGCCTGTACTCACACAAAGGAAGGTGGTTATTGAACCAGGAACGGGAGTGAAATTGCAATGACACTGAAGTTTGTTTTCATTTCAGTTTAAGGAACATCAGGTCCATCTATTATTAGTGTACAAAAGAAAGAGATATTCTATAGGTGTATCATTTGATACGGGAAACAGCCATTACAACACGGCTGTTACCATGCATAGCCTTTACCACGTGGTTGTTACAACGCGTGTACCGTTACCACACATTTTTTTTACAATGCATATGCCTTTACCACGCATGCCTTTACAACAAATTATGTTGTAAAGGTATGACTGGCAAGGGCATATGTGTGGTAACGATGGTAATGGCATATGTGTGGCAATCAGCGTCGTTAGAGGAGACGGAGACACTTCTGTTTCCTCTTTAAGACCTGCTACGCGCCTTAGCCTTGAAGAGCTGCCTTGTCATTGTCATTGTGAGGTAAGGGGGATTGGACTTGGGGCTGGGGGTTTTTGTGGGCCGGGTATGGCTATAGGGCTTAGGGCAGCGGGTCGTGGGGTGGGGGGGTTTTAAGGGCTGGTTACGGCTTGAGGGCTTTGGAATTAGGGTCATGGGTGTTGTGAGGGCCGGTTACGGCTTTAGGCTGGGGGCGTTTTTTTTTTTTAAGGACTGGGTCCTAAGGATGGGGTCTGCGCCAGGAACCTAGTTTATGGCTTTGGGCAAGGACCTGCTTCTCAAATAAGGGCTGGGAGCCATGGGGTGAGCGCTGGGAGCAGTTTTAGGGCTCAGGGTAGGGGCCGGATATTTTTTAAAAGAGCTGGGGACAAGGGGAGGTCGCGCTGGGTTCCAGTTTTAGGGCTCAGGGCTGGGGTCAGGCATAACCTTTACCGCACATGTGCCTTTAACATTCATGCTTTTCCAACGAAATTCGTTATAAAGCCATGCATAGTAAAGGTATAATCGCTGTAAAAAAAACGTGTGCTAAAGGTTATGCATGGTAAAGGCATTTGTGTTATAACTAATGCGTTGTAACGCTATGCGTTACAACAGAATGCATTGTTTCAACACACATCCATTAGCTACAGTTAGGGTTATGATTATATGGAGAGATATGAATTCAAGGGGCGCTAGAGAGCGCGCGGCCAAGATGGCTGTGCCCGCATGAAGCTCCCGAGCAACGGAGCCGTTCTCCTTCGGTTCTCCTGCCCGGAGTGTGCTACGGGGCTGCCAGGGCTGCCTGCTCCTACCCGTGAGGCCCCGGCGCCCCTGTGAGACTTGCAGTGACGGCGGGGGCGGCCTCGGCCTGCGTGCCACCCCCTTGGGGACCTACCCGGCGAGAGGTGCAGGGAGCGCTGGAAGCGGCGTCCGGCCGCGAACATCACCCAACGCCGCGGCCTGCCACGAGGCGGCTGGGTCGCGCGGCGAGGTGCGGACCGTCAGCGGGAGGACTGGGGACTCGCGAGGGATTCCCCTGCAGCGACCGTACGCCTGGTATCTGATGGTCGACTGTGCCGGGCTGCTGATCGTCTACGCTGTGATCCTGCCTGTCCCAGCACCCAGAGCCAGCAGGAGCCTGCCGCGGTGGACGGTGGTGGCGGCCATGACGGCCGGAGGCAATGGAGGCGGCCATGGAGCCTGCGGCGCCCGGGGGCCCGGTGAGTAACCTGGTGTGGCGGACCCCCCTCTGGGTGTGAGACTGTGGACGGGCCCCCTGGTGAGCGCCTGACTGCTGCCCCTTGGGGGCGAAGCGGATTACTGTGGTGGCAGAGGCGACCCTGGCGGCCGGGCTGTGGCCCTACTGCTTGCACCGATCGGCCGGGATCAGGGTGAGGAACCTGGGGAGCTGACCGCTTTCCTGCTGCTGGACATGGTGGGGTGGCCGCTGCGGACTCTGTGGAGTGCGGCCTGGAGGATCTTGGCTACTGGTTGCCCACGGCTCGCGGCGCACCTCCCCCGCCGGCGGCGCTGCCCTGCGCCCTGACACCCCTGGCGTTGGCCCGACTCGTGGCAGTGGGACTGGGCCCCCTTTGATAACGGCGTCTGGTGGTAACTGGAGCCCCGGTCGGCCTTGTGCACCGCTGAGCCCTCTGAATGCCATCGGCGCAGCAGCTGGCCATGGGGCGGCTTCGGAACAAGCAGGCCGAGACCAGGCTGAGGTCGGACAGCCCTGACGCGACGCAGGGGCGCCCTGCTGGGACTGTGGCACCGCCTGCATCGACCCTGGAGGCCAAAATGGACGCCATGCTGGCAGCGGTCGACCGGCTGGGCAACACGCTGGAACAAACTCGAACCTCTCTGGAGTCCCGGATCGACAAAGTCACGGTTGACTTCACCTTGCTCCACGCCGACCATCGCAAGCTGGCGGACACCGTTGCCGGTCACAGCCAGGCGCTACAGGACGTGCAGCCGATAGTGCGCAATCATTCTGCCACCTTGCAGGACCTGATCGACCGCGTTAACACCCTCGAGGACCGTGCGGAGGATGCGGAGGGCCGCTCTCGGCGCCAGAACATACGAGTCGTGGGCCTGGTGGAGGGCGAGGAAGGGCGGCGACCAGAGCAGTTTGTCGAAGATTGGTTACGGGACATCCTGCCCCCAGGCGTGCTCTCCCCACAGTTCGTGGTGGAGCGGGCGCACAGAGTACCGATGCGAAGGCCTGTCCCTGGAGCCCGGCCGCGTCCTTTCCTGTTTCGCCTCCTCAATTACCGGGACCGTGACGTGATCCTCCGGGAAACAAGGAAGATGGGTCCCCTGACAATAGGGGGTGGCACGGTGATATTGTTCCCAGACTACACTGCGACCGTTCAGAAGCGGAGGAGCAACTACCTGGAGGTGAAACGCCGGCTCCGTGAACTGCACATCCAATACTCGCTGCTGTTCCCCTCGCGCCTCAGGGTGGTCACGAAAGATGAGACACGTTTCTTCGATGCCCCGTCCGATGTCTGGGACTGGCTGGAGGAAACGGGCCAACATGGTGGCCCCCGGCCGGCAGACCCGGGGCCTGTGGTGCGTAGGGAGAAGAGGCTGAGACGGCGGAGGCAGAGGGACCGACGTGGTGGGATGGGGCCGAGTCCCCCGGTGGCACCGAGTCCGGAGAGGATGCGTGTGGAGCGTCTGGAGGCTCTGGAAGCGGTGGCCACTCTGGGGTCTGTGAGCAGCCAGGGGGATGTGGCGGCTCGCATTCACAGTGACACTGAGACTGACCTGTCCTCCTCCCCGTCCATCCTGATTCCGGAAGACCAGGTGTTGCCAGAGGTGACCCCCCAGACAGCCGACCTTCTGGGGTGAACTCTTGCTTGATTGCACTGTGTCCCCTGCAGGTACCCCGGGGTGATGGGTGGGTTGCTGCGGACTACTCTTTTGGGGGGGGGGAGCTTTCTGCCTCGGTTGCCTCCTGGACTGTGATTTCTGGGGCCCTGTATGCTTCCATGATTGAGCAGGTTGGGGTGCTGCGGGGGTCGCGGGGCTGGATGGGCAGTGCGGGTCCCCTTGCACACGAGCTGGGGCTGAGGGTCCGGGCTTGTTCTGGTCACGGGGGAGCGGGGTGGTGGCGATTTCCACACACACTCCTCTGGGGAGCGGTTGAGCGATTGGCAGCCCTACCGGCACACGAGGGCCTGACGGGGGTGACATGGGGCTCTAGCAGGCCAGGACCAACGGTATTGTTCTTTAGCCCCTCACAAATCCATGTTTGATCTGGTAGTTCACAGGCGATTGAGCCTTACATGTTTGGACGAATGCCCGGTTTTGGGGTTCGCCCTTGCGGTTCTGGAGTTCCTTTTGTTAATATTATTTTTACTTTTGCCTCTTTGCATTCTGCAGTGTTCTGCAGTTCTCTCACACATCATGTTCTTGCAGCAGGCGGTCTGGGTAGCGGTCCTCCTGGTCTCCCCCCCCCTTTCCCCGGCCGGCCCGCTTCGGCCTGTGGGCCTAGTGTTGTCCGCACTCTACACCGATGGCTGACACTGCAATAGTCACATGGAACATTAGAGGCATGCACACACCGGCCCGCTGATACTCTGTGTTTGCCTACCTCCAGAGGCACAGGATAGGGGTGGCCCTTCTCCAAGAGACGCACATGACACGGCCAGAACTGGACAGGCTGCGCGCCCGGTGGAGGGGACAGCTTTTTGGGACCACATATTCTGCGCATGCTCGGGGTACACTGGTTTGGGTACGGGCAGGCACACCCTTCACATGCTCCGAGGTAGTGCTTGACCCTGCTGGCTGATACACCTTGGTGCGGGGGAGGCTCAACGGGCACTCTGTGCTCCTAGGATCTATCTATGCCCCGAACGTTGAACAGTCGTCGTTCCTTGATCGCCTCTCGGTGGCCTTGACCCCGTATGTGGGTCTTCCCTGGTTGCTGGGTGGGGACTTTAACGCCGTGCTGGACACGAGCCTTGACAGATCCTATCCGCCACTCCGTAGCACACAGGCAGTCTCGAACGCGAGGAACCTTACTGATTGGTTGTCACGGTGGGCCCTTCATGACGTCTGGCGCACCTTACATCCCACTGACCGGCTCTATTCATATTATTCTACGGTGCATGATCTTCACGTCCGCCTCGACAGGATGGTGAGCTCCCCGTCGCTGGACCCTTTGATAATCCAGGCGGACTACCTGGGCCGGACTCACTCTGACCACAATCCTCTTAGACTGCGTCTCTGCTGGGACCCGGGGAGACCCCCCATTCCCACATGGCGCTTGCAACCGGCTGCTCTTGAGGACGCGGAGTTTCGGGCCTCGCTTGGCACAGCGGTCGAACAGTTCTTTGACCTCAATGAGGGCACGGCGGGGAGCACGTTGACTGAGTGGGACGCGCACAAATCGGCCATGCGGGGACATTGCCTGGGGGCGACAGGGAATATCCGTAAGCAGCTTACGTTGCTACTCACCGCTCTGGAAACTCGGCTACTGGCATGCGAACGTCACGGCGAGGGTGGTGGGCGTGACTCGACCAGGCTGGCCCGGCTCCGGGCACGCCATGCTGAACTGTTGGAGAGGTTGCGTTGCCACAACTACGCTGCCCATTCGGCACGGGTCCACGCTACGTCGGACAGGGAGGGGCGGTTGCTGGCCTGGCTGATCCGACAGGAATCGGGCTATGCGCCAATAGCCTCCATCCGTGGATCGGACGGGACGCTGGTGCACACGCAGCGGGAGATCCACCAGATACTCACGGCACACTACAAAGACCTGTACACCTCAGTGGGGCGTCGGCAGGCACAGGATCTCGATCTGTTTCTGGGGGCCGCCGGCCTCCCCACAATTCCGGAGGCCCACCAGGAAACATTAGAGGGTCCCCTCACTCTGGAGGAGATAGGGGATGCGGTGGCCTCACTGGCTTCTGGCAAGGCGCCTGGGCCGGATGGTCTCCCGGCAGAATACTACAAAGCATATCGGGAATCTCTGGTGCCCCGACTGCACGCGTTATATCTCACAGCCCTTGAGGAGGCCGCCTTGCCCGCCTCCATGAGGGAGGCCTACCTGATCTCTCTACCCAAGCCGGGGCGCGATCCTACTAATCTAGGGTCCTATCGCCCCCTTGCCCTCCTCAACACCGATTACAAAATCCTGGCCAGGTTTCTAGCGGAACGGCTGGCCCCCACTGTGCCTGCACTAGTGCACAGGGACCAGAATGGGTTCGTGCCAAAGCGCAGCACTTCGCTTAATCTCCGCCGGTTCTTCCGTGTTGCCGCACACGGTGCACAGCACTGGCCGCGGGCAGGCTGTCTCGTGTTAGACCTTGAAAAAGCCTTCGATTGCCTAGAGTGGGGCTACCTGGTGGCAGCATTATCGCATTATGGACTAAGCCTCGGGTTCCTGCAAATGGCGGCGCTCCTCTACAAGAACCCTGTGGTCCGGGTGAGAACTGGCCCATACATTTCCGAGGCCATCTCGGTTGGCCGAGGTACCAGGCAGGGGTGCCCCCTCTCGCCCCTCCTTTTCACGCTTGCCATAGAGCCCTTAGCGGCCACCCTGCGGAGGGTGTTGACGGACGGCATCCCAATGGGCGACACCACCCACCAGGTCTCCTTATACGCGGATGACCTCTTGATCTTCGTACGGGACGTGGCGAATTTTTCAGGGGACCTTGAGCGGGTTCTCACGGAATTTGCAACGCTTTCCGGGTTAAGGGTGAATGCGGCCAAATCGTGCCTTTACCCGTTCTGTGCTGATGCTCTGGATCCCCGGTTTCAGTTAGGGGGTGTGCCTGTCAGGTGGCAGCCGGACACCTTCCGTTACCTGGGCATCCAGGTGTATCGGCGGCTGGCTGACTTGGTGGAGGGTAACTTGGGCAGGGCGGTGACGGCGATCAGGGCCCAGATGCGCTTCTGGGGCACCCTCCCCCTCGCGGTCACGGGCCGCATTGCACTGGTCAAAATGGTGGCCCTGCCCAGACTCCTCTACTATTTTGCTAATCTGCCGACCTACGTTCCAGCGTCCTTCTTCGCCGCCTTGGAGCGCTCCCTCCGGGATTTTGTATGGGGCAACGCACGCCACAGAGTGGCGCTCTCTAAGTTGTACCTCCCCACGGGTCAAGGGGGACTCGCGATGCCATGCTTTGCGCACTATTACCTAGCAGCACAGCTGCAATGGGTGGCCAGGTGGTTGGCCGACAGGGAGAGAGATGACACGGCGTCCATGGAGCCGCCACTCCCCCTGACGGATATTATAGCGTCGTTCCACCCGACGGCCAGAATGGTCAAGCCGGGCCCCCTTCTAGTGGCAGTGGCCTACAAGTGCTATCGGCGTGCCCTCTACTTGACCCGGTCGCATACCCCATATGCTCCTGCCATGCCGATTGAGGGTTCACCTAGCGGTCGAGGGATCCTACACTCGACGGAGCTTGCGGAATGGCACGCGGCGGACATCTGTACGCTGGGGGACCTCTACCGCGATGGTGCGCTTATACCGTTCGCTCAACTGGCGGAGGAGACGGGGTTACCAGCTGGTCAGTTCCTCCGCCACCGCTCGCTAATCGCGACGCTGACGAACCGGTGGGGTGCTCTTCAGGAGGAACCGGCACAACACCTCATGATGCAGTACCTCCATGTCATGGGACGGGGCAGTCACATGATCCGTTGGTTCGCAGCCTCCCTGCGCATGCAGGTGGCGACGGACCTGTCTCCGTTGCGGGGCAAATGGGAAGTGGATCTGGATCGCCCCATGACCGACAAGGAGTGGAGGGATACGCTACGGGGACCCACGCGGGTCCCCAGGAACCTGCGGTTTCGCCAAATCCAGTACTTTATACTGCACAGAGCATATCTCACTCCCGACTCCATCAATCGCTATTTCCACCGTGCGGACGCTGAATGCCCACGCTGCAAGGCTCATGATGCTGGACTGGTGCACATGTTATGGAGCTGTCCAGCGCTCGACTCATATTGGCGGACGGTGCACGGAGCGTTAGGTACTTGCGCCGGTCCGCTGGCGCGGCGGGAGTGGCTGGCCTGCCTGTTACACTTGTTTCGTAGAACTCCCCCCACGAAGGTTGCCTGTCGCTTCCTCGACCTGGGCCTGATCGTGGCGAAGCGGTTAATTACTAAGCGCTGGAAGGCGGCTGAGCCCCCCCCGGGCGCAGGCGTGGCGAAGTTCCCTGCTGGTGTGGGCGGGGGCGGAGGGTACGGCTCTCTTGCGGGAGGAAACGTTAGGCCTCAGACTCACACCCATAGCGAATTGATGGGACGTACACTTACAAGCCCTGATGCAGCTGGATGGGGATGCCCTGGGACTCTGTGGGACACATACTGCGGAGACACTCCCTGGGGGGGAGGGGAACGGGGGCGAGACTGGGGGGCCCACTTTGGGGATTGGCGGGGAGGTCTTAGCCGAGCCGGGCGGATGTGCGGACAATGACAATTGCCTTTAATGGAACGATATGTAACGGGGGACGGGGGCCGGGCGGGGGGGGGGTGGACTGGGGGGGGGGGTATCTTGAGGGTCACGTGGTCAAAGACCGAACCTGCTGCTACTGTTCTGCTGGGCTTCTGTTGTTTAACCTGTTTTTCCTTCTGTTGTTCCATGAATCTGTTTAAATGCGGGCGGTGGTCCTGACACTTATCAGTTTGCCTTGCTCCACACATGGTGGTGGCGATAGATCCTGTGGTTCACCGCATTCACAATTGGCGGAGACTCCTCCGAGTACCTGACTCATTGCCTGTGAGATGTTCCATTTATGATTTATGCTGTGTCTATATTAACAAAATGCCAATAAACAGATTTCATAATAATGGAGAGATATGAATTCAAATTATCTTGCTTGACTTTAGACATCCACTGTCAAGAAATAGACGTCAATTACCCGCCGAGTAGAAGTCAGTGGTGAAAAGTGACAAGTAAGTGGTGATATTAAGTGTCTCTGTTTCACTCATTCCACTCCTGTTTCTCTAGGTCTTCTGCTAAACAACATATCACTACTGTGTATGGCTGACTGTATATACGAAGAAGGAGCTGAAAAGCAAACATTGCGCACATTGGATTCAGAACTCCAGGTTTGTGCATTCTGGCATAATTTCAGTAGCATTTACAATACCCCCCTGCATCCTATGGACCCTTAGTACCCATGGGAAATGAAATAGTCTCCCCATTCACAACCAAAGAAGTAGAACACGCTATTAGGTGTATTGTGCCCCAGAAAGCAGCGGGACCCGACAGAGTTCCGGGGGATCTGCTGCGCTCAAACCTGCAGAGGTGGGGGAAGCTTATTCATTTTCTGATCAGTGCAATCGACAAAGGAGCAGCCATTCCCGACTCTTGGAAGGGGGCAGAGGTTGTCCCTATCTTTAAGAAAGGTCGGAGGGACGACCCTGCCAATTACCGACCAATAAGTTTATTGGATTCAACCCAGAAGGTTGTGGGAAAGGTGGTCCTAGAAAGAATCCTCCAATGGATTAACGACGAAGAGATTCTGTCGGACTTTCAGGCTGGTTTTAGGGCTGGAACGGGCACGATAGAGCAGGCCTTCAGGCTTTTACTACTATACTGGAAGGTGGTAGTGATAGGCGGAGGCAGTCTTTATTTGGCATTTATTGACCTGAAGACTGCCTTCGACCTTGTGCCCAGAGGACAACTATGGGGCGTGTTAGCTGAAATGGGGATTCCACCAAACATCCTCTCTATCTTAGTGCACCTGCATGATGGCAATTACGCGCAGGTGCGCTGGGGTACTGATGGCCAGAAAACCAGCAGGATCCCAGTGGCAAAAGGGGTGCGCCAGGGCTGCGTCCTGGCTCCCACCCTCTTTTCACTTTACGTGAATGGGGTTGTGGACCATCTACTCAAACAACCTTCGGACGCACCATCATTGGCAGGGGAGAGAATTCCCACCCTTCTCTTTGCTGATGATACCCTTTTAATCTCAAAAAGTTCGGCGGGCCTACAGAGACTTTTAAACAACTTTCAGATCTTCTGTGACCAACGGGGCCTAGTAATAAATACAAATAAAACGAAGTACTTGGTATTAAATCCCCCCAAAAAATTAGGCCGTCCCCCTGTCCTTAGTGAAACCTCTCTGGAAAGGGTCACTGTTTTTGACTACCTAGGGATCCGTATCACAGATTCCATGCAGTGGACCCCTCATATATTAAAAATGTCTCTTAACCATAAAAGGGTTATAGGGGAACTTGTCAGAGAGCAGAGATCTTCTTCGACCAAGCCTATTGCCCCTGTTTTGGATATCTACAGGGCAAAGGGAGTTAGTTCCGCTTTGTATGGCGCTGAACTTTGGGGTACATCTAACATCAGTGTCCTAACTAGGTCTGAGAATAAGTTCCTAAAACACATTATGTCTCTCCCGGAGAGTACACCTACGTTACCCCTCCGTTTGGACCTTGGTTGCCAGCAAATTAGCGACGTAGCAAGATTGCGTCCACTGCTCTTATGGGCCAGGCTATGGCGCGTCTCCGAACTCGCTAAGTATGCTAAAGGCCTAGCAGAGGTGATGTCTATGGTAGGCTGGGGTAGGATCAGATGGCTTACTGATGTCAAGTCTATGCTCGGTAAACTAGGCCTTAGTGAAGCTTGGGAAAATAGGTCTTCCCCTCCGAAAGCAGCCTTGAAAACCTTATATTGGAACTGGGTTAGAAGCAGAATTTCCACGGATTCTACTCATGGTAGGCTCACAGAGGAGTTTTTAGTGCATAAGGATTCACCCTGCCTGGAGCTCTACCTGGATTTGGTCTGGAAGCCATATGACCGGGCCCTTTATTTTAGATTTAGAGTGGGGTCCCTCCCTGTGCGTGCCCTAACATCTTGCTGGAAACCGCCTTACGAGACAGTTGCGTTTTGTCCCTTCTGTAGTACTCCCAAAGAGTCAATTGAACATTTTTTGTTTGTTTGCCCGGCCTATGCTTGCCCAAGGCAAACGTGGCTTAAGCCCGTGTGTAGGGCCCTGGGCACCAGGCATTCATCTGTGGCACTTCGAATTTTAATATCAGATACCCGGCCCTTGTATGTTTTTAGCCTTGCGAAATTTCTGTCATGGGCTTGGACGATCAGGACAAAACGGCTGTTAATTACTGTTTAACTGGTGACTTTTAATTGTCTAATTGTTTGATATCTTGTTTCTTTTTTGTGTTGCTTTTATGATGTAACAATCGAAATAAAGCTGTTAAACAAACAAACAATACCAGAATGGCAGGCTAAAATATCTTTGAATAGATCTAAATTATTAGCAGGTTCATTCTATTTTAGCAGGGTACACCTCAGTTATTGCAAGAAGTAGTGTATCTCTAGCAGTACCTAAAGTGTCATCATCCTTGGGAGATCACTGTAGCCAGTCAACTTTGACCGTCAACCTACCTCGGACCTCACTGGGTATTACAGCTCCCTGTAAATTATAAATATCAGCTCAATTAACATTCTAGAATTAATATTCTTCCCTACACATTTGGTGATTCTCTTGTGTTTTGAGAAATTGGCAAGTTACGTTAAGGAGGTCAAATGGGGACCAGGGTACATGGATGGTAACATTTTCCATGTAAATTGTCACTGTTGTCATCATTCAGGGAGGATGTCCTTCGACTAGATCTGTGCCTAATTCTAAGCTTCTAGCTATTTCCTTAGCAGTTGGTCTCATGTTACCTCAGGTAATGTTTGCGCTACATACCTGCTTGATGTAAGCTTGTATCTCAAGGTGGGTAGGTACTGAGTGTGATCACGGTGGAGGCTGCCTTAATCTTGCGTTTGCCACACTGCTACTAGCTGTGTTGTTGCTTGCTGATCTGCACCTTACAGCATATAAATATTTACACAGCTACACACAATTCTTCCCCTGCTTTAAACAAAAAATGGTCGCACATGAGGATAAATGAGCCATTTTGCATGTGTTTCTAGGTTGGGCAGAAAAACACAAAGCATTAGTCCATTCTTGGACGATGTTGACTTGCAATAAAGTGTTAAAAACATTACCTAAAGGAAGAAATTGAACGAGTGCAAGGATTTCATTGTAAACATGGTGGGAATGGTTGTGTGCTTTCTTTACTGCTTGATTGTAAAGCATCACAATTATTTCAGAAGACGCTTTCTCACATGTGTGGATTTGGAGTATTCTGGAGCCTCCTGACATCAGCCCTTTGGATACGGGGGTATTAAAAAGCTTGTATGTAGCCGAGAATTCTTCAAATATATTGGGTAGAGATACCTGGCATGCTTGGGTGTGGCCTGTAAGAACAATGTTTGACAGTAATGAACCTGCACTGTCTTCACCAACTGACAGTGTTATAGAAACATGCAGCCGAGGTCAAAAATGCTTTGTAGTCAACTGAAGGGGTTTGTGCATGCTATCGAGGTCAAGGAAGGTGTGCAAGTGGTTGGAAGGACCTAAGTTATGTTTAGAATTAGATGTATGTGCAAGGAGTGACTGAACTTAAAAAATCTTCTATATGGCTAATCCCCAATAGTTCCAGCTCTCATCAGGAGCCCATATTCCTTGATGCACTGATTTGAGACGTGCCAACCAAGCAATGTAGGTGGAAGGCCATCCTTTATCCAACACTGACTAAACGATTGCCACAATAAGGCAAACAGAGTTTTTACTCAACTAGATTTAAGATCAGCAAACCATCAAGTTGTTTTGTCTGACAAGTTTATCCATTTGACTATCTTGGTGACAACTGAATTGGTTTTCTAATTTAGAATAATGTAGTTTTGCCTTGCTGCGGTGGCAGCAACCTTTCAAGAGATAAAGTACAAACTGTTTCAAAAGGAAGGTTGAGTCCCAGAAGGATATTATTGTCTGTGCAGTAAACCAGACTACGCAGGACAGAAAAGTCAATGAAGTTCTGGAAGTAACAGAAACACTTTGGATGAAATTGCAGGAAGGCAAGTGCATGTTCAGTAGATCTCAAGAGGAACATTGAAGCAACGTTTGTAAAAGGTTCAATAAAGATGTTACATTTCTATGAAGGAAAACAAGAACATCTGGTCTATACAGTTAAACAGGCATTGATTGACACGCCCATGCAAACTGCATATGTTCTTAGACATCAAGTGTACCTTAAGATTAATGCCAGTGGTTATGGTCTGGAGCCTCTAATGCAGCGGGTAAATGAGAACGAAAAGTTTCAAAGTTGCATGTGCTTGTCAAAAATTTCACCAGTAATAGCAACAACACGCCGTCATTGAGAAGTAAATTTTGGCTTGCAAAAATTGCTGAAGTATATTTTCTATGTGAAGTACATACTGGTGGCTAAGAATAAAAAAGCAGTGTCAAGGTTGCTTATTACTGACAGTAAGATACACCAGGGAGTTGACTAGAAGACAATTTAAAGCATTTGGTGGCAGCATCGATAATAGTGAGAAGGTTGTGTCACCGATTGGTTGAGGGAAGCTCACTTCTACGGTGAAGATTTAAGTGGTGACCAAATTGGTTACAGAGTTGGCCGAACAAAAGGTGCCTTTCAAGTGGATTGAAATCATATGGGAAGGCTGCAAATGAATTATCTTTAGGCCCATGCAACATCATTATGCTAGCTCTATATTCTTTGCACGCGTACACACCATTGTAATGCTTTCTTTTTGTGTTTAGACTCATGTATTTGTTTGTATCTTATATGAAATTCCTTATGTAATGTAAATGGCTCTAATGAAAAGCGCTCTGACACCTTTGGGTAAAGTACGCGCTATATGAAAATGAATAAATAAATAAATGACACAGGTGTGCTCAGTGGCACATGTGACTACAAGCTTGGCAGCTGGTGGGACTGTAAACCGTGAGATGTAACGTTTAGTGGCCGTCACGTCGCACATTGTGAAATGTATTTAGAAGTTGGCAGGTCCGGGATGTAGCTCTTCTTAGTGCAGCAGGTGCAGTGGCATCCAGTGAGTCTCGCTGCATCAAAATCATGGGTGTCGTTTAATACCAGTATGCACTGTGCCCATAACTGCGCATCATGATCATTATGCACGACATTTAAACACATCCGACGCATGATCAAAAAAAGAATAACACTCTTGTGACAACCTACATGACCATCATGGTCCCTGTGCGGCAAGCGCCTGAGCTTTCCATACCGAGGTAGTAAGCGCTACATGAATATTAAAATACCTAACCGAGAAGCATGGGGCTTCCCTTAGCGCGCTTGCCACCCCTGTGTTGTACTGTTTTGTACACTTTAAATCGCGCTTCATGCTGGCTCAAGAGTCAGACATCAGGAGTGGAGGGATCGGATCTGCATCAGGTTCATGTGCGACAATACTTGAAGACTGCGATAGGGGCAGTTAGTGAGGTTGCGAGCCTTGTAGGCAACGTGACTGGGTGGATTGTCTGATAAAAGGTTCAGCCGATGGCGACTTGGCTGATCTTTAACAAAGTGAAGGAAGACGCCTGTGCGCCGCTGACCTACCCCGGTCATGTGAAGGTCAAAGGAAAAGGTGCAAGGGGCGTTTTGGTATTAGTTATCAATTAATGAACCCTTTAAAACGGGCCATTGAAGACGTAGAAGTGCCGTCTCTGCTTCAGGTACCGGATAGGAAATTATATTTGTGCACTTAGAACCGCAGGAACTTAGCAGAAGAACCCATTCAAATGTCCGGAACGTGGAGAGACGGGCTCCAGGGACCGTGGACCGCAGGCAGCGTCAGAGGCAACAACGCAGCCTGGAGGATGTAACGGGCAGAAGCGTTGGTCTATCAGAGTGTCGGGGCACCAGCTGGCCCTGCACTCCGCAGCTGCTCTGGGGGAGGGGCAGTGCCATTAGAGAGATGTCATTAGGTTTCGCCTAAACCGATACAATGTTACTCACTAATTAATCTCGGTGGAATGAGAGATGGGCTTGCAAGTGCCTGAAAGGCCTGCGCTCCCAGAACGCGCCTTCACTTGTAGCAAGATGCGCCCCCATTGACTCGGGTGGAGGTGGGCATACGTTATTTGTCCCCACTGCTGCGGTTGCAGGGCAGCCCTGCGTGTATAGCCTGCATGACGGCTCAGCATCTCACCCTTTTGCAGACACGCCTTTATCGTAAAACACCATCTTCAAAAACCCGTCTCTGCCTTATCAAGAAGCAAGGAGTCGTGGTATGGACAGTGAGGCGGGGAATAGAAGCAGCGGGTACATTTGGGAGGATTAACGGGACTGTGGGTGCCGCCAACTGAAGTATGCACCTCTGTGCGCCCTTTGGCGCCATCGGCTTGAAGTTGCTTCTACACAGAAAGAAGCGTCTATATGACAAGAGGCGTTCTTGTGGAACTGCAGAGAGGTCTGTTTGGGTTTTTTGGTGCTCAGTTTATTTTCTTCCTAAACTGTAGATTTTTATGAGGTGCATCACAGTTCTTTCTACGCCAAATTACAATGGATGTTTTTCCGCAATCGTTCATTTTTTTTCAGTGGAGAGGTGCTAGAGTTAGCAAGGAATTGTGATGTGAGCAGGCTGGGGCGTTAGGGGAGGGTGAATCCGAGGCCAGGAATCAAAACCTGTCAACAGGCTCAGGGAGGAAAAGGCGTCTGGGCTTTTATCCTGTTCGTCAACCCGATTCGCAAGGAATTGTTTTTTCCAAACAAATAAATTAAAGATAGGCGTCAATTGTATTTTTCAATCTACGATGTTTGTCACTGCCCATCCTTTTATGAAGTGGGGAACTGGCCACGCTGTCGGCCCAATAATGAACTATCTGCTTAGTGTGTGCGCTGCGATAATTTCTCGTAGGGACCAAAATAAGTATGAAGCTTTTACTATAATGTGTTTCCATTTAGCCAAGAAGTTATTAGTGCAATACAAGGGACCACTGCGCTGTGTTAAACAGTAATTTACAATTACATTTTGTATTTATATGTTGTTTTCGTTGTCCTATAAGGAGACGTGCAGGGGGGATCGTTTTGCAGTTGATTTCCCAGTAACTGTTCGCAGCAGTGAGACACACTTGGGGGAGGTGGGGAACCTCTCCAAAACACAGAGGGGAGTGCTGAGGGATGCGCTGTGCATGGCGAGGGAGGAGTCCAGATAACACCCAGACCCTGATTGATGTCAGTAGGTGGCCTCTGCCTCTTGGCTCCAAGTGGGAGGGGAATGGGGGAGTTCTTTAAAGAGCTGTGGGACCAGCCCTCCCATCACTGCTCTTGTCCGGCTGTCTTTGGAAGCACTGTGAGAGCCTGCCCATCACTGCTTAGTCCTGCCGACGGGACGCACACTCACTGCCTCTGCCCTGCTGAGAGAAGAAACCATCAGTGCCCCATTCACTACTAAGCTCCCTCGCTGTCAGCATCCTTTGACCGACAAGAACCGGAGGCGCCCCTAGTCACTGCGGCCTGTCGCGGAGTTGCCACCGTGTCTTGCTGAATGTTGTGGCTCCACTTCTTGAAGGATATAGCGGTGCCTGTGCCTTACTGACTGGTGGTCAGTAACACTCGGGGCCCGAGTCTTCGTGACTAAAAGGTGCCCTACACTGCTGAGTGGAGGTGCCATCTTCTTTGCACATATATATTGCTGACTGAAGGTTACTTCATTGCCCACCTGTTGTTGACTGGAGGTGTACGTGCATTGCTGTGCAGGGGGTGCCCTCCTTGCCCCGGTGCTGCTGACTGGACGCCTCCTGGTGCCAGTGCTCTTCTGGGGTGCGCTCCTTGCTCTCGAAACCACTCCAGCCGCCTGCAAGCCCTGGAGGGGATGGAGGAGTATCAAGAAGTAAACTACTACGAAGACTACGGCAATGACACCGTCTACACAGTGTGCGACGACTCGGACTGGGAGCTGTCCTTCTCCCTGCTGCCCGTCCTCTACATGCTGGTCTTCGTGCTGGGCCTGTCCGGCAACGGTGTGGTCATCTTCACGGTTTGGCGGGGCAGGCCGAAGCGGCGTTCGGCCGACACCTACATCGGGCACCTGGCGCTGGCAGACCTGGCCTTCGTGGTGACGCTGCCGCTCTGGGCGGCCTACACAGCGATGGGCTTCCACTGGCCCTTCGGCTCGGCGCTCTGCAAGCTCAGCAGCTACCTGGTGCTGCTCAACATGTTCGCCAGCGTCTTCTGCCTCACCTGCCTCAGCCTGGAGCGCTACCTGGCCATCGTGCGGCCCCTGCCCGCCGGCCGGCCCCGCTCTCGCGGCGCACTGCGCCTCTCCCTGGCCGCCATCTGGGTGCTAGCCGGCCTGCTGGCGCTGCCGGCGCTGATGCTGCGCGACACGCAGACCCGCGACAACGTCACCGTCTGCGACATGGACTTCAGCAGCGTGTCGAGCCCCGAGAACGAGCGCCTGTGGATCGGCGGCCTGAGCCTGCTCACCACCGCCCTGGGCTTCGTGCTGCCGCTGCTGCTCATGACCGCCTTCTACTGCTTCATCGGTGGACGGGTGAGCGCGCACTTCCAGGGCCTGAAGGAGGGGCCCAAGCGGCGGCGGCTGCTGCGCATCATCGTGGCTCTGGTGGTGGTCTTCGCCCTCTGCTGGCTGCCCTTCCATCTGCTCAAGACCATCTACTTCCTGAACCTGATGGAGGCCTTTAATCTCTCCTGCGGCCTGCAGAGCCTCATCGTGCGCCTGCACCCCTATGCCACCTGCCTGGCGTACATGAACAGCTGCCTCAACCCCTTCCTCTACGCCTTCTTCGACCCTCGCTTTCGAGCCCAGTGCCTACAGCTCCTGCACATCAAGAAGGCGCTGCAAGGCCAGCTCAGCAACATCTCCTCCACTATGAGCGTCCAGACCCAGAAGTCCGAGCTGCACTCCCTGGCCACCAAGGTGTAGACCTCGGCCTCAGAAGAAGGCTGGTCTACATGAGAAAGGGTGAACACATTTCGCAGCATGCTGGTGCTCTGCAAGGCACCTGGACCGGGGTAGAGTCAGTGGCGTACAGGCGCTTATCCAAGTATTGATGGCCTCCCAAAGACGCCCGTCTGATGTGACTTATCTCGGTTTACTGTCCATGCAGGCCACCCTGGTTGTGTTCTGAATTAGGTGGTGCCTAGAGGCAAGAGCCACTTCAAGTGTTAAGTGTGGCACCAGTGACTACCGCAAATGCGATGTCTGGCACCAAGGACTATTGAAAGTGTCACACCAAGCAGGAGGTATTCCTTCAGCTAGGGTTAAACTGGTGACTTAACAGGATCAGCACTTCCAGAGGAGGCAGTTTTAAGTGCAGCTTAGATGTGCCTTCCTGTTATTTACTGCTGTCAGATTTTAGGAATGAATTGACCTAAGGCTATGATGCCTAAGACAGACCTGCGTACTGAGCCCACTTGGCACCTGGGCCAAGCTACAGACTGAGAAGGAACAATTAAGGACTAGACACAATTGTGAGTGTGAGCTGGACTCATAAAATTGTTTGTGGACTAACCCAGCCAATGGATCCGACTAAAATCACCTCAATTGAGCCTGAAACTGTTTTTCATTGTGCCATCCAATCTTTCAATGTAATGTAAGCTGTGGGGTGGGGGTCATCCATTCTTAATGTGGTCAGATGCTGACCCCCTCCCCCGATCTGAGCACTGGAGGTTATTTTCTTTTACGAAGGTGAATTTAAGCTTCTGCTGAATGTCCATGCAAGCGCTCTCTTTAGCAAATTAACACTAAACCACCCTTCCCTCTGCCCTAGCACTTGTAGAGCACACAGTGCTTATAGCTGTGGAAGTGAAGTGATAATACAATGCCTCGTTGCTCTGTGAGGAAGTACTGTACGTTTTTACCCTTGAATTCCATCTGTGTGTCTAAAATGTGCTTCCTTTACTCCATTTCTCTTTTCAGTGGATCGTGTGCACTGTGCTCTTAGGTCCTCATTAAGTGTAAATAGGCAGAATCGCTGTAATTCTGTGACACCAGTAACCACATCACCTCAACCGGAAATCCTATAGTTATGCTTTTATCCTGTGCAGAGAAGTGGTAATGTGCTAATACTGAGCCATGTAATTAGTTTGCCTTCAAGCACTGACATGTTATGCAATAAAACGTTTTTATTTTACCTGGCTTTGTTCTAATGCTTGATTGGTGTTTGTACGTTTCTAGCTGCCAAGTATGCTTTTCTTCTAAATCAGTACTGGTTGTAAAGAGAGAAATCGGATGTAAATGTAGCAAAGTTGAAAGTCAGTCCTCCAAGACTGTCTGCCACTTACATAAGGTCGTTCTGTGCAATTCCCTCGTAAACTTTTGGATGTGCCATGCGATATTAACGGCCGATCGACACATAACAATCGGTCAACCCGTAATCGTATTCATGCTGAGGCCATCATGTTTTGTCTTGGTCTCAGAAGAATGGCCTGAAGTTCAATATGAGCCCGTCTCTACTCCTAATTATTATGGGTGGAAAAGATCTCACATCAATATTAGACTTGCAGCTATCAACGATCCTCAGGTTTCTGAGATGTTAAAAGTTAATTTTAGTATATAAAGACTCTGTAATTGTTTTTTTTTTTTTTTTTGCATTTTGACTTCAGTAGAGTCTGGTTTTGGTTTGTGCAACCTTGATTTTTTTCAACATTTTCCATCTGTGGTTTCTCTAAGTGCTTTGCAGCCTGTGCGCTGTTTCAGAGCACCAGAATAGTGGTGGGTGGATGGGGTTGGGGGATGGAGGGTGCGCACGGGGTACCTATACAAATTATGTTTTAAACATATTTGGTGTACATTCAATAGTCTACCTTCTGTTGGAGGGAGGAAGAGGACCACGGGGACAGTAAGCCTTCCTTACGAGTGGATGAGCGTTCGCCAAAAAAGTGAAAAGTGACAGCCTCGCATGGGGCCCCCTGTATCTTTAATACGGGCCTACCAGCACTTCCTCCTAGGCACTGCATCCATGATGCTGCAACCCAGTCCCCACTGCCCTAAGATCCTTTCTATAGCTCCTGTTGATGAGGCGTGCTCATTTCAAGGTGATAAAAGTTATTGCAAGTTATTGCATAAGCGCAAACCCAATTTTCAATGTCATCTACCCTCGCCACTCCCTCTTCTTGCTCTGAGTTCTTACAGGATGGAGATCTGTACCCTAGCCCTCAGAGTGCGTGAGCTTCAAGTGCCTTTTCAAACATGGGCACGGCAGGACAGGGCAAGACAAAGCCCTTATGAACTGGGCGAAATAAAGCCCATTCTAGATTTAGGAATGCTTTGGAAACCAGTCTTTTTTAAATCACTGCATTCCTGCTGGTGTTTAGAGTTACTGATGCCCATTGTTTTTTTTCTGACAGGTCAATGCCAGGATGTCACTCCTAACTACGTGAGCTAAGTATTCTAACATAAGAAAATCACCAATCACGTTTGCGCACAATTTGCAGCCCAGCACAGAGGCCAAGGACTGAAGGAGCGTGGACGCCTGCCCCTCTCCAGCCTTGTTTTAGTAGGCTGCACAAATTACAAGTTCACAACCCAAACCACAGAAGTCCAACATGGACTGAATCTATGCTAGGTTGTAAGAATATCCATGCATATGTACTTACAATGAATCTAAAATGAAACTAATTTACACAGTTCAGAGTTAACTAGAAAACTGGCATAGACCCCTCCCCTTTTGCCTGCGCTGGACACCCCCAACTTAAGGGCTTCCAAGTGCCTACAGGTAATTTATTTAATAGTCAACAGTAGGCCGGAAAACCCATTTACTATTTCACCTCCCTTTGTCTCAATCGTGTTAAAGTCCCTTTATACAGTGACATGTGACATCAGGCGACAGGCGAGTCTATGAACCTCTCGGCCATTGTTCTATGGACACGCTGTGTGTTCTGCCGGGCTGCAGTAAAGCCTGTTTAATCCCCAATCTGCTGCATACTCATGCAGTGGCCTTATGCTCCCGGTCCGCACCTGGTCCGGCCTCGGTATTGCTGGGGATTCGTTGTGGTTACGTCATGTGCCTTGCCCTGCTCCCAACCCGGTGACAAATACGAGACGCCCATTTTCAGACCGCCTATCTTCCTAACACATACATTGGTCCGATTAAATTTTTAAGGGTGACTAAGAAATAAACCTCGAAGAGTCTGCATTGCACAAAACCAGAAAACTGCCTGAACGCTGATTTTTTTCCTCTCAAGTCAAAAGGGGCATATTAACAGCAAATAGCCACGTACGACCCGAAGAGACCCCCTCCTCCCCAGGAGAAGCTGCCACAGACGACTGGTACCACATGTACAGTCTGAGAGCGCGGAACACCCGGAGCCATTGACAATGCAGCCAAGCCCCGGACTGCACGTATGCCAGAGTCGTGTGGTAAAACAAAGCCAATCTCCTAAAGCGCATACTATCAGAAGAAGCAATGCGTGTAAAGAACACAACGTGACTTAAATAACAACCATGCCCACACAGCACAAGAACAAACACACAATCCACGCATCCAGAATGGTCACTAATAAAACTCATTTTATTACCAGTGACCCAGCACATCACCACCAACAATCTCCTTTCCGCACATGCCTGCAACTCACACACAGTCATAAACAAGCGGGAGGAAAAAGCAGGCCTGACTGCTGGCATTGAGTGTGCTCTTGGCAGGACACATTCCTTAAACCCGGAGAAAAGCTGGCTCGACTGCACCTTGCACAATGTGAGTCACTCTACTTCCCTCGTTGTTCTCCTGGTGCCGCCACTCATTCTTTGTATATTGAGGGTGGTTTGCATTACGCATTACTTCCTTACTTGGCAACACTCTGATATGGTCACTTAATTTGCCTGCTCTCATTCTACACGTAACATTTGCTCTCGGGGGGGGGGGGGGGGGGGGGGACCCTTCTAAATTGAATTCTCACTCGAGTGTTTTACTGACTCTGGGTGTGATTGATCTTGGCAAGGCTTTTTATTTCCTTACGCCCATCTTTTCCCAAGTTTGCTATTAACTCTAGATGTGCTCTTAGTTGCTTTACTTATCCTACTCCAATTCTTGCCCAGGTCTGCAAATTGCTTTACTGCTCCTACTTCCATTCTTACCCTGTTGCTAATATTGACTTTGGGTGTCATCTTTGAGTAATTCCAATTCTTACACAGGCCCTGCTGCTGATTCCTACTGAGACCCTAGTGAGCCACTTTAGGGCTCTCTCTCCCATTCATACCATATTCTTTCTACTGACTCCTACAGTAATGTTGCTGCGCAGCTGTACTTTCATGCAACTCAGTCTCACCAACGCACTGCTGCTGACTCCTCCTGTGATCTTAGTGAGTCACGTTACTTCTCTATCCCCAATCTTACTCGGGCACACAGGCCGGCTCGCGCCATTTTACTCTCTTTGTCTAACTCTTTCCCAGGTGCTTCTACAACCGTGAGTGTGATCTTGCTGATTCATATTGTTCTCCTAACTCCCTCTATAGTATACCCAGGCCCTGCTACTGACTACTGTGATCTTCGTCAGCCACCTTACTTATGTTACATGCGCTCGCTCCCAGCCCGGCTAATGACTCGTAGTGTGCTGTTGTGCAGTGATTTTTTTCCTTCATGCAGCCCGTTCTTACCAAGGAACTGTTCTTGACCCCAGATGTGGTCTTAGCAGTTCCCATACCCTAGCACAGATACTCACTATCCGTGGTCTAAATGAGTCCCTTTGTTTCTTTTCAACCAAGTATTCTTGTGGTGTTGCTACTCACTCCTAGGGTAAAGTTAACGAGTCACTTTACTTACTCGCTCTTATTCCCACACCTTCCATTCCGTTGATTCTTAGTGTGATCTTGGTGACACATGTTGTTTCTCTTCAACTAATTCCTAACCTGGTGTTTCCAGCAAGAAACAACAAGCATTGGCATAGCCAATAGGTCTCGTCTTTGGGACCTTATAAGTGTTTAGCCAAGCAACAGTTGCATAACTAAATACTTATAAGGTCCCAAAAGCGAGACCTATTGGCTGTGCGGCCGCGAAAGTGATCGCGATCAAACATCAAAGCGGCCGTGCGGCCGCGAAAGTGAAAGTAATCGCGGTAAAGCACGGCGCGCGTATCCGCGCACATGCACTGTAGCTCTAGGATGGCCTGGTAGCATTTTTTGGAGCCCTCTCAATAAGTCTCGCCAGACCAGCGCATGCGCTGGGTCAGGCAAGACCTAAAAACTGAACCTGCGCTCCTTTAGATAAGGTATTGACTCCCCTTTCAGCCCTTATCTCAGCATCATGCAACAACAACACACAGCACTTGTAGCTTGCACTACTAACCTACGGTTTCTCGGCACTGGTTCTCATGAAGCTTGCTTACCCAAAGAAGCTTGTTTCCAGCTTTAGGTTGAAGGTTGCAAGAGTAACGTTGAGCGGTAGCATTCCACACTGAGGGGAACTGTACGGAAAATCTCATCTGCCCCGGGCAGTAAAATATGTAATACTGCCTGATCTTTACTGCCCAGACTAGAGTAATACTAGGGAAATGAGGCTTTAAGCTGTAGGAAAGGTGCTGTGGTGCCTGAATATTAAGGCATTGGAATGAGCCATCTCACCTTCAATCGGATGCCATCGATGACCTGAAGCCCCTCTAGATCTCTGCCAGAAATGGACGCACCGACCTGGAGCCCCTCTAGATCTCTGCCAGCAATGGACACATTGACCTGGAGCCCCTCTAGATCTCTGCCAGCAATGGACGCACCGACCTGAAACCCCTTTAGATCTATGCCAGCAATGGACGCATCGACATGGAGTCCCTCTAGATCTCTGCCAGCAATGGACGCACCGACCTGGAGCCCCTTTAGATCTCTGCCAGCGATGGAGCACCAATCTGGAGCCCCTCTAGATCTCTGCCAGCAATGGACGCACCGACCTGGAGCACCTCTAGATCTCTGCCAGCAATGGAGCACCGACCTGGAGCACCTCTAGATCTCTGCCAGCAATGGACGCACCGACCTGGAGCCCCTCGAGATCTCTGCCAGCAATGGACGCACCGACCTGGAGCCCCTCTAGATCTCTGCCAGCAATGGAGCACCGACCTGGAGCCCCTCTAGATCTCTGCCAGCAATGGACTCATCGACCTGGAGCCCCTCTAGATCTCTGCCAGCAATGGACACATTGACCTGGAGCCCCTCTAGATCTCTGCCAGCAATGGACGCACCGACCTGGAGCCCCTCTACATCTCTGCCAGCAATGGACGCATCGACCTGGAGCCCCTCTAGATCTCTGCCAGCAATGGACGCATTGACCTGGAGCCCCTCTAGATCTCTGCCAGCAATGGACGCACTGACCTGGAGCCCCTCTAGATCTCTGCCAGCAATGGACGCACCGTCCTGGAGCCCCTCTAGATCTCTGCCAGCAATGGACACACAGACCTGGAGCCCCTAGAGATCTCTGCCAGCAATGGACGCACCGACCTGGAGCCCCTCTAGATCTCTGCCATCAATGGACGCACCGACCTGGAGCCCCTCTAGATCTCCACCAGCAATGGACGCACCAACCTGGAGCCCCTCTAGATCGCTGCCAGCAATGGACTTACCAACCTGGAGCCCCTCTAGATCGCTGCCAGCAATGGACGCACAGACCTGGAGCCCCTCTAGATCGCTGCCAGCAATGGACGCACCGACCTGGAGCCCCTCTAGATCTCTGCCAGTAATGGATGCACCGACCTGGAGCCTCTAGAGATCTCCGCCAACAATGGACGCACCGACCTGGAGCCCCTAGAGATCCCTGCCAGCAATGGACGCACCGACCTGGAGCCCCTAGAGATCTCTGTCAGCAATGGACGCACCGACCTGGTGCCCCTCTAGATCTCTGCCAGCAATGGACGCACCGACCTGGAGCCTCTCTAGATCTCTGCCAGACCGACATGAAGCTCCTCTAGATCTCTGCCAACAATGGAGCACCGACCTGGAGCCCCTCTAGATCTCTGCCAGCAATGGAGCACCGACCTGGAGCCCCTCTAGATCTCTGCCAGCAATGGACGCACCGACCTGGAGCCCCTCTAGATCTCTGCCAGCAATGGAGGACCGACCTGGAGCCCCTCTAGATCTCTGCCAGCAATGGAGCACCGACCTGGAGCCCCTCTAGATCTCTGCCAGCAATGGACGCACCGACCTGGAGCCCCTCTAGATTTCTGCCAGCAATGGACGCACCGACCTGGAGCCCCTCTAGATCTCTGCCAGCAATGGACGCACCGACCTGGAGCCCCTCTAGATCTCTGCCAGCAATGGACGCACCGGCCTGGAGCCCCTCTAGATCTCTGCCAGCAATGGACACATTGACCTGGAGCCCCTCTAGATCTCTGCCAGCAATGGACGCACCGACCTGGAGCCCCTCTAGATCTCTGCCAGCAATGGACGCACCGACCTGGAGTCCCTCTAGATCTCTGCCAGACCGACCTGGGGCTCCTCTAGATCTCTGCCAACAATGGAGCACCAACCTGGAGCCCCTCTAGATCTCTGCCAGCAATGGAGCACCGACCTGGAGCCCCTCTAGATCTCTGCCAGCAATGGACGCACCGACCTGAAGCCCCTCTGGATCTCTGCCAGCAATGGACGCACCGACCTGGAGCCCCTCTAGATCTCTGCCAGCAATGGAGCACCGACCTGGAGCCCCTCTAGATCTCTGCCAGCAATGGACGCACCGACCTGGAGCCCCTCTAGATCTCTGCAAGCAATTGACGCACTGACCTGGAGCCCCTCTAGATCTCTGCCAGCAATGGACGCACCGACCTGGAGCCCCTCTAGATCTCTGCCAGCAATGGATGCATCGACCTAGAGGTCCTCTAGATCTCTGCCAGCAATGGACGCACTGACCTGGAGCCCCTCTAGATCTCTGCCAGCAATGGAGCACCGACCTGGAGCCCCTCTAGATCTCCGCCAACAATGGAGCACCGACCTGGAGCCCCTCTAGAACTCTGCCAGCAATGGAGCACCGACCTGGAGCCCCTCTAGATCTCTGCCAGCAATGGACGCAATGACCTGGAGCCCCTCTAGATCTCTGCCAGCAATGGGCGCACCGACCTGGAGCCTCTCTAGATCTCTGCCAGACCGACATGGAGCTCCTCTAGATCTCTGCCAGCAATGGAGCACCGACCTGGAGCCCCTCTAGATCTCTGCCAGCAATGGACGCATCGACCTGGAGCCCCTCTAGATCTCTGCCAGCAATGGACGCACCGACCTGGAGCCCCTCTAGATCTCTGCCAGCAATAGACGCACCGACCTGGAGCCCCTAGAGATCTCTGCCAGCAATGGACGCACCGTCAACGTTACTCAGTCCTGTAATGGTTTCAACTGCGCCGCTTATACTCACTAAAGCTGGTATAGGAGGGCCCGAGGGCACCCTGAATATAATGCATGACAGTAGTCTAAACATGACCCACTGGCCGTCTCAAAACACAGTGGCTCAATATTTTTGGCAAAGAAAGAATTGGCTTTAGTTTTCTCAGATTGTAATACTACTGACTACTGCATGGATCTACTGTTTCAGGGTGGCATCAGCATCAAAACTAAAGCCAAGGATTTTCATTTTTGAACCTGAAGGTTAAACAAATGTAACTATAACCTTCACCGCCTTCAATAACACACAACAATCACGTTACCAATAGATTATGTATAGCGGACCTAATCGCCTCACTGCAGGCAGCTAGAATGTGCTGAATTTTTAGGTATGGCCTAAAGACATTTTAAGCTGTTTTGCCAGCCTCGTGTTTGCCAAAAAATCCTAATAAAAATACATGCATGTGTACACAACCAGAGGAGCTTTCGGTCTTGCCTCTTCAACCAGTGAAGTGTTATTCAAAGTGTCATTCAAAATATGCTTCGCCATTGACAGTCTAATAAATGGGACAATTGGGCAATCCACTTCATCCATTGGTTTTCTGCATCATGAGTGGAGGCATTTTGCTCCTAGAAAGTAGTCAACTGAAGTGTAAAGATTGGTAGGCCAATCTCTGGTATTACTTATGCTTTCATTTGATATTTGTTATTTTATTTTTGCAATGGGTAATTCTACACTTACCTTGTTTGCAAACATATACACACCACTTTTAGACACTAGCATTTTTACTTCTTAATACTGTTACATGTTTAATTTCTATTGCATATGGTTTTTAGGTCTCGGCTAGCGAAGGCTGCGCTTGCGCAGTCTCGCTCGCAAGATTTAATGTTTTTTAGTACGGGGCTTGAACCCGCCCCTCTTCTCCATTGTCTGGCTTCCTAAACGGAGGCCAGCCATTGGAGGAGAGGGGTGTCTGTCCGTTTAAGCCCTGTCTTTTTCGGATTTGGGGGCGTGTTTTTTACTTTCTTTCTCTCCTCTGGAATGTAAACATTCCAGCCAATGGGTAGAGGAGAGAAAGAAAAACACGCCCCCAACCCGAAAATTTGCTGCGTTTCTCCGAGGCATTTCTGCTTGACCTCGGAGAAACATTGTTACCAAGTCGGCGAGCTCCTGCAGGGTCCTGGGGTCGGTGTCAGCCATGCCGCTGTCTGTAGGTAAGCTTAGTTTCAGCATATTCCCAGCTAAGCTGTCTTGTCTATGTTTTTGTATAGATATACTCGCAATCGTTTCAGCGACTCACTGTTGAAAAGTAAAACGGCGATATGATTAAGCATTCACTGAAGACATGAGTTCTCTACAGTCAAAACGTGTTTCTTGTCTTATGTTGACTAATGTCCGGACTCCATTTTGTATTGTCATGTCTCCACGTGCTTTGCACGAGAAGAGTCCTACCTTTTCGCTAGTTGCTCTTGTAATCTGCCTAGTAACAGTCTATAAATAGCTCCTTTGTCCGTCTGGCGCATGCCCAGACTTGACCACATCTGTTATCAGTTAGTCCTTGTTTGACCATGTTTTCGCGGGCTCAGGAAATTGTTAACTCCGCCCATATATTGATCCTGTATCGAAAATGTCCATAAATGGTAATGAATTTTGCTCTATGTTGTATCCACCCACTTATGAGCCCCTCTGTTGTGTATAAAAGGGGACCGTGTACGCAAGTTCTGTGTGCTACTCTATGCAATACTGAAGAGTGTTGTGTAGGTTGTAGGACCACCCTTAAGGGTTAATAAACTCTGTCTTTGTATTTGCAGTTTCCGTGCCAACTTCCTTCTAGTTTTCGTACACAGGAGGGCGAACCCTTGTATTTGGTGGCCTAGCTGGGGCCTGTACTCATCAATTGGCGCCCGTCACGTGGGGCTCATCGGCGACTCGGATGCTCGAAGGACTGGTCGTGACGAAGGTGAGGAATTTGGCCGGGGATGTGATCACTGCCAGCGGCGTCTCTTAGTCCTGGCATCCCGAGGTTTTTCTTCCTTCCCTTCCGAGCTGACCATCTGGGTGGCGCCGGTCCTCGACTGAGACCTCTTCTGTTGGCTTGCCGCGTGATAGCCGTTTGGGCGAATTTTGGAACTTGGCAGTTGGAATCTGGACGCTCTTGATTGGTAAGAACCGTTGTACGGTACTTGCTTCGAGTTTTGAAGCCTGGGTTGGCTATTTGAGTTTGATTTGTGATGACCGGTCATATTTTGTATTGATTACTGTGGGAATATATGCGTTGCAACACATATAGGCAGGTAATGTGGAGATATTTCTCCGGAGTTGTTTAAATTTGAACGGCGCAACGTTTAAGTGCCATTTTTGATAATACTGCATATTTTGCATTATTTTTGAGCATGCCTGCTTTTAGCGCACTCCGTAAGTGGTGCTGCTGCTCTGGAAACCGGTTAAATCTTGAGGAACCTGCTCCAGCCCCCCCGGAGGGGACTCCTAATAGGGATATGTATGTGAAGCATGGTCTTTCCTCTATAATGTACAGCACAGTGTGGAGGAAATACACCAAAAAGGATCCTGAGTTACGATGGCCTTTGTATGGATCGTTTGATATGCGTAAGATTGAGTATGTGGAACAGTGTATGTGTAAACGGCGTGCTCGGCAAGACATGTTTGAATGTGTACGGCTATGGGTGAAGGAAGTGCGTGAGCGGGAGAAACGTGAGAAAGCGCTGATTGATAAAGAGCAACGGAAAAATGATCATGTGAGAGCGCAGGAAGCGAAGCGTCGGGAGGAAAGAGAACTGGCGGAGAGACAAGAGAAAGAGCGTAGGTTGCAAGTATCGGGTCAATATGCTGTCCGCCAGCCACTTTATCCTGTCCTTACTAATCTTGAAGATGATTTTTATTTATTAGATCGCTCTCCGCCCCCTTATGTTGGCGCGTCTGCCCCGAGGTCACAGGATTCTGGATCGGTTTCGGATAAGGTAGACACGCGGTCCATGTTATCAACTGATCGTATGGGTGAGCTTCGGAAAATTTCTTTTCGTGCGCTTAAGGGCAAGCTATCTCTTCCTGAATCATTGGCATTTTTGGAAAGTTGGCAGGATAGGGAAAAGTTATATTTTGTTGAAACTTTTGCTGATGAAGTGGTTACTGCCTTTCGGAAATATTCTGATGTTTTTGAGCCTGATGATATAGTATTAGATTCTAAAGCATTACGTAACGGTGTCTTTTCTCCCTCTAAGGTACCCGATGCGGTCCGACGGCTGTTTGCATTGCGGGACGCGATGTTTGAACTTAAAGAGAAAGCGCGCCAAAAGACAGGGGAGAAGGAGCAATCTAATCCACATGTCGGCGGGAAACAGTCGTCTACCTCCCATTCAGATAAGAGTGAACTAGTGCATGCTAAACCGATGCGAGAGGCGGCACCTTTGTATGTTCCTCCTAAAGGAGCAGGAACTAGTTCAGACGTGTCTTCCCCTGATGCTAGGGGATATTTCGTGTATAATTGGGTTTATACTCCCTGGCATAGGACTGATGTTATGGCATTGAAGAATGCATTGCCTGACCCCCGCAAGAATCCAGCAGCCTTTTATGAAGAGGTCGAAGGGGCCTTGAATTCTTGTACTATGACTTTAGCAGATATAGATTTGTTCTTTGGGCTCATTTTACCACCGGATATGTGGCGATCTGTGCGGAAGGTGGATGATCAAGCCGTTTTTAAGGCCAAATGGTCTGAGATTGAGGATGAGGATAGGGAGAGAAAGCCCGCGCAAAAACCGCCCCAGCTTATTTTAGATCTTCCTGCTGCTATCTTGACTAAGTTGAAAACGATTATTCCCCCTAAAAAGATTGACTGGAATATGCTAGCCTCGTGTAAACAGAAGGTTGATGAATCAGTTTCAGACTTCTTTACGCGTTTTGAGGAAACATTTCATGATTTCAGTGGTCAGTCACTTACGGACGATACGGGTCGACATCTTTTTGTTGATAAATACGTGGCGAATTTATTACCGGGAATAGCAGCTCGATTAAAAGCGAGTGAAAATTCTTGGTCCACCTCGTCTCCGGCATCCCTCCTGACTATGGCTCAGTATTATGAGCGTCAGGAACAAGAAGCGAAGGGGCATGAGGAGAAGAAATCGAAAGATTTGAAAACTAAGGTGATGTTAGCACAAGTGTATGGTCCGCCTCATCGGGGTGTTGAGAGAGGTAGAGGAGGATTTTATGGTTCCCCTTCGGGTCGGTCGGATGTTAATAGAAATCAATGTGCGTATTGCAAACAGTTGGGTCATTGGGCCAGGGATTGTCCGGTATTATATGCACCTCGTCAGGGACGTGGTCAGGGACCGCCGAGAGGTAGAGGGGGCTTTTCGAATTTTAGAGGGAATTCCAATGATCGTGCTCGATTTGAGCCTAACGTGCAGCAACGAGATAGACTTAATGTGTTTGATCGGCAAAATCAGTATCAAATGTCTGGGAATGACCGCACTGGGTACCATGATTCGCAGCATGCATAGGATTGCGTTGGGTGGGGGTTGGAATCAGTTGAAGTGCCAGTTGATCAGAAGGGTCCTTATGTTACAGCAAATGTTCTGGGTTCTACTGATCGGTTCCTAGTTGATACAGGAGCTACTCGCAGTGCGCTGTCCAAACAATTGGTTCCGAGGGCTCCCCCATCTGGCTTAATGGTTACATCGGTAGGGTTTGACGGTACACTCTCTCGAAGCCCTCTATCCCAACCCCTTGCATTTCATGTTGACCAACTTTCTGCACCCTGTCCGTTTTTGCTTGCCCCGAACACGCCTGACAACATTATGGGTCTTGATATGCTTAAGCACTTTAGAGCTACGATCCGCTGCTCCCCTACTGGAGTACGTATGATCTTAAACGATAATCACCCCATGACAGAACGGATGTGTGTGGTTGCAGAGGATACTGTATTAGCTTCTCTCCCTCGTACTTTGTGGGCCACTCCGGATACTGATGTGGGACAGATGGTGATTCCGCCTGTCCACATTAGTGTCAAGGAGGGTGCTGTGTTACCACGCCTCCCTCAATATCATATTTCCCAGGAGGGGGAGGAGGCACTCATACAGATTGTGCAGGATTTGATCAAGGTGGGAGTAGTGGAGGAAGTTTCATACAATGTCTGCAACAGTCCTATTTTACCCATTTTGAAGAAAGATACCGATACTAGGTTTTATCGTTTTATTATTGACTTAAGGGAGGTGAATAAGATAGTGATACCTCAGTATCCAGTGGTTTCTGATATCACAACGTTGCTTACTCTGGTCCCGCCAACGGCGACCACATTCTCGGTTATCGATTTGAAAAATGCTTTCTTTTCCATTCCTATTCATCCTGATAGCCGGTACCTTTTTGGCTTCACTTTGAATAATCGGTCCTACAGATTTTGTAGAGTCCCTCAGGGTTATACAGAGAGTCCTAGCATTTACAGTCAAGCATTGAAAAGACAATTGGATTCCTTTGCTCTGCCTGATGGTGTAGCCCTTATACAATATGTCGACGACATCTTGTTGGTGGCCGACACTCCTGAGCTATGTGAGAAGTGCACGTTATCCTTGCCTTCCTTTTTGGCATCTCACAATCACAAAGTGTCGAAGAAAAAATTGCAATTTTGTAGACCAAAGGTGACTTACTTGGGTCACCTTTTGTCTAAGGAGGGGCGTGCACTCACACCAGATCGTATTCAAGCAATTTTGGACACGCCAGTACCTTCCACACAGAAGGACGTGTGTGCATTTTTGGGTCTTGCTTCTTTTTGTAGGCAATGGATATTGGGGTTTTCACATATAGTTAAGCCATTGTTAGCACTTTTGACAAAAGATACCCCAATTCCTCTTCCCTGGTCAAATAGTTGTGAAATTGCCTTTCAGCAATTGCGGCAAGCCCTTTGCTCAGCACCAGTGTTAGGTACCCCTGATTATACGAAGCCTTTTACATTGTATGTACATGAGAGAGATGGATGTACATTATCAGTTTTAGTGCAGATGCACGGCGACAAGCAGCGCCCGTGTGCATATTTTTCGGCCGTACTTGATCCTGTTGCCCGAGCATTGCCTGGTTGTTTTCGCTCGGTTGCGGCGACAGCTGTGTCAATACGCCAAAGCGAGGGAATTGTGTTATCTCATAAGTTGTTGGTATTAGTTCCCCATGCTGTTGATGCCCTGCTTAATCAGACAAAGACGCAGCATTTGACCAGTGCTCGTTTAACGGGATATGAATTGACGCTTTTGGCTCCTCATATTACGTTGAAGAGGTGTGCAACGTTAAATCCAGCCACATTGTTGCCGTTCCCGGAAACTCAGTCTGAAGCACGAAAAGCACATGACTGTATTCTTGTGACTGAGGAACAGACAAAGGGTCGTATTGATCTCCAGGATACGCCCTTTACAGATGTAGATGGAGAACTATGGGTGGACGGATCATGCCTGAAGCTACCAGATGGTACGACTTCAGCAGCGTATGCAATTACCACATTACAAACAATAGTGGAGACAGCACGCATACCGCAGAAATCAGCTCAAGCAGCGGAACTGATAGCATTAACACGAGCATGTGAGCTCAGTGCAGGATTGTGTGTGAATGTTTATACAGATAGCCGCTATGCCTTCGGAGTAGCGCACGATTTTGGCCTACTCTGGAAGGAGAGAGGGTTTCTAACGTCACATGGAGCACAGATAATGTATGGAGAATTAGTTCACAACCTTTTGACTGCATTAACATATCCAAAGAAGATTGCTATAGTTAAATGTAGTGCCCATAAAAAGGTGGTTGATAAAATTGGAGAAGGGAATGCTTTGGCAGACCGGGTGGCACTAGAGACTGCGATGCAGCCTGACTCTACTGCAATGTATGTTGGGAAGTCACAGGCAGAAAGATGGCACGATGCTAGGAGAGAAGTGCTGGAGATACAGAGGACCGCTTCCGATAAGGAACGGGAGCAATGGTCCAATGATGGAGAATTAGATGATGAAGGGTGTTGGAGAAATAAGCAGATGGATAAATGGAAGTTACCCACAGCTTTCGTCCAACCTATGGTTCAGATGGCACATGGACTAGCACATGTCGGAGCTTCCGCAATTGTAAAATTACTCACACGAGTTTGGGAGCATCCGGAGATTGCTAGCACGGCAAAGAGGGTAGTGCAGACTTGCATGATTTGCCTGAAGTATAACCCAGGAAAGGGTACACGAACTCCAGCAGGAGGATTTGCAACACCTACTGCACCCTTTGAGGTTTTGCAGATGGATTATATTCAGCTTGAACGCTGTAACAATCTGAAGTATGTTCTAGTAGTGGTTTGTGCCTTCAGTAAGTGGGTTGAGGCATACCCTACGAAAGACAATACTGCAATGACTACAGCCAAGATGCTATTGAAGGAGTTCTTTCCTCGATATGGTGTTTGTAGATTGTTGTGGAGTGATAACGGACCTCATTTTATAGCAGACGTTATCAAGTATGTCCTGAAAGGACTGGGAATCACCCAGAAATGTCATGCAGTGTTTCACCCTTAGTCTGCGGGATTGGTTGAGAAATATAACGGTACTTTGAAGCTTAAGATCGCTAAGATCCAGGCTTCGACTTCTTTGACTTGGCCAGACGCTTTACCGCTGGCATTATTGTCAATTAGATCGATACCGCATTCTCGGACCGGTCTCACACCATAGCGGGGCCTGGTGCTCGTCAGAGAATTCATCCTAATGGTCATAGGCTCTGACAGCTCCGTTGCTTCTGACAGCATTTGTTTTGTAATTACGTGAATGCTCGCAGTGTGGGTGATTTGTCTTGGTTGTCGGCCCAGTCTCTTTTTATTTCTTTCTGATGTTGGCATTTAACTCCTTCGTTTCTCGTGCCTTAAACACTGTTAGATGATGATTTATTGCTAATCTTGTCACAGGTGCTGGAAGGTTTGTGGAAGCCACTGTGTGTGTATGTGGCTCTGTGTATGTATGTGTGGCTGTGTGTGTGTGGCTCTGTGTGTGTGTGGGTGGCTCTGTGTGTGTGGGTGGCTCTGTGTGTGTGTGGGTGGCTCTGTGTGTGTGGGTGGCTCTGTGTGTGTGTGTGGGTGGCTGTGTGTGTGTGTGGGAGGCTCTGTGTGTGTGTGGGAGGCTCTGTGTGTGTGTGGGAGGCTCTATGTGTGTGTGGGTGGCTCTGTGTGTGTGGCTCTGCGTGTGTGGCTCTATGCGTGGTGGCTCTGTCTGTGTGTGGGTAACTCTGTGTGTGTAGGTGGCTCTGTGGGTGGCTCTATTTGTGTGTGGGTTGCTCTATGTGAGTGGCTCTGTATGTGTGGGTGGCTCTGTGTGTTGGTGGCTTTGTGTGTGTGGCTCTGTGTGTGGGTGCAAATTCAATAGGTCTCGCATTGGAGAGTGATTAAGCTATTGACATTGTAAATAACAATGCCGTTTCTTTAAATGTTTTAAAAACAAAAACATAAACAAGAATAATGTCATGAGCAATGCCAACAGCTCTAACTTTAACAATGCCGAGACCATTGCATTGTAAATGCTGGTTTTTAAATGCAGGCTTGCTAAACAGGACATTTTGGCTTTGCCAAATCTTGTTGTAATTGAGAAGAAGATGCCGATTCCGTTTGGATGAAAAGTCCTAGTTCTAGATTTGAAGGGTTGTATGACGTAACAAGCATGCATCATTACCACACATGCCTTTATAGCGAAAATGTTTACAACGAATATGCCTTTACCATGCATGCCTTTACCACTAAAATTTAGTTTTAGAGGCATGGTTGGTAAAGGCATATGTGTGGTAAAAATGTAATTGGTAAGTATAATCCCTATTTATAGATGTATACATATTATATATAATATATCCCAGCTCTTGGGAGGGAAAGATATGTCTTAATAGACACTGGAAAGTACTCAGAACAGAATCTACTCTAGATGATGTAGTGGGCAATTTCCCAAATATCACCTATAGAAAGGCAAATTCACTGAAGGATAGATTATGCAGTAATGAGGTGTCATGTATAAAGAGCTCCAATATGGACATTCAAGGCTTTTTCACCTGCATGTCGTGTAAAGCATGTATAACTGTATTATCCAGTCACTGACACAGACAGGTCTATCGAGAAACATCTTACATGCCTCTCTGACTATTGTGTTTATGTTCTGGTGTGCCCATGTGCCAAAAAATACGTGGGCAGTACCATGTTTGTGGCAAAAAAGCGAAGGACGCGGGGAGCCGGCGGGACCGTGGGGGCATTGGGGCTCCCCCCACGGTCTCCAACGAAGTGGATAGGCCCCAGGGGATGGGGTCCACAGGGTGAATATAAATTACTGGTAGGAGCCGTTTTTTTTTCCCGAACAATTTGGAGTCGCGACCCTAGCGCGGCCCCCTGGTGTGAACGCAAGGGGTGCGCGACTCCCAGCACGACCCCCTGGTGTGAATGCGAGGGCTGCGTGACTCCCAGCGCGGCCCCCTGGTGTGAATGCGAAGGGTACGCGACTCCCAGCGCGGCCCCTTGGTGTGAACGTGAGGGGTGCGCGACTCCTAGCCGCGCTGGGTGCGCGACTCCCAGCCAAAAAAATGTACGATTTTTTAATGATAAATCTAGGTTGTATGTTTGGATCTTGGGTGGCTCTAAAAAGAGCCCTTGTGTTTATTGGGAGAATTTGGTAGCTACATGTAAGTGCCGATGCAGAGTCTGAAGTTGTTGAGAAAGACTCTGTTTCCCTCATCTGTGAAATGTACACCATCTCTCCTATATATGCCATCCATATTAAAATGCAGATTATTGTTGTATATGGACCCCATACTATGAACTCTGAGATAAGCAGAAACAGCTTTATTGACATTTTTCCTAGCTTTCTCAATCTGTGGACAAAATTGATTGGACCAGTTCCATTTCTGTCTTTGGCGTATGTTAGAGTAGACAAAGGCAGTTTGTTGGAAAAGTAACATCAATTGCGTAAAGGTGTCCTTCATTAGCATTTCCAAACGTACCCCAGTCAATGTGCCTAGGTCATTGCCACCACAGTGCACAATTATGAGGTCAGGGGGTTGGAGATGCAAAAAGGATTTAACCAATGGCATCAATTGGTGCCACTTTAATCCTCTCTGTCCAATCCATGTAATGTCCACATTTTGCAAAGCTAGGTCTTTGTCAATACCACTGCTTTCAGCATACTTTTTGCACCAGAAAACATAGCTGTGTCCCACAATCCACACTCTAAGCATCTTGAAGGGCAGTCTGGATGCCCTGAGAAGATGTCTGTAGGTGAAGTAGGCAGTTGGTAGAATAAGAGGTCTCTAAAATGGTGGATAAGATGCAGTTTTAAAAAAGAAGAGAAATGATTGGCTGTTTGAGAACATTATAGAGTGAAACATAGAGTGCATGTTTCTGTGTTTAAAAAGCATGTTTCTCATTGGTTACTAAAAAATGTTTGAAAGATACATTAGATAGGATAAGCTGATATTTTGGAAAGTCAAGCACACTTGCTGTTTGAATTTGCAACATTGTGTGCTGAACTTGTGACCTGTGAGTTCAGTTGAGTGTTCCATGAACTGTTACTATGGAAAGAGGCACTAAGCAGAATGGGGGTAGGGTTGGAAGTTATGTGTGACATTAAAATGTGTATTTCTTATAAATATTAAAGTAATATGTTATTGCAGTGAGATTTCCCAAGTCACTGGTATGATTAGAAGTGGTATGTTATTAAAAAAAAAGCAAAAATTATTTTTAATATATTTTTGAAGTCTCGTATGTATCCGCGGTTCCATCGCTTACGGAGCACCGTCCATGCGTGACTCCAGAAATTTCCAGAAGCAATTTCAGTTCAGTTATAGATCAGTTGGCAAGGGTTGATATGTGTAACCAATAGAAATTTGTTTTAGAATTTGAATTAACCTGGGCAGCAATGTGATTTGATATTTACATGTATATGTGTGGAGAATGAGAGGGAAACTTTGCCATTCTTTGGTTTTGCTAAGAACAGCGCACTATATTCATTGTGTGCATATAAAAATCTGGTGTGTGATTCTGGTTTTTCATTATCTACAAATCAATTTGAAAGGTGAGTTATCAATTTGTGAGGTGTACTATTGGTGCCTTTGTTTTTAAAGATAAATATAAATCATGAAATTCGAAGTTTGAGATAAATTGTGTAATGAAGAAATGTTTATTGCAGTTTTTTTGTAATGTATTTAAATGTTGTTTAATATTCATTTTGTATAGTATTATATGTGTTTTGGAATAGGGACTGCTGATTATGACTGATTATTTTAATGTGTGGATATGTACATTAGTAGTATACTGCATAATTTTAGGTGTTGATTTTAAATTGTAAATGTATATGTAGAGTTAAAGTATTAGTGATGAGACTACTTTCTACAAGTCTCTAAAGAGGTACAGTTAAAATATGCGACATCATTTTTGGTGTTTGGTTTCAGTTTGAAGTTTGTTCTGTGAATTTATGTGGTGTAGATAGTGTTGTGGTAGAGAGACACTCATTTACATTTTTCAGTGATATGGAGAGACTTATAGCAGAGAAATGTGAATGGTTTCTGCTTTGCATTTGGCTAGGTGTAATATTAAAAGTAGTTGTAGAACGGTAACGTAGCATTAGAGATTTATGCAGTACTTTAATCCTATAAAGAATTTGCTTGCAGAGCAGGTATTGTTCTGTTAGTACTGAGACACTCCTGCAATCACCCATCGAGCACCATACACTTATTCATTCAGTGCACTAATAAATAAGTACCTATAAATTCTCTATGCACTGTGTTTGCTGCACTGTTATTATTCCAGTTACTAGTTGTGTACTTATTGAATGCCCTAGCCAGTAACACTACTACAGGTACATTATTCTGTGCACTATGCATGCAGATATCTAACCAGCTACATACTATTGATACACTCTTGTAAATACCCAGTTAGTACTCATGCAAACTAGGAATCTTCCTGTCTGTCCCATGCAATTCTCCAATTACCCATTCAGTCCTATCTACTTATCCTATCACTGCACCAATACCTAAGCACTTATAAATTCACCATGCACTCTGTTTGCCGCACTGTAATTATTCTAGTTACTAGTCATGTACTTATGGAATGGTGTAGACAGTAACACTAGTACAGCTGAGATATTCTGTGCACTATGCAGGCAGACCTATAACCAGCTACATACTATTGATACACTCTTGTAAATACCCAGTTAGTATTCAGTCACTGTCCATGCACTTGTACAATTACTCAGGCATTAAAACAAGCAGTGCTACAGTCAAATTTGCACAATGTATGCAGTCCCCTAAACCCCTGCAGACTAGTGATTCAGTCGTGCACAAATCCAGATAGTAGCCATGCAAGTCAGCAATCACACTTTCATTCTCTGTCCACTCCTGCAATCATCCTGACAGAACAATGTCCTTATTTAATCCCTGTACTGAAACATAATCAGTTATAAACTCACCCTGCTTTCAACTATCAGCACTCTAGGTACCTAGTCACTGTCCATGCACTTGTACAATGGCTCAGACATTAAGACACGTAGGGTACAGTCAAATGTGCATAATCCATGTGGTCCCCTAACCCCCTGCAGACTACTAATTCACTCCTGCAAAAATCCAGGTACTAGCCATGCAGTTCAGCAATCAGACTGTCACTCTCTGTCCACTCCTGCTATCATCCTGACAGAACCATGTCCTTATCTAATCACTCTAATGAAACATAAGCATTTATAAACTCACCCTGCTGTCAACTACCAGCACTATAGGTACCCAGTCACTGTCTATGCACGTGTACAGTGACTCAGAGATTAAGATATGCTGTACCACAGTCAAATGTGCACAACCTATGCGATCCCCTAACTCCCTGCAGACTACTGATTCACTCTTGCTAAAATGCAAGTAGTAGCTCTGCAAGTCAGCAATCACACTGTCACTCTCTGTACAGTCTTGCAATCCTCCTGACAGAACCATGTCTTTATTATCTAATCACTGTGCTGAAACACAAGCACTTTTAAACTCACTCTGCTGTCAACTACCAGCACTCTAACTATCCAGTCACTGTATATGCACTTGTACAATGACTCAGGTATTAAGACACACAGTGCTACAGTCACATCTGCACAATGTATGCGGTCCCCTAACCCCCTGCAGAGTACTGATTCACTCCTGCAAAAATCCAGGTATTACCCATGCAGTTCAGCAACCACACTGTCAGTCTCTGTGCACTCCTGCAACCATCATGATAGAAGCATGTCTTTATCTAATCACTGTGCTGAAACACAAGCACTTTTAAACTGACTCTGCTGTCAACTACCAGCACTCTAACTATCCAGCGACTGTCCATGCACTTGTACAATGACTCAGGCCTTAATAGATGCAGTGGTACAGTCAAATGTGCATAACCTATACGGTCCCCTAACCCCCTGCAGACTACTGATTCACTCTTGCTAAAATGTAAGTAGTAGCCATGAAAGTCAGCAATCACATTGTCACTCTCTGTGAAGTCTTGCAATCATCCTAACAGAACTATGTCTTTATCTAATCACTGTGCTGAAACACAAGCACTTTTAAACTGACTCTGCTGTCAACTACCAGCACTCTAACTATCCAGTGACTGTCCATGCACTTGTACAATGACTCAGGCCTTAATAGATGCAGTGGTACAGTCAAATGTGCACAACCTATGCGGTCCCCTAACCCCCTGCAGACTACTGATTCACTCCTGCAAAAATTCAAGTAGTAGCGATGCAAGTCAGTAATCACACTATCACTCTCTGTCCACTCCTGCAATCATTCTGACAGAACCATGACCTTTTCCAGTCACTGTCCTGAAACACTAGCAGTTATAAACTCGCCCTGCTGTCAACTACCAGCACTCTAACTAGCCAGTCACTGTCCATGCACTTGTACAATGACTCAAGCCTTAATAGATGCAGTGGTACAGTCAAATGTACACAACCTATGCGGTCCCCTAACCCCCTGCAGACTACTGATTCACTCTTGCTAAAATGGAAGTAGTAGCTATGAAAGTCAGCAATCACACTGTCACTCTCTGTGCAGTCTAGCAATCATCCTGACAGAACTATGTTTTTATCTAATCACTGTGCTGAAACACAAGCACTTTTTAACTGACTCTGCTGTCAACTACCAGCTCTCTAACTATCCAGTCACTGTCCATGCACTTGTACAATGACTCAGGCCTTAATAGACGCAGTGGTACAGTCAAATGTGCACAACCTATGCGGTCCCCTAACCCTCTGCAGACTACTGATTCACTCCTGCAATAACGTAGTTAGTACTACTGGAGTGCCCCAATCACACTGTCACTTTCTGTGCAGTCTTGCAATCATCCTGACAGAACCTTGTCTTTATCTATTCGCTGTGCTGAAACACAAGCACTTTTAAACTCACTCTGCTGTCAACCACCAGCACTCTAACTATCCAGTCACTGTCCATGCACTTCTACAATGACTCTGGCCTTAATAGATGCAGTGGTACAGTCAAATGTGCACAACCTATGCGGTCCCCTAACCCCTGCAGACTACTGATTCACTCTTGCAAAAATGCAAGTAGTAGCTATACAAGTCAGCAATCACACTGTCACTCCCTGTCCACTTCTGCAATCATTCTGACAGAACCATGATGTTTTATAGTCACTGTGCTGAAACACAAGCAGTTATAAACTTGCCCTGCTGTCAGCTACCAGCAGTCTAACTATCCAGTCACTGTCCATGCACTTCTACAATGACTCAGGCATTAAGACACACAGTGCTTCAGTCACATGTGCACAATCTACTCGGTCGCCTAACCTCCTGCAGAGTACTGATTCACTCCTGCAAACATCCAGGTATTACCCATGCAGTTCAGCAATCACACTGTCAGTCTCTGTCCACTACTGCAATCATCCTGACAGAAGCATGTCCTTATCTAATCCCTGTGCTGAAACACAAGCACTTATAAACTCATTCTGCTATCAACTACCAGCAATCTAACTATCCATTCACTGTCTATGCACTTGTACAATGACTCAGGGATTAAGATATGCAGTGGTACAATCATATGTGCACAACCTATGCGGTCCCCTAACCCTCTGCAGACTACTGATTCACTCCTGCAATAACGTAGGTAGTACTATTGGAGTGCCCCAATCACACTGTCACCTTCTGTGCAGTCTTGCAATCATCCTGACAGAGCCTTGTCTTTATCTAATCCCTGTGCTGAAACACAAGCACTTTTAAACTCACTCTGCTGTCAACTACCAGCAATCTAACTATCCAGTCACTGTCTATGCACCTGTACAATGACTCAGGGATTAAGATATGCAGTGCTACAGTCAAATGTATACAACCTATGCGGTCCCCTAACCCCCTGCAGAATACTGATTCACTCCTGCAAAAATGCAAGTAGTAGCTATACAAGTCAGCAATCACACTGTCACTCCCTGTCCACTACTGCAATCATTCTGACAGGAGCATGTCCTTATCTAATCCCTGTGCTGAAACACAAGCACTTCTAAACTCATTCTGCTATTAACTACCAGCAATCTAACTATCTATTCACTGTCTATGCACTTGTAAAATGACTCAGGGATTAAGATATGCAGTAGTACAGTCAAATGTGCACAACCTATGCGGTACCCTAACCCCCTGCAGACTACTTATTCACTCCTGTAAAAATGCAAGTAGTAGCTATACAAATCAGCAATCACACTGTCACTCCCTGTCCACTTCTACAATCATTCTGACAGAACCATGACGTTTTATAGTGACTGTGCTGAAACACAAGCAGTTATAAACTTGCCCTGCTGTCAACTACCAGCAGTCTAACTATCCAGTCACTGTCCATGCACTTCTACAATGACTCAGGCATTAAGGCACACAGTGCTTCAGTCACATGTGCACAATCTACTCAGTCCCCTAACCCCCTGCAGAGTAATGATTCACTCCTGCAAAAATCCAGGTATTACCCATGCAGTTCAGCAATCACACTGTCAGTCTCTGTCCACTCCTGCAATCATCCTGACAGAAGCATGTCCTTATCTAATCCCTGTGCGGAAACACAAGCACTTTTAAACTCATTCTGCTATCAACTACCAGCAATCTAACTATCCATTCACTGTCTATGCACTTGTACAATGGCTCAGGGATTAAGATATGCAGCGCTACAGTCAAAAGTGCACAACCTATGCGGTCCCCTAACCCCCTACAGACTACTGATTCACTCCTGCAATAACTTAGGTAGTACTATTGCAGTGCCCCAATCACACTGTCACTCTCTGTGCAGTCTTGCAATCATCCTGACAGAACCTTGTCTTTATCTAATCGCTGTGCTGAAACACAAGCACTTTTAAACTCACTCTGCTGTCAACCACCAGCACTCTAACTATCCAGTCACTGTTCATGCACTTACATAATGACTCAGGCATTAAGACACACAGTGCTACAGTCACATGTGCACAATCTACGTGGTCCCCTAACTCCCTGCAGAGTAGTGATTCATTCCTGCAAAAATCCAGGTTTTACCCATGCAGTTCAGCAATCACACTGTCACTCTCTGTGCACTCCTGCAATCATCCTGACAGAACTATGTCTTTATCTAATCACTGTGCTGAAACACAAGCACTTTTAAACTGACTCTGCTGTCAACTACCAGCACTCTAACTATCCAGTCACTGTCCATGCACTTGTACAATGACTCAGGCCTTGCCTTAATGGATGCAGTGGTACAGTCAAATGTGCACAACCTATGCGGTCCCCTAACCCCCTTGCAGACTACTGATTCACTCCTGCAAAAATGCAAGTAGTAGCTATGCAAGTCAGCAATCACACTCTCACTCTCTGTCCACTTCTGCAATCATTCTGACAGAACCATGACGTTTTCTAGTCACTGTGCTGAAACACAAGCAATTATAAACTCGCCCTGCTGTCAACTATCGGCACTCTAACTATCCAGTCACTGTCCATGCACTTCTACAATGACTCAGGCATTAAGACACACAGTGCTACAGTCACATGTGCACAACCTATGTGGTCCCCTAACCCCCTGCAAAGTTCTGATTTACTCCTGCAAAAATCCAGGTATTACCCATGCAGTTCAGCAATCACACTGTCACTCTCTGTGCAGTCTTGTAATCATCCTGACAGAACCATGTCTTTATCTAATCACTGTGCTGAAATACAACCACTTATAAACTCATTCTGCTATCAACTACCAGCACTCTAACTATCCAGTCACTGTCCATGCACTTGTACAATGACTCAGGCATTAAGACACACATTGTTACAGTCACATGTGCACAATCTACGCGGTCCCCTAGCCCCCTGCAGAGTAGTGATTAATTCCTGCAAAATCCAGGTTTTACCCATGCAGTTCAGCAATCACACTGTCACTCTCTGTTCACTCCTGCAATCATCCTGACAGAACTATGTCCTTATCTAATCACTGCACGAAAACGAAGGCCTTTGTAAATTAACCATTGTCTTTCGTTGCAGTACTCTAATGGTCCAGTCAATATCCATGTACTCATGTAATGACCCAGATACCAATAAATCCAGTAGTACAATCATCTATCCACTATTGATGCAGTCCTCTAAACACATAAATACTACTTATTCAGTTCTACAATTATCCAGTTAGTATCTGTGTCTTGAGGTAAATGAATTGTAATTTTAAAAGAAAGTGTTTAAATTATTTTTATATACATGTTTGTTTAGTAATACAATAGTCTATTTTATAAATTAATTTTAATAATGTCATATATTTTTTATTTAACGGGTAAAACTCATCATCGTTAAAAAAAACTTATCATGACTAGAATAACACAAAAGATGAAACAACAAAAAAAGGAGTATTATTTAAAGAAAACACAACAGCAAGAATTGGATGAACTACAAAATGTGGGAAAAAAGAAAAAGTCTTGCGGTAAGAGAACAAAATAATTTATTAAAACACTTTCAAAGCCTAGAAACAGTGTGCACATTGTGAAAAGTACAAAGAATGCCTCAACAACAAAAAAAAATAAGAAGACAAAAAGCGAAAATAATGGGAAATCACATTCTAAAGAAATAATGTATGGTAAAAGGAGGAAGAGTCGGTATGAAGAAATTAGAAAGAGAATGTTTTACAATAGAGTTGTCTCTAATTTGTTGAAAGATGTGAAGAAATATAAAAGAAGATCAGCATTTTATAAAAAGAAGAAACAGATTGAAACTATTGTTGAGAGGGCTTTTCAATTCAAAAGGAAATTATTAATTTTAGTTTTAAGCAGAATTCGATCACTTGATAAGCCAATACATTTTAGGAAGGCCAAAAGGAAGAAGAATAGACTAATTAACAGAAGTAACTTTTGTGATTTTTTTGGGGTGAATGGAAATACAGTTCAAGTTCAGAGCCTTTTCTTAACCCCTTCAGCGCGGCGCGGATTTCCGCGCCACGCTGAAGGTTCCGTGCGCGGGCGGGGCCATGACGGAACGGTTCCGTCATAAGCACAGCCCAACCGACGTGCATGACGGAACCGTTCCGTCATGCGCGTCGAACGGGTTAAAGAAGAGAGTTATTTTCAAACCAATACATTAATTGCTTGCAGTTGATACCAGTGATGGAGCTTATGAAGTTAGAAATGGTTGTCCAATTGAGAAAGAGAAGATGGTTCCCACAAATGTAGAAGAAGTGATAGCTGATGAAGTTCTAGGGAGACGTCCTAAAGCTCCAGTGTATACTTGGTATTTTAGTAGTATTTGTAGTATACAACAGGAATCTATTGATATTTTCCGCAATTTCTTCCGAGAGTATAGTCAAAAAAAGTGTTAAACAAAAGATTAAGATGTTGCAAGGACTAAATCCTTGAGGAGTGAGAAAAAATACTGAAGGTCATTCACTGGCTTGTCTTTCAAGAAAAGTATGTCAAAGTGTTTTTCATCATTTTAGAACGTTAGCAGTACATCATTCTCAAATGCGGAAGTTAGTGAGAAGATTGTATTATGCAAAAAGTCCAGCAATAATTTTAAATGAATTAAACAGTGCTCTTTTGCATGGAACAGTATCAGATGTTAAAAAAGTTTGTGATGAAATAGAGTTTCGTTACTTTGGTCCTGAAGAAGAGAGTGGACAAAGTGAGACATTAATAGAAGTAGGTGTTGAAGAAAATGTGGAAAATAGCAGTAGAGAGAAGTTTGAAGAACAAATTACAAAGTTTAAGGTAATTTCGTGTGAAAGGCAAAATTACACTTGTATTTGTTGCCGACAAACTCACTATAGAAATCAGACTAGGACTGTTGATCTGTATTTAAAAAGTGAAAGAGAAATTAACGATAAATCGAAGGAATTCGTAACTTATTTGTTGGTAGAGGATTGCTTTGATTTGGGTACTGATCAGCGTATTTGTAAATATTGTTATAACAAAGTAGACGATAATAAAATGCCTGCTAGAGCTGTCCATAATAATCTAGAGTTGGTAGCTATTAGCTGTTCCTCCAGAACTAATAGATTTAAACACGTATGAGTCTATTCTGATTCAATGTGTGCACCCATTTCAGGCTATTGTTCGCATGGAGCCTAAAACAGGTAAATTGCCTCCTACAGATTTACAGCGAGGATTAAAAGGAAGAGTTCTATAATTACCTCTAGATTTAAAGAAAAATATTGAAACTATTGGTGTAGAGAATGTAGAAAGTGAACCACTAGTTATTCTAGTTAATGGTGTTCCTACTTAGAAGCCGATTCAACTCCGGGTCGGAAGGGCACCGAACGCGATCCGGGCGGAAAAACTACGAGGCGTACGTGTGTTTTCCGCCTGACTCATACAGCTGTACGAGCGAGCAAGTACGATGCGAGCTACGTGAAGTTCTCCGACCGAGTCATTTCCGGGTGCGAACCGCTCCGTACGTCTCGGTCGGAAGCTAACTTTGGCGTGCAATGGATGCGATTTACGACCGAGCCAGTACGATGCACGCGTCGGACATCCTGTGCGAGACGGAGTGTCCGGCTCACAAAACATCTGGGTGGTTGCCTTTGGGGGTCCGCGTCGGACCCCCTGTCACCCGCAGCCCTACAACTCAGACACATGGGGAGACCCAAGGGTCCCCCCCAACACAAGCATGTACGGTGCGGATGGCACCGACGCGTACCCACTGTAGGGGGCGCCCTTGCGCGAGACGTCCCCATTCAGTCAATGGGAGCCCATGTACATGTCGTACGACCGGCTCCCATTGACTTCCATGGCAGTCCGACCGAACCGAGTCTGGCATCATACAGCCGCATCGTACTCGCTCGGTCGGACTGCAGGACTCCGGCTCGGTCGGAAAACACTCCAGATCCGGCTTGGTTGGAGTGCTTTCCGACCCGGATCGGAATCAACCCTTAAGAGTAAGAAAATCTGGCAGGAATTAGTTGATATTAGGAAAGTGCAAAAGGCAGCATTATATCTTATAAAAAAGAATGATCACTACAAAAATGTGTAAGTAGAAGAAGAAGAAATACTTTTAGGAGATGATAGTGAAACGTCAAGTGGTCAAATTGAAAAAGTTGACGTGTCCAAAAGTGAAGAAATTTATGAACATTATAGTGTACATCCGCTTCATTCAAAAGAAGTGATGGGGAATACTATTGAATTATTCCAAATGAAGAAAGCAAATGGGGACTCCCATGAGTGTATGGGAATAAAGTTTGGAAGTTCGTTGTTTTCCGCAGCTGTTCCCAACTGGAAAAGGTGGTCAATATGATGAACGATCAGTGCAGATTCCTGCATCAGAATATCGGACTACAAGATTGTATGCAGAAGATCCAAGATTTCGACAATGTATCCCATATATATTTCATCTTTTGTTTAAGAGTGACTTGTCTGGACTTTCATATGCAGTCAACCACATATTAAAAGCAGGAGTACATCTTCAAAATGTTTCTGCAAAGGAATTTATGGATAAAGTACATCAGAGAGAGGATCATTTAGAATCTCAACTGATTAATTTGATGGCATGTCAGCGTGGTACTAATGAGTATTGGTATCGTCATCATGGAGAGCTTAAATGCATGCTAAGGAACTTAGGAACTCCTACATGGTTTGTTACCCTAAGCTGTGCTGAATACGCTTGGGATGATTTGCTTGAATTTCTTCGAGAAGCAAATTAAAATATTAAAAATATTGAATACAAGACACCTGAAGAATTGTGCTCTTTGGATCCTGTAAATGTATGCAGCTATTTCAATCATAGGTTAGAAGCTATGATGTATTTTATCTGCAATAAAAAGAATCCTCCTCTTGGAGAAGTTATTGATTTCTTTTGGAGAAAGGAGTATCAAGCTAGAATTGCTCTTCATATACATATGCTGTTATGGATCAAGGATGCACCCAAATTTGGAACTGATTAGGATGACACTGTTTTATCTTTTATTGAAGATTATGTTACGTGTGTTATACCAAAAAGAACAGAAGAAAACAACTTAAGGCAACAAGTGTTACGATTCCAAAGTCATCGATGTGGCAAATATTGTCGGTGAAATAACAAGTCGAAGGAAAAGTTTTATACCAAATGTCGTTTTGGATTTCCACGTCCAGTAATAGCCAAAGGAAGAGTAAACAGTTTCATGTCAGCAGTGAGACATACCGTCACTAGAAAATCTCCCAAAAAAACGTACAATTTGAGAAGAAGTGAAGAATCAAAGTATATCAATGATTATAATCCAGTTATTCATTCAATGTGGAATGCTAATATGGATATCCAGTATGTTGCGGACAATTTCATTGCTGTTGCTCGGTATGTAATATCATACATAACAAAATCAGAAAAGACAGAGTTGAAAGAAATGCAGGAAGAAATTTCCCACAAGAAGAGTCTTAGTAAGAAATTGTACAGTTTTAGTTTGAAGATGTTATCCCATCGAGAGATTGGAGCGTACGAATGCTCGGATCGGTTGTCGTCTGCAAGTTTATATTCAAAGTCAAGAGGGATCATTTGGGTGAGTCTAGGTCTTGTTGCAACGCGAAATCGAGTACTTAAATCTATACAAGAAATCGAATATTTAGCAGTAAATGAACCAGAAAGCACAAATATTGTCAAAACAAACATGTTGGATACATACTATCCAAATAGAAGTCATCATCTTGAAAACATATGTCTCTATGAAGTGCTACAATATTATAGTTTTAAGAGAAATACTACATAACACATAAATGAAGGAAAATATGCAGTAATTGGTTCAAAAGGATGTTTGGTGAAACAAAGTAAAGGATATCTGATTAATCATAGAAAACTGAGTTGTGATACTCCTGATTTGAAGAGAATTTTATTATTTTGCACTTTTGCAACTCTTCAAGCCTTGGCGTATAGAATTGGAATTACTTGGAGATTTTCAGTGCTATGAAGATTCTTTCAATGCATGTAAAAATAGCATTGAATGCACAGTTTTTGGAAATTATCTTAAAATGTTGAATGAAGAAATTGATCAAGAAGCTACTATTGCAGCTGAGATTGCTAGAGACAGTTCTCAAGACAGTCAAAGTTCTGAGTCAAGATCCACTAGGACAACCAATTCTTGAAAATGAAGCAGCAATTGCCATGACTGAAGTGGAAACAGCAATGCATCAAGCTCAAGAAGATATTATGGACTTAGGAAACTTGGAAGAACAACTAAATATTGAACAGAAAGAAATATATCAGCAAGTGAGAGAACAGATCGACCACGGTTTTCTTCATGAAAAGAAAGAATGCACATGCACATAATTTCAACCTATCAGAATGTATGTCAGTGGTCAAGCTCGTACAGAAAAAAGATTCTTAATTAAAGTTTTAACCAGTTATCTACAGAAAACAATTGACTCACATTTGTCTTGTGTTGTAACTGCTCCAACTGGGTTGGCAGCACACACCATTAAAGGAATTACATTACATCGTTTACTAATGTTACCTGTAGAGCATGAAAATAAATTGGAATATCACAAGCTATCTGGAGAAGCTTGTTATGAAGTTTCAAGAGTGCTTAAGAAAATGAAACTTCTGATTATTGATGAGGTGAGCATGGTCTCAAACTTAATGCTTGCCTTTGTGCATTTAAGAATGCAGCAAATTCTAAAAACAGAATACGATGTCTTATTTGGAGGAAAAGATGTGATAGTTTTTGGTGACCTACTGCAACTTACTCCTGTAAAAGGGCAACCAGTATTTAAAACGCTTGTGCATGAAGACACCAGAAAGTCTTTGGGAAGTATTGGAAACGTTAACATTTGTTCATATTTTGAATACAAAGAACTCATTGAAAATATGTGACAGGCAAATGATGTTGATTATGGAACCATTCTTAAAGATATAAGAATTGGAGTATTGACAGAACATGGCAAACAAGCTTTGCAAAGTCGACTACTTACTAATTTGTTTCCAAATGAGAATATAGTTCATGAAAAAATATACCAAAAAATTGCAGAAAATAAATCTATAATCTGCACGAGTGTTCTACATTCAATGAAGAACTTTTAAAGCTGGAAAATGAACAAATAATAAAAATGGAAGCCATTGATAAAATAGAGCATGAAAGAATCACTATTTTTTTGACAGAAAAATTAAAACCAAATTGGATTCTTTAGAAATATCTATATCTAAAACTGCTGGTTTAGAAAAGAATTTATATCTATGTGTAAACTGTCGGGTAATTTTACAGCGTAATTTGGATGTGGAAAAAGGTTTCGTAAATGGAGCAATGGGTAAAGTTGTTGATTTTGTTAATTATCAACATAGAGATGGAATTGAATTTTTGAAAATCAAATTTGATCAAATTGAAGAAGTAAAACAAATTGGTCGTTGTTCGGTTCGTTTTTTGCTTGTTAAAGATTTGTATGTTCCTAGAAAACAGTTTTCTCTTTCTTTGGCATATTCGGTGACTATTCATAAATCTCAAGGTTTAGTTATAGACAGTGCTTTGGTAAACATTGGAAGTACCGTATTTAAAGAGGGTATGGCATATGTTGCTTTGTCCCGAGTCAGAACTTTATCTGGATTGCATTTGATTGATTTTGATGAGAGAAAGATTAGTGCAGATACAAATTGTGTATGAGAGTATAATTGGTTAAGGAGACTGAATGCTCCCAATTTAGGTGAATCTCCTGTATATGAAAAGCGTGTAGTAGGTCGAAAAAGGAGGTATGAGAATATCTGTAGTGACGTTAAAGAGAAGAAAAAAAATCAAGATACTGTTGAGATTCCAAGCAAAGAGAAAAAGGGAAGAGGTGTGGCTCCGCGGCCAGGGCGACTGACTCCGGAATCTGGGGATCACGGTTCGATCCCTTGCTTAATCTTCCCGACGGTCCCCAGTGCCTAGAGACCCTTACGGGTGATTGTTCATGCTTTATAAATGTGGATTATTATTATTGAAGAGATTGTCGGATATCAGTTAGAAAATAGTTCAGGTATCAACTGCTATGCTAATGTAGAGGTAAATGTTGTATTTTTTCTAGAAAAACAACGAATTATGGAGAATCGAGAAAAAAGTTTTTGTTCCTTGTTGCATTCTATTTTTGAAAAATTGAGAACTGATAAAAGTAAAATCCAAAGTGTTTCAGATATTCTGAATTTTCTGGATATATGTTCTGGTTCTACACAATTTACACAGAATGTACAACCAGATGCTCAGGAATTTCTAATGTATATGCTTGCAGTATTAGAAGATGAAGGAATACAAATTGAAAATCTATTTGGACTTCGTTATAAATGGGAACGTGAATGTGAAAATTGTAGGTTTACTTCTACCACTAACATAGACACTGAAAGATTCATATATTTAACAATACCAGACTGTAAAACAGTGTCTTTCAACAAATTAGTTAAAGCAGCAAATCAAAACATGGAGTGTAGCCAATGTAAATCAGAAATGTTCTCAACACTATTTATACAAAGATTTGGACAATATATAATTTTAATGATACAACGTTGTACAGCTGATGGAAGAAAATTGGAAACTTTAATTAAAAATGTTGTAGCAAGTCAACTATCAATATCAGGAAGAACTTTTGTAGCAGTAGCAATTATTTTCCACGATGGTCCTTTTACAACATCTGTTATGTTATGTTATTTTTATTTGTACCGCGCACAGCTGCCCCAGCAAAGGGGCGTCCTGGCGCTTTGAGAAGGTGAACACAACACAGCACTAAAAACGGACAAAAGGAGACGAGACACAACAGATAAGCTAAACAAATAAAAAGGTCTTGATAGCCCGTCTAAACTGAAGGAGCTCATCGATGGCCCGGATTTGTGGAGGAAGAGAATTCCACCAACTCGCTGCCAGGACTCGAAAGGAGCGGCCACCAATTCTGCTCAACTTAAAACGCGGGACCACTGCTAAGTTCTGGCCTAGCGATCTAAGAGTGCGAGAGGGGACATAGGGGATCAGCAATTTCTCCAAAATTTGTGGGGGAGTACCCTTTAGGATTTTAAATGCAAAGCAGAGAACCTTAAATCTAATCCTCTGCTGCACAGGGAGCCAGTGGAGAGAGCGCAGAGTATTGGACACCGAGCATCCCCTAGGCAGACCTGTCACCAGTCGGGCCGCAGCGTTTTGAACCCGCTGGAGCCGCAGAAATTCTGACTGGTTTATCCCCGCCAGTAGGGAGCTGGCATAGTCCAGCCTGGACAGCACAGATGCTTGGACCACCAGCTGTCTTGTGGCTGCATCAAAGAATTTGAGGATGGGTCGAAGTCCTCTGATGATGCCATAGCAAGAAGCCGCCACCTTCTTGGTATGACAGATGAAACTCAGAGAAGGATCAAGCCACACCCCCAAGTTTTTTATCTCTGCCGCTGGGAGGGGAGTCACACCCAACTCCGAAGGCCACCATTTGTCATCCCACAAAGCCACCTGTTTACCAACCACCAAAATCTCCGTCTTCTTGGTGTTTAACTGGAGACAGTTGGAATTCATCCAGTTAGCCACTTCCCGCAGACCATCACAGAACCTGGGAGCCTCCAGGTCTGAGTCCCCACTCAGTGTGACCGCCAGCTGCGTGTCATCTGCGTAAGAGACCATGGTCAGGCCCCACCGCTTGACGACCGCAGCCAGCGGTCTCACATACAGATTGAAAAGGGTGGGACTCAGTGAAGACCCCTGTGGGACTCCCTGGTCTAGCGGGTAGGATGACGACTTACCGGGCGGGATCTCCACCTGGAATGACCTATCCGTAAGGAAGGAACGAAACCAGTGCAAGGCGGAGCCAGAAACGCCCACCTCCTCAAGACGCCGAATCAGAATCCCGTGCGAGACCGTGTCGAAGGCGGCACAAAGATCTAATAACAGTAGTGCCGCCGTCCAACCGGAATCCAGCACGGAACGCAGATGCTCGACCATCGAGAGAAGGGCCGTCTCCGTGCTATGACCCGCACGGAACCCATTCTGGGTAGGGTCGAGAATGTTAAGCCTACCAAGATGGTCTGTAAGAGTGGCATTCACATGGGCCTCCGCTATTTTCGTGGCCCAAGGGAGAAGGGAGATGGGGCGGTAGCTTTCAGGTTTAAGGGGGTTAAGGGTCGCCTTCTTCAGAATTGGCGTGACTACTGCCTGCTTCCATCTAACGGGAACCACTCCAGAAGAGAGAGACAGGTTGATCAAGGACAGCACCGGGGTACGGCAAACCGGTGCCAGGGTCTTGAGTTGGGCCGGTTTCAGCGGGTCTGCCGGAGATCCAGACTTAATTTTGGCGCTGAGAAAGTCAAACACCTCCAGAGATAAGGGGGGTAAGATGGAAAGGCATTCCCCCTCACCTAAGGTGCGACCAACCTGCTCTAGCATCAGGGAACCCATTGGGAAAGTGCGATAGATGGCTTGCACTTTTTCATGGAAGAAAGAGGCCAAACCCTCACAATGTGAGTCCGAGCATATTTCCACTGCAGTTGCTCTCTTCGCCATCAAGTCCTTTAATACTTTAAAGATACGTTTCGATGGATTGGCAGAGTTCTGAAACTGTTGAGCATAAAAGGAAGCGCGATTTTGACACACTGCCCTGTGATAAATCTTGACCTTGGCCAGATAACATATTTTCAGATCTGGGTCGTACGACTTCCTCCATAATCTTTCGGCCTGTCTACAGGCCCTCTTAAGAGATGCCAAGGAAGTGTCATACCAAGGGCTCGGCTCCCTCCGGTGACACTTGGACCAACACATAGGAATCAGAGAATCGAGGGCACCAGATATCCACTCACAGAAGGAGTCGTATCCACAATCGACCTCGGTGAGCGGACCTAAAGGAACCTTCTCGAGCTGATGGTAAAAATCCTCCAGTCTTAATTTGTTCCAGTGTCGTTTAAGAACAAGTCTATCCTGAGGTAGAAAAGGAGAGTCAGACAAAGAGCATGCCGTTTTCACCAGCATGTGGTCTGTCCAGACCAACTGGGAGGAACCAAAAACTCTGAGTCTTTCTATATTTGTGAAGAACGGGTCAAGAATATGCCCACCTTTATGTGTGGGGAAAGTAATCATCTGCGAGAGCTGTAAGGCCTCAAGATCCGCCAGAAAGCTCCTAATAGAGGGTAAAGAAGGGCAGTCCAAATGGAGATTAAGATCTCCCACAACATTAAAATTTGCGCATCCTAGTGCCTCTATGCTAATATACTCAGGAAGAGCAGCCCTAAAAACAGAGTCACAGCCCGGAGGCCGGTAAATGAATAACCCAGAGAAGGTAAACTGGTGACTAAACGCTATTTTAAATAGGGCACCCTCACACCCCAAAAGTTCAGCGGCTTTCCACTCGCAGGGATAACACCGTTTGGTGGCCATCGCAATACCTCCACCTCTAGTCGTCTGGACATTACACTGTCTATTTAAAATGTAATGAATGATCGACATATTGTAATGATACTCATTTGGTTTTTAGATATCGTTTGCCTAATGAATTACCAAATTCATACCTAATATTTTTAAAGCCAAAGTTCTAAGAACATAATTCGGCCTATTTGGAATATGTTAAAATGTATTAATACGATTACTTTGGACAATTTCAGTATAAAGGATTTCAGGAATATCATTTGGCCTAGAGGAAAGATATTAATATGAATTAAGCACTTTTTCTGGGATATTCTGACAGCATATATTTTAAAGAACATCATTTGGAGTATATGGAAATTATAAAGAATTGTTGATTGAATTATTGTTTCGGTTCTTTCATATTGTAGTAACAAAATTCTCTTACAAAGAAGCATTTTATATATATGTGATTTGTATTATATGCTGTTGAGGATATTATTTTCATGCAATGTGCAGAGATAGTTGACTATGTTTAAAATATTTTTGACACAGATTTGTTTTTTTTTTAAACAATCTTCTTGATTGTTTTTTTTTTGCCCGCTGTTCTGTGATGAGTAACATTGAAATCACTATTTATAGTGAAATTCAATATATTCTGAGAACAGAAAAAAAGGCAAACTAAATAATTTATATTATGCTTAAATTATGTTGTGTTTATAAAATAATAATATTTATATTACAACTGTATTTTTTCTTCTCTTTCACAGATCCTGATTCTAAAGTTCGAAATTTTTTGAAAATTTTAATTATAAAAAACAACTGCAAAAAATGTTTAGAATATTTTGATATCTACTACTGTGAAGGTAAGATTAAGTAATCCAAACACTATCCATGCACTACTACATTCAGCTGTGCACTATCTATATAAACCTCTAACCAGCTACTTACTAAGCGACTACCCATGCAGCCTAGGAATCTTCCTGTCTGTCCCATGCACTTCTCCAATCACCCATCCAGCACTATCTACTTATCCTATCACTCCGCCAATACCTAAGCACTTATAAAATCACCATGCAGTCGGTTTGCATCACTGTAATCTTTCCAATTACTCAGTAGCGGTCCATGGAAGGAGTTCGGTGGGTAGTGATGTGGGGCGGGGCAGGGGCAGGGTGGGGAAATGTAAACATCGGAATATGGATGAACGGAGGTAAGTACACATTTAAATAAATAAAACACATTTTGTTGCGCGCGCTGAATCACATTTTGCGATGCAGCGCGCGCAAAGGAATTCGTTTTATTTATTTAAATGTGTACTTACCTCCGTTCATCCTTATTCCGTTTTTTAAATGCTAATTTCTAACTATAACGTCCCTGAAACCTATGGTTTTTTCAGTGAATTTCTAAGGTTTCTTAAATGCAAATTTCAAAGGTGTTTTAACTAACGAACTACCTATTCTGCTATTTGTCATCAGTACTGTTTTTTCTAACTTTTCAACTACATAAAATAAACTGCAAACAGCTATGTAATGTAATATATTTCACAAATTACAGCGAGTTTTTAAATAATACAAAATAATTTAACATTCAGAAAACAATTTTTCTCCCTTCTTTTGTTGTCATCAGCTTCTACTTAACTTCACTATTCACAGTGATGTCAGTGTAGTTTCATCATAAACAGCAGGGGAAAATAAACAATCAACTAGATTGTTAAAAAAAAACAGAATCCCAAATTCTCGCCAATATAATACAAAATCAACACAAATAACACATCCAATACTATTTCCAAGCTTTAAATCTTACCTTTACTTTGTAGTTTCTGTTCACATTTTCCCAATACGCCAAATAATGTATCAAAAATTTCGCTTTGAAATCATCCAGTATGAATTCCTTAAAGTATCTTTACACCTTCCCACTAGGCCGAATGATGTATCTAAAATCTTAGTTTCAGAAATATCAAGTATGAGTTGGGTAATTCATAAGGCAATCTCGGTTTCATTTCCAAGTGTGTATCGTTGCAGTGACTCCAACCATTATTACACTTTAAATAAACTGTATAAAGTCCACTTGTGGTAGTACTTCCAGCATGGAAAACAATAGAAACTGTTGCAAAAGTTCTTCCAGAAATAGATACTTGACTAGCAACAAAATTTGTAATTTTGGTTTCCACTTTTCTTTCATTTGGTCTACAGCGTTGCAGCATTATAATCAAATATTTTCCATATCTTTGTAGGCATAATGTAGATAGCATTGTTGATTTACAATGAGAACAGATCATCTTGTAATCAGCTTCTTTTACTAATTTGGAAAATGGTACAGATTTGCAGTCAGGTATTGTTAAATATAGAAATCGTTCTCTGTCAACTGTAGGGCTTGAAGTTAATGAACACTGTTCACATTTATGTTCCCATTTGTAACTGAGTCCAAATAAACTCTCAATCTGAATTCCTTCATCTTCTAGTACTTCAAGCATAACCATCAGAAATTCTTGTGCATCTTCTTGTATATTAGCACTGAACGTTAAAGATCCAGTACATGTATCCAACAGTTGGTGAATACCAGAAGCAGAATGGATCTTACTTCTATCAGTTCTCAATTCTTGAAATAAATGATAAAGTGCCAAACATAATATTTTTTCATCACTTTCCATAATTTCACCATAAATATCTTCAAGATAAAATATAACGTTTAAAATAACATTACCATAGCAGTTGACACCAGAAGCATTTTCTAATTGGTATCCAACAACATCATCATTTGTTTGTATCTTTTCTTTTCTCTTGATTTTGTTTCTGCTTTTCAACCATAGTTGATTCTTCAACGTGTTTGCATTTTGAACACACAACACGTTTCTCATAAATAGGATATTCACCTAAACTTGGAGCATAAAGCCTTCTCAAACGATTATATTCTCTTACACAATTAACATCAGCACTAACCTTGTTCTCATCAAAAACAATTAAATACAAGCCAGACAACGTTCTAACTCAAGATAATGCAACATATACCATTCCCTCTTTAAACACAGTTCTTCCTACATTTACCAAAGCATTATCTACACTTAAACCTTGAGATTTATGAATAGTTATTGCATATGCTAAACAGAAGGGAAACTGTTTTCTACGAACATACAAGTCTTTTACAAGCAAAAAACGTATAGCACAACGCGCAATCTGTCTTACCTCTGTAATCTGATCAAATTTAACCTTTAAGAATTCAATTCCATTTCTATTTTGATATTTCACAAAATCAACAACTTTCCCCATTGCTCCATTCACTAAACCTTCTTCTACATTCAGATTACGCCTCAAAATTACCCAACAGTTTAAACATACATCTACATTTTTTTCTAAGCCAGCAGTTTTTGATACAGACTTTTCCAAAGAATCCAATTTAGTCTGTAGTTTTTCTGAAAGAAGAATTGTTATTCCTTGATGCTCGTGTTTATCAATAGCTTCAATGTGAACTATTTCTTGATTTTCCAATTTCATAAGCTCTCTATTAAATGTATAACACTCTTCCACTATAGGCATTAAGCAAACTATAGACTTTTTTTCTTTCATTTTCTTGTACATTACTTCTGCTGGTGTTTTCATTTGTAAACAAGTTCTTTAGTAGACGACTTAGAAAAGCTTGTTTACCATGTTTGCTTAGAACACCAATTCTTACATCTTTTAGAATATTTACATAATCTTCATCTCATGCTTGTCGCATATTCTGAGTGAGTTCTTTATATTGAAAATGTAACCACAGATTCACATTTCCAACACTTCCCAGAGATTTCTTAGTGTCTTCATGTAGAAGAGTTTTAAACACTGGTTCTCCTTTTACAGGGGTTAGTTGTAGCAGATCTCCAAATACAATTAAATGTTTTCCTCCAAAGAGAACATCGTAATTTGTTTTTAATACCTGTTGCATTCTTAAGTGTACAAAAGCAAGCATTAAGTTTGAGACCATGCTCACCTCATCAATAATTAATAGTTTCATTTTCTTCAACACTCTTGACACTTCATAAGAAGCTTCTCCAGATAACTTCTGATATTATAATGTATTATTATGCTCAACTGGTAACATCAGTAATCTATGCAAAGTAACTCCTTTGACATTGTGTGCAGCTAATCCAGTTGGAGCTGTTACCACACAACATAAATGTGAAACAGTAGTTTTTTTTAAGATAACTGGTCAAAACTTTAATTAAAAAACTTTTACCTGTCCCAGCTTGACCACTGATGTACATCACAAGAGGTTTAAAAGATGAACACAGACATTCTTTTTTTCATGCAACAAACCATGTTCTATATGTTCTCTCACTTGTACATGTATTTCTTTCTGTTCAACATTTACTTGTTCTTCTAAGTCTTCCAATGTAATATTCTCCTCGTGTGCTTGTTGCATTGCAATTTCGACTTCATGCATAGCAATCGCTGCTTCATTTTCCAGTATTGATTGTCCAAGAGGATCTTGACTGCATGGACCACTACTTTGACTATCTTGAGAACTTTCATTAGCTATTTCAGCTGTAATAGTCTTTTCCTGTTCAACTTCATCATTCAACATTTTTAAATATGTAGGGAAAATTGTACATGCAATGCTATCTTTACATGCATTAAAAGAATCTTCGTAGCAGTCAAAGTCTCCAAGTAATTCACTTTCGCTACGCCATGGTTTAAAGAGTTGGAGAAGTGCTAAATAGTAAAATTCTCGCTTATCTGGAGTTTCACAACTGAGTTTCTTGTGGTTTATAAGAATTCCCTTTGCATGTTTTACTAAACAACCATGACATCCAACTACTGCATATTTTCCTTCTTTCAAATTCTGTTTAACATTTCTTTTGAAGCTGTAATGTTGAAGTACTTCACACAGACTTAGCTGTTCCAGATGTCGACTCCTTTTCGGATAGTATGTGTCCAACATATTAGTTTTAAGAATGTCTGTACTGTCTGGTTCATTTGCTGCTAAGTATTCAATTTCTTCTAATGATTTCAACACTCTATTCCGTGAGCAGGCAAGACCTAAACTTACCAAAATGATTCCTCGTGACTTTGAATATAAACTTGAAGAGCACAAGCGGTCTGAACATTCATAGGATCCAATTTCTCGGTGGGAAAGCATTTTCAAAGTAAAGCTGTACAGTTTTTTGCTAAGGCTTTTCTCATGTGCAATTTCTTCCCACATTTGTTTAATCTCTGTTTTTTCTGATTTTGTTATGTACGATGTAACTTAACGTGCAACAGAAATTGAGTTATCTGCAACATACTGGATGTCCATGTTCGCATTCCAAATTTTTAAAATGACTGGATTGTAGTCATTGATATACTTTGACACTTCTGTTCTTTTTAAGTTGTAGGTATTCTTTGGAGATTTCTGAGTTATTGTGTGCCTTACAGAAGAAAAAAAAGAATTTACTCGTTCTTTACAAATGACTGGACGTGGAAAACCAAACCGACATTTGCTGTAAAATTTTCCTTTAGACTTCTGCAGTACTTTCCACAACGGTGAGTTTGGAAACGTAAAACTTGCAGTCTCAAGCTTATATCTCCTTCTTCTCTTGGAATCTCACATGTCACATACTGTTCGATGAAAGACAATACTGTTTCATCAGAATCAGTTCCAAATTTAGGTGCATCCTTGACCCATAGTAGCATATGTATATGAGGTGCACCTCTTGCTTAGTACTGCTTTCTCCAAAAGAAATCGGTAACTTCTCCAAGAGGTGGATTCTTTTTATTGCAGATAAAAGACATCATAGCTTGAAACCTATGATTAAAATATATGCACACATTTACAGGATCCAATGAACACAGTTCACCAGGAGTCTTTATTTCGACATTTTTTAAATTGGAATTCACTTCTCTTAGAAACTCAAGCAAATCTTCCCATGCATACTCTGCACAGCTAAGTGTGACAAACCATGTTGGTGTACCTAAGTTCCGTAACATTCGCTTGAGTTCTCCATGACGACGATACCAATACTCATTTGTTCCACGTTGACATGCCATCAAATTGATTAACTGTGCTTCTAAATTTTCATCTGTTTCTTGAACTTTCTCCACAAATTCTTTCACAGAAAGAAGTGATTGATGAACTCCAGTTTTAAGTATGTGGTTCACTGCATTCGACAGAGAAGACAGATCACTTTCAAACAAAAGGTGAAATATGTATGGAATGCACTGTCAAAATCTAGGATCTTCAGAATATAATCTTGTTGACCGGTATTCTGAAGCTGGAATCCGTACAGGTAGGTCATCATATCGTCCACCTTCTCCAGTAGGAAACAGCTGTGGAAAACAACAAGCTTCCAAGCTTTTCTCCCATACACTCATAGGAGTTCCCTGTGCTTTTTTCATTTGAAATAACTCAATGCTGCTTCCTATTACTTCTTTTGAATGCAAAGGACATATTGCATAATCTTCATAAATCTCTTCAGTCCTTGACTTGTCCACTTCCTCTATTTGACCACTTGAAATTTCAGATTCATCTTCTCAACTTATTACCTGTTCATCCATATTTACAGTTTTGTAATAAATATTGTTCTCTATAAGATATAAGGTAGCCTTTTCAACTTTATTAACATCCACAAATTCTTGCCATATTTTCCGACTCTTTGTTGGTACAACATTTACTAGAATGACTACTGCCTCATTTTCCTTTTTCTCTCCAGCAATAGTTTCAATATTTTTCTTAAAATCCAAAGGTAAGTACACCACTCTTCCTTTCAGCCCTCTTTGCAAGTCTGTTGGTGGCAATTTACCTGTTTTAGGCTCCATCTGAATTATAGTTTGAAAAGGATGAACAGATTGAATTAGAACCGACTCATATGTATTCAATTCTGCCAGTTCCTCCAGAATAGCTAATAATTCTAAGTTATTATGTACTGCTCTAGCAGGCATTTTGTTCTCTTCTAATTTGTTGTAACACTATTTACATATATGTTGAACACTACCTAACTCAAATCGAACTTCCACCAACAAGTAAGTTGCAAATTCTTCCCACTTACCATTGTTCTCCTTTTCACTTTTCAAATACAAATCAACATTCCTAGTTTGAATTTTATAATGAGTACATCAACAACAAACACAAACATAGTTTGGTATTTCAGAGCACACTACATTAAACTTTCCAATTTCTTCTTCAAACTGATCAGTGCTAATCACTTTCCCATCTCCTTCAACATCTGTAATTGTCAAACTTTCACTTTCTGTGGACTGCTCTTCTGAACAAAAATATCGCATTTCAATATCATCACACTTTTTTTGAACATCTGATAAAGAACCATGTAAAAGACCTGTATTCAGTTCACTTAAACATAATGCAGGACTTTTTACATAGTACAGTTTCCTTACAAACTTCCGCATTTCTGAATGGTGTACTGCTAACATCCTCAAGTGATGAAAAACACTTTTACACACTTTTCTTGAAAGACAAGCCAGAGAATGCCTATGCTTCTCAGTATATTTTCTTACATTATATGGATCTAGTCCTTGTAACACCTTAATCTTCTGTTTAATACCCTTCTGTGTATATTCTCGTAGCAAATTTCACATTATATCAATAGATTTATGTTGAATACTACAAATACTGCTACAACCCCACTTATACACAGGAGCTTGTGAACGTTTCCCTTGCACTTCTTCAGCTATTAACTCTTCTGCACTTTTACCAACCATTTCCTCTTTTGGAAGTGAACAACCATCCTGAACTTCGTAGCAACGACCTCCAGTATCAACTGCAAATGGTAAACTATTTTCCTGGAAGTAACTTTCCTCATTAAAAAAAGGCTCACTAGTAGAAGTATGTCTCCAATGTCCACTAAAGATTTTGCAAAAGTTGGTTCTGTTCACCAGTCTTTTTCTTCTACTTTTCTCTTTCAACACTTTGATTATTTTATCCAACACTTTGATCCTCTTCAAAATCACAATGAATAACTTCTGTTTTAAAGTGAAAGCAGTATCCACTATACTTTCAATACGCTGCTTATGTTTGAATTGCAGCACTTTCTTTTTATATTTGCAGCATGTTGTCATTAAATTTTGAATCACTCTAGTTCAAAAAAGTCTCTGACAAATTTCTTGAAATTGTTTTTGATTCCGGGTAACAGATACAGTTTCTTTATCATGTTTTCTTTTCCTGGTATTGGAAATTGAAGTCTGCTTCTCCTTACTAGAAAAATTCTTCTTTTTGCTTTGTGTGATGTTATTTTTAAATGTTTGTAATATTTTTTTCAGAAATTGTCTAGTGTTTTTACCAGAAGAAACTGTTTGTGTAGTACTCTAATTTTTTTCTAATTGAAAATCTTTCCTTTTGTTCAAATATATATATTTTTCTCTTTCCTTTTTTTCAGTTCTTCTAGGCATTTTCAAATTTTAATCCAAATGAAATAATTTTCTAAAAAAGAAAAAATAGATTCAATTATTTTTCACATCTGTTAAATATGTTAAAATAATAACATACAATTACATAAGTTCTACTGACGGCTTCCAGAGGCAGTGCTGCAATGTGATGGAGCAGGGCAGGAGAGCAGTAGGATGACGGGTAGTGCCATAGAACATACAGCAAGTATTTATTTAATTATTTACATACACCTTTACAATTTACATGTAACTGCACTACCTCGTACTTTTCACCTCTTCGCCGTACCCCACCACCCCACAGCACTCCCTCTGCAACCCACCACAGACAACTTTATAGATAGTATTTTTAAAAATTGTAATCTATGTACTTAGGATGATATTATCAACCAAAAAACTGAAAACACAGAAAAATTACCATTATTAGCCTAACAATTTTATCTACAACTTCGCAAACATAACACTGCATCCAAAGCTTTAAGTGGGGGGGGTCTGTGGGAGTCTGAGCACCGGCAGTTTATTTTTGGGGGCCTCGAAACGGGTCTCTATGGGGCTCTGTTTTCGGGCCTCGCAAAGGTAGTCTGTTGTTTTTTTTTTTAATTGGACTGCAGTGAGACAGTGAGAGCATGCACATTGCTCACTACTGAGAAGTGGAGACATCATGCCAGGTGAGTCGCATTGTAGGAGAAGGGAAATCCTTTAAAGAGAGCCATTTTCTCTCAATATTTCCTCAACATCATCGTGGCGTGATTAGCAGAAAGACCACCAGGAACGCAACGCCTATTTCCCCAGACTCCCTGAGACAGCTTCCCAGGCGCACACACAGAGCCGCACCCGAGTACTTCACAGGTCTTCAAAAGACCATTTGCTTGTAAATGAGGCTCTGTTCTTTTTCACCCCTTTTTAGAGCCCCTACATCCCCAATCTGTCTATTGCTGAAAGAATTAGCCTCCCCCGAAATTTCGCTCTGGTTGCGCCTTTGGAGACGACCATAGGCAGCCAACTCCAGCACAACCCTGCTCTGACCTTTCACAGTGTCTTGTTTTAGTGCTACGAAAACACACGCTTTGCCTGGCTCACTTAGTTCTCACACACCCACTTTAATATGAAGATAGTAGCTTTCGAATTACCTTTATATTCCTATACTGTGCTTCACATGGAAATATAGAAGTGCAGGTTCTCACCAGCCCAAATTAGCTGTCTGGCATGCTCTCTCAAATGTAAGAACTACAGGTATTCAGTATCTGTTAGTCACAGCCAGTTTAAAGCAGTGTTCCTATATAGAAATGGACAAAACGTTATGTTTCTAAATTAACGTCTTACACTGAAAAGCTGCTTTACATTTCTTTCGCTGGATCAACCTTTGTTTAAAACACCACCAGAGAAGGGTGGTGAACTATGGGCCACAAAGAGCAACTCAAAGCTTTCTTGTTCTTCATCAGAAATATCTGCCTGTCAATGCTTATCGCCAGCCTTTTTGGCCCCATAAGAGGCTGGGTGGATGAGTATAATACGCGGTATTTAGGATCGGGGGCCGAGGGTGCACGGAAATAAGGACGAATAGTTGAATAAAGTGCGAGTGGATGGATGGCCAGATGTATGAATGGATAGCTAGATGAATGGATGTATGAATGGATGGAAGGATGAATGGATGCATGGACCAGTACTTAGGATAGATGGGTGGGCTGATAGATGCTTAGGATTGGTTCTGAGACAGATGTATGTATGGATATATGGGCGTATGGCTGGATGGATGGCACAGTGCTTACCATAGGCGAGTGGGCTGATAGATGCTTAGGATAAGTGCAGGGACAGATGTATGTATGTATGTAGGTAGGAATGTATGGATGAATTGAAAGATGGTTGGATTTCGCAATGCTTAGGATGGATGGATGCAGGGCTTTAAGTGGGCCGGGTCCGAGCACCGGCAGTTATTTTCAGGAGGCCTCGAAACGGGTCTCAATCGGGCTCTATTTTCGGCCCTTACAAAGGTAGTCAGTTTTCTTTTTTTTTTTATTGGACTGCAGTGAGAGCATGCACATCGATGTGCGCCACGTTGTAGGAGGAAGGGAAATCCTTTAAAGAGTGTATTTTCCGAAGTTAGGATAATTGGAGAGGATTTTCTTAAGCACACAATGTTAGTTATCTTGATTTAGACCACGCCCCTACATGGATAGCCTACGCCCCTTTAAGAAGTTTGCCCCGCCCCTTTTAGAGCATCCCCCAGTTTTTTTTCCCACTTAAAGCCCTGACTGCACCATAGTAATAAAGAAATTGTCCAAGCTTCCATTTAAATCTACAATGGCACCAAGTTTCATAATTTGCCATCAACGCTGGCAGCCTTCTACCACAGTGCAAGAGTGTCTATCAGCACGAAGATTTGTTATCCACAGAAATGTTGTGTGATTTGCTTAGCTGTCTGCTGGAACGCTCATCACCAAAAGGTATTAAAACATGCAAATTTGCGAGTAAAACATATACCATACCAAAAAGCGGTTCATAAATGGGCCCAGTGCCACTACACCACCCTCATCCCCATCCTTGCTTACCCTTACGAAATCAAAGAAAGAGCCCCAGCAAACCTGGTAGAGCCACTATAGCAATACAGAGACTTAATTTCAACAATTGTCTGCCGGAACGCTCAGCAACAAAAAGTATTAAAACATGCAAATTTCCGGATAAAACATATATCATGCCATAGAGCGCTTTATAAATGGACCCAGTGGCACTACATCACCTTTACTAGCTACACATGTGCACGTTACAAATGTCCATGTTACAATCAGCAACATACCCACCTCTCCCACCCACACCCCTGCCCTTGCTTAACCTTACTAAATCAAAACGAGCCCCAGCACTCCCGTTAGCACCACTATAGCCATACATAGACTTAATTTCAACAGGTGTCTGCCGGAAAGGTCATCAGCAAAAGAAATTTTGCAAGTAAAACATACACCATACCATAAGGCGGTTTATAAATAGTCTCAGTACCACTACACCACCTCCACACCTGCCCTTGCTTAACTTTACGCAATAAAACAAAGAGCCCCAGCAAACCTGGAAGTGCCACTATAGCCATACAGAGGCTTAATTTCAACCGATGTCTCCCAAAACGCTCATAAGCAAAACGTATTAAAACATGCAAATTTGCGGGTAAAACATATACCATGTCATAGGGCGCTTTATAAATGGTCCCAGTGGTACTACATCACCTTTAGTAGCTAGACATCTGCACGTTACTAAAGTCTGTGTTTTAATCACCAACATGCCCATCTCTCCCACCCCTACCCCTGCCCTTGCTTAACCGTACGAAATCAAACAGAAACCTCCACCATTCCTAGTAGCGCCACTATAGCCATACACGGGGTTAATTTTAACAGGTGTCTGCCGGAACGCTTATCAGCAAAAAGTATTAAAACATGCAAATTGGCGGGTAAAACATAAACCATCCCATAGCACGGTTTATAAATGGTCCCAGTGGCACTACACCACCTTTACTAGCGAGACATCTGTATGTTACTAAAGTCATTTAAACACTCTGTAGAGTGTATAGCAGAGGACAACGTTCTAATTCCCAAACTTTTGATATAACATCCCTTTACTGTATGTATGTTAAGGACATTAAATGGAATGAAAAAATTGACGAGTGTCTCAAAAGGGATAGTGAAGCTGAGCACCGGTAAAACCCTGACAACTTAAACACCTACGTATATTCAGCACAGGGACACAGCCTGACTGTTAGTATCACTAATAATCACATGTAGTTTACTAATGTTAAGAAAGTCATACAGAAAATATACCGAACATTTTCATTTCTTTTTTATCTCTCACACATTTATAAAACATATCTTCTAAAGAAACACTCCCCAACCACTTCTATTTCATAGGAACAAACAATCATTAATACGTTTACTACCATATATTTTAGTATATCTACCTTTTTATTATTCACTACTAAAACTATTAACTATACCCAAATGCAAACCAGAAACCATTTTCATATTATATCTCAACCTCTGATCAAATGATTCAAACTATGTGTACATATAAAAGGAACGTATCACTTTTACTATCTCCATCTCCTCTCCATGTAATCTCCAAACACTGTAGACGGCTTCACAGTACAACAACCTACCTCGACTTATATTCAAATCTACCTCTCAGTGTCAAAAATGAGACCACAACCTGTCCACATAACATTTCTGGGTTTGGTTTTATCGCTTTTAACTTAATAACACATACATCTCCTATCCCCCCCTTCCCCACTATTTCCACAAAAAGTATAATTTGCAAATGTGGGACATTTTGTTTATCTCGCCTGAATACATTAGCAAACCCAAATTAATGCTGTACCTCATTTTCAAAACCATACAGTCCTTTAAATATGACAAACTACACTTCTTCTTTGTGAAAAATTCCTAAACATATATAAAGTACTTATTTAACAACAGGTCAAACTTTATGCATAATTTATAACCAATATGAAACACCACACTTTACTAACAGTATATTATTTTGAAATAAAAAATACTTTCAAACTTAAAAATATCACTGCAAATACTTAATCACTACTACAGAACACATAACACACCTTGTTCATTTCTACCTCACCTTTGTAGTTGGTATGCAGATTTCAAATGTCACACACGCATGCAATTCTTTCTTTGTCACACAGTACATGTAATGCACCGCTTTCATCAAGAATGGAACCGGTAATGGCACAATTTCTCTGTTGCTCCACATATAAATACATGTAAAGAACAAATCAGAATACTTCATTCCTTCATCGACATTCCAAAACTTATCTCCATTGGTTATTTTTGAATTTTCCATATGAAAAGTTACTTAATATTCCGCATCACATACAGGTCAGAAGTTCAACCTATTTTATCATCACACTTTCTGGAACATTCTACGACACCTGCAGGTTAAAAGATCATGATTTTTTTAAACGTAACGTTTTTTTTCCCCACTATATATATTCTCGAACATTTAACACCTCCTGCAGGTTAATAGTTCACCATTGTTTTAAGTTCCAAATGTACCTTCCAAATGCAAGTAGCACGTCTGGTTGGGCTGAGCACATTTCATCCTATCGTATGTACTCCACGTTTAGACTGCTCTTTATTAACCAATGACAAACATACTTTTTCATGCAACTAATATGCACCCTAGTTTTTAGTACCCAATGCTTCTTATCTTCAAATCAATTATCGTTTTCTGTGGAAAAAAAAAGATTTTTCCCCATCTTTAAACATATCTCTTACTCTACGAAGGAACTGCATGAGCTAAAGACATCTTTCCATACCTTCCAACCATACCTTCAAAATGCTAGTGTGGATCGTAGGACATAGCTATGTTTTCTGGTGCAAGAGGTATGCAGAACAGAGACGTATTGACTTAGACCTAGGTTTACAAAATGTGGACATTAAATGGTTTGCACAGAGAGGATTGAAGTGGCACCAATTGTTGCCTTTGGTTAAAACCTGTTTGCATCTCCAACACCCTGACTTCATGATTGTGCGTTGTGGTGGAAACGACCTAGGCATATTGACTGAGGTAGGTTTAGAAATGCTAATGAAGGGCACCTTTCGACAACTGATGTTGCTTTTGCCTCAAACTGTCCTTGCATATTCCAATATATGCCAGCGACAGAAGTGGAAATGGTCAAACCAATTTTGTCCTCAGATTGAAAAATCTAGGAAGAATGTCAACAAAGCTGTGTCTGCATACCTCAGAGACCATAGAATGGGGTCGATCTACAACAACAACATACGTTCAGATATGGCTGATATTAACAGAAGTGATGGAGTACACTTCACAGATCAGAGAAATTGAGTTTTTCTGAATAACCTGAAGCTGTGCATCCGTACTTATATGTAGCTCCAACTAATAAACACAAGGGCTCTTTTTAGAGCCGCCTTATAACTGACAACTTAGGCCCGCTATTTCAGGGCCAGGTAACAGCAACTCACAGACCCTCGCCAAAATGTATTCTCCACACAGCTGTGGCGCAGCGGCCAGACCATCTGACTTTGGAGCTCGAAGCTCTCGCTTTGATTACCGGCTCTAGCGACAGCTCAGGATAGCACCATGTGACTCTGAGCAATAGCACACTTAATTTCCACGCTGGCCCCCAGCGCCTTCAGACACATACGAGTGAGTAGTTTGCACTTTACAAATACTGGATTGATTCGAAATGGCACAATTGAACTTCACACTCCCTCTGTAGCACCCCCCATCACCCTACAGACGTCACACTGTTTAAAACAAAAGTTCCTCCTAATACATATGCACACATGCTGACACTACTTGGACAGGTGTGCCGCAGCGACCCGAAAACATGAGTTCAGAGCACAGGGCTCACGGTTTAATCCCCTGCTCCGGCATCAGCTCAGCTCAGCACCATGTGACTCTGAGCAATAGCTCCCTTAATAGCTCACATTATTTCCACGCCGGCCTTCATACCCATAGGGGTGAGTAGTTTGCGCTTTACAAATACCGATTGATTTACCTTCGCACTCCCTGTATAACACCACAACAGCGCAGCGCACAAAAGTATGGGGGCTCGTTGGAGGGAGGAACAGCTGTTTGGCAACGTAACACACAGTGAACCCGCCCATGTGCCACGTGCTGGGTATCTCATCCATGATGACCAGGGTCGCAGACATCCCACAACACCCATGACCGGCCTTTGTACACATCCTGTATGAATGCACCTGGAGAAGTTATTGTAAGGATGAAAGGTTCTTTGTCTGAGCTATCTTGCTCTAACACATCTGCTGCTCCGAGAAGGAACTTGCAAGTAGCCAGCCCCCCTGACAGATACGATAATATTTGCATCCGTCTCCCACACTACCCACTGCCCGATTTGAGAACGAGTGGACATCCCACACTCAAAAGTCCTTTGTCATAGTTAGCGTGCGTAAAATGGCCTTCACACGTACTCCCACCACAACCCTGCCTTGCACCCATTGCACACAGACCCGGCTCATTGCATCAAGATGTGCCATTTCATCCACAAGACTGGCACACAGCAAGCCAGTGCAGCTACAAGCAGAGCCACTGACACATAGCAGGGCATCCCGAACACATGGTCGACTCCATTCACGTCCACCTATACCTTGCACGTCTGCTGCATGTCCTGGGTGCACTGCCTTTGCAAGTGCTGCGGATCACTTACCACCATCATATACAAGTTACCGTGTTACAAACAAAACTTCCTCCTACTACGTATGAAATATTGCTGACACTACTTGCATAGGTGTGGCACAGCGCCCAGAGCACATGACTTCACAGCATAGGACACACAGTTTGGGCTCACGGTTTCATCCCCGAGTCCAGCAGCAGCTCAATTTAGCAGCATGACACTCTAGGCAATACCTCACTTAATTTCTGTACCCCGCACTTTCAGACCAGTAGGGGTCAGTAGTTCAGGGGCTTTATCCACGAGTCCGGCAGCAGCTCAGCTTACGCTCCCAGTGCCATCAGACTCATAGGCGTGAGTAGTTTGCACTTTACAAATAACGAATTGATTTGATACACGCAAATTTACCTTTGCACTCCCTGTATAACACCCCCTAAGCACCGTACACAAGTTACAATGTTCGAAACAAGAGTTCCTCAGAGTAGGTATAACTACATGCTGACACTACTTGGACAGATGTGGCACAGCGGCCAGAGCACATGACTTCACAGCATATGACACACACTTTGGACTCACGCTTTCATCCCCGAGTCCAGCAGCAGCTCAGCTTAGCAGCATGAGACTCTAGACAATACCTCACATACTTTCCATACCCCAGCACTTTCAGACTAGTCGAGGTCAGTAGTTCGTCCTAGTAGGTATAAACACATGCTGACACTACTTCCACAGGTGTGGTGCAGCGGCCAGGGCACATGACTTCAGTAACAGCATAAGACACACAGTTTGGGCTCACGCTTTAATCCCGAGTCCCGCAGCAGCTCACCTTAGCAGCATCAGACTCTAGGCAATACCTCACTTAATTTCTGTAGCCCAGCACTTTCAGACCGGTAGGGATGAGTAGTTCACTTCGCACCCCCTGTATAGCACACTCTAAACACCCGACAGAGCTTACAGTGCTCCTACCCTCCTCTTTCCTACTTTTTTCGCCCTTTTTTCCCCTTACTCGCTTCAACAGAATCACAAAATGGCTGCCAACACTTCCTAGTTGCAACCGCTCGCACCGCTCGCAGCCAATAAGCAGCAAGCTTGTGCTCGTAATGCCTCAGCCAATCAGATGGCAGAATTCCCAAATATCCATATCTGTAAATTTTGATATTTCTCCAAAACGACTGAACGGATTTACACCAAATAAACAAAAGTGTGCTTTCTAGACCAAGACCCTTCTCCCTGCCAAATGTGGGGTAATTCCGTTCACCCGTTCGACCTGTAGCCTTCCTATGGAAATTGCATGGAGAAAACACGTTTTGGGACCCCCCTTTTTTTCTCAGCCCCCCCTTCACGAATCACCCCCAAACTTTCAACATAGGAGCTGATATGAATAAAGAATTCATTTGGAAACTTTCATGTAGATTCATCAAACGACGCCAAAGTTATAAGCAAAACAATAAATGCTCTTCCTATGAAAACTTGGCCTAACTGTAACTACCTACTGGCAACCGCCCATAGGTAATATATATATATATATATATATATATATATATATATATATATATATATATATATATATATATATATATATATATATATCAGGTAATATATATATATATATATATATGTGTATATATATATATATATATATATATATATTACCTACTGGCGGTCGCCAGTAGGTAGTTATAGTTAGGACCCTGTTTCCATAGGAAAACCGCAACATTCTATTTGGAATAACTTTGGCGCCGGTCGACGAATCCTCGCGAAATTTTCAAAACTAATGGGGCGCTACGCTCTGCTCCTACCCTGAAAGTCTCGGGGGGATTCGTCAAGCGGGGGCTGAGATAAAAGGGGGGTCCCAAAACGCGTTTTTCCCATGCATTTTTCCATAGGACCTTTAGACACAGCTACAGCCCGAACGGCTGAACAGAGTTCCTTGAAATTTGGCAGAGAGGTAGTCTACAGGTCAAGGAAGTGCCTTTTGTAGGTTTGGTGTAAATCTGTTCAGTAGATTCTGAGAAAATAGCCTTTAAATCAATATATATATCTGAGCCAGCTTACGGTGCGCTTACGGTGCGCTTACCGTACGCGTACGGTGACGTGCGCGAGCGCGAATCTGATTGGCTGTTAGATCTTAGTAAACATTCGAATCGGTCGAAACCAGGAAGTGGCGGCCGCCATTTTCTCTCTCGCACTCTGAGAGGGGGTTAAAAAACAAAGGGCAAAAACATGTAAAGGGTGCTGATTAGACAGCTCCTAAGCACCTATCCATGTTGATGGAGTCCCCTAAGTTCCCATAATGGCAAAAACGGAATTTTCATTTTTTCGATAATTTCGGCGATTACGCTTACCGTACGCGTACGGTAAAAATTATTAAAAAAAAAAATATATCCATACTCTCCCCACCCCATGAGCAAAAGGTGCCCGAAGGGCACCATTTGTGCATGGCTTATACATTTTCAGAAAAATTAAAATATTACCTTTCACAACGAAGCGCATCATATGTCCTCCATGTGCGCACGGTGCGCGAAGCGCATCGTGCGTACATGGCCCATCTAGCGTAACGTGGGCACGCGGTGCACGTAGTGCACCGCATGCCCACCGTGCGTGCACGGCACTAACTGCGTAAAGTGGGCGCGCGGTGTGCGAAGCGCACCGCGTGCTCACTGTGCGCGCAAGTGCGCGCACGGAACGAACTGCATTAAGTGTGCGCGCATGCCACGAATGGCGTAAAGTAACTTAGCATTTAAAAAACCGTACACATTCACAGAAAAAACCATAGGTTTCACACACGTTATAGTTAGGAATTAGCATTTAAAAAACCTTGCAAATTCACTGAAAAAACCATAGGTTTCACACATGTTATAGTTAGTGGAAATTTTACTGATAAAAAACCAATGAAATTCCCCCGTTATAGTTAGTGCAGGCAACTATAACTCACGTGACCGCAATCCTCTGCTGATGACATATGTGTCTTTATGAAAAAAAATATTTGCAATATATGTATAGCTAAAATTTAATGGAAGAAGACATATACAGTATGTCTAAATACAGTATTAGTATCAACAGAGGATTGCGGTCACGTGAGTTATAGTTGCCTGCACTAACTATAACGGGGGAATTTCATTGGTTTTTTATCAGTAAAATTTCCGCTAACTATAACATGTGTGAAACCTATGGTTTTTTCAGTGAATATATATATATATATATATATATATATATATATATATATATATATATATATATATATATATATATATATATATATATATATATATGAGGGGGACTTTAGGCAAGTAGCAGGCCATATACTCCACACCACCTGCGTGAGCCCAAACGCAAACACACCTTGATGAAATCAATTTTAGGAAAAATGGTGGTGTATTATATATGTATGGAGACTGAGTATGTATGTTTATGTGTACACAAATACTGTGGTTCATTATTGTTGGTAAAAGTGCGGCGGAGAACGTCTGTGTCAGGGTGTGCCCCGTATTCCCCATGAGAGCCCCCCCGACTCACCTCTGTCAACATCCTCTTCTCCTTTTCAGCCCCCAGACGTCAGAATCTCGGGTGCCGACATTGACGCGCCTGTACTCCCCGGTCTCTGGCCCTTTAACAACGTGACCGCCTCGTCATCAGGAGACCCCGCCCCCTCAGACGTTACAGGACCAGATTCGCCTGCTTGGAGGGCGTGGCAGTACAACGAAGAAGTGGAAGCAGACCCCGTTGAAACGCTGAGAGAAGAACGCTGAACCGAACACGACCGGAGAGCGGAGAAGCCAGCGGAGCCATCCCCAGACGACGGACGTCATACCGAGGAGCCAGGAGGCCTGTTCCACGCTGCGCCCCGCCACGGACCCAGAGGTCCGTGGCTCCAGCAGGTACGTGAGCGCTTCCGTGGGTCGGGGCAGCGGGTGGTTGAGACCTCCGAGCACAAACACTGAAGCAAGTGGACGGCTCATCCGCTGCTCACAGACCTAACTCAAACCCCGGTGTTGGTTTCTGGCTATTCTCACCGCCTGACCCCTATGGTGCTCCCTTCCCCATTTCACCCGAAACTTGCCTGAGACTAAGGCTGTGTTTTCTTTGTTTTGTATTCTCCCACGAGAGCCTGGAAGAACCGGTCAACGATCAGTCCAGACCCAGGAGAGAAGGAGCTAATTCCCCCGAAGAAAACCTGACAACCCAACCACCGGGACAATTGCTTTATACTGGACTGCTCTCACATATCAGACTCAGGAGACCTCTTTTCATTAAAAATACCTCTTGCATTGCACTATCGGATCCCGTGCCTCATTAAAACCCGCTACAGTCTGGAAACTTCCTGACACTCTCAGCTGGTCGGGCACTGCCCATGCATCCAGCTTGGTGAGTCACCTCTTGTGCCCACCAAAAATAAATATTACTAACAGTCATATTTCTGAACCATGTACAAATGTCTCCATCACAGAAAAAGGCACGAGCCAAGGCAAATGTTCCACTGAGAGAAAAGGATCCCGCCACAAGCAACTGTGTCCAGAATATTCAAAGATTCTCCCTTGAAGGGAAGGTGTCTGAGACAAAAAAAAGGTAAAGCTTCCCTCCCTAAGCCGAGGTTCCTACCACATGAAAAGGCTCCCAACACAGGCAAAGATGTCCAAAACACATCAATCATTCCACTAGAAGAAAACGATCCACCACATGCCAAGCTGTGCCCCTAAGGCAAAGGTGCACACCACAGTTGAGGGTCTTCATCGCAAAAGGTTTCACTATAGTCAAATGGTCTAGTCACTGAAATGTGTCTCCTTCCCCATAGAGAATAGGCTACACCACAGACAAAGGGAGGTCAAAGGAAACCTAGGAACACAATATACTGCAAGATTTGAATAAAATACAAAGGTCTTCCCCAAAGATAATGGTGCAAATGCAGGGGCGCCTCCGTAATGGAGGAGGAGTATCGCCCCACAGCCAGTGCCAGCAGACGATAAATGAAATTATAATAACGCAATGTTATTATCATTGAATTTAAGCTGTCCAAGCCCCACAATTTAATAAGTATAGGGCGGGGTGGGTCAAAGCAGGGAGGAGTACTGTGCACTCATAAGTGTTCATAAGCTGGAGAAACACACATGCGCACTTGTGTTTCTCCAACCCTACACAGCAGGGTTGGAGGAAAGGCACAGGCTCCAATGCACCATCTGAGTGGCAAACGAGGCTGCTCAGACCAATCCCGGCACTGCTCTCATGTGAGAGCAGCATCTGGATTGGGTGTGAAACCTGTGCGCTGAGGGCCCATCCCCTTCCGCCGACGAGAGTAGCAGCAAGGCAGGCGTCAGCGGAGCGGAGTAGCAGCTAAGTCTTTTTTACTTATATTTTATTTCTACCCCCCACCCAAACCTACGACCCTCTCCACCCACAGCCGCCCTACCACTTTAGGAAGGCGGCGGCCACCACTGCTCCAACGATAAATTAATGTCCGTAAAACAGACACATGCTCTCACCACATATAATCATTCTATTAAAAACTACGTCCCACAATTGTTTTTACTAGCCTCCCCCCCTATCTTTACTCTTCTGCTGAAATATCCCATGCTTGGTGTGTCCATTGACCACCTTTTCTCGGAGACCACTAGGAACCCTGACTCCAAGTACTGCTGAAAGATGAGAGATACCGTATGTGTCCCCTTAAATCTGTATTCAAATTCAACTCTGCCTCATCCCTTTTATGCAGGCACTACTTGCTACTGGCAGGTTTTGCAGATACACTGAAACAAGGTCTAATAACCACATTCCCGCTCTTATTTAGGACACATTCCCATCACCCTATTGTGTGGGAATGGTGTGTATTATTTATAATAACTCGTTTGGAAACAGCTCGCTGTGCTGCAAAATAGATCCTGCATCACAGTAACATGCCCCACATGCTTCCTTCCTGTTCTACTCACTGGGGACCCCACATCTTCCCAATTGTGCACTTTCATTGAAACATTGTGGAAAAAACAAGAATTCTGCACAGAAAAAGTGGTCAGGAACTCCAGATAATGAGTTGTTTTCTCTTTTTTGCCTTAGGACTGAAATATACATCTGATGGACCTATTATTAGCAGGGGTTTTCGAAGAGTAATAACCTAGCAAAGAAACAATGTAAACAAATTGGCTGACACCGAAAACATTCATGAAGCCAGACCCCCTGCTTTTCGATAGCCCTATACAGTTGCATGACATTTCTTTTACCACAATATCATGACACATGAATATCGTTTCAAAAATATCATCAATAAAAATATCGTGGAATGGAATATCACCAATAAAGGTAAACATATGGTATCATTGTATGCAAATTATTTAAAATGTGAGCCTCCAAATAAGTAATATAATAAAAACATGTATATATATATTTAAAATATACATATATTTCAAGATATATACTTTAAAATACATAAAACGAGTTAAACAATTTACAAATTAAAGATTAACAATAAATTAAAAATTATAATTAACAAGCATATATACCACAAAAACACATACCTCACTTGTTTAAAAAAAATACAATTAATATAAAATAAGTTTAATTAATATTTCAAATAAAAATAAGGAAGGGGGTTACCCAACAAAATTCTAAACTAAATATAACGTTCAAAGTCTGACACATGAAGAGGCTCTATTCAGGGAAAATCCCGGAACATCAGAGACCAGCAATTCAATCCCCAGGTTTAAAACCACCTACAGCAGGAGTGCATATAGGATCAGGAATTGACTAAAAAAAACACCAGGCCATTATAACAAACTGACCCTATCATAGGAAAAAGCATTGAAACTTGGCCCAAGATTACCTACAGGGGCGGCTGGTGGATTTTGAAACTGGGGAGGCGAAAAATGGTATCGTAGTATAAGGGGGGGGGTGGGGGCTGTGTGGAAGGGAAGGGGTGTGTGAGAGGCAGGGGACTGTGTGAGAGGCAGGGGACTGTGTGAGAGGCAAGGGACTGTGTGAGAGGCAGGGGACTGTGTGAGAGGCAGGGGGCTGTATGAGAAGCAGAGGGACTGTGAGAGAGGCAGAGGGACTGTGAGATAGGCAGGGGGACTATGTGAGAAGCAGGGGGACTGTGTGAGAAGCAGGGGGACTGTGTGAGAAGCAGGGGGACTGTGAGAAGCAGGGGGGCTGTGAGAAGCAGGGGGGCTGTGAGAAGCAGAAGGACTGTGTGAGAAGCAGGGAGTGTGTGGAAAGCAGGAGGACTGAGAGGCAGGGGGCTGTGTGAGAGGCAAGGGGAGAAGAGAGACACGAAGAAAAGAGGCATGCAAATATGTGAGAGGCAGGGGGCTGTGTGAGAGGCAGGGGGCTGTGTGAGAGGCAGGGGGCTGCGTGAGAGGCAGGGGGCTGCGTGAGAGGCAGGGGGCTGTGTGAGAGGCAGGGGGCTGTGTGAGAGGGAGGAGGACAAAAGAGGCAGGGGGACGAGAGGCAGGGAGGCTGTGTGCGAGGCAGAGAGGCTGTGTGCGAGGCAGGGAGGCTGTGTGCGAGGCAGGGGCTGTGTGAGAGAAGGGCTGTGTGAGAGGAGGGCTGTGTGAGAGGCAGGGAGACTGTGTGAATGCAGGGGACAAATGAGGCAGGGGAACTGAGAGAGGCAGTGGGACAAGAGAGGTAGGGGGATTTGTGAGAGGCAGGGGACTGTGTGACAGGCAGGGGGACAAGAGAGGTAGAATGTGTGGAGTCTGCTGGGCACACACCTAGACAGCTTGTACAGTACCCTTTAGAAGGCGGCGCATGTGCTGAGAAAGTGGGCAGGGTGGCATAGGATGAATGCCTTGTCCAGAAGGACAGTGATGTAAGCGGGCGCCCGGCACTGTCCAGCTTCAACAACTGGAGAGGCCTAGGGTTGGCAGTCCAGACATCACTCGCCTGAGTCTAGTTAGCAGCCGATATTAAACGCTGGGCCGAGCTGAAATGGCGGTGCGTCATGACGGTGATGGCAGGCTACGGGCTACCAGCAATAAAGACAATTTGCAAGCCAGTATAATTAGCTGGATGGAAATCCATGAGCGCGTCCGAGATGATGCATGCTGTCGCTACTTCCTGACACCATCTTTAGTGACCTCCCTCGCTAGGGAAAGTCATGCCAAGCATCCTGGTTGGTTGCTGTGTGCCCTTACCTTTCAAAGCGACGGTAGGGTTGCAGCGGCGGTCGGCATGCTCGACTTCGGGGGGGGGGGGGGGGGGGGTTCGCGGCCCGCAGGTGGGGAATAAAACTAAATGAATTAAAATGAAAGTAAACTGTAAACGTACCTTAGTGCTGCCTCCGTTCCGGCCTGTACTGGTGGTGAGTCCGCTTCCCTCCACTACTCAACGCAAGGGAAGCCAATTAGAACGCTGGTAGGCGCAGCAGGCTAGCGCCCCAGCTGGGACATTTTCTCTGCCTAGAGAAAGACGGAGAGTGGGCGGTCCTGATCGAGGGCCAGGGGGAGTGGCTTAACCACTGTTGTGGGTACTGACTGTTTGGTCGGCTCAGGGCCGACCAAACAGTCAGTACCCACAACAGTGGGTAAGCCACTTCCCTGGCCCTCGAGCAGGACCGCCCACCCCCGGCCCTCGAGCAGGACCGCCCACCCCCCGCCCCCAACCAGGCCCAGAGGCACTACTGCTTTCTCGCAATGCGAGAAGGCAGAAACATAAATGTTAGTTTATACCGTTTATGTTTCTGCCTTCTCGCACTGCGAGAAAGCAGTGGGGCAACGCCCCCACGCCCCAATGGGGGAGCCGCCACTGATTACCTATCGGAAACCCAAATCCATCAGGGACATGCTGGAGCACATTTATTCCAACCCAGGGTGAACACGGACTTAGTTAAGTGAACAAAAGGGCTTTACAAGTATGGCGCCTGTAAGGCATGCAAACACAGCACAAACCGCAAGCAGTTTATACTTCCAACTGGCAAAACCAAGTCTGTCACCAAATTCAATACTAGCACATTGGATTTCTCTGCCTATGGTTTAGCGTAACCATGAAAATTATGAAATATAGGCAGTACGAAATTACCTCTTAAGTAGAGGATATTTGAGCATCTTAGTGTGACAAAAACAACAATCCTACTGACCTGGTGGCACAGCAAATTTCATTACAAGACCGGAGGCTACCATTATGCATATTTCTTTTAATGCAGAACTCCAAGCCGCATACATCATAAAGCAAAAGTTCCAGAACGTGAACAACAATAAAAGGCATGAGCCCATAGCAATCTGCCTCTTTTAAATGCGGCTCCAAGCAAGATAAGTCATTTCATTTTCTTCGCTACGCTACTGCCTTTTGATCTTATAATGTTTATTTCTATTTTATCGATACTATATTATGTTTAATTCTGTTTATTAATACTGCCTTTTGATCTACTTTTTCTTAATGTAATTACGTTTTATTACGTTTTATAACGCTTGTTTCTTATTGCCTTGTACTGTTTATTTCCAGTCTCTCTCTTCTTTCGGGAATATTTCCCCTACTTTTCTTTTCCCTTTTTTCATACGACCTCCAATTTACGGAGATCGACTTTGCCTATATTTCACCCCATTTTTAAATTTATATTGCAAGCGATACTCGTATCCTCTTACGGGGGGAGAGCCTCGTCTCAACTATGGCTCTCCCCTCGTTTCTTACCCGCTTCATGTATCGGGAAACTCCTCCATAGACGTCGTCCGTTGGCACCCTCACGGAGACTGCCTTTAGAGGAATGCACCTTAGCAACGCACGCGTTGCGTGGCCTCTCCGCTAAGGTGCATTCCTCCTCTTCAATCACCCGGCCAGCTTCTGTCGTGTTGATCGCTTGAGCCCCTCAACTGCCACTTGCTTAGCTCGTTTCAACGGATGTCAGTCATTATATAACCACTTGTTTACCATACGGAATTAATTAAATTTATCATTTAAAATATTTTTAGTCTGTTGACATGACTAAAACCCTCAGATATTCCCAAATTTAATTAAAGATACCAACATTTAATTTAAATTACCCAAATCTAAATAAAATAATAAGAATAAATATAAAATAATATAAAATAATAAAAAAAATAAAAAAAAAGGAGGGGAAATTTAGAGATTTTAAGATTTTAACTTTTTTGAATACTCCTGGTCATCTCATTATGTCTGAAGTTGATTCTGACGAAGGTAACTCTATATCTATGATGGATAATGACAGAATCAAAAGCATGATCCACAAGGAAATGAGATCTTGTATGTTTCAAACACTTTCTAAAGCCATAACCTCTAAAAGGTCTCATGAATTCGATACCACTGAGAGTTATCTATCCCTACCTAACGAAGATCTCAGTGAGATAAGGGGGAATAGAATTAAGAAGAATAAAAATATTGCTCATGCAACCCCCAAGAGCACTATGGAAGGTCTCAGCACCTCTTCCCTTACGGGAGGTCACCGCACCTCAGACTCTATGGGTGTCCTTAGCGGCACAAATCTTAAAGGTGTCCTCAGCGGCACAAACTATCAGGGTGTCCCTCGTGGCACAAATTATCGGAGTGCTCATAAGTATGATCTCCAATTTGGAGATGAGGAATTCCAGGATACCGATAACGATTCCTCTGACCCCCCAGATGAATATATCCTGGACCTCGACGAAGATGACCAAGAGTTTAATTCACAGCCTCTTGATGAGGAAACGCCTTCTACTTCTAATGATAATATTAAAGATCCTCTTGGCGAAGATATGTTTTCTCCTCTCAATTTAAAACACCCTAGGAGTTCCGAATGGTTTCCCCAGGATCATGTCAGTAAATTCATAAAAAAATGGTTAAGATTTCCCCTAGAAAGAAATACCCGTAATTTATTGAGAGCTGAATGCTCAAGACCTGAAATAGATGACAAAACGTGCCAAACCCCAAATTTGGACCCTGAGCTTATCAAATATTTATTTAAACTCAGAAGGGACCCAAGAAAAGGAATGGAGAGATCCCTAAAGGGATGTCAAGACCGGGTCCTCGATATCCTTGGCCCTCTAGCAAGGATTATCGATATGGCAGAAGATAGTCACATTAATGGGACCCCCCTTAATACTGACTTGGTTAGAGGCTTAAGCCAGAGAGCCTTGATTCTGTTGGGTAATGCCAACGCTAGCCTCAACGCTGAAAGAAGGAGAGTGGTCCTTAATAAGATCTCTCCTAAACTTAACGACCTTGCTGATAAGGAACCCTCTCTAAATCCTAGAGGGCTTCTTTTTGGGGAAGACCTTATCAAGACTCTAGGCAAATACGTTTCTACTTTCACTGCCTTAGACAAGGCCCATCAAAACATGAAAACGGTCTTTAATACCAGCAACCTTTTTGGAAGGGCCGGAAGAAGGGGCCTCTCTTCCGGCCGGTTCAACCGAAGGCCCTACCCTAGATCCAGAGGATATGGAGGAAGGGGGTACCAACCCTCCAACATCCCTCAGTTCTTTCCACAAAGAGGAAGAGGATTTTGATCCAGAGGCTTCAGATCACGCGGTCCCTCTAACGAAGGCACCCCTCAAAGTAAGTATAATTTCTCATTCTTTCCCTTTCGCTCCTCTTCCAACCAAAGTGGGAGGGAGACTCAAATTCTTTTTCCAGAATTGGAAAATTAATTGATCAGGAAAAAATAATAGAAGAGGAGATTTCCTCAATGCTTCAGAAAGGTGCCATCAGAGAAGTACCCTTAGAAATGTTAACATTCATAAGCACACTCTTTCTCGTCAAGAAAAAAGACAAGGGTTGGAGACCCGTTATAAACTTAAGGGAACTCAACAAATACCTTGTCTACAGACATTTCAAGATGGAAGGTATTCACCTTCCCAGAGACCTACTTCTAGAGGGAGATTGGTTAGTCAAATTAGATCTAAAAGACGCTTACTTTACCATCCCTATGGCCAGGTGTCATCAACCCTTCCTTCAATTTATGTGGAAAAAGCATCTTTTTCAATTCCAAGCTCTCCCCTTCGGTCTCTCTTCAGCACCATGGTGCTTCACCAAGGTGATGAGATCAGTCGCATCTTCACTAAGGGAGAAGGGTATTCGGATGATCATTTACCTCGACGATATCCTTATTCTTTCTCAGGACCAGTCTCAAATCATTCAGGACCTGAATACTGTAATAGACCTATTAGAAAACCTGGGTTTCATTATAAACAAGGAGAAGTCTATTCTCTTCCCCTCGAAATCTTTGGAGTTTCTGGGTTTCACGGTAGATACCACAAAATGTCTCCTTCTTCTTCCTCAAAAGAAGATATCAAAAATAAAGAAAGAGATAAGACATGTTCTCACTCAACAGTTCTTATCCCTAAGGGAATTAGCCAGGTTACTCGGTCTCCTCTCTTCTTCTATTCAAGCTATCTTTCCGGGTCCTCTAAACTATCGTGCCCTTCAGAGAATAAAATTGAAAGCCCTTCGTTCAGGTCTCTGGTACGGAGATCGCGTCTCCCTAGATCAAGAAGCAATTCTAGAACTGAATTGGTGGTTAGAAAACCTGGATGCTTGGAATGGGAAAGCAATTTTTGGCTCAACTCCGGAATTTGTCTTAGAATCCGATGCGAGTCTCCATGGCTGGGGAGCCTGTTTCTTAGATCAGAACACGGGTGGAGTCTGGTCTCTGGAAGAATCTTCCCATCATATCAATTTCCTAGAATTGACCGCGGGACTCTATGCCTTAATGAGCTTCAAGCATTCCCTTCAGGGGAGATTTGTCATTCTAAAGATGGACAATATGTCCGCAGTTGCTTATATAAATCGCCTGGGCGGAACAAAATCTGTAGATCTTTCAAATCTAGCCAAGAAACTTTGGATGTTTTGTCTAGAACACAAGATATCTCTAAGAGCCGAATACCTCCCAGGCAAGACAAACATCTCAGCGGATTGGAACTCAAGGTTCCTCCTGGACCACACGGATTGGAAACTCAATCCCTCTGTCTTCGACTCTCTCAACATTTCTTGGGGTCCTCTGGAATTAGATCTCTTTGCGAGCAGACTAACTTCCCAAGTAAAGAACTACTTCAGCTGGATGCCAGACCCGGGTGCTCTAGCAGTAAATGCCTTTCTCCAACCCTGGATTGGAACCAAGGGTTATGCTTTCCCTCCTTTCTCCATGATTCAGAGGGTTCTCCAGAAAATCAGACACAAACGCTGTTCCATCGTCCTAATCACTCCCTTCTGGCCCTCCCAAGCCTGGTTTCCAACAACGCTGGAGCTTGCCTACGACCTTCCCTTCCTGATTCCTCCCCTCAGGGACCTCCTTACAGACGTAGACGGCCGAATTCATCCCCTGGTTCATTCCGGGAGTTTGAACCTTCTTGCCTGGAGAGTGTCAGGCGATCCAACCATCTCTCAGGACTTTCGTCAACAGCTTCTACTCTCCTCGGAGAATCCTGGGCTCCCGGTACTCACTACCGGTATAATAACATCTGGAAATTATGGGTTCGTTGGTGCCTGGAGAGGAACCTGGATTCCGTGGAGGCACCTATTGTTGACATAGTTAACTTCCTCGTGGAACAATTCGAAAGAGGACTTAGTTATAGATCTATCAATTGTTATAGATCTGCTATCTCCGCTGGTCACGCTCTTGTTAATGGTAAGACCGTTGGTAAAAATAACATCATTTGTAGAGTTCTCAAAAGTATTAGACTTAGGAGACCTCCTAAGCCTAGATATCAATCTCTATGGGATGTGAATTTGATCCTCAATCTCTTTTCCAATTGGCCTGATAATACACTCTTGAATAATAAGAATCTTTCTATTAAACTCGCAACCCTTCTTTGCCTAGTCTCTTGCCGTAGGGTCTCGGATGTTAAGGCCCTCGACATCTCCAATAGATACTACAACATGTTTGGGGTCAATTTTGATATATTTAGAAGAACCAAGACGATGTCTGACTCTATTTTTTATCCGCGCTTTGACTCGTGTCCAAAACTTTGTGTCGTTGATTGTCTGAAAGAGTACCACCGCAGAATGAATCCTCTTCACTCCCCTGGCGTTAATCAACTTCTTATCTCCTTCATTAGACCTCACAAAGCTATCTCCTCTGCTTCTATCGCTAGATGGGTTAAAACTGCCATGAGCTTGGCAGGTATAGATCTTAATTTATTCAAACCCCATTCCATCCGGGGTGCCATGGCCAGTAAGTCCTTCTGGTCCGGAAGTAAGTTGGACGATATTCTCAAAGCTGCCGATTGGTCCAATGCTAGTACCTTTGCTCTTCATTATTGCAAACCAATTTCTCATATGTCTGATGTAGTCTTACAAGGCTACCAACATGCATAATGGTAGCCTCCGGTCTTGTAATGAAATTGCGATTCTCCTATTACCATGACTAGAGAATCTGGATTTCATTAAAGACACGGAGGCTAACATTATCCCCCCCTCCGCTTCCCTTTGACTCTTTTAGCATTAATTATATTTTTAAGTTCATACTTTTTATGATGTTGTTCATTCAGTACATATTGAGAATTCTATTGATGAATGTCATTTTATTCTTTGTTGAATGTCTTTTGTTTTACCTATGCCTAACCAATTTTGTTTTGCTTCCTTTCTTCATCCTTCTTTATTCAAGATTTACTTGCATATCTCTCTTTTTACAGATAATCTTTCTTAATCTTCATGTTGCTGATGCTCGGATGTTGCTGATGCTCGGATGTTCTTCACTACTGTTCAAGTCTTTTCACTGTTGATTATCGAAGTTATCTATTCCTTCCCTGGAACTTATCCTCCTCTACACTTCATTTAAAAGAGGCAGATTGCTATGGGCTCATGCCTTTTATTGTTGTTCACGTTCTGGAACTTTTGCTTTATGATGTATGCGGCTTGGAGTTCTGCATTAAAAGAAATATGCATAATGTTAGCCTCCGTGTCTTTAATGAAATCCAGATTCTCTAGTCATGGTAATAGGAGAATCGCAATTTCACAATAGTGACAATGACTAACATCTCAGATCAGGTGATAGGGAAAAATACCCTAAGAAACCTTGAATCACACTACATTACTGAACTCCATACCAAATGGCCGGCAGGCCTGAACAGTAACAAAGAACTGTTGGTACATATTGATTATTTCATGTTTCAAATACCAGTTATTAGCTTGCATGCTCTCAGAGGACAGAGATCACATGGGTTTTTATATAATCACATGTATGGACCTACACACGTATATCCATCTTATCTTTACGTTGTATTTTTTAATACATATAGGTTTCCTACTATAGTTGTGTCTCCTAAAAGTCCCCTTTGTCAATCAATCAATCAATCAATCAATAAATCAAGGGTTTTTAAAGTGTCTACTCACCCATGAGGATCTCAAGGCGCTGGGGGAGGGGGGAGAGGGTGCAGTTACGGATCAGCCAAAGAGCCAGGTCTTGAGGCTCTTCCTAAAGGTGTGCAAGGTAGGGGAGCGTCTGATGTTGACTGGGAGCTCATTCCAGGCCTTAGCCGTGACATGGGAGAAGGCTCTCCCCTGCTCTGGTTCTGCGGACGTGTGGTGTTTCTGCTTGGGCGAGGTCGGCGGAGCAGAGGTTCCTTTTGGGTACGTGGAAAGATACTCTTTCGTTGAGGTATTTGGGTCCGATGTTGTGGAGGGATTTGTAGGCGTCTGTGAGTAGCTTGCAGAGAGATCCAGGAAGATAAGGGCTGCCGTGTCCCCTCTGACCAGAGTCATTCAGAAGTCATCCATGGCAGCAGGAACCGCACCAACGGAATAGGAGGTGAAATCGCCATCATCCACAAGAACAACCTAGCGTGTCTGTGCAGGGAGCGCTCGCTGAGGAGGTTGAATTTCAGGGCTTCGGTGGTGCGGGGTTCCGGTGTGGGAGCAGCTCATGTGGGGGTGCTGTCAATGGTGAAGGATTGTTGGCAGTGTCGGCAGGAGAATGGGCCGTAGGTGGTGTTCGGCATTGACTGTTGGCAGTTGTAGTATCCTCTGGGGTTGAGTTCGAGGAAGGCAGCTGAGTCATATCGGTGGATGGTCGGAGACCCAGGGTCCCTGGTGCTGGGCACGGTCGGGTGGCAGACTGGCGCAGGCTAAGCGGCTGCCATTAAGTTGGGGAGGTGGGAGGGAGTCGCAGCTGGGAGGCGGGAGCAGGGAATCGGCAGTGGGAGGGGCCGCGAGACAGCAGCGGCGGGAAGAGAATGGCAAGATGAACAAGCATAAAAAACGGGGCAAAAAACAGAAGGAGCAGACACAGTACAGTACAGAAAAGAAAAACTGGCACAATACAGCAATAGAAAGAGTAGAGAAACACGGGCACAATACAGCAATAGAAGAGTAGAGAAACACGGGCACAATGCAGCAATAGAAAACACAAGACAAAACTGAGTAGAACTTGAGCAGAAAAACGGGTGCAATACAGGGCCTCGAACCCCTGTCAGGACAGAGCCTGGCACCGCAGGGCTACAGTACTTAGCAGCGGAGTTGCAGGCTGAGAAAGTAGCTCCCTGACCAGGAGGTCAGAGGTCTTGCTTGTGCTCCCTCACAGCAGCCGCCATTAAGTAGGGAAGGGGGAGGGAGTTGCAGCTGGGAGGCGTGAGCAGGAAATCGGCAGGGGGAGGATCCTTTGACCTCTGTCCTCCCGCCCTCCTTTTTCCTTTTTCTTTTTCTCTTTTGGGATAACATTTTTCCTTTATGTCACATGACAGCACATTTGCACTCTATGATCATGGCACACATAATCAGCACATTTTCATTTTGACATTTGCACAATATTTTCAGTCAGGCATTCTCATTATCAAATTAGAGTTCTTTTAGCATACGCGTATTGTGTGCAGAATAGGTAAATCAGGGGATATTCAGGGCCAATGTAAGGAGCAGAATGCCATGTGGGTTGACAAATTAATTGCTATTTGGGGTTATCCCTTCTTGAGTAAATCTCTCTAGAAGGGATGACATGGGCACTGGCCCACATTATAATAAGGATTTATTTCTCTAAAAATCCTCATATTAAAGGTTTTCGTTATGTATTGGGACATCAGACCTAATATCACAGTTTTTTGTTTTTGTTTGTTTGTAGTTTTATATAGCACAAATTCGACCCGAAGGTGTCAGACGCTTCACATGAGCACCAGTTGCATTACGGACTGACACATTCATTTTTTTTTTGGGGGGGCACGGGGAAATTTCGGGGCCGATTACGATGCGGTCATAAAAGGTACCAACCCTAAGCCTTTACTACTGCATCGTAATATTCCGGTCGGATTCCTTTCCGACTGCCTCACTACAATGGCGATGGTCGGTAAGGAATCCGACCGATCATTCCGGCTGGCTTCCGACGGGCTCTCCGAACACGTCGGCCAGTCGGAATGCAGCCTGTAATCCCAAAGGTGGCTCTTTCTGCCCTTGGGATTACGATATCTGGTATCGGCAGCCTTTCTGTGCAGGCCTTTTGGACACTGAAAGGCTGTCAGAACTTGCATTTGGGGCACCCAGCAGGGCCCCCTTGGGTGCACACCCTCTGGTTGGAGGCTGAGGGGATACCTATTGTGCCCCCCTGTTGATCCCTGCACCTTGTGGCAGGCACCTTGAGGTGCCTGCCACCGGGTGCAGAGATGAACTGCACCTACCATTTTACAATGGGCACATGCATTCCACCCGTAAACCGGCCGGAATGCATGCACACATTGTAACATGTAGGAATGGGCCGGTCAGGACTGCCGACCAGGTGTCAGTCGGACCCATGACCGAGACAATGTCGGGCGTAGGCAACTCATCGTAATCAACCCCTAAGTGATTTTCCCAGAATCACAGGATGTTTGAGCCTCCTGCCAGACTCGAACATGGTTTCCCAGCTTCAAGGTCAGCTGCCCTAGCCATAAAGTCACACCCTCTCCCTCACCCTCACCCTCTCAGTTATTATAACAAGTATATATTTGAATATAGAGGATATATGGGCATTATATATTAGCATCCTACTTATGGCCTATGATCAGTTACTGCAGTAGGTTACATTCTCATACGTACTTAGGTGATTTGTCAGATGATTTCTGCGCATAAATATTTGGAGTCTACAAACTGGATACTGTAGAAGATCAGTATCTTATCCTTTATGTTGTGGTTCTCATTTTTATAACAGTGGATGCCACATAATGTAACAGAATGGAACTATGTAAAAAGGCTTTTAATTCACATGTGGTAGATTGCACCTTGTACATGTTCTTTTATTACACTTAGCACTGGTTAGGGAAATGCATGCATGTGCAGTATATATTCCCTATATCACTATGCTTGTAACAATGAGATGACAAGAGTGTGGCTAGTCATTGATCTTTTCCTGTTGGCCGAAAACCATTAAGATATTATGATATCATAGGAGAATCAGGTATATTGATTTATGATTATTGGTTGTTTGTAATTGATGAGAAATTTTTATCATTGATATAAAATGCATGTGGCTGGTCTACAGGGTGAATTCCAGCATAGAATCTTTGTTGTTGTACTTTAGCTCAGTTCTAGTATATTTTATAATTTATTTCAGATGCATTTATTTTTTGATTTTTGGTCATATTTACATACCATTTTAATTGTGGAATCATAGGTATTGCCCCTGTGGCTTTGATTTGCATCATGCTCGTAGTAGTGCTATATCACTGTACAGGATTTTGTTGATGTCCATAAACAAAGGAGTATTTATTTTAAAGAGTTAAAGCGTTTCAATTCACTTTGAGTAAGCCTTCTGTGAAGCTGAAACACGTCAAGTGTGCACAAATAAATGGTTGAATACCTAGATTGGTGTGCCGCTTCTTGTTTTACACGTACCAAGGTGAGGACAATTCAGGGCTCATATATATATATATATATATATATTTCTTCTTTTTTTCCCTGAAGTTTTATATAGCGCAAACTTGACCCGAAATCAGGTATCAGAGTGCTTTACATGAGCACAAGTTGCGTTACATGAGGACACATTCGTTTTTGTTAGGCACGGGGAGACAGGGACATATATATATATACTATATATATATCATCTACTGGCGGTCGCCAGTAGATAGTTATAGTTAGGACCGAGTTCCCATAGGAAATCTGAAAATTTTATTTTGAATAAATTTGGCGCCGGTTGACTTATCTTCGTGAAAGTTTCAAAACTAATGGGGTGCTCCGCTCAGCTCCTACCCTGAAAGTCTCGGGGTGATTCGTCAAGCGGGGGCTGAGAAAAAAGGGGGGTCCCAAAACGTGTTTTCCCCACTCATTTTCCCATAGGACCTTTAGTCGAAGGTACAGCCCGAACGGCTGAACAGAATTACTTGAAATTTGGCAAAGAGGCAGTCCTCAGGTCAGGGATGTGCCTTTTGCATATATGGTGTCAATCTGTTCAGTAGTTCCTGAGAAAATTGCAGTTAAAAGTACATAAATATCTATATGTGCGCACCGTGCGCGCACGGTGCCATGCGCGAGCGTAATTCTGATTGGTGGTTAGATGTCAGTCAACATTTGAATCGGTCTAAATCAGGAAGTGTTGGATGCCATTTTGTGTGTGGCAGTGAAAAAGAAAGGTGGAGAACGTGAAAAGGGGGCAGGGTAGAGAGTTCCTGACCCCCTAGCCTTTCATTTTAAACGAGCCATTCCATATTACAGGATACAGTCAATCTATAACTATATACATAGGTAGTTTATTGTAAAATAAATATATAAAAAATATAATAATACATACATAAATAAGCATTTAAAAAACCTTACAAATTCACTAAAAAAAACCATAGGTTTCACACACGTTATAGTTAGAAATTAGCATTTACAAAAGCTTGCAAATTCACTTAAAAAACCATAGGTTTCACACACGTTCTAGTTAGGAATTAGCATTTAAAAAACCTTGCAAATTCACTGAAAAAAACATAGGTTTCACACATGTTATAGTTAGCTGGACATTTCACTCGTAAAAAACCCATTGAAATTCCCCCGTTATAGTTAGTTCAGCTAAATATAACTCGCGCGACCGCAATCCACTGCTGATGACTTCACATATTACATCACTCATGACATGGTCAGTGACATCACTCATGACATCACTGATGACATCTCAAATGACATCACTGTTGACATCACTGATGACATCATCCAATGAATATGTGTCTTTCTGAAAAATAAATATTTTTTATATATGTATATCTAAAGGTTAATGGAAGAATAAATGGGTAAATAAGTGTCTAAATGGATGGGTTTTTTTGTAAAATTAATTGTATAACTGACTTATTAACAGTATCTTAGTGAATACAGTGATGTAATATGTGACGTCATCAGCAGTGGATTGCGGTCGCGCGAGTTATATTTAGCTGAACTAACTATAAAGGGGGAATTTCAATGTTTTTTTACGAGTGAAATGTCCAGCTAACTATAACATGTGTGAAACCTATGTTTTTTTCAGTGAATTTATATATGTACACACACACACACACACACACACATATATCAATCATTCGAACAATCTAAAAAAATGAGATCAAAACTATTAATAATATCTTCAAAATTAAAATAAACAAGGTTTGCATTCATATATTGCGCTTGTAACCCTGATGGGGTGTTGAAACGCTTTATTGGCGAGTAGCACGCTACTCTGGAACTCATAAAGGATTAGTGGTGAGTTAGTATAGTGGAATATGGAATTTGAGAAGTGGACATGTTAGTCTGTTATTTTGATTGAAAATGATAGTGGAGGGATAGAAGAGTGAAGGATTTTTAAAAAAATGTATGTCATAACAGTAGGAGAAGGCTTTTGGATAAGTAAAAAGGGAAGTGTCCAAGGGAAGAGTTTAGATAGGTGTGTTTTGGGGGATCGGTATAGTAAAAGATGTGTCAGATTATGCACGGAGGGGTAGAGTAGGAGAGACTCTAGAAAGGGTTATTTTGGGGATCATAGTAGTGGTATGGGGTTTGGCATAAATGAGAGAGTGGATGTAGAGGATATATTGATAGATGTATAGGGTGAGAGATAGGGCAGTGCATTGGAAAGAGTAGTATAAAGTAGTTTGAGATGAGTCAGAAAGTTGGCCTAGAAGATATATTGAGAGAAGTATAGGCTGAGAAATAGGGTAGTGCATTGGAAATGCCAAATTAGAAGAAAGTGATAAATATATAGATCCATAAGTGAATTGAAAGTATATAGATGCATAAAGGAGGTAAGTATATGTAGATCAAAGATATTGATAGAGGTACAGGATGAGAAATAGGGTATGCTTTTTCAGGAGAAAAGTAACAGACACACAGATCCAAGTACATGGAGGTACATAGATGCACAATGGAAGCAAGAACATGTAGACCAAAGATGACTTTTTTTTTTAACAACATAATTATTCTACATGTTTAACAAAGCAATACACAAAGATAGGTAAATATCTATAATGAAAATAAATGCTTATATACAGAGGGATATGCTGTACATTTCTGTGTGCGTATGGTACTTATGTGGGGAAGAGTCAATTCTTGGATTTCATGTAGGGGGGTAAAGAGTTCCATAGTTTGGCTGCTTGAACAGAGAAGGATGTGTCACCCATGGTTTTTTTCTTGTATCTTGGGATTTTGAGGCGAGATGCCCCTTTAGAGCGGAGGTTCCTTTGTTGAATGTGTTTGATGATTTTATTCCTGATGAACAGCGGTCCAATTTCATGTATTGCTTTGTGGGTGATACAAAGTAGCTTGAACGTGGATCTTCTGGCAACCGGTAACCAATGCAGGTGAGGTGTGGTCTTGCGGTTTGATATGCAAGAGTAGTCTGGCAGCCGAGTTCTGAGTCCGTTGTAGTCTTTTCATGGTCGTTAAAGGTGATCCATGGTAGAGGCTATTGGCATAATCGAGTTTGGACAGAACAAGGGAGATGGTAGCTTGGACTGTGGAAATCCTAAATGAGGGAAAATGCGTTACAGCGTTTTTATAGTGACAAAGCTTGATCTTGCTAGTTTGTCCATTTGGGCATTCATTGACAACTTGGAGTCCATGGTCATTCCAAGGTTTCTTACTTCCTTCGATACTTTAGGCGGTGATCCCAGTTCATCAGGCCAGGCGGCAAGCGGGTCATAATGTTTCCAATCGCCACACGTGAGTATTTCCGTTTTGGAAGCATTCAATTTGAGATGGCTCCAATTCATCCACTGAGCCACGGCTCTGAGACAACTGAAAATTGGGGATTTTCCAATGTCTTTGGGGCATTCCAGTTGAAGGAGTATTTGCGTATCATCTGCACAGTTATAGCATGTGAGGTGAAATTGATTGATCAGTTCCGGTAATGACTTCATGTAGATGTTGAAAAGCATGGGCGAAATGATAGAGTCTTGAGGGACACCTGCTTTTGTGGAGTATGGTTTAGACGAGAAAAGTGGGGTATGGATACATTAGTTCTGTTTCGAAGGTAGGACGCAATCCATTCTAGAGCAGTTCCTTCTGTGCCGGATTCATAGAGTCTTTGTTTCAGAGTGTCATGGTCAACCGTGTCAAAGGCAGCCAAGAGGTCCAAGAGGAGTAGCGCAGCAATCCCGTTGCGATCTACTGTATTCTTCAGGTCATCCCAGATGGCAAGGAGTGCAGATTCAGTGCGTCTTTCTGGATGGAAAACTGTTTGGAAGTCTGAAAGTATGTCATTCTCTTCAATGAATTGTGACATCTGGGTGAACACTGCTCTTTCTAGCAAAGGTCCATTTGTAATGGGTCTGTAGTCAGGGTTCAGTGGGTCCAAGTTTGTTTTCTTCACTAAAGGGCGTATGTGTGACTTTTTGAGTTCTTCTGGAAATATTCCGGTAGTTAAGGAATCGTTGATGATTCTTCTTACTGGAGTGGCAGCAGAGGTTGTTAAAAGAATTGTCTTGAAAGTTTGTGGTTGACATGGGTCAGAAGGGCTGCCGGCAGGCCTGTTTGCTTTGACCAGATCCATAAATTCATTGTGTGAGATGTGTGAAAGGAACGGAGAGGCTGGGTTAGAGTATTCTTGGATTGTTGTTTTGTACAAGGGTTAGTGCTGGTGCTTTGTTTCTGCCTTAGGTACCAGTCCAATGTGTCTGCTTTATCCGTGTAATGATTTGCCAGTTTGTCTGTGAAATCTTGAGTAACAGGATGAGTTCCTTCTAGGCAATTTGTAAGCAAATCAACAAGGCGGCGCTAAAACATTATCGCCGCTTTTGCATCCGTTTTCATACGAAAAGCGGTGATAATTTTATTGCTGTATCAGCAAGGTCACGCTATTGCTTGAATCCTTGCCTTAGCGTCCTTTCCCGTAACGCCCACCTTTGCATCTCTAATGAGATGCAAATAGGCGTTCCGTCCCAAAATAACTGAAGAAATGTCGCTAACCGACATTTCTCCAATTATCAATGGGCATGCTAACAAGCATAGCGATAAGAAAAGTAGCGCTAACCTTGGTTATCGCTACTTTCCTTACGCCTGCTTTTCCTTTGACTAAATAATGTTAGTCAATGGGTGGTGGATTATAGGGCTGAGACCACCCAGCCCTATCAACAAGGATATCGACGTTTTCCATGGAACATCGCTAGAAAACCAGCGATGTTCCATGGAAAACATCGCTATCACAGGAATAATTATCGCCATTGCGCTATGCGTTGGTAATACAGCGCTAGCATGGCGATAATTATCTGCGATAGCCGGCGATAAAATTCCTCAAGCTAAGGTCGGCCAGCGATAATTATCGCTGCCGCTTGTTGATATGCCCCTACATTTGCGAAATTCATTAAGTATTTTATAGAATTCTTTATTTTCACATTTAGCATTTTGAATTCTGTCTGAATAGCACCTTTTCTTAGCTTTGTTGATAGCTGACTTGTATAATCTGTTAATTTTCTGTAGGTGAAGTTTGTCTTGTTTGGCGTTTGTTTGGAGCCAGGTGCGTTGCAGCTTTCTAATTTGTTATTTTATGTCTTTTATTTCTCTGTTTCTCCAAGGCACTTTTTTTCTTTTGTTCTGTTGTGTGGTTTTGAGTGTATTCAGGATGTCAAAATCTTTCTGTAGCCACTCATATAGATTTTGAACAGAATTTATTGTTTCCAGATTTGTACTGGATGTTAGTTGTGTTTCTAAGTGTTCCAAATTGAGTTTGTTCCATGGCCAATAGGTGGATGGATGTAAGGTAGTTTTAGGTGAGTCGCTTAGTGTTGTTTTATGTTGGAAAGCAGGCATGTGGTGGTCTGACCATGTGACTGGAAAAATGTTGGAATTTGAGGGGGGAAATTTAGTAGTCTCACTACCATCTAAAGCAAATTGGGGAAGATTTTTCAATTCAAGGGGGATACGTGCAAAATAGCCAATCTTTACAAAAAATGTATTAAATATTTACCATCCAATACAAAACATAGTTATCAAAATAATATACCATAAAAAGAAACTATAAGCAAAAATAAAAAATCACTCACAGAAAGATATTTATGAACATCGATCAACTGTAACAGATTATTTAAATAAAATGCTTATTACTTCAAAAATTAATAAATAAAATGATTACCAACTTACAAAAACAAATAACAAAAAAGATACATTCATTTACACTTTACAAGCTTGTTATCTAAAAAATATACATCAAAATACAAGCACATTTTATTTAAATGCAAAAAGAAAACTATTGCCTTAAATATTAATTGTAATACATTTTAATACAAATCTAAATAAGTTAATTACAATAACACATAATACCTAAGAAGAAAATATATATAATTAACATATGAGAAAAGCAAATACTTTGCAAAAATATAAATACCATTATAACACATAAATAAACCAATTAAATAAAAATAGCAATTGATACAAATAAAGAACAACATTATAAAAATTCAAATGTAAAATAAAAAAGAATCAAAAGATGTAAACATTCCCCAACTGAAAATATAATAAAATAAACAATTTTTATATAACATTAACAAATAAATAAAATTTAAAAAATCACATAAATGTTTTCCTTTTGGATGTTTTAAACATTCTAAACAAAAAATTACTCACCACCCAATTACCCTGTAACCCACACATCCGGCTCCTAACATTTCTAACTATTTGTAAAACACATAACATAAAGAATATTTAAACTAAAACATAGCATAAAACAACAATATTAAATACAATATTTTAAACAATGACATTATTGATAAAAATACTGGAAGAATCTTTGATAATGATATTCTTACTTGCGATATTAAAGTCAATATATATTTGACATCACAATATTACTTCAATGATAGTTTTAACACACAATAATTTTATTTAAATATTTTGGCAGAATACCTAGGGAAGTCAGAGGGGTATATTCACAAGAACGTGTGCTAAACATCACCAAAAAATGTTAGCGCAACTTTACACATCGCAGCCTATCGTGGGAAAATACCCCCGTGTCAACGTGGAATTCACAACATGGGGGCTCGATGCGATAGTTTGCCAAAACCGCGTCCAATGCCTGCGATACAACCACCTCGACGAAGATAAAAACACAAACCCAAACGCGAAAAAACCTGCGATGGGCCAAAGCACGATGAGGAAATCAGAGTTAAGCAGCGCCAGGCCTGCAACACACACCTGGCAGGCGGAAAAAATCACCATAAAAGTAGAAAAAACACCCAAACACAAACTGATCAACACGCAAGCACCATGGAGGCAGACGGAGCAAGCACAGAGGACGAGCGCAACCCCACAAGCACCCCGGACGACCAGCCCGGGACCTCGGGGACAGGGAAGGGCAAGGACAAGAAAAAGAGGAAGACGAAGCTCAGTCCGCAGGCCAATAGAATCATAGTCATGGAGGTGATGGAACACCATCAACAACTGTTCGTCACCTCCAACGTGTCATTGGACACCAACAATGGAATATGGCGGGACATCATGGACAAGGTGAATGCCGTTGGAGAGCACAAGAGGACAATGGATGAGGTCAAGAGGTGATGGAATGACATCAAGTGAAAGACCAAGGAGAAACTCGCAGCCAACCAGAAGGCAGCAATGCAGACTGGAGGTGGGGGCCCAGTGCCACAGCTCGTGCTGGATGACATGGAGGAGCTGGTGTCGACAGTCATCAATGTGGATACTGTGGCCGGAGTCGGGTGACCGGACACTGCTCGACATGACACAACACAACCGCAACAGGGTGATTGACCACCAGGTACTGTGGGGACGGGTGGAGGTGGCCACGATGGCACACATGCACAATCAAGCAGAGCACAGTGAACACCATAAATGACTCTGAGTCCTCGCCCAGATCTATAGACTGTCACAATGTACAATGCCATGCTGTCTAAATGTCAACATGCACCATGAGGCTACATACATGTTGACACATTGCAATACACCATCTCCCCTTCACATTGCAGGGCACCGTCAACACCCCCTGCAGTGCAGTCCCAGCCACTGTTCACTGATGACGAGGAGGACAACCCCAGCATCGACGCACAAGCCCTCCTAGACATCATTGACATCATCGGCGACTCACCTCCAGGATCGGGGCTGTCCAGCTGCATTGAGGAGACCCCACCCACCACCCAAACCACCCAGCAGGAGGCACCCACAGCCCAGCAGTCTCCCAAGACCCACAGGAACAACACACAGCCTTCCAACGCCGTGTACTGGAGGGCCAGAGGGTGACGGCTGTGCAGGTGCGGGTGGGGTTCGACCTCATGGCTACCAAACTGGACGCCATCAATGGGTGTCTAGGCCCGCTTCAAGGTCTCCAACGAGCCCTGGCTGACATCGCTGGAGTCATGACGCGGAGAGAAGAACACCTGTCCGCTCAGAGGGGCTCCAGCGATACCAGCAGTGAGCTGGCACACATGCGGAGGCTCATGGAAGACATAGTGCGGATCGAGGCAGAAAGGATGGCAGCCACCGCTGCACACCAGTGAAATGTAGCTGGGATCTACTATGCCCTGCAGATCCTCATCATGGCATTGCTGCTACAAGGTGTGGCGATGATGAATGCTGCTGCCCCCACACCATCCACATCTCTGCCCCCTGGTGTGCTATTGCCTCACAGTTCGGCCACCAATCCTCCTCCGGCCCCTGATGTGTCAGTGGACACAGTGCCGCAGCCGGTACTGCAACACCCACAGGTGGGGCAGAGCAGACATCCGAGGACGAGGACGTGGATGGGTTTGAGTTCAGAAGGAGGCACTAGCATTCATTTCCACCACCTGGCCGGTTTCTGCTTGGTGCCGCACATGGCCCCATGACCTTCCACTGACCCTCGATATACTCCGATGCACTCACCTTGGACAGCGACATGGACTGCCATATCCTGTTTGATGACTAATGGCACTGCGACCAGACTGCAGACTGTACCCTTCCTCTCCCGCAGTACTTGTCATCCCCGGATGGACTCTGGATGGCCCCCAACGGGCCCATATTGTGTAGTGTGCTTGGCATTGCCCTGTACCGTTCCAGCTGCAAATCTGCACTGGATGTGCAATAAACATCCAGTAACACACTGCTGTGTTATGTCTTTCATCATTCATGTATGAATGTGTGGATGAATGTAGGGACAGTAATTTCCCTTGCGTCAATGATGCTCATCCTGTGGGACACCAGTCAGAGGGTGCTACATTGCATATTGTGTTCCGGGTGCCATGGACACTACAACAAGGACACACGCATCAGTCACTTCCATGTCCGGAAATGGACTGAACCACGCCCAGAGCCCAGGAGTCATTGTTGCAAGCCCTGCGCTGGTCCGGCGTACGGCAGGCCAGACCACTCCGCTTATGCTCCGAGGGCGGGCCCTCATTGCTACCCGTCACAGGCGTACTCGCTGGTGGTGTGCAGTTACTGGTCTAGTTGTCAGCATGTCACAGCCACTCCCTGAGGGCAGGTTTGCACACACACCACACCCATCCGGCACAGGCGTCACAGGCCATGTGACTCCGCCAACATAAGGGGCCGATGACGTCACATTCCCTCTGCCGGTGGTGACTGGATGATGGACGTTCCCCAGTTCACAATCATAAAGGGCCCATAAGTTGTTGCGCACAGGGTTAGTGGCACCCGAGGCCTTGCGGCTGTCACAGGCCTACCACCACGTGGCGCTGACTGGGGTTGCACAGGGTTAGTGGCACCTAAAGCTTTGCAGCCGGCACAGGCACCCCGCCACGGGACGGTGACTTTGGGTGCACTGAGGTAGGGGCACCTTAAGTGCTGAGCGGGTGTGCAGCCTGCGATGATGCCCGGTCCCGGCGGTCCAGACAGCTCAGGTTTTGTGTGCCCTGCTGGACCGCAGTGTAGGCCAGAACCAGCGGGCAGCGCGGGCCTTCCGCCACGTGGCGTCGCTTCCGGGATCACAGAGTTAGTGGCACCTATTGGGCTGAGCGGGTGTTCAGCCTGCGATGAGGCCGAGTGCACTGGTATGTCCTCTGCAATGGAGTAATCAAGACCCAGCACCAAACGTGAGACCTGGTGGCCCATGGAGCAGGGCTGCATGATGTGGTGGGTGCCATGTCCATGGGCCACAGGCTTGTGGCTTGCAGCGGCACATAGTGGGACCTCTTGTCTGCACGCCGGTGGTGGAAGGTGAGCAGTGAGGTCTGGGTGTGCATGAGCGGGCATGCTCCGATGGGTGGCGTGAGGGGCTGGGGTGCCTCTGCCTGTGTGTGCATGGGCGGGCATGCTCCGATGGGTGGTGGGAGGGGCTGGGGTGCCTCTGCCAGGGTGGGCATGGGTGGGCAGGCAATGTTGTCTTGTGCAATTGTGTGTACTGTGCCAATCATGTATCTGGACTCTGTTTCAGATGACTGGTCTGTCTCAGATGTGTGACCTGGTGAACTGCAATACATACCGGCAAGTGGTTGGAGACACACCGGTGGCAGCAGGTGAGCAGTGTGGCCTGAGTGCGCAGGGGTGGCACTCTCTCTCTCTCTCTCTCTCCCCCTCTCTTCTTCTCTCTCTCTCTCTCCCCCTCTCTTCTTAACTCTCCTTCTTCTCTCTCTCTCTCTCCCCCTCTCTTCTTATCTCTCTCTTTCTCCCTCTCTTCCTCTCCCTCCCCTTTGCTCTCTCTCTGTCCTTTGATGTGCGCAGGACACACATTCTCATCATGATTTTTGCCTTGCAGGCTGTGACCTACGGATTGTCCCGAGTGGAGCCGCCATGTGTCTTCATTTCAGTTCAGTGTTCATGTTAATAAAGTTTGATTTGTTGCTTCGAAAGTGTGATGCTCATTTTTGTGACGACACATGCATCTCACTAGTTGTGATTGTGCGACATCATGTGGATTATTTTGTACATGTTTAGGTGTAGCTGATGTGGCATGTCTTTGGTTGGGGGGTGCCAGGGAGGGGGGGTCCTGGGGGTGGTGGCGGCGGGTGTAGTTGCCCTTTCGGCCCTCCGGGCTGCATGTTCAGTTGCCATGGTGCATCTGTTGTTCTTCAGGTGTGGCTCTGGGCTGGGCTCCCTTTTGTGGTGCAGGCTGTCATCCGACTTTGCACCAGGACAGAGCAGGTGTTACTTCCCTGCTGCTAATGCGCCTTATCGCCTGTTTTGTGTTCTTATCGCAGATCTGGCTGGTCATTGAGAATGTTGTGGAGTGGTGTTGTCACGGATTTTGGCACGGGAACGCCTACTCTGCATTTCATTAGCGATAGTTGCGGGGGTCATCTGTGGCGATCTTTTTGCGGCTGCTATCACTGGTAAACTGGTGCTGTGGGATGTTAACACCAGCTTGTGTTTGGGGTGATAGGTTTATCGCCACTTTGGCTGCGATAAAGTGCCGTTGACTCAGCGATAGATCCTTGTGAATATGCCTCAGAGTGTTTCTGATGGCAGAGTGCCTGATTATGATGGTGGTCGGACCCTAAGCAGTCGGGAGAAGAATGTCATAACACAAAAATCATCAAAAAAATATTTTATACTAATTCACCTCCCTTGCAAGTACCCCAAAAACCTACTAACTGGCTACATATTTAAAATAAATTATAAATAAAACATTAACAGTGTGATTAAATAAAACAAGTACAATTAAAACAAATACACTTAACAATGAATCAACAAATAATTCACATACAACAATTAATTGTCATAACAATTAATTGATTAAATAGTTTACATAAATAATTATCCACTAATCTTTTAGTTAACCTTAAAAACACATTACTGAATATTTAAAATAATTAACCAATTATTTAATACAATTAATTGCCAGTTAATTACATAAAAACATATTTTAAAAAACAAGAACTTATATTTAAAACAACTACCCTCCCTAATCCATAACAAATCTACAACTACGGAAATACAAATGAATAATTATTTGTTATAATTGGAAATTAAACTTTTAAAATTTCAAACTATACTAAAATAATACAAATACAAATTAATCAATTGAATGTTTTACAGTTAATTGCCAATTAAATATTTAATTCAGATAAAATTTCATTTAAAATAAAAACAATACTTTATCATTAAAATAACTGCACACTGAAATCTCCTACAAACCCAATAACTTGTTACTAAATGAAAAATGACTAATTAAATGTAAAATAATTAATCACACATTACAACTTGCAAACTATGATAAAGCAAAAAATAAAACATTTACTATAATAATACAAATACTATAATAACAATACATATTAAATTAATTTATTACACCAGTATTAAAGTAAACAATATCATATACAATGGTATTTAGAAAAACAATATTATATACCTAAAAAACGATATTCTTACCTTCTATATTCTGTCCCACAATAGTCTCCATCTTTTTTAGCAGAGCCTGGGCATCCCCCTTTCTTGAGTACATGAATACTGGAAAAGTATTCCAGTTCCAGCCTATGACTACCCCTTGACAATGGCAAGCTCTATAGAAGTCCAGGAACTCACTGGTTCCTGTCCTTCAGATGCAAAGCTTGTCTCAAAATGACCAAGAACTCTGTTCTTGACATTTGGACAATTATGCTTAGAAAAACTGTTCTGTGTTGGAGTCATCTCACACTCTTACATCTTCCAGATGTTCTCTCACTGGACCTAGTTCTACAGGCCCTGACCCAAATAGACCTGTGTGGCTAGTGCCCAGAGCAGAGGTCTTCAAGAATTGTGGCCATCGCAAGCAGGACTCTCTCTGATTGGAGTCAGCAGTCAGAGTAAATAATAACTATGTGGAAGTGTCAACTCTAACGTTCCTCTAATCTGAGACACGGCAGCATAAAGGCAGGAAATGGCAGAGAATTGCCCTTCCATACAAAAGGAAATGTAAAAACATATACTGCTTTGCATGGAGAGTGGTGCTTCTTTCCTTCCCTTCACCTTCCTTGCTGGTGCCATTTGGTGTCCTTGCTGGTTCCTTTTACATCGGTTCATCACACTGTTGTCAAGACATTGGAAGCTACTCGTAGGTTAAGTTTAAACATTTTTCTGCAGGGTAATTCCCTTATTCCCTCCATCCTTGCTCTACTTCTGTTTTTTTACCACTGCTCAACATAAATTGAGTTTTGCCTCACAGCATGACACTTGTACAAGCATTATCACTCAACAGGTATTCACACTGTTAGATAAGCAGACATTCTTTTACACATAAACACACACACGTAGACCATGCGACAGTTTCACGTACTGTACAGTATTTGAAACAGGGAAAGGTTCACGACACTTGGGTGGGTTTAAACACCACCAGAAAGGAATATTAGTGATTCAGAATGTAATATCCAGAAACGTAACCCTGCACTGGTCCTTTCAGATTGCAGCCACGAGTCACTCCAATTCTACAATTTATGGGTCGCATCAAAAGGTAAAATTGTGGAGTCACCTCTGTCGACCTTCTCAAGCTTCGGGGGATGCTTTCTTTACTGAGAATCTTTCTAAAAAACAGAGGAACACCCTGATAACCAGACAGAAAGGAACCCCTAAATAAAAATAATCTGGAAAAATCAGAGCACTATGAGGTCTTACACAGGGCATAACTGTGCTGTGCAAATGCTGATGACCTGGTGTCCTTGCACTTTATTGTCCAGAGGTCTCAGTTGAGAGTCTTATCTCTGCAAGTCCTGGTGTTTTAGCTAACAGCAGTTTGGCCTCTGAAATGTGCTGTGATGCAGGCATTTTCAGAGCCTGAGGCAAAATTACATTAGACCATTTGTCATAGTATTTTCCATAATAACAAGGCGTTTTCAGCCATTTCTTGCAGTTTTGCACCCTTTCCTGTTATTTTCTGACAGTGCTCTCAAGAAGCCATAATCTAAAGTGTTTACAGTATATCTGTAAAACATGGGTTGTTGATTGTGGGGTGTGATAACCCTACTCAAACAACAACCACAGTCCTTGTCAGGGTGAACCACAAAGTCATAAGCTTAACACGTGCTGAACCCTCTCGTAGCTTGGCACAAAAGTAATCAGGCTTAACTTACAGGCAAAGTGTAAAGTATTTATGCAGCACACAAACAGTAACAAAGTGAAAACACAACACAAGAAAAAGCCCAAACTAATTTAGAAAAATAAGGTACATTTTAATTAATAAATGAGAACAAAACACCACAAAATCCAATCAGTAGAATCAGAGATACGCAATTTTAAAGGTTCAAGTAAAAAACAGTGGCAAAAAGAAGGGGTGGGTATCTGATCGCGCTAGCCTGGGATAAAGTCACAAGTTCAGGCTCACCATGATGGAGTGTGTGCCGGACAAAAGACCATTAGGAGCAGATCCCCAGGGCAGTTGCAGGGAGGCCTCTTGAGTTGGTTGTGTCTCAGTAGTTCAGAACAGGAGGTCAGCCAACTGACCCTTGGATTCACTCAGGTTAGCCTGTCATGAAGGGAGCAGGTCCAGTCTTCCTTCTCAGGGAGCAGGACAGGCCTCCAGCACAAGGGCAGTCCTCTGGGGAACAAGGCAGTTCTTCTTCTGTAATGATCAGAGGTCCAGGAGTGTACTGAGTGGCTCAAGAGGTCCAATATGTACACCTGGTGCCACCATCTGAAGTGGAGGAAACGTTTATTGATTTATGCAGGGCCAGTATTATGTAGTGCTTTGAAAGTCAGCCGTGGTCCGTGCAGATAACAGTGGTGGGGTGGTGGGGCCGTGTAAGGGGGGTTTCAAGGGATGATGCAAAGGGAAAATTAAATTAATAATACATTTTCCCTCTGCATCGTCCCTCTGAATCCCCCCTTACACGGCCCCATGGCCCCACCGCTGTTACCTGCATGGACCGCGGCTGTTCAAAGTGCGGGTGAAGAGTTTTAATTATGCTTGTTTGTTACTGGGCGTAGCCATTGGAGCTCCTTCAGGTGTGGTGTGATGTGAGTGAGGCATGGGGGATTGAGAGTGAATCTGGCCACTGAGTTTTGAATGGTCTGCAGCCTTCTGGTGAGTATTTTTGTTGATCCCGGCATAGAGGGTGTTCCCGTAGTCCAGCTTGCTTGTGACAAGGGCATGCGTGACAGTTTTCCGGGTGCTGGCTGGGAGCCATTTGAAAATCTTCCTTAGCATCTTCAGGGTATGGAAGCATGAGATGGTGACAGCAATGACTTTGCTGTAGATGATGATCCTGAGATTCTTGGCAAAGGGGAGTTCATGTCGGCCCTACCTCTGTTGGCCACCAGGTGGAGTCCCACAATGATGTACTGTTCCTGAAGATCAAGATTTTGGTTTTGTTGGTGTTCAGCTTTAGACAATTGGTGTTCATCCAGGAAGATTTCATCAGCAGAGGTCTGTGCAGGTAAGCACGGTGGGGCGGGGCTGGGGTGGATATTTCGACAGACTACGGAGTAGGATTTATTTATTTATTTTTTCCTACACTGTCATCTGTCGACTTACCCCCACCTCCTGCCCGCCGCGTTTACCTGCACGGACCGCCACTAGATTTCAATCATGCAGGCATTGAGTTTGATCAGGATACGGGGCGTCTTGTCTGTGGGGGAGAGAATGAGTTGTGTGTCATCAGTGTAGGAGAGGACATTGATATCATCAGAGCAGATGATGCTGGTTAGAGGGATCATGTATTTGTTGAAGAGGGTCAGGTTCAGAGACGATCTTCGTGGAACTCCTCAGATGAGGTAACGGGCGTCTGAGATGTACAGTGCCAGGTTGACTGACTGGGTCCTTTCAGTCAGGAAGGAGCGGATCTTTCGGAGTGCGTGTCCTTGGATTCCGATGTCGTGTAGGCATTGGATGAAGATGTGGTGGAGACTGTGTCAGATGCTGCAGAGAGGTCCAGGAAGATGAGGGCTGCCGTGTCCCCTCTGACCAGAGTCATTCAGAAGTCATCCATGGCAGCAGGAACCGCACCAACGGAATAGGAGGTGGAATCGCCATCATCCACAAGAACAACCTACAGCGTGTCTGTGCAGGGAGCGCTCACTGAGGAGGATGAATTTCAGGGATCGGTGGTGCGGGGTTCCGGTGTGGGAGCGGCTGTTGTGGGGGTGCTGTCAATGGTGAAGGATTGTTGGCAGTGTCGGCAGGAGAATGGGCCGTAGGTGGTGTTCGGCATTGACTGTTGGCAGTTGTAGTATCCTCTGGGGTTGAGTTCGAGGAAGGCAGCTGAGTCATATCGGTGGATGGTCGGATACCCAGGGTCCCTGGTGCTGGGCTGGGACACCCCTAAGGTAGGCCCAAGGGCAGGGTGCATTGTAAGTATAAGGTGGGCATGCCCTGGTGTGTGTGGAATGTCCTAATAGTGAATTACAGTCATTTTCGTTTTCCACTATTGCAAGGCTACCAGTCCCCATAGGCCAGAATGGGCAGTTTGATTATAACATTTTATAATCCTAACTGACCCAGGAAATATGGTAGTAATTTGAGTTTAGCATGCCTGAACTCAGAATGATAAAATACATTTTTAGTAAAGTTGGTTTTAACATTCTGTGTTTGAAAATACCACTTTTAAAAAGTAGGTATTTTTTTACCTAACCATCCAACCTGCCTCTGCTAGCTTGTGTATTGTGAGTCTGGTTTTGTTAGTGTAGAGTGGTGGGAGGAGTAGCACCTGGGTCTGAATAGGGCTGTGCCTGCCTTCCACAATGCTGGCTCCACCTCCTGTGGTGTGTCTGATGTCCCTGGCCCACCCTGCCAAAGGAGTCCTGTAAACAAAGTGCTCCAGGACTGCACAGAACTGGTTTGGACTAGGTACAGGCCCCTCTGCCTACAGAGGACAGAGGATTTAGTAGTACCCCAGACCCCAAGACTTTAGATCACTTCTGAAACAACAAGATGAACCTCTGCCAAGGAGAAGAACCAAGGAACCTGTAGGAATTGGACTGCCCCTCTGCCAGTGTGCTGTGTTGGCCTACAGTGGTGTCTTCAGTGCCAAGGAGAGGAGAAGGAACTTTTAAAGAACTTTCATCATCTTGCAGAATATTACTCTAAGGGCTTGAACTTGTGCTTGCCTCCTGCTGAAGTCTCAGGGACAAAAGACTTCACCACCAGCTCCCCACTGAATTTCCTTGCTGGGAATTCTGTCTGCAGAAGCCTGCGTGTCGCCAGGAGCTGGAAGCTCAACTCAACGAGAAGAAGCGTGTCACAGTCTCAGCTGTTGCTGTCGAATCGCCGGAGAAGCGCGTTGCCGCCGCAGAGGCAGCTGCCGCATCACCAGAGAAGCGTGCCTTCATCAAAGCTGTTCACCGACGCATCACCAGAGAAGCGTGTCGCCTCCGCAGAGGTCGCCGTCGCATCACCGGAAAAGCGTGTGGTAGGGCCTGTTGCGGTTCCAAAGTTACAGAGGTCGCCGCCGGGCGTGCATGCATCGTCTTCACATTGTCGCATCAAGGGCGCCATCTTCTCGCATCGCACTTATTTTTATAAAACCTGTGTCGTGTCCATCTGTAGTGCTTTCAACTGTATGTGTTCCCAAATGCTTAACACACTGCCTCTGAGATAAGCCTGTCTGCTCATGCCAAGCTACCAAGGGGGTGAACAGGGGTTATCCAATAGTGTAATCCCCTTTCTCTGACTTAGAAGCAAGGGTCCTTATTTGTTCAAAGGTACCTACCTCTGCCAACTAGATACCCCCAGTTCTAACAATCTCTTTGACAAAGGCAGGAATAAACTGAGCTATTTAAAATACAATTCTATGATCTGCATGTTGCATGTTCTTTACAGCAAGCATATCAACCCACTGTGCAACTGTATTTTGAGTCAAAACTGCCACTAGACAAAACTCTACCTCTCTCCAGTAGGAACATTATTAACCAGCGTTATCCTGACATTTTTATTGTTGGCTGAAAATGCTTGTCAGACAAGGAACTCTGCAGCAGGGTCTTTTAAACCCATAAGTTATTTTTAAATGCACACCCCCAGAGGTGTAACACATGCCCCACTGCCCCCGCAGTGTGGGGGGGGGCAAGCTCCAGGGGCCCCGTCAGCACAGCACTACGGCCAGAGAGCTTCTTCACGCCACTGAGTCAGCCTTCACTTGAACCTGACAATTCATGACTGCATCAGACTTTCCTTAAGGACAAGTGAAGTGCTGCGACATCCGATGGAAATGGTTTTTACTCCATGTGGCTTCCTCCAGCCAGCCAGGCGGTATTTAATAACTGCCTCAACCATCTCGAAACAGAGCCAATTAATGGTATCGGGTGCTTCTTAACACTGTCTAGAGATCAGAGCTTAGATTTCCAAATGTGTGCCACTGAGGGAGGTGGAGAGGCTGGTTAATACTTCATGGTTAGATGGCAGAGCATGCATGTGAGAGCCTCTTTTAGAGGGTCCCGCCACACAGGATGGAAGTGCGTTGATAGAGCTGCATAGAGGTCAAGTCTTGAAACAGAAAAGTATGAAATAGATGAATTCGTATAGGGGAATTTGGGGGTTGAACGATGATTAAAGTCCAGTCTGTGGAACTATATTAAAGCACAATATATGGGTTCAGTGGGACTTTGTGTCATTCCCACTACTGAAATAATAAGGAGTGCTAGTGGTCAGGAAGAACATGCAGAGGAGGAGCTGTGTAGACCACCCATTTCAGAATAGTAGGGAGTGCTTAGGGTCAGGATTGGAATTAGGTGTAGTGATGGAGCTGTGTGTGCGCCCGACTACTGGAAAAGTAGAGAACACAGTGTGCCAAGATTGAAGTGTTGAGGTGGAGCTGTGTGTGATATCTGTGTTGTAATATTAAGGTGTACTGCAGGTCAGGACCACAATGAGGTGTAGAAGAGGATCTAACTGCCTCACCTGCGATAAAAGAGCATTCCGCAAGTGAGCAATGGGGTTCACCGACTTCGCTGTCTGTATGTGGTCTCAGTACTGCAGCAGGAGGTGACGCCCTAATCACCAGCCAGAGTCCATTGGCAGATCTTTGAAGCACAAGGGTGTATTGTGGGTCCAGATCTTCCCCCACTCATTTTTAAGAAACATTTTAGACACTGGCAGGGATTCAAGGTAGGAGTGTCCACATAGACAAGTAAGAGATCAACCACTAAGGAGGACCATGAGAACAGAAGAATAGGGACTGAAACAGTGTAACTCCCAAAGTATCCAACAAGAAGTTTACGGCTGAAATGTGCAAATATGTGCTTGTGGGACCCTGTACTAAGGGGATTAATACAGGAGAGAGGGATCTTAAGAGCTAATATCGCACAATCCCAGCATAAAAATGCAAGGCCCCATGCATAGAGCTGCTTTCATAAGGTGTTACATCTGTAAATGCAAGAGTAAATCATGAGAAATTCAATTGTACATCATGAATGTACGTTCTTATCCTGCAGTCTTTTTTCCCCGCAGGGGATTACAATGCGGTTGTTACAACGACAGCGTTCTGATTCTGTATACCATTACTCCGCAAGTCGGAACAATGACCTGCGGAGGGGGGGCGCTGGATGTTGGAATAGTATAATTTACTATTCCAACTCCAGTCTGTGCGGACAATAGGGAAGGTTTTGGATTTTAAATCCAACACCTATCCCCGCCCCCCCCCCCCCCCACCCCTCCGCAAGTCTTTGTTCCGACTTGCGGAGTAATGGTATGCGGAATCACAACACGGTCGTTGTAACGATCGCGTTGTGATTTCCTGCGGGGAAAAAGATTCGTAGTAAACAACGGGAAAAAGATTCATGGTAAAAGTTGTTTACCGTACTTATCTGCTTACAAAGAATCTTTAATGCAATGAAGAACTGAAGTAGGAGGAGAGTTTCGGCACACTCTATGTGACAGGGTCTCCAGCAGCAGGAAGTGCGTTGGGAATTGATTCCCTTCCATGAGTCCTGTAACAGACCCTCTTTGGAGCATTGTGCCTCGGTCTCTAAATATTAGGGTATAGATTCCTGCAAGATTCCTAATTACTTACTGTTGTAGTGGCAAGTCACAATTGTCTGAAAAATATCCAGTTGTGATTACATTATAATCCACATTTGTAAAGCGCGAACAATCAGTTCTCTAGGCGCTGGGGCCCGTCGGAAGATTAGGCAAGCTATTGCCCAGAGTCACATGGTGCGGGGCTAATCTGCCACCGGTGCCGGGGATCGAACCGTGATCCCCAGATTCCGGAGTCAGTCGCCCTGGCCGCACCTCTTCCACTCTCCATTAAGCAATGTTGCAGCTGCCTGTCCCTCAATCCCTGTGCAAAAATACTTTTTAAGTTCTCAGAAACCATTTGTTAGACTCTTCTGTGTTTCTCTGAAAATAGTTTTCTTGAAGCAAGTCTGATGTTCCACTTTTTAAATGATTTCTGCTTCAATGTTGAAACTGATTTTAATTTTGAGTTGCATAGTTTGAAGAATTTCTATGTCAGTGAATTCCAAGCAATGCGGGTATAGCGACAAAAGAGAAAGTGATAAACAACACATTTAACAAAACCATTTTCTTCATGGCTTTATACATTCACCCCCGACTATTTATTCCACATAAAGAGTTTTACCCCAGAATCAAACTACACACTGTTTAACTTTAAAGATCCTGTTGCAAATATTCAACATGGCTTTTCAAACATGTCTTCGTCAACAAAGACCACTATCATCCAAAGACGGTCGACAGTAACAAACAGGTTTTTCCCTTTTTGGAGTTCATAAGTGGGGTGCCTGGCATGCCTAAAGAATAAAGAATAGAGAAGCGCATGGTCTGGTGCATACCAAGAAAAGAACTCGGGGGGGGGGGGGGGAGGGGGTTAAACCAAGCGGTAGATACCCATCCACTAAAATGTGTCTTATAACACGTATCATGTAAACCTACCCCATCCCCTCACCCATAGCTCGCATTCCCTGCTGCCCCCAGATACTGTACATTTGCCTGGAAGGCTGCAAGGGTGCTGCTATTGCCTCATCTCTATGCAACAAAGATTAGTGGCACCCAAACAGAACGCCGATAGCACTATAATTTTTCACTTACTGAAACATATTTTTTTCAACTTTGGGAAACACATTTTTGCCCAAATAACATTTAAAACAAAAAATGAGAACTCGAATACCAAAGGAATCCATCCCACTTATTTACAAAGGTATTTACAACAGTGTCATCCACTTGCACTTACCTGAACAAGATCCAGCACTGGCTGCTTCGCACCGCCCGGAGCTGGAAATAGAAGACACAAACAAAGAACTAAACGCTGCGTTGGTGGGTCGATTGAGAAAAATTTAAAAAGCCCCACAGCTGCGCTGCGAACAAAAGAAAGGCACTAAAGCACAGCGACAGTTGTGTTGAGTAATCAAAAGGTAACATGTGGGCGCGTGGCCGCTATGGTTAAAGATGAAGCGGGCGCCGGATTAATAAAAAGGTACGTGGTGAAGACCTCTCAACAGCTGTTCAAAATTACAAATAAACTTGGACTGAATTGGATTGAAATACTACTCCTGTTGTGTGTGATGGCGGACCAGGGGGAACACAGGAGGAGGGACCATCACGCGCGCTGTGCCAGGAGGGGGAACACGTTGGGATGAACAACCAAATTGAACAATGATTCAAATGACCTGTGAGAGAACCAAGCGCCCAAAGAAGTGACAATGAACCAATTAAAAAGCAGCATTTTCGATTGTCATGACAAAGAACCAATGACAATCGATGAGTTTGGTTAAGCCCATATTGTAGATACATCAGGTCTTGCAGACAGCACATGCGCACTGCCTAGGCTCGACCTAAAAAATAATCTAAAAGAAGGAAAATAATCTGGAGGAAACACTGTGATGCAGCCAGTAAAAAAGAAATAAGCGCACAGTAAAAAAAACACCATTATGCTATTAGGAAGGCCAGGCTATATTTTATAAATAATAAGATTGAGAATTATGCCAATTCAGCTGAAAACCTCTTTGAATTTGAAAAGTCACTCATGAAGCCTCCTATTTCATTAGCAGGCCCAACATCATCGGAAGTTAGATGCAATATGTTTGCCCATTTTTCTTGGAGAAAGTTAATAAAATGTGTACTACTCTGCCAGGGACAGCATCTCAACTTCCCAATGATAATCCACCTCCCCAGATGGAGAAAGTGAAGATGCATTTAGCTTCCTTCCCAAAGACTGATACAGGAGATATCGAAAGTTTACTGACATCAATTAAATCAGGGTCCCCTCTGGACTTTGCACCTCCAATATTCTATCAAACGGTGAAAAGGTGATCTGTTGGTCATGGTGAATATAATTAATCAGTCTTTGATACTGGTGAAGTGCCACACGCATGGAAGCACGCCATGATAAAGCCACTTTTTTTAAAAAAAAAAATCACTAAATCCATCAACCCCAGAAAGCTACAAACCAATTTCCCTGCTTCCAGCTGTCAGTAAAGGTGCTGGAAAATTTGTTAATGAAAATCTGTCTTCATTTTTAGAGAATCAAGGAATTCTCCACTACACCCAAACAGGCTTTTGAGCAGGAAATACCACGGAGACGACTTCGCTAGCCGTCACAGATAAACTGAAAGCAATTCTAGATACTAATGGGCCAGCAGTAGTTATATTTCTTGATTTAAGTGCCACATTTGAAAAGGTCTTCCCCCCTTGACTCTCATCAGGAAATTAGAAGAGGTAGCCATAGGCAGAAATGGCTATCCTCATTTCTGAAAAATAGAACCTTTCAGGCTTAGGAGAAAACTTTCCTCTCGGAAATACTCGCTCTGGATCATGGGGTGCCTCAGGGATCATCCTTGAGCCCCACCCTGTTTAAGTCCAGCCATTGGCAGACATAGGGCATGTTTTTTCAATGGTATCATATGATGATACCCAGAATACCATCTCCCTAAAAACCTATCACAGCCACTCTTTCCATCCATGTCTCAGAGATGTCACTGACTGGATGTCTAGCAACATCCTTAAACTCAACGGCAATAAGACTAAGGTGCTAGTGGCTGGCAACAACTCCTCCCTTTGCAATGCACTACAATGGGCCAACTACTTAGGAGACCTACACCCTCCTAAAAACTGAAATAGGAAGTTTGGGTTTCTGGATCGATCATAATCTTACTATGGAGATCCAAGCCCAGAAACGTGCCTCCTGCTGCTTTGGTCTACTCAGGAAATTCCATACCTTTGTCATGATAGACAAGGCCACCCCTCACAATGGATGGTACACTGTAGAACCAGACTTATCTTCCGAGCCACTCTTTGAGGTCAAAGGTTGGTCCTAAGTTCAAAAGGGAAACCTTGGGGGGAAATGTCACATATCACTGAGGCAGAATGGTTGAAGACCGTCACTTGGCTTTCAGACCAACTACCATCTGAACCAGCTTAAAAGCAGGCTGACATACCTCCTTATTAGGTTCCCGTTACAAGTGACCTGGTGTAATTGTCTGTACCTGCCCATGGATCTCAACGGTTACGGCTCCTTACAAATACTACTTGACAGGATCTACAGACATGGAAGCACACACAGACCACCCTACTTATAGACACCTTCACACACAGCCTTCGAGACTTACAGGTATCCATGTACACTGACCTACAACCATCCATGCACACAAACCAAAAACACAATTAGGAACGCTTACACACAGACCATCACACAGAGATTCACATATGTGTGCACTCATATACACATGCACACACACAAAGAAATCACGTATACAGACTCAATACCACAAAAACAGAATACAGCCAGACAGCACACAACTAGCCTAACACAGATGGTAAGGTTACAAATCAACAGACAGAACTACAGACAGAAGGACACAGTCTTTATATATATATTTAATCTGTAGCCTCTTGATAAAGGGAATACTATCACAGATAGAGGAAAGATGGAGTGTCAGTGCCAGTTAAAGCCTTGGCGTCTTTGTGGGTGATTAAGCACCTCAATCTCTATGCCCACTCAGTGACAAAGTGCACAAATAAAGTAGTGCAACTCTGAACTAATAGAAGTTATATTAGAGGTGGCAGGGTCAAGGCTCCCTCGCATTCCAGTATCTGTTGCCTGTCTCTAGTCTCACACCTGAAGGCTTTACAGAGCGCTATATGGTAAAGCGGAAAATGCACTAACTGAGGGGTGGCAAATCGGAGCTTACCCTCCGGATAACTATATGAGAGATACCAAATCCTAAATGTGACGGTGAAGGGACACACTTCCGGGCATGTACTAATTATTAATACTGAGCGATTGATCCTGTGTCTGAAGCTGCATTTGTATGCCTTGCCTACTAGACAGCGTAGGCTGTTTGGTCACAAAACACCTACTGTGGGCTTAATAAGAACTTGTTGGCTTTGTTGTCACATTCATTAGTTTGCTTCTTATTCAATTGCTTTCCTTGTCCAATCTTGTGTTTGTCGTCCATGCGAAGCATAGCTTCTTTACCACCCCTTTGATTGTTTGACTTGAGCAAGAATTATTTTCTTTTTGGTTAAGCACTCCATGAGAGTGGATGTGTTTTCCAGCTGCTGCCCCCAAATGCTCCCCCTTCAGCACTCCATAATGCTCTTTCAAACTTGTACTGCTCACTCTCTTGTGTGCTTCCACCATCCCCTGCACTCTGTGTGCTGCTGCCCTCGTGTGCATCCCCTCCTGTCCCCTATGTTGCGATGCTTCCCCCTCCTCGCCAACACCCTCTCTGCCACCTGCTCCACTGCTGCACCCTCCACACCGTCTTTTTTTTATTTTGCATTGTCACACTGAATAATTCTTCATTTTATTTATTTATCCATCTAACTGGTGTTCATCAGCTTGGGTCGGTAAATAAAAAAGCGAAGCAAATGGCGGCTGTATCATTCTGCTTCCACACGCATGCATTATAATGCATGTGTGCTCATAAGTCATCATATGTACTTGCGCTAGCAAAATGACATGACTGCCAGCAGCAATCACGTCATCGTATCTTCTTCTTTTCTTTAGCCTATGCCCCACAGCACCGGAAAACACATTTATGTTTTTCCCTGAGGCAGTACAGCAAAACCAATAGATGACGGATTGCCAATGCTTGTTATTAGATGGCATTGATTGAACTAGACAGCACAACATTTAACAGTGCAGGGAAATCTCAGGGGTACATTTGGATCTTATATTCAAGGAGTGATAGTGAAAAAAGAGCTAATTAAATTATTTAAAAGTTTACCTGTGCAAAGAAAAACGAGAAGAATACTAAAAACCCAGGGTCGGTTTACTCATATTTTGTGTCATGTTGTGCCACTTTTGTGGTGCAGCAATGACGCAAAATACTGGTAGATGTTAACAAAGCCACGCAAGGGATGATGACATAAGTGTTAGAGCGTAGTCTTGTAAATGCAGATTTAGAATGTTGGGTTTGTAGTTACACGCAGACAATAAAAGACATGTAATACCATACTCCGTGTGTGGCTTAGTCATTGGCGGGTACTCAGGCTGGGGAGGACGTTACAACTGGTGACGAGATAGGGGATAAATATCTCAAAGATCAACGGTGCTCTCCCAGAGAGTTTGCAGTGGTTCAGCAAACTGCTTGTGCGTGCCACATGTGCCCAGAAAAAATGAAAAAATGAACAAAATGAGTTAATAAATGAAGTAACATTGTTTTGTACACCGTTGTCTGTGGTTGCTATTAATACTTGTGGACATATTGCCTTTTTGAATTAGACAAGTGTAGGAAGTCCTGTTTTTTTGCATAGTACTTATCCCTGTATTCTTCCTCGCTTATTAATTTATCCAGGGTCCCTCTTCTGTAGTCCTTTCAAGATAAGCCTCCAGCCTCTGAAGATAATGAAAGCCTCAATGAGAAATCTACGCATCATTGGCCAAGAACCTGCTGGCAAGGCCGTAAAGAGATGTACCGCACTACTGTGCATCATAGAGCTATACATCATAAGAAGAGATATAACGTTAAAAGCTAATACAACCAGGTTTTGAAAGTGCAGCAAATAGCAACAGCAAATTGGAAGATAATGCTGTGATCAGAAGCGCTGGGAGGCAGAGATCAACACGGTATCAGAAAACACAAAGCAATGCTTAAAAGCAATGAGGTTCCAATAAAAGAAACAGTCATCTCCTTACCAGAACCGATTAAAGAGACTCATCATACCACATCCTTGAAATTATAATTGTTGCAAGGGAATTGGTTAATTGGCACTGAGACCCGGGCCAAACTGGCGGGGATTCTGACATATAGGGACACCTATCCAGAAATCTCCCATAAACCTAGCTGCCGGGAGATTCATGTCGAAGAAAAGGGCTTGCCAGATTTAGTCATCCCCGTGCAACAGGAGGTTGAGGGACTCACAATTAGCTACCTGAACACCCGTATAATGGTAAAAAATCAGCTCGAAATATTCCAGCTTTTAGATTCTGATAAACCGGATATTCTCCTCCTCTCTGAGATGTGGCTTACTGCAGGGTCTGTCCCTGATATTCTAGCAGCAGTACCTGATAGCTACTATATTCTTCAGGCTAACAGGACCTTGGGTAAAGCCGGGGAAGGGGTTGCAGCCATTATCCACCAGAAACTCCAGTTCACCTTACTAGGGATTACAGGCATACCCTCAGTCGACAGCCTAATATTGAAATTTGAATCTCCCCAGTCCTCTTTTATCTGTGCCCTATTTTATAGACCCCCTCATCACATGCCCACATTCCCCCAATTGCTAGGTGAAATGATCTCCCATCTAGTTATTTACCATGCTAGAATTCTTATAATTGCAGATTTTAACTATTGCCCAACGATGCACGGGTGAGTGGTGGCTCTATGGAACTAACAGATCTCCTCTCTGGAATGAATTGTACCCAGCATGTGAATGCAGCTACCCATATAAAGGGGCACAGTTTAGACCAAGTTTGGACATCCAACTTGGAAATCTCTAAGTTATTGATCTCCCCATGTACGTGGTCGGACCATCATTTTATTACATTTATTATCTCCAGTGTCCTCCCAACCAAAATTCCACAGACAGGAAATCATATGGCTAGAAACTGGAATCGTGCAAACATTGGCAAATTGTGTTCATTAATAACTGCCAAGACTCCTACTGCACAGGAGTCTCTCTACAATCAGACAAAAAGCATCAAGACTTGGCTTGAATCTGCCAGTGATAGCATTGCCCCTTTTAAGAAAATCAAGATCATGAGACCCCATGGCACCCAACGTTGGTTCTCTGACGACTTAAAATCAAAGAAACTGGCCTTAAGGAAAGCTGAACGTAGTTGGAGACGTGATTATTCTTCAGACAAGAAGGTCATATTTGTAACCCAGCTTAAAGAATATAAAAACGCTATTCTTCAGACTAAGGCAGAATAGTTCTCCTCGAAAATCGTAAACGCGGCTAATAAGTCCAAGGATATTTTCTCTATAGTTGATGAGCTCGCTAAGCCAGATAGAGTCATGGCGAAACCTGTTGCTTCGCAATCTTTTATGTGACTCTCATAACTCCTACTTCATTGAGAAAATTGTCACCATCAAGGCTAGCAATCCTACCCTTATCTCTCCTACGTTTTCTCCGCTTATATGCAAAAATCCACTCCTACTTGACCGAATTCCCCCAATCTCAAGAGAAGGCTTCTTTGTTTTACTTAAAAAGGTTGGTTCCGGTTCCCCCACTGATTGCTGTACCCCTCACATTCTAGGGGAAACTTTTCTCACTTGTCCGGACCCCCCCCCCCTTTAATTCCTGAACATTTCCCTCAAGCTAGGTATAGTCCCTAACACTTTTAAAAGTGCTGAAATTGTCCCGATCCTGAAGAATCACAGCTCTGACCCCCTGGTTCTCAGCAACTACTGCCTCATCTCCTTGTTGCCTTATTTAGGCAAAATTGTAGAAGCTCATATAGCAAACTGCCTCAGCTCCTTCATTGAACAGTCCCACTTTCTTGACTCCCATCAGGCAGGATTCAGACCTGCACATTCAACGGAGTCAGTTATCCTTGCAGTCATGGATGAGCTTAGAAGGGGGGCCGACAAGGGTATTATCCAGGCCCTGGTACTCCTGGGTTTGTCAGCTGCTTTTGACACGGTCGATCATGGTCTCCTTATTGACCGTGTCAGCAATGCTGGGATCCAGTGTCTGGCGTTGAAGTGGACTTATTCTTTTCACAGCAACCGATTTCAAGCGGTTCGCCTTGCCAACTTTACCTCTCAAAAAATTAAATTGACCTGTGAGGGTACCCCAGGGTTCTTTCCTCTCACCCCTCCTTTTTAACTTGTACCTCCTACCCTTGATTTGGTCTTTGCGTGAAAGAAAGGTCAAAACCTTCAACTACGCTGATGACCTACAGTTGGTGTTTGACATCAATTCTTCTATTTCTTCTGTTTCTAAATTCCAAACTACTTTGAGTTTCATCAGTGAATGGATGAATGACAATCAACCAAAACTAAATCCTGATAAAACAGAGCTGATTCTCACGGGAGGACCAGCCAACCTGTGGAACTCCAATTTTTGGCCTCCATTGCTGGGTAGTACCCCGTTTCCAGCAGGCTCTGTTAAGAGCTTGGGGATTGGGATCAGTAATGATCTGTCCATGAAGGCCCAGATTGGCTCAGACTATGACGCAAGGCTCCTCACATTATCGACATGGGGCTCAACACTCGTCAGATTCTGATGTCAACCTAGAGACTAGTTCTGAACAGACATATGAAAACTCCCTAACTGTTGTTGATCCTCATCGCCAAAGTAGATCATAGACACTTCTACTGCCAGTTCCCAGTTTCTGAAGATGAGTAATCAAAGCGCCACAAAGGCTCCTCAACGAGCTATGATTATGTATATATCTGTAAAAAATGTGAATCTGTTATTTAGTAGAGGGGTAGATGTTGTATTTTGTGAGTTAGCAATGACAGGACCCTTTTGGCTGCTCTGTTAGAGTGTAGTCTAGTGAATGCAGATTTAGAATGTTTGTTTCGTGGTTAAAAACAGACGAATAAATACATGTACTACCATGCTCCGTGTGATGCATAGTCATTGGTGGGTACCCAGGCTAGGGAGGATGCTACAGCCCCCAGTATGCAGCTTGAGACCATGTAGGTCCCATGACTCCAGGAAAGAGAGGAGCTCATCAATTGAAGTGTGCTGTCTTTAACTTACATTATAAAATTATTATTAAAGAACTAGGAAGACATATGAGAATGAAAACAAATCTAAGCTCAACACCAGGTAGCTTTTGTCTTGTACAGGCCGAAAAAGAACAGACCAGCTAGAACTATGGGCCCTAGTAAGTATTGGGAACAGACAGGGCACTGCCTGAGAAGTTGACCTAGAATGAGCACTCTTTATCTGCGGTTAAATTCTGTAGTTCTATGAATTCCCTTCACTACTCCTAGTCATTGGTAGAGTCATCTTGTACTCAAGCAGAAATAGATATGCGGCTAGAAAACAGAGGGAGGGCCAGATAGAGGCTTAATTGGTGCTGGGGTGAATATGGATGAAGCCCCACACAATATTTAGTCTCAGCAGAAGAGGTCACATTTGAGGTGGAGAAATTAATCAAGAATCAACAACCATTCGACTAGTGGCCTACCCTTGGAAAAAATTTCCCCGCTAGGTAATGAAAGACTTTTCAGTTTACAGGTACGTTCAATCCTTGCACTGTGAATGATCACCTGTAGCTAACAACAAAGTGCATTCAACAGGCAGCTTGCCCATTCCATCATTGGCTTTGTTTCCGAAAACCACAAAAATGCAGCTCTGAAATTCAGTACCTGCATTTCTCTAGAGCTGACATGTGTCATATTTAGGTTTACCAGATTGGTCCACGTAGAGCATTCCTTTTGGGAAAGGGTTTAACCAAATATAGTAGCCCAATTTAGAAAGATAATGTAAAATAAATACAGCACTGGTAAAAAATACACATCATGACTAGAAGCATTGTTTGGTGATGGCTTCTTCCTTTTTCCTTGTTTGTCCCAGTAATACTTATTTGCTGTGTTCTGATTGGGTGACTGGTGTCCTTCCACTACTTGCATTAAGGGAACTATGTTTTCTTTTTCTTTTAGCACTCTACGGGAGTGCATGTGTTTTCTTGCTGTCACCCTCCCCTGTTGCTTCCCACTGAAATCCCCCTTGTTCTTCGTGTGCATCCCCCCTAACCATACAGCTATTTTATAGCTTGCCCGATGGCTTTAAAAAATGTTCTAACCCCTGCCACCACCCCACCGTCACTCTTCCGACCTCCTCTCACCCACCACTCTCTCCACTTAGCGGCATTGGCTTCCTCCCACCACCTGCTCCTCTATTGCTCCTCCATTGCACCCCAGCTGCACCTCGCTTCTCTCTGCTATGTTCTGTTTTTTAATGTAATTATTTGGAGGGCCCCGCAGCTGCAATTTGCTGCAGACCACTCCTTTATTACCTGGCGCTTTCGAGCATAATTTGCTAATTATTTGTTAATTAATTATTTTACTGCTCAAAGAAAGGCAGCTGATGTCTTTGAATGGAATAGAAATATGACAGCTGTATCATACAATATACATGTGCATTTTTGGGGATGCTTGTGCCTGTATGTCATTACGCTGGGCTGCCTTAGCATCGTCTCGCATGTACGTACATGGTGTACAAGAGAAACTCAGGGATGTACCAAGAATGCTCAAGAGAAGATGTCAATTATACTGACACCGACACAGGATTATGCTTACTGCTCTGAACCTTTCAGAATTTCAATTGTCACCTTGACATTTATCAGGTACTATATTACGAGATCACACTCACACCATACTCGCAGCTTTGAAAGAGGGGACAGGGCTTCATATTTAGGAATTCAATTCCAATACAGCATAGATCTTGCTTTGGCGTCTGCCATTCCCAGCTGAGGAAAGAGAATCAGAGCCTAATGTTGCTGCTAATTCATGAAGCATGAGTAGCTGGAACTTCTATCTACCCCAGTTTAGACTATTGTAATGCCCTGCATGGTGGGCTTCCAGAGTTCCTTGTGTGTCGGCTACAAGCAACCCAGAATGCAATTTTCAGGGCCATTATAGGCCAACAGGAAAGACTCAGGTCTTCCGCCCCACCAAACCTATCTTTCTTTAGCCCCATTTAGAATGAGGGGTAACAACTGAGCACTGGTGGAGTCCGCGCTGGCTCCTTCCTGCGCAGTCATTGCCAGCAGTCAGTGCCCCACAGACATGTCGCCTCTAATGCATCAGGAGCTCCACACTATGAAGGGCAGTCTTCCTGATTTTCCAGGCCTGGGTTCGCCTTTGTCAGCAGAAGATGGAGATGGTGCTTGCCCAGCAGGCTGCCCTTTGCCCACTGTGTTAAAACATCCTGTGCATCCTTCTGCATATGACCATCTCTCCGGAACCCGCTTGACCGATTGGGTGAATGAAACTTCCCATCCCCTTAATTTGTGTAGAGCAGTTTTCGGTTGCTTAGTGTTGCTGGATGTTCTCTAGCAACATTCGCCTTCTGCAAGGAATTTGCTTGAGAGCAATTTAAAATCTCAAATTGATTAATCCAAACCGGTCTGACCTGGGACCTTATGCTGCAGAAGTTCAGAGAATTATAGACATCTTCAGGATTGCAGATGATAGAGCGGGACTGATGCGAAAATTGTAGGGGTGCACCATATTCTTTGTTAGTCAGCACCCACATATATATGAACATGTTACCCAAGTATAATGGAAATGTATTCAATGAAATAGAAAAGTATAAATGTAAACAGGCCTCGAGAGATGAGAAGGGCCTTTAGTTATTTTGATATATAAATGTGGATGTAATGCTTAGTATAAAATGTTGTGCATTAAGTGACGTAAAGCCATGATTAGAGGGATGAAGAACGTAAACCTCTGAAGTATAGAACGAATAATTAGAGTTACTAATGATAGAGTGTTTAGTTTGAGGCCTAACCAAGAGTGTAAAGTGAAGGCCTCGTTTATTTTAGCCATGTTTTATTAAGGCGGCAGGATTCTAGCAGAGCTTAAAATACAGAGTATTGTGAAACCTCATGATGTTAGGGGTTTTTTCTTATTCAGCATTTGGCTGCAGGTACAAGGCCATGTAGCTCGTTAGTTAGAAAGAGCCTTTGTTCAAATGGAATGGAGACAGAAGGAGTAGACGTGAAGGGAGTGGATTGGAATGTAAAGTTGCAACTCCTGGTACAGAGAAGGCCTGGGACCCAAGGTCGAATTCGTGGATGGAAGAAGAAAGGACCCAAATGGAAATATACTGAAGAAAGAGGATGCCTGAAGGGGTGTGTTGAAGGGCGTGTACCGCTTTTTGGGGTTTTGTATTAGGGACAGAGCCCCGTGGGTGGAGAGAGACGAGACTTAGGCGAGGGACGGAAAGGAGCAATATAGATCGAGCTCTCATATGGTGAAAACTTCTTAGGAAGCTTCACTGCTGACACCTTTTATGCGATCCTCACCTGGAAGGGAATGTTAAGTAGGTATGTCACCTCAGAGTAGAGTAGGGACAGAAATGATTTGATTGATGACTTTAAATTTTGATATCACGATTGCCATAGGGTATTTGATGCTCTTGGAAGCTGTAATCTTGTTCATTTTCAGTCGTATGCGAATTCTTCGCAGACTAGCATTTGTATTAATCCCCATATATCTTTTGTGTTTGGTATTGAGGTGCCTATATATTCAGATGTTTTTGCTGATAATAAAAGGTCAACCTCCAGGATTATGAGTCTTCTTTCCTGAGATGTCCAATTGTGGTAAATACGACTTGATAATTGTGATTCTTCCCTCTACGCTATTCTGCAAGTAAAAAGATCCTGGCGACCTGTGTAGGTTCTTGTAGTTAATTAGACGAAGCCAAGAACCGGCGTTCCCAGTTGGTAGCAAACGAGGATGGTTTCTTTCTGATAGCGAGGGAAGATCAAGAATGGGATAAGTGCTCCTTGATAAGTGAGGTCGAATCATCGGAGGGCGTGCGGCAGAAGACCTGGCGGACGGAAGTAGATGGCGAGTGGCAGTGCGACAGCAAGCAGAAGCTCGAAGAGTGAGTATGAACAGGATACGATGTTGTAGATTGCGGTGTTGTATTGTATGAGATGTTTTGCGGAGTCGGTGTGAGTGTTGTGTGACTGTGAGATCAGGCTGTGAGCGCGCGCAGCCCGGGAAAGTCTTAGGCGATGAGAAGCCTGAGCAAGAGGGTGTAGAAGACACCCCTGGTAGATTTTGTTGACCACCGATCGTGAGGTACCATCGATCAATAGGACCGAGATAGGGGGAACGAGTGTATGAGTGTGTGGCAACCTGACGCCGGTCGTGGGTTGTAGTATGTGGAATTGAGTAATTGAAACCTATCAGAGGCGATCTGTCTGCTCGAAAGGGACGGACAGTAGCCAACCGAGGTCGACAATTTCGAGAGACTGTGGACGGACAGTCAGAGGCTGTGGACGGACAGCCAGAGGAGTAATTCGTTTGGGATCAAACGGTTATTTCAGCGTGTAAATGGGACGAATGCAAGGGTGAGACGAGCGGTGTGAAGGAGGGGAACTGCTGCGAGCGGAGGAACTGTGACGTCAGAAGGTGTCGCGCTGCGATAGGCTGGTTGGTGTAGTTCGCGCTGTCATTGGCGGACGGAAACCAGGAAGTAATAGAGGTTGTGTGCGTTTAGTATTTGGTCATGATGAAATGTTTTAAAGTTTTTAGAGAATTGTGTCGGGGAGATGAACCTGTGGTTACTCGGGAGGGTGCGGAGGCCCCTCCGGAGGATTCGCCAGCACACTACATGGCAAGAAATGTAGGGTTGCATACTATAGTTTGGATTGAAAATTGGCACAAGGTGACTCAGGGAGAAGGAGAGTTAGCATTCCCACGGTATGGTTCATTCAGACTAGCAGTGTTGTATCAGCTAAAGACTGTGATGGCAGCTTTACGACCTATGCCGAGGCCCACACAATTTGAAGCATTACATGCGTGGATAAGAGCAGCGCATGATAAAGAGAGAGGCAGAAATCAAGAAAGGGTGAAGAGGTCAGTTCAGGCGTTACAGGATGCTAGATGGGATGCCGCGGAGAAAAGATGGAGAAAACAGGCCATAGAGGGACATAAATTGTATCCCTTGTTAGAGACGACAGGAAAACCAAAGGAAAAGACAGTAGATGGAGAGGAAGACAGTGACACGGATGATAGCCTGGTAGAAAGGTTGTTATCCGAGAGACCACCTCCGTACAATCCAGATGCCTCAGAAGGCAACGAGACGAAAGAAGAAGAGTGTAGGGGAACAGTACCTCGATCAGAAGTAAGAGTAGAAGGAAAGATCTCTATGGGAACCGAGAATATTAGGTATAAGTCTGTCAGCAGCTCGGAAGTGGAGAAAGGAGTGAGGTTACCAGATGCGTTGAAAATACCAGTTATCATCGGACCTATTGAGTCGATGTATGAGCTTGAGCCGGAAACAGCAGGGAGTTCAGAACGGTCATAGGGCAGGACGAGAAATGAGACGGAGGGAAGTGGCTCGGTGAGGAGAATGGAGAGGGCTCCGCAGCCTATAGAATGGAGTACGCCGATGCCAGCTACAGCGGACTCTTCAGGAGGACAGGGAGAATCGAGACCAATTAGACCAAAGTCGTTAGTGGAGTCAAGGTCTGACTTGAGAATGTGGACTCCACCAGTGAGAACTCAGAGTCAGGGTGTTTTAGATGCAGAAAGGGATCGAGGGGCGGTTGTAAATCGCTCGATTCCTATGGGCAGATCAGGAGAGAGTAGGTCGCGAGAAAGAGAATGTGAATACAATGACAGGGATGGTACAGCTTGTCGAGAAGTCCTGAGGGGAGCATTGAGAGGGAAAATGTTGGATGTTGTAAGGCTAAAGGCTGAATTGGATGAGATAATAGGTGGAAATCTACCCCTAGAAAGAATACAGACTTACGAACAAGATGAGTTACTCTTTTTAGCGAAAGATGTGACTCGCTAGGCACGCACAGCTCATGAGAAATTGGCGGAGATGGCAAAAAGATATGGGGTGGATCTGTCCAAAACTAAAACGTTGCAAGGTGACCACCGGCTACAGTATAGTGATCAGGAACTGGAAGACAAGAGACTCATGGGACTAAGAACCCATGTCAAGGATTTGATTATAGCGATGCGAGCATGGATTATGCTCGATAAGTGGGAAGAAAGATGGTCCAATAAGAAAAGTTCTAGAGGAATAATGGGAGAGACGCCACCTCCAGGAGGAGGCGCGATGGCGATAGGGAGTTTCACCTTTAAGGGAAGTACAGAATGGAGGATACGTGCATGTACCCTGGAGTAGAGGGGACTTGGCTGCTTTCACAAATGATTTTCCCAGGCTAAGGGAAAAACCTGTGGAGTGGTACAAGCAGGTTGACCGTTTTGTCAAGATCTCGAAGGTATTGTGGATTGATTTGAATACCTTGTTTGATATTGTGATCCCGGGGGATTTGTGGTCAGCATGTAAGGTTGCGATTGAATGGCCGGCCTCAGAGCCCGACAGAGATTTGCTTACACATGGCCCGTCGCCGATAGTGATGAAAAAGTTCGAGCAGGTAATCACTTGGTTGAAATCGAAGGTCTCGCCTCAAGATACCGATTGGGTGAAGATAGATAGGACAGTACAGGAGCCCAAAGAGACAGTGCATGAATTCTATGAGAGGCTTTTGCAGGCTTTTAAACAGTACAGTGGTTTGGAGGCATTGGATACCAAGGATATGGGGCAGTTTGTGTCTAAGTTTGTGTTGGGATTGAGGCCAGAGGTGAGCCTGATGATACAGCAACATTTGATTTGTTGGCAGAATAAGCCTGTGGATGAGATCCTCCGATATGCTAGGTATTGCAGTGATGAAATCGAATCTAAGCATAAGAAATTGAAAGACAATCTGTTATTGGTACAGATGCAGACCGCAGTACAGGGACAGTCTACTGGAGGAACGCTGGGAAGGAGACAGGGAAATTACCAAGGAAGAGCACAGAATGCTCAAGGACTGGGGAGGCCAAGAGGAGTAGATCCTAAGACCGGAATAGATGTGACAGTATTGAAAAAGACCACAGCTTGTCACCTTTGCCATCAGATTGGACACTGGAGACGCGAGTGTCCGTTTAATCCATTAAATCAGATACAGCAGGAAGAAGAGTTGACCCATGTCCCAGTAGCAGACACACTCCCTGTAGTGACGCCACCTAGAATGGCAAAAGGGGGGACGAACGTCCCGCAGGTACAAGTTCCCCGACCGCCTAGAATACAGAATATGCAGCAGGGAGCTCGGACGTATGTACAGATGCCTCTATTCGAAGTGAATGGGGAAGGCGATTCCGATCCAGCCACAAGATCGTACTGGAGAGGAGATGATGAATGTGCGCTTAGAGCAGTCCTAGAGGTAGACCAAAGGGGACCATTTGTAGAAGCAGAGATTGATGGCCACCCTACGACCTTTTTGGTTGATACGGGGGCTACAAGGTCGACTGTAAGGTCTGCAGTGATCCCGTATCTACCCCTCTCTGGTCAAACAATCCAAGTTGTTGGAGTAGCGAACAGGCAATTGACTAGCCCACTGACGGAACCAATCCCAATCAGGATTGGGAACTTCAGTGATAGACACCAGTTTGTGGTGTGCGATTCCAGCCCAGTCTGCTTGTTAGGAAGAGACCTATTGTGTAAACTTAATTGTACCATCTATTGCACCCCGAATGGAGTGGAAGTCCAGACAAGAGATGATGATGCGACCTTTAAGGTTGCGAATCAGCTTTGGTGCGTGGAAATGTATCCTGCACTTACAGTGGAGGAACTCCCCTTAGATCTAAGGGAGTCTGTGTCAGTTGAAGTATGGGACCTTAGTGGGGAAGAGATCGGATTAGTAAAGGGTGTAGATCCAGTAAAAATAAGAGTCAAAACGAATGTGGAATACCCGAGAACTCCCCGGTACAAATTGTCACCGGAAACTATTGAGGGGATCAAACCTGTAATTGAGTCCATGCTGAGGCAGGGGATTCTGAGAGAAATCAGAGGTAGTCCGTGTAATTCACCCATAATGGGATTGCAGAAGCCGAGCGGGAAATTCAGGAATGTGCAAGATTTGCGAAGGATTAATGAAATAGTAATCCCATGTTGTCCTGTGGTACCGAATCCATCCGTGATCCCATTCCAAATCCCATGTGATGCGGAATGGTTCACCGTGATCGACTTGTGTCAAGCCTTTTTCTCAATACCTCTGCATGAGGAGAGCCAATTTCTTTTCGCGTTCAGGCTGGAAAATCGTGTGTTAACATGGTGTCATATCCCACAGGGGTACACTGAGAGCCCATCTATTTTCAACCAGATTTTGAAAAAGAATCTTGAAGGTCTAGTGCTTCCCCAGGAGTCCGTTCTCGTCCAATACATAGATGATTTGTTAGTGGCGTCAAAAACTGAGGACGCCTGCAGGATTGATACGGTGGCACTGTTGAATTTCCTGGGAGAGAATGGGCATAAAGTGTCTCCAAATAAATTGCAGTACTGTTTGAGTGAAGTACAGTATTTGGGTCACAGGATCGAGAAGGGCAAGAGGAAAATATCCCCAGATCGCATAGAGGCGATCTTGAGAATGCCCGTCCCTACGACTCAGAGGGCAGTGCGAATGTTTTTGGGAATGGTTGGCTACTGTCGCCAATGGATCCCAAACTTCTCCTTTGAGGCAAAGCCCTTACAGAGGCTGACGCACAAAGATGTGAGTGATCCGGTACCATGGGATGAAGACTGCTTAAGGGCATTTCTGAAGTTGAGAGAAGCCTTGTGCTGTGCACCAGCATTGAGAATGCCTGATTATAAGAAGGCATTTGCATTGTTTTGCTGTGAAAAAGAAGGTTGCGCATTGGCAGTGTTAACTCAGGTCCATGGGAATGTCCGTAGACCAGTTGCTTATTTTTCGGCTACACTAGATCCAGTAGCCTCTGCATTGCCCGGATGTCTCAGATCCGTTGCTGCAACAGGTGTCAGTATCGAGAGATGTGAGAGCATTGTAATGGGTCATCCGCTTACTGTGCATGTACCACATTCGGTTGAACTGTTGATGACCAGGACTAAGACACAACACCTCACGAATAATAGATTGACACGTTATGAACAAGTCATACTAGCTGCTGAAAATGTAACATTGAAGAGGTGTTCTGTTTTAAATCCTGCTACACTGTTGCCAATCCCAAATTTTGATGAAGAAGATTGTGAGGATCATGACTGCCTCGATGTGACTGAATTTTGCACCAAACCCAGACCTGATATTGTAGATGAACCACTTTCCGAACCAGATGAAATATTCTTTGTAGACGGTTCATGTTTAAGAGACAATATGGGTCAGTTGAAAGCAGCCTTTGCAGTGTGTACCATCACTGGGGTGGTCGAAGCCGCCTGTTTAGAAGGAGTATACTCCGCATAGGTGGCCGAGCTCATTGCTTTAACTCGCGCCTGTGTGGCCGCAACCCAGATCCGTGTAACGATTTATACGGACAGCCAGTACGGGTTTGGTGTCGTTCACGACTTCGGACAGTTATGGTCCCAGAGGGGATTCATGACATCATCTGGGTCACCCATTAGAAATGGGGAATATGTGAGACAACTGTTGGAGGCGTTGCAAGGCCCCGATGAGATTGCAGTAGTGAAGTGTGCTGCTCATACGAGAGGAAATGATTTTGTATCTCTTGGAAATAGCTATGCCGATGAGGTGGCCCGATTTTGTGCAGGGCAGGGGTGCAATTTTACAGAGCGACACATGAGGGGAAATGAGGAGAACACTGATCTCAGTATGATGTTGGCGATGGCCGATACATGGGAGGAGTTGAAACAGTTGCAAGATGAGGTGTCTGAAGAAGAACGAGATAGTTGGGTACGAGCTGGGTGTGAAAAGGGAGATGTGGATGTTTGGGTTTCAAATGATGGAAGAGCAGTGTTACCAGAATGTTTGCTAAATCCAATGGCGCGATTGATACATGGTGCTGTGCATCTTGGCAGGGACGCGATGGTGCGAGTGTTTCGACAGACATGGTACAATACGAAGTTTCGGGCAGCAGCAGAAGCTGTATGCCAGAGATGTGTCACCTGTCAACAAATGAATGTAGGGAAAAGGACAGCTGTGACGATGAGTCATATAGGGAGGTCAGGTGGCCCTTTCAACAGGATGCAGTTAGACTTTATTGAGATGCCAAAGTGTAATGGGTTGAGGTACATATTAGTCGTGGTATGTGTCTTTTCCAGGTGGGTGGAGGCTTACCCGACACGCAGGTGTGACACTCTAACTGTAGCTAAGTTGCTGTTGAGAGAGCTCATCCCGAGATTCGGGGTTCCGACCTCTTTGGAATTGGACAGAGGAACGCATTTCCACAGTGAATTGATGAAGTTGCTATGTGCTGCCTTGAACATAGATCAAAGGTTGCATTGCAGTTATAGACCAGAGGCTTCTGGGATAGTCGAACAAGTTAATGGGACGTTGAAAGCCCGAATGGCAAAGGTGTGCTCCTCCACTCCCCTGAAGTGGCCAGACGCGCTACCCCTGGTGCTAATGAGTCTTCGAAGTGTGCCAGATAGGAGGACTGGATTATCGCCCCATGAAATACTGATGGGGAGAGCGATGCGTGTGCCAGCAATACCAGCCTCTGCATTAATAAATATCACTGATGATGTTGTTCTGGACTACTGTAAGGGCCTGGCTGATGTGGTTCATTCTGTGTCCCAGCAGGTGCAGGCGGTAGCTGTTCCATCTGCAAGTGATCTGTGCCACGACCTGTGCCCAGGCGACTGGGTGTTAGTGCGGAAACACGTGAGGAAGAGTTGCTTGGATGTTCGCTGGAGAGGTCCCTACCAGATAATTTTAGTCACGAACACTGCAGTGAAGTGTGGGGGACTACCGAACTGGGTGCATGCCTCCCATACCCGTAGAGTTCCAGCACCCTTGGAAGATACAGCCCCTCTTATAAGTGAAAACCCAGCTGAGGTGGCAGGGCCATCTGAGAGGGCAAGTCAAGCTGTAAGGGTGGCTGACGCAGCTGGTTGTGCACTGGAACAAGCTGTAAGCGAAGGAGAGAGAGATTCTGAATCAGAACCAGAAGAAGGTGCATTCGGTGGGGAAGAGCCAAATCTTCCTGGAGCAAGAGATAGTGCACAGGGTATCGGAAGGGAGAGCAGAGGTGTCTCAGAAGCAGAAAGAGTTTGGCCTGTAAGACAGAGACGGGAAAACTCCAGAGGGACACCGAGAAGAGATCTTGCCCCAGTGTCGGAGGTGCGGGAGTTGGAGCAGAGCGAGGATGAACAAGATCCTGAAGCCCCGAGGAGGTCGAGGAGAGCCAGAGTACCGTGTCTCAGGTACGCTTCACCTGAGTGGACGTACGTAGCAATGAATGCTAGGACCGATGAGTACAGGGAGGCTGAGATCGATCACGCTTGTCAGTGGTCCACCGAATTTGAGGGCAGAAGTGTTGCTGAAGGTTTCAGGATTGGAAATCGAGGGGTATTGACTCTCTTCATTCCAGACCCTCCACTCCTGAGTAACATTCGTCTTCTGATTTTGGATACATTGGCTTTCCCGAACTTTGCAGTTGTACCTTCTCCCCAAGAACTGAAAGCACTTAAGCTTGAAATATTGCAAGGGGTCCTGGAGGTGTTGGGACCCGCAGTTATTGTAGATTGAAGTTGACTTTTGTTAGGAGGGAGATAAAGGAAGGGAGCCTTTGTGAATCCGAAAAAGAAGGTAGAGAACTGAACACTTAGATATTAGACTGAATGAGAAAGAGACTCTCGCCCATTGTTATAGAACTAGATTCGGAGTGTGGGGGAAAGATAGCAGAACCTAGAAGTTCACACCGTAGGGCGAAGATAGTGATAGGTACACTCTTAGGAGTAGTCATAGCTGTTATTTTTGCAGTGGTCATAACTTCATATGTAGTGGCTCACAGAGAGGAGGGAAAGATGTTAGGGACACCTACACCTGTTACCATCAGTACAGAGAACGATATCTCAGGAGATAAAAGAGCGATGATGATAGAAGAAAGTCGTAGGCTACACATGGATTTGTCGAGAGGTGATTTCAAGCTCAATGCATATGCGAAACTGTTGTATGAGTACGTGGATGCGATGGATGCGAAGGATTGCTATGTATGCATGCAGTTACCTGCTTCTGTAGATGAGGGTATTAGATACCATCACCTTCCGTTGACTTATGGGATCTCTTGCAGTCTATTGCTTAGCCTGTTTTATGAAAGGAAGCAGTTTGAGTACTACTTCTCAAATTATGATACGGTACTTCCCGATGTACCAGCGTTCAAGCATTTGAATAAGTATGACTATTATAAGTCGCACGAAAGACTTCGGTCTTTTTTTATCCCGACTCAAAGCTTGGATACTGCCTATGCACATAGAAATAATTTGACATGTTCAGTGTCAGACACTGAAAAGAAATTTATTGGTCAAGTCGAGGACAGATATAGAAAATTAACCCAAGATAAAGATGGGGGAAAGGAGTCAACTGATTGGACAGAAGAAGAGAGGCTGCATAAGTCAAGGGGAAGTTATGGACCCATAGCTTTAGACCAAGTCCAGAGAGGAAATCTGTGTGTTGCTCGTCCACAGTCGGACAAGGATAAGATTTGGGTTGGACATAGCACATGTTCCCACACCTTTACCATAGAAGATTCAGCTAGGAACTTTTTAAAGGGTCAGATACAGGTAATCCCAACGGTGTATTATGTGTGCGGGAGGAATGCATACGTGAGATTGCCTGAGCAGTGGTACGGGGCTTGTTATTTGGCTGTTATTTTCCCGAAGATATACCATGCCGAGGATTTGACCCTGCTAGAGACAGGACAACACTCCAGAGCACGCAGGGATGCTAGTGCAGGAGCTGTGATTGGTGATATCTTTGGAGCAATCATACCTGGTTTGGGTGTGATTTTAAATGATGTGAAAATACGAAAATTAGCAACTGTGGTGGATGAGTTGTCAATGAACACAGCGAAGTCATTGTTGCTGGTGGATGGAGAGATGTTATCGATCAGGACAATGGTTTTACAAAACCGTCTTGCTTTGGACGTATTGTTAGCCAAAGAGGGCGGAGTCTGTAAGACATTGAAGGTTCAGGAATGTTGCACATATATTCCAGACAACAGCAAGGAGTTGAGGAAATATATAGTCAACATTACCACACTTCATGAAGAAACTGCAATATTAGCAGAAGAGAATGTGTGGGAAAAGATTGGAAAAGGATTTGGGCACGTAGGAAGCTGGTTTGCAGATTTGGGAAAGGGAATTCTTTGATATGTGCTGAAGCCAATTTTGATTGTGGTGGTTTGTGTGGTTTGTCTGTGGGGACTTGTGAGGGCATACAAGTGGCACCGAGGAAACAGAGCTGAGAGGACTCTCAGGGGACATGAAAGACGAATGGCACATATGCAAGATAATCAGTACCAAGAGTTGAAAAGAATGGAAGGTTTCCGACAGAGTGGAATGGTTACCACTTCTATGTAGATGGATTTGTGTGATGACAAGTTGTCATCAAAGGGGGGGACTGATAGAGCGGGACTGATGCGAAAATTGTAGGGGTGCACCATATTCTTTGTTAGTCAGCACCCACATATATATGAACATGTTACCCAAGTATAATGGAAATGTATTCAATGAAATAGAAAAGTAGAAATGTAAACAGGCCTCGAGAGAGGAGAAGGGCCTTTAGTTATTTTGATATATAAATGTGGATGTAATGCTTAGTATAAAATGTTGTGCATTAAGTGACGTAAAGCCATGATTAGAGGGATGAAGAACGTAAACCTCTGAAGTATAGAACGAATAATTAGAGTTACTAATGATAGAGTGTTTAGTTTGAGGCCTAACCAAGAGTGTAAAGTGAAGGCCTCGTTTATTTTAGCCATGTTTTATTAAGGCGGCAGGATTCTAGCAGAGCTTAAAATACAGAGTATTGTGAAACCTCATGATGTTAGGGGTTTTTTCTTATTCAGCATTTGGCTGCAGGTACAAGGCCATGTAGCTCGTTAGTTAGAAAGAGCCTTTGTTCAAATGGAATGGAGACAGAAGGAGTAGACGTGAAGGGAGTGGATTGGAATGTAAAGTTGCATCTCCTGGTACAGAGAAGGCCTGGGACCCAAGGTCGAATTCGTGGATGGAAGAAGAAAGGACCCAAATGGACATATACTGAAGAAAGAGGCTGCCTGAAGGGGTGTGTTGAAGGGCGTGTACCGCTTTTTGGGGTTTTGTATTAGGGACAGAGCCCCGTGGGTGGAGAGAGACGAGACTTAGGCGAGGGACGGAAAGGAGCAATATAGATCGAGCTCTCATATGGTGAAAACTTCTTAGGAAGCTTCACTGCTGACACCTTTTATGCGATCCTCACCTGGAAGGGAATGTTAAGTAGGTATGTCACCTCAGAGTAGAGTAGGGACAGAAATGATTTGATTGATGACTTTAAATTTTGATATCACGATTGCCATAGGGTATTTGATGCTCTTGGAAGCTGTAATCTTGTTCATTTTCAGTCGTATGCGAATTCTTCGCAGACTAGCATTTGTATTAATCCCCATATATCTTTTGTGTTTGGTATTGAGGTGCCTATATATTCAGATGTTTTTGCTGATAATAAAGGGTCAACCTCCCAGATTATGAGTCTTCTTTCCTGAGATGTCCAATTGTGGGAAATACGACTTGATAATTGTGATTCTTCCCTCTACGGTATTCTGCAAGTAAAAAGATCCTGGCGACCTGTGTAGGTTCTTGTAGTTAATTAGACGAAGCCAAGAACCGGCGTTCCCACAGACAAATCTTTGAAAAAAGCAGCCCTTTAGGTGGCAAAGCTTCCGGTTTTTGCCATCAATATGACATATATATGCTGGATTCCTTGGGTCAATATTTTGTAAATTGTATTTTCTAGAAACTCAATTGCCTTTGGGTTGTTGTTCTCCCACGCAAGCTGAGAACAAAGTCTGGTCTTCTGCAGGAAGCCTTTGTGCTGTTAACTGTGGAGAGAAGAGGACCTTACCTGCCCTGCAAGGACAGCAACAGGATTGTTCGAGGAGAGAAGCTATTATATGTACAGTTTTACATAACACGAACAAGAGCCACATATACTTTACACAGTAACAGTTGCAATGCATATGAACAGTTATAGTACATAAACACTTTAGGAAGGTTACGTTACATCAACTAGAGACACGTTTTAGGAGCAAAAGGTATGTTTAAGTACCAGTGGCAATTTCTGAGGCAATAGACAGGTCTGTAACCTATGAGGTGCAGGACATCGAAACATAAAGTCTGTCCCTTTGCTAGGCGGAAATTGTCAGTTTCAATGGAGCTGCCCCGAGCCCTGACCAGGTCCCCCTCCTACCAATGTCAGAAGGTAATTCCAGGACAGATCCAGGATAGTTGTGAATCCCATTTAAACAGATGTAGTCCAGCTCACTGACAAATAACAGTGGCGTAACGAATGCTTAAGTGGCCCCCTGCAATGTACACGGAGGGGCCCCTCCTGGGCCCCCCCGCACCGCGTGGGATGCTCGGGCCTGTGTTACGCCCCTTTCAAACAATGATTGTATTTTTCAGTAGTAAGATATTCTTTTTGAACTGAGAGAAAAAGATGGTAGTGGTAGGATGGTGGGGGGCCATTTTTTTTCCAACATAGCCACCACATTTGATCAATAGATGACTAGCTTGAATCTGCAGGGTTGCAGTCTAGTTGTTTAAAAAGCTTACCAAGTCAGTACTGACATGGTGTCCTAATATTGCTGCCTCCAAGAAACATGCTGGAAGCCAGGGAGCCTCTTTCAAAAGGGACCCAGAAGGGAGCGCACTATCCTTTACAGTGGTGGTCACCCCTCTGCTGCTGTTCTTTCACTACCAGAGAGTCCTGCAGTTCCAGAGGGATAAGGAGGATTGTTACATTCATGCCCTTGGCATATGGTCATGTTCAGTTGATAGGGGAAAATGACCCTGATTAGGAACAGTTTGAAACATCCCTCCTGTCCTTGCAATTCTGGAGGCATCCTTTATCACCATGGTTCATCGCAACCCTTACAGCCCACTGTGGAAAGTGTGGAGCACTGATGTCCAGTGGGTGCTCCCGGCTGTGTGGTCGCCCCTGCCATTGGAAAACTTCAACTGCTATCAGTAGTTTTCAAAACATTGACCAGTAAAAATATGCCCTCTTGGGGGATTTCATTAGGTACAGTCTTGCTATTATATCTGCCCCCTTCAAAAAACTGACAACCACTTGGGCCCTTAATTGGTTTTCACAACACTGTAACTGTGTCCAGCCTGTACACCGGTATCCAGAACCTTGGCCACAAGTTACTGGGTTAACTAGATTCTGAAAGAACATTGTGCTGCAAAACTGATAACACTGAGTGGTAGGCTTGTTGGATGAGTGGTGGGTGACAGGGATCATTGAGGTTTTGCTTAGCAGTCAAGGCTCCAGCCCAGTGGCGTAACGAAAGCTGAGGGGGCCCCCCTGCAAAGTATATGGAGGGGGCCCCCCGACCCACCACCTACCACTTTGCCACACCTACAAAAAATCTGGTATATTTTTAATTGAAACCTGCAACATTTAATGAAATGCCTCTATATTCAAGTGCTCAACGTTCTAATAAGAAAGTGAGAAACACTCTTAACATATAAGCTACGCCATTTGTAACATGATTGTCAAGAGCAGATTATTTAACTAAGACAGAAATCAATAGCAGTCCTATTGTCTCAGGAATTGCCTATCGTTGAAGAACAAAGAACAACTACATAGGGTCTGAATTTGAATTGACATTGATGGAAAATAACTTTAAACTTTGAAAGAAACCCCCAAACCTGCAATTTCACAAACTCGACTGACAATATAGACGAGTAGTATACAAGATAAGAATTATGTGCATGTCACACACTTGCATCTGTCAGGGGTTGTGCATGAAAATACCCACTCTATAGTATTTAAAATGAACTGAGGAAGCAATTTCAATTTCTACCATCATGGCCTTATTAGTAAGCAGGACAAAAACAGGCAGGCAAACAAGGCTGAGGGTGAAAACTGCTTGGATGCTTCAGAAAACTGATGCAGATGTTTGTCTGTATTTATAATTTCTGTATTGTAAACAATTACAAGATTTTAGGTGCACATGTTATAGACAGGTGCAAACAACACATTATGAAGGATAAAAACAAACCATATCAGCAAGTACCTAATGACAGAGTCTATACTAACTGTAGCTGATAAACCAAAGCAAAAAATGCACATACTTCCAAAGTGCATAATAAAACAATCATCAATCCAGCAATATACAAAACTCAAGCATGTTTTGTAAAGCAATCCCCCTTTCTTCTTGCATCAAGGTGAAAACACTTTCAAAGTGCATGATAAAAACAAGTCCAGCAGTATGCAGAAATGAAGCCAGGTTGGTCAAACAATTCCCCCTTTGGTTTGTGCATGAAGGTGCAAATATTTCAAAGTGACTGGTTACACAATAACAAGCACAGCAGCATACAAAAATCAAACCAGTTAAGTCAACCAATGCCCCTTTGGTTTGTGTATGAAGGTGCAAATATTTCAAAGTGACTGTTAAAACAATAACAGGTACAGCAGGCAGCAGCATACACAAATCCCTGTACTGTACTCTTCCCTGACACACACACATCTAGAGCAGAGTCACTACTCCTGCGCAGCACTACACATCTACCTAAAGTAGGTCAAGGGTGAGTCAAGCACATTGAACTTTCCAAAAAGTGAGTGAGCCTGTAGGCCTCACTCCAATGGCACAGTGTTAAAAGGACCTGTTCACAACTACTGATCACTACACAGTAAACTGCCACCAACGCCGTTGTACTGGTTAGCTCCTGGTGAAGGAGGTAGCCTTCCGCCACTATGAGGATAGCACTTTGGGTGCTCCTCCTGGTCCAACAAGACCACATTACGTGAGACAGGCCTGTGTCATGACACACCTGCATGATCTGTGCTCACCTATGACAAAAAAATCAGCAATAGGTATCCAGACAACTAAGATAGATAGATAGATAGATAGATAGATAGATAGATAGATAGATAGATAGATAGATAGATAGATAGATAGATAGATAGATAGATAGATAGATAGATAGATAGATAGATAGATAGATAGATAGATAGATAGATAGATACCATATTCTTTAGGGAGGAAATTTCATTTGTATGCAATTATTAAGGCATTTCATGCCAGGATCAAGCTCTTGATTGTAGGTTTCGAAAACCTCTCTCTGAAACCATAATAGTATAGGCAAATAGCTTGTTATTCTCGAGCCGGAAGGTGGGCATGGTACCATAAATTGAGGTAACACTTAGGTTTTCTACATCATCTCATCTTACTTTATTGTCTATTTTTGAGTTTCTTCCTGCTAAAAAAGATCCACTAATATTCTCTTCAAGATTAAAATATTTTGCAATCTCTTTTGAATGTTAAAGTTGTATTTCTCGCTATGGTTATAAAAGCAGAACATGCAGCAGTTAAGGGTCATTGGGTAGGCACTCAGGGGAAGCCAATTCAATATTTCACCAAAAATGGTGCAGAGAAAATGAATCGGTTTAAATCAAAGGAAACATTGGGCCCCCAATTACAAGTGGTTTGGATTAAGATGCCAGGATACCGTCTAGCCAGAAAGAGGGATTCCTGACGGTATATCCAGATTTAAATCCTGCTGTTCTGAGTCCTGGTCCCTAAAATGTGAATTAACACATGAACTGGGAATTACTTGGTCCAAAAGAACATGTGGAGCCTTCCTTCTGTGGATTAATCTGCTTCGATTCACCACCAGCTATTAGGAGGTGACAAATGAGTGCAGGACCAGGTCAGCCTTTGTAGGGTGGGTAGGGCTTCAGGTGGTATTACAGGCAATGGGTTCTGATGTCGTAGGAGGGGCCCAGAAAATGGTGTGTATTCTTGGGGCTGAATTCCAAGAGTAAACCAGGAGTTTTCCTGGTTTATTAATGAAATTCGGAAGTAAGCCAGGAGTACTGCAAGAATATTTCATACCTACTCGTTACAAACCTTTTGTGAATCAGGCCGTGTGTGAATTGAGCTTCATGAGCCAATTCACAAACGATTTGCAGGACATGGGTGAGACTTACACATATAGTAAACCTATCGTACTCATGAATAGTAGACATAAGGAAGACTGTTCCTAGCTTGCTCCTGCCTTGCTCACAGAATTCAAGAGTAAGCCAGGAGTACTACAAAATTAAGCCATAGCAAAACCTTCGGAGATATTGGCCTGTATCTTCCCCTCTGCAATGCCATTACACATTAAAAAGATCTACAAAAGGTAAACTCGCAGACACATTTTTCATCTTTGCTAGCTTTGTTGAAAGTGAAAAAATATATTGCTATGCAGTAAAAATGATTACACTATGCAGAGACAAACTTTGCAGGATTGAAATGGGAAACTGCAAGCTTCGCAAATGTAAAGAATTGGACACTCTGTAAATCTTCGCGAGTTAAAAGTGGCACCCATATGCACTCAATCCCTTAAACCTGTTGTGCATCAAATGTCCTCTTTTGGCTGACACTATTATCCTATTCATTCTTTTTTTGTATGGTTTGTAAAATCAATATTACACTCAGAACTGAGACAGATCAATGACATGAGGGTCCCAGTAGTACTTTCAATGCACAGTAAGTAATTTAACTTAAATAAAGGGTTAGTAAATACAAAAATAAAGTAAAATGTAAATGATGGCTAAAACAAACCACAAAACAAAACACTGCACGGTCAAGCAATCTCCAAAAAGTACACACTCTCTATATTCAGAAATTTGTATGCATCTTAAAGGACCTTTAGTATGCCTAATATAATCTAGCCCATTGGAAGAAGTTTACATAATTTTCCTAGCAAAGGTGACATGATCATTTCATGCTGTTCACAGTGCAGCCGAAATTACCCCAATAAATGAAGGAGGATTACCCAGACACTAAGGCAAACAACTGTGCATAGTACACATCTGGACATTTCCATAGCACACTCCATCTTTGCCTTTGGCGACACGTAGATCAAGCCAGGATTTCCAACCAACATTTCCCAAGGCAGTTGATAAGTCTGAAAGGACAATCTTTGTGAGGAGGGTTAGTTAAGAGTTCAAATTGTTTTTTATTTTACCTGTAATATGGGATGGCTTTCAGTGTGCGCAAGGTGCCACGCGGAGCTGCATGCCGGACTCACATGATTGTATTGTAATTGTATTTATATAGTGCTCACTACCCCAGATGAGGCGTCAAAGCACTTTTTCAGTGAGTAGCACGCTACTCCGGGACTCATAAAGGATTAGTGTTGAATTAGTATAATGAAACATGCAAGTAAATTGTAAGTGGTGGATAGGTTAGTCAGTTATTTGGATTCGGAAGGATAGTGGAAGGATAGAAGAGGAAAAAGGTTTGTATTTATATAGCGCTTGTTACCTCTGATTGGGTGCTAAAGCACTTTTTTGGGGGGGTGAGTAGCACACTACTCTTGAACCCATAAAGATTAGTGTTGAATTAGTATAGTGAAATATGAAAGTAGTTTCAGTGGTGGATATGTTAGTAAGTTATTTGGATTGAGAAGGGTTGGGGAGAGGTGGAAAAGGTTTGCATTTATATAGCGCTTGTAACCCTGATGGAGTGTTGAAGCGCTTTATTGGTGAGTAGCATTCTACTCCGGAACCCAACAAAGGATTAGTGTTGAAAATTAGCATAGTGAAATATGAAAGTGGTTTGAGTGGTGGATGTGTTATTCAGGTGGATAGAGATAGGTAGCGGAGGGATAGAAGAGGGAAAAAAAGGTTTGCATTTATATAATGCTTGCTTACATCTGATGAGGTGTTTAAGTGCTTTTTTGGCGAGTAGCACGCTACTCTGGGACCCATAAGGGATTAGTGGTGAATTAGTATAGTGGAATATGACATTTGTGGTGATAAAAGTATTTTAAAGCTTGTAGGGCCAGTACTTAAATAGGAAATTAACATTCCAAATGAAAAAATAAACTTTGGAAGCACAGAATTATCAAACATAAAAGGAACTCACTTAATTTGCTTTTTTAACCAGAAATTTGCTGCCGATGTTTTGATTAATGTTGGCTGGGAAACATGACCTGGCATGGCATAGACCTTGACTGCCTTTTACACTCACCCAAGGCTTTTTTGATATTCATTTTATTTTTTGCAGTACTTAAGAGGCCCCACTCCTCCAATGCTTAGAGGCTGGTGAAAGATGCATCTGTTTTTTTGTTTTGCTTGCTGTTCCCACATGTACGATGTGGGAAAGGAAATGATGCTAGTGTGTAACTGCAAAAAATAAAAAGTGTCACTTTCCTAACATGCAGTTTTATATAGCAAGAACTTGGCCCAGAGGCACTGGAGCACCTTACATGAGCACCCGATAACACATTAGAGTAACTTCTTTAGGTTCATGTAGATTAAGAGATTTGCCCAGAATCACAGGAGGTTGAGCAGAAGCTGGGACTTCAACCTTGTTTCCCAGTATCAAAGTCAACCAATGCCACACCTGTCCCCGCTGTCTGCAGTAATTGAGATTTTGCAGACAAAGAAGAAGAGCATAAACTGATTTATCACTGCCTGTTGCATGGAGAGGGACAAAAATAAACTGAGGAGCTCCCTCACTGGCCTTCGCCATCCCCACCACTCCTCTACCCTGTGGCAGTCTCCCGCAAAGCAAGTGCTAAAGGCTTCCCATCAGCAGCTCTTTGGGGCCTCTTTCACACCTGGAGGAAGCCAGACAGCAGGCACACCTCTGCTGTGACAGATGGAGCAGACCATTTTCATTCTGTCTCCGACATAGCCCACTGGTCTGACTTCACGTGGATGGGTTCTGACTCCGGATATGTTTGCTAAAGCTGTAACAAACAACAGCCCTTCTCGTTGTGCACTAAGGGAGGAGTCCTTGGTAGGCAAAAAAAAAAAATGGCCCACCAACTGGCCTCGCCAGAGGCCAATCGGCCGATTGCCCACTTTATCAATGCGAGTCTGTGGTTTATGGGGTCGAATAAACAGAATTAATTTGTATTATAGGCCCAGCGCTGAAATCCAAGCCGCCTGCCATCAACAGGCAGAAACTTGAGACCTGAGACGTAGGTGTTGAAGCCGAATAATTCACTGAATAAAACAAATTACATAACGAAGGTACACCCTGAATGAATATGAGCGGAGGTAAATGTGCCACATAACGCAAATCTTTACCAAAAACATTAAACAGGGGGTTTTTTTTGCCTGCAAACTGGTGAACGATTCTGTTGCAAAACATGAAAACGCTCTGTTCTTGCTTAACAAGTTCCCGTTTAGAAGTGTCCCCACAAGTTAAAAAAAAAAAAAAAATCTTAGCACGAGACTGGCTTAAAATAATTAATACGCTTGGGCGCGGATTATTTGGCAAAATACCACCCTTTTAATCTAGAATATTTACTGCACACCTGGCCAGAATAAATAGAGGAAAGCTTTTTACCTGAGGAGAGATGGAAGGAGACGTGACTTTACTTAGTTGCTTGCAGGCTGGCTTCTTGGTAGTGTCCATGGGGGGCAGGCTCAGACGATTGGGGCCGTTGCATGTGCAGTTTACACTGCGTGCATTACCTACCCTTCCCAACCCTGCAGACCACTGCTGATGGCGCGCAGTCGGCGCGCAAATTTTGAACGTGCGTGCGTCACTGCAGCTGCGCATGCCTAGCCTCTGTCTCTGAGGCCTAGGGCCCGTTTTAATAATTGGCCTGTCGTCCGTGCAGAGAGCCAGCAATTGGAGTGCATGGGCGGCAGGCCATGATCATTATTATAACACTTCTCTGCCGAGGGGGCCCCCGGGACCACGGGGCCCCCCCGCACCGCGGGGGCTGCGGGGGCCTGTGTTACGCCCCTGCTCCAGCCCACTGAGTTGTTTCTTGTAGCAAACAGAGCTAGTGCCGCTAAAACTGAAAGTTACTCATATGGAAGCTAAGTTGCTGCATTGCAGCATTTCTGTTGTAGACATATACTTCAATACCTGCAGCATCAAAGGGCTATTTCTAAACACTAAAGTATAGGAGCACACGATCCCAAAGTTCCCCGAGCTGACCCGAATGCAGCACCATACAATAACATTGGGTTTAAGGTCAATGTTATAGAAAATCTATTGCTCATTTTGGGGCCGATTCCGATCCTGTATTTTTTTTTCCCGTCCTACTCGTATCGGTACATTTTTCCATACAAATCGTACAAGTCCCGTCCGACCCGTGAAGTACGATTCGTACGGCAAAAATACAACTTTTCCCGATCCGATTTGTACTGATCGGCATGATCCTTACAAATCGGATCGGGAAAAGTTGTACCAGACGGACCCGGACACTTTTCCGTACAAATTGTAAAAATGCAGTCCAACCGTACTAGTACGATCCGGACCGGCTTTCCGATTTACGATTTGTACGGAAAACGTCCCGTACACGGGGAATGCCATTACCCGTTACGAAGCGAACTTTGTACGACTCGTATCCCGGGAAAAGTTGTTCCCGGGGTGCGAGTCGTACAGGGGTACGAGTCGTACAGGCATACACCCCCGTGCGTTGTGTATGTACGGTGTGTACCTCCAACATCACGTATGTACTGTGCGTACCCCCAACATCGCGTACCCCAACATCACGTACCCCAACATCGCATACCCCAACATCGCGTACCCCAACATCGCGTATGTATGGTGCGTACATACGCAATTGTGGGGTATGCGGTGATGGGGTACGCGATGTTGGGGTACGCAATGTTGGGGTACGCGATGTTGGGAGTACACACATTACATACGCGATGTTGGGGTATGCGATGTTGGGGTACGCGATGCTGGGGTACGCAATGTTGGGGTACACACAGTACATATGCGATGTTGGGGTACGCACCGTACATACACAACGCACGGGGGTGTATGCCTGTACGACTCATACCCCTGGGGACTTTTACAGCTGTTTTTGGCTCCCGTAAGAAAAGAGCCGTACGGAGTGCCGTAGGGACGAATCGTTCTTACTGGGCTGGAAACCGCTGCTTAAATACATACCGACGTCGTGTACAAGCTGTTCCGGATCAGAATCGTTGGTTTATTTTAGCTGTATGGTCTTTTGTACGATTTCTATGGAAAGAGGCTTTCTGTACGAATCGTACTTCCTAGGTTGTAAGAAAAGTTTACCGGGTACGAGTTGTATGGGAAAAACACTCCATACAACGATTTGTACAGCCTTTTTCCAGGATTGGAATCGGCCCCTTTATGTACATGCAAGTCAAAGTCCTACTGTGCTCTGAAGTTGTCCTACTAGCTGCACATTGAGTGTATTGTATGTTATTTATTGTGTTACTGCATGTTACAGAGATTGCTTAGCGCTGTATTGCCATTAGGATGGCTTCGCAGTGCTATCATAGTTCGGGTTCTTCACAATCAGGCTTGAGGATTCTGTTACAGACAGTAAGTGTCTGTTTGAGGTTACTGGATGAGCGTTGGGTGGGTTTTGTTTTAGTGTGTTTGTACTTGCGTCGGGTAGTGTATTATTTTATGAAGGCTAGAGTGCTGTTGGGAGCTTGGTGAGGTCGGTGTCTCTGAGCTGGTTTGAGGCGTGTGCATTGTGTTCTAACTAAAACAATATGTCCGGAACTGTGATTTGTTATTGTTCTGGTTGATATTGTGAGCTGTGTTATGTGCACTAAAATGGCGTTAGGCCTTTCTGAGATGTGTGCTCAGTGTTGGGAATAATGTGTTCTGTTGGATATTCTTGCACAGAAACGTCCAATTATATGTTTGATCTGTAAGGTATACACTCAGTGTGCAGCTGTGTCAGTGTACACTTTAACAAACATTGTTTGTTGTCATGTGCGTTGTTGACAGATTGTTGGTAGCCACCTATTTGGAAGGTTGGAGCCACTGGAGGGCATTGGACGGTGCTATCTAATGTATTGTGTTGAACGTTTGTGTGTTGTTGTTTGGATGGGAGCGATGGTGTGAGCACAATGATGCAAACTATGGGCCCAATCACAAGTGAGCCAGGACAGGATTACAAGTGCCTAGATGTTTTCTGACACATGTTCAGTCGCAAAAAACAGATAGAACTATTCCCGGAACAGTGGCCTGAATTTAACAAAAACAAGTAGAAATGTTGTGGTAATTCTGCTTTGCCCAAGTAAATTCGCAGCCCAGGTGTGAAACATGGAGCCTCCCATTGCAGGTGCAGTAATATCACCCAGGATATTACACAATTTGGAACTGAGCCAAAATGGTGTATCCCCATTGTACTGGGTCTGTGCGTTGTGTGCTTTCTAATGTTATCTGTTGGAAAAGGGGTGTGATCGTCCAGATGTTCTGCCTAGCAAGATCCACCGCGTGAAGGGCTATTCTATGGTTGAAAAGCACAGGACTGGCAACGCAGGTCACACACTCCCAGACTCACAAAATAAGACAGAAGCCAACCATCCAGGCTGAAAACATGAAGACGTTCTGAGCAGACAAATGTCCATCCACGGGTTGCATTCTACCCACCCTCCCCAAACACCTCTACAAATCCTGTCACATCCCAGCCAAGATAACCGAGCATCCTGCACAGCAGAGGCTTCTGGCATCTGATACCTGCCCATCACCCCTCCCTCCAAACCCCACAGGCATTACCAGGGCAGGAGTCACTGTTGGACCAATGCTACACCATGCTACATCTCAGTTTCTTTCCCCTGGCTCTTCCTAGAGTAAACCTTGAGTACTCGCCTTCACTGTCCCTTAAGAGCTGAGTGCCCAAAGAGTGTAACTTGGTCAGTTCATTCGGAGTGCACCAGTATAAGGGGCCCTTGGCTTGGACATCACTCCTTAAGTAAAGCATACAGCAACTCCTGAATGCCCCGGATTTCACACAGTGAAACACAAGGCAAGTTCACACGACTGAAAGGTTTTTAAAGCAGGCACACATTGATACAACCAACAGTTCCCAATCCAAGCAAACATAAGTGACACAGGAAAGGGCACCAAACTCGGATGTAAATACAGGCGAAGAGAAACACCAGTAAGATCCCCAGAGAGGTCAAAGGTTGCCAAGACAGTAACAGATGGCAGAGGCCTCCAGCCAGCCAAAACATGGCCCTGCCATTTCCTGGCCTTATCATCGGCGCTCAGGGGATTCCTGGTCGCGGCTCCCTTCCGCCCTTTCTCTGTAAATCACTGCTGACACCGTGAACCCTCAGTGGGCACGAGTGCAGGGAGGGAGGCTGCATGCAAAACAAGAAAAGAACCGACGCGCAGCATTTAATGTAAAGATTACAATGTGAACGGGTATTTCTCGAATGCGCCAGATGTAACATGTTTTGGAAGTGGGGCCAGATCCTAAAGATCATAGGACGGACCCTATGTCCAGATTGGCTTTATAGTGTCTCCACGTCGTGAATGTCCCCGAAGGGGCCCCAGATACAATCCTCAGATCCCAAAAGTCTTTATAGGGTTCGACATCCAGAATGTCATGGTAGCGGCCGCAGGTCCAGAATGCAGGGACCTGCATGCTGGGAAATCCCAGGTGTCACGGCAGAGACCACGGTTCCAGAATGTAGGAAAGAGTGAGATATAATGGTTATATATCTTGGATGCTCTGTATTCCTTGCAGTGAAGCAGTGATATGTGTAGGAAGTTCTTAATTACAGCGAAAAATTGAGGTACAAGTTGCAGATATTTTCTGGGATGCTTCTCATTCCAGGGCAGAATGCAGTGCGATGAAAATGCTAGGACTGTCAGAATGCTTCTTATTCCAGGGAGGAATGCAGTGCGGAGAAAGTGTAAGGACTGTTTGAGATGCTTCTCATACCATGGGGAAATGCAGTACGGTGCAAGTGCTGTGGCTGTCTGGGATGCTTCTCATTCCAGGGCGGAACGTAGTCCAAGTGCTAGGACTGTCTGGGCTGCTTTTCATTCTAGGGAGGAATGTAGTGTGGGACAAGTCCTACTCTCTGGGATGCTTCTCATTCTATAGAGGAATGCAGTGCGGTGCAAGTGCTAGGAATGTCTGGGATGCTTCTCATTCCAGGGAGGAATGCAGTGCAGTGCCGTGCTAGGACTGTCTGGGATGCTTCTCATTCTAGGGAGGAATGCAGTGTTATGTAAGTGCTAGGACTGTTTGGTATGTATGTCATTCTGGGGAGGAATGTACTACAGTGCAAGTGCTAGGACTGTCTGGGATGCTTCTCATTCCAGGGAAGAATACAGTGAGATTCAAGATGTAAATATGTCTGGGATGCTTCTCATTCCAGGGAGGAATGCAGTGCAATATAAATAGTAGAACATTCTGTAATACTTCTTATTCCATGAAGGAATGCAGTGCAGTGTGGTGCAAGTGCTAGGACTGACTGGAATGCTTCTCATTCCAGGAAAGAATGCAGTGAGATACACATTGCAGATATATCTGGGATGCTTCTCATTCCAGGGAATAATGCAGTGCGATACAACTGCTAGAACTGTCTGGGTTTCTCGTTCCAGGGAGTAATGCAGTGCAATTCAAGTGTCAGAACTGTCTGTTATGCTACTCATTCTAGTGGGGAATGCAGTGCGATACAAGTGCTAGAACTGTCTGGGACGCTTCTCATTACATGGAAGACTGCAGTGTGATGCAAGTGCTAGAACTGTCTGGAATACTTCTCATTCCATGAAGGAATGCAGTGCAAGGACTGTCTGGAATGCTTATCATCTAATGGAGGAATGCAGTGCTGTGCAAGTGCTAGTACTGTCTTGAATGCTTCTCACTCTAGGGAGGAATGCAGTGTGGTGCAAGTGCTAGGACTGTCTGGGATGTGTTTCATTCTAGGTAAGAATGCAGTGTGATACAAATTGTAGATATTTCTGGAATGCTTCTCATTCCAGGGAATAATGCAGTGCGATGCAGCTGCTGGAACTGTTGCAGGGATTCTGCTCATGCACAGAACTATGCGCAGGAAACCAGGACCCCAGTGAATAGTGGTGTACCAAAAAACTCACCTCAGTACCTAGAACCCCTATCCGACTAGCATCAGTGTCTCATTCGTTCTCCGTACCATATCGAAGCTACCAATGATCAGACAACCCAGAACAAGCGACTTAGAATACTCTCAGGAGTGGTGGGAATCATGAACACCTTTTCGTTGTTATTCTCATATCAGTCCACAACATGAGTAATCAGAGACACGGCAAAGTTTAAAATATTTATTTTTAACTATGTGCTCTAGGATGCAGTATTTTGGCTAACATAAGCAAACAAATGATCAGAAATAAAACCATCAGCATTGTTACAATTCCATAAAAAACAAAGGGAGATAATTACAGTGGAAACAGGTCCCATAATACCTTGTGTACAACCCTCCCCTGGCTAGTAAGCTAGTAAGCTAGTTTTATAATAAAAATAGAAGGTGTCTAGGTTTAAATGGGGAACCCCATACCTCTAAGATCAGCTTATGTGAATCACATCACAGGATCAGCACTGCTCTCTGTGTCTGGAAAGGTTTTCTCCAAGAGTGCCTGCATCATGCATGCAATGCAATATTAAAGGCACCCGAGTTTCAGATATTTGCAGCTGTGTGCTTGTTGTGTCTAGAGAGTGGGCCGATAAACCTGAATTCAACAGCATTGATTGTTATTTGACCTTGACCGTTTCTGCACACAGTGTTCAGACTAAGGTCGATGTGCATGTCTAGGGATGTGAAAAACAGACCGTTCTCATGTGAAGAAAAGCAAACAAGCAGTTTTACTTATAATAATAGCTACCTGTAGTGTTGTGTGCAAAGCAGCAAAGTGGCAAGATGGCGTTAATATCGAAAACGCTTATGCTAACATAGCAATGTGTGCAGGCAAACCCTGTCTTCACTACACCCTCCCTTGATCGGACCACAAACAAAATAGGTAAGCAATGTAGGAACACAGAGTTCAAGTTCGAATGAGTCAGAACCAAGTTCATAATTTGCCAATCCGGATAATTGGTAGTGAAAAGTTGGAAATTATGTGTTGGGTAAAAAATAAAAAAACAAAAAGATCAATCAGGGGCGGTATACAGCCCATTCTGGAGTAAAAAAAAAAAAAATGTGAGTTAGTACGTGCGGAAGATGGAGAGCTGCCAATTTAATCCATCAACGTATAGGCACAGTATGTCGCAACAGCCACCAAGAGGAAGTCATTGTAATCTTCAGTAAATGATTCAGCCATCCAATCTAATAAAGTAAACGAACATACATGTTATTCGATAACCGGAGCCTCTAGCACCATCAGAGGATAACTTCGCGCCAGGAAGTCATGGGCTGCTGCATATATATCCCAATTTCCTAGGATTTCGTGCGCAGCTGCACAGGCCATAATCCCGATACCAGAACAGTCCAACTCATGAGCCACTAAGGGACTCATCACTCGATCATAATCCGGGGCAGGAGACGCCGTGTTTGACAGGCACAAATCCGGAGCCCATTCAAATGAACAATCTAGGCAATGGAAAATAGGTTGCACACAAGTAAAGTATGAGAACCGGAAGGACAATCCATAGGCTACGCTCAAAGTGGCCAGAGGTAGTGTTCCATAGTATTCAAGCATCCGGTTGCGCAGTTGGAGCAGCCGGGACAAGCTGTCGTGTGATACAGATCGTGAAGCAATTGTGGAGCAAACAAACCAACAGCAGCACACCAGCAAGCAAGGCGAGGATTAACGGAAGCCCGCCGAAGACGCTGGTAAAAATAGAATGAAAAAATGCCGGTATCACACCAAATGTTGTTTGGAACAAAGTCACAAGGCCGGAGCCCACAACTTTGAAAAAATGCGCCAAGCCAGTTGTTGACGAGGCATTGAATATAGTGTGAATCAGAGCACTGAAATGAAGTGGGAGATCAGTATTTAAAAGAGCATGCACCTCGGTGCGGGTGTTAGCTACGTGAAGGACAAATGTTTCACGAGAGGAAGTTAGGACGACTTCTTTTTGAGACAATAGAGCCCTTATTCTGCTCATCTTGTTGAACTCTGCTTTCAAGGTTGGTATGGAAGGCAAGATGGATACATCGAGTCTCCCCTGCGGGGGTGGGAAAAGCACATTCGTACAACAAACTACTCGTTGGGAGACAGTTACAATGTACGGAATCCCTGCTAGCATCCGCAACATTATTTAAAAGTAAATAACTACCGTTAGCTAATAACATGAAAGTTGGTGTAATCGCTAGCACAGGATTTCCCTTCAAAAAGCAAGCCAAATTTGGTGCGTGCACATTGCAAGTGCCATGCAATTGGATGTTCCTGCAAACTACTGAGTGATCAGGTGTGGAAGTGCACTCCTCTCCTTTCAAATAAACCTCTTTACCCTCTCTCAGGCACCTGTATGTAAATGGGCGTGACCAAACTTCATGTAGGAAAGCGGTACCTAGTGGTTCATATCTGCCTAAGGCACAGTGTTTCATGCATGAACTGAACTTAAACAATGGAAAAGGTAGTGTGATTAACCCATGGATAAGCCACACAGCTGATTTTGTTTCAGCCACAGAGAATGGTAAAGGTTCCAACTTTTGAATATTCAATAGTGAATATGTCGCATCTTTCATGGATATGAACTGCTGTTTATCAGTCAGATTAAACGGCAAGAATAAAGATGATGTATTCATGTAGTCCCAGGGAACTTTCCCAGCCTTCAGTATTTGTAAAGTCCATGCAAACTGCATTATAGAACGCAATTGATTTTGACCATGGTATAATACAGACATGTCATCTTGTACAATATCCACAATAGATTAAACAATATTATCTAATGTGTAAATTCTGGAAGAAAGAGTGTTAATGCTATTATCAATGACAGCACGCACTTTTTCCAATTTTGCTTGATCAATAGCTCTCAATCTAGAAGCAGCTTCAAATTTAAATAATTTCCAAACCTCGCTGTAAATAGCATATACCCATCTTTTGGACCTGCCACCCACAGGGCCCTTAACAAAATCATTTAAATCTACATCGTCAGTTAATTTGGACAAATTAAGTTTAGCTGACGCCAAGGTGGAATGTTAAAGCCAGTTTTGACATAATTTTCCTACCGAATAGGTAGTAACAGAATGGGAGGTTTCAAACCGGGGTCATCCCTAACTTGTGTGTAGCCTGATCTCAGCCCCAGAAAACGATGTTGACATGAGTCCGAAGTTTTTTTGTCATAATAACCATCCGTGGGGATCTAAGTTGGAAATATTGAAGGGTCTATTTGTAATTAGTGACTGCAATTCAGCAAGGGACATATCTGTGTGATTGTCCCAGAAAGGATAAGCACCCAGATCAGGAATAATAGGTGCATTCATCTTTTTAGACGTAGCCAATCCAAAGCAGATGGTCTGAAAAATAGCAGAATTCAAAAATAACATATGGTTCGGCATGAGACACGCACGATGTAAAGCCTCAGTGCCTTGCACCTGCCAGGCTTTAGAACCCCAAACAGATTTAAGATCAATGGTATCTTTCCACAGCTCATATACCCCTATAGCCAATTAATTCATAAAGGACTTTGAATACAGTCATTTAGTATGTGTCATTCTAACTTTGGACGCTGACTTAACAGAGATTTTAAAATAAAAGGCCGCAGGTTTAGATACACTGAAATCGGTAAAATATGTACATTTTTTCACTAGAGTTTTGGAGCTGCCTTCAACGGGAGCTGGACAATGTTCCCATTGTGTATAATCAACGACATTTCTAAATGTATTTGCTTTATGCAGGAAATGATTGCCATAGTGTTGGTAGCAAAATAACTCCCCATAATTCGCTCAGTCTAAGTACAAATCATCAGCATCAAAAGCAGCATAATATTTCAAATCAGAAAAAAGAGCCTCAACGGCTTGGACATCCCAATCATCAGAGCATATGTTTTGTTCACAACATCCCCCATAGAAACACGAAGTACATTGGGGACATTAATCACCTCTGTAGGGCCATGAATTTGAAATTTTACAGCTTCCCATACAATCCCATCTAACACAGGCCAGGCAGTAATATTAACACACGTCTGGTCCCTCTTCATGATGTGTGATGAGGAGTGGGGTGCCAAAGTTCAATCAATTATTCTAATTGCAGATCTTTCGGTAAGATAATGTCCATTCACTAGACGAACAAAGACAACCACAAATCCAATTGACATAAACAAAGAAATAGATATGAGCACCAGCCAAATGTAAGTCCAAGGGGGAATACATTTTTTTATTTTAAACCAAACAGCAAAAATAGAAATTTTCGATGAGGCATACGATGTTGTAGAGTTAGTGTCAAATGAAAAACGTGACTGGTTAACTGCACTTGATTGCAAACCAGGCAACGACACATCTGTGGGATAGGTATACTCAGTATCTTCATGGGGACCACCAGCCGGTGGAGTCAATAAAGGATTAGTAACTGTATGCATCTCAATGGCAATGTCAGGCCTGTTCGTATTTGCCGGAGCCAAAACAGAATTTTTCAACATTGCTGGACAAGAGACCGCTGGAGTCATACTAAGAAGAATCGGCCACTCGTTGTAGTTTGACATTGTCAATAGAGATGTACCTGTTATCCTTGTGACCAGGAAGTGGAGGTAAAATGACTGTTCTTGTACCCTGCACGCTAAGCACTGGAACAGGTGCACGATAAGAGGGGCCGAATCCTTCTTGTTCTCCACCTTCTCACGGACCAGGTCACCAACTCGAGGTAGCCAGCCAACTACCGGAATCTGAAGATCAGCATCAGTTGTGGAGGGCAAGTGTTCCTTTGCAAGACTGTCTCGAGCCTCTTGTAGATTCTGTAACACAGCAGAATGATCATCTACCTCAAAGGGTGCTGCCGCCGCCGCCATGTCTAGACCATCAAGGTCTGGGACAAACATATTTTTATGCCAAAGAGCATTTCGTATGGGGTCCGCCCACCCAGAGACCTTCTAGGGAGATTATTAAGTGCACGTTGAACGCTATACAAATGGGCCAACCAGTTCCTGCCAGTACCTAAAAGCCTAGCTGTCAAGGATTGCTTTATGTCACGGTTCATTCGCTCCACAACAGAATTGCCCACAGGCCTATATGGAGACGAAAATTTGACTTGGACCCCCAAAGATCTCATGGCATCCTTGTACGCCTTAGAGGCGAACGCTAGACCCTGGTCCGAATGGAGGGTACCACATGCAAAAATTCCCACAAAGACACGCAAATCCCTGATGACAGTTCCAGCATCAGCACTCCTTTGTGGCCAGACCCATAGAAAACGTGTGGACGAATCCACTGCAGCTAAGATTTACTTATACGCAGTATCAGAGGAGAAAGGACCACAGTGATTTAAATAAACACACCCAAGCAGTTTATTAGATATGTACAATTGTGTCTGAAGTGGACGCGCAGCAGTAGAAGGTTTAACCTGCTGGCAAATGTCACAAGTAAGGACATAATCACGAGTCTGTTTGTACAATCCGCGCCACCAGTAACGTTGTTGTAGGATAGTGACAGTCGCTGAGACGCCTGCATGGACTGAGGCCATACCTTCGTGAGCGGCTGTTATCAAGGCAAGTCTGCGGTCCACGTTGGGAATCAACCTGTCACCAACGTCGTTAATTCTCACATAGGGAACTTTATCAGGACTTAAATGATAAGAGTATTTAGAAGGGAAACCTCAAGGATAATTATCACCCTTCTCTGTTGCAGCAATGGCTGCCAAGATGTCATCATCAATCTTACTTTTGGATCTTGTAACTGCTGCCACCAGATATGTTGCCACTGCTGTTTTCGCTGCTTCATCAGCTAAACTGTTGCCAACAGCGTGTACCACTACGTGCTGGTGACCAAGAGTATGAATTACATTTACGAGTGGCAGACGTTGTTTAAGTTCTGCGACTCGAAGCCAAAGCATTTTATGTTTGATTGTGCTACCTTTGGAATCACGAAATTCATTTTGAGACCAAAAGAATAAATTGTCGTTGAAAGACTGAACACAGTAGTATGAGTCACTTACAATAAGAGTAGTCACTTGAGGATCTACAAACTCTAGTGCAAGCACCAGAGCACGTAGCTGTGCCAACTGGGCGGTATAATCACCCAATGTCTGCGTATGCACGACATCAGACTTGAATTCTCCATTCACAAAGGTACCAGCCACTATTGCGCAGGCCGCTGAATAAGCATGCTTAGATTCCGTAGCCGGTTGCGCCGAACCATCAGTGTAAATGATACAATGGTAATCCTCAAGCGGGCGCAAAGACAGAGGAGCTGGATGAACAAATTCATACTGCTAATACTCCTGAGTCTGCAATGAGACATCAAAGATGAATATGACATCTGGAGACGTCAAAGAAGTGGCGCATTGTATCCAACATGGATGCAAAGCTTTAGAATTCGGTGCACTGGCCTTCGTCACTGCCTCAAGGGCAGGATACGGTGTGACAACCAACATGCGTTTCCCTTGTGACAGTGCTCTCTCTTTTAGAATCGCCATCTGTACTGCAGTTAATACCTTCTCGACGGTGGAGAAGCGCATTTCAGCCGAAGTGTACAAGTGTGACTTGTAAGCAATTGGGACTGTGTCCCCTTCATTAAATGTCAAGTACGTGAAACCCACTGCGCCAGGCACAATTCTGATTACGAGGTTTGTGTGGTTATCACATGTCAATAAATATTTAGAAGCAAGAAGATCAGCCTGCAAAGAGTGCAGAATAGCTGAATGTTCTGGCAGCCAGCAAGATTTGGTAAAAGTAGGTTGTACCAAGGCATATAGCGGGTTGATACGCTGGGTATAATCGGAAATGTAAGTATGCCTGAAATGAAAAAAACCCAGCAAAGATTGTAGTTTTTTCAGAGTTGATGGAGCGGGCAAACATGCGCATTTCTCCAGGAAGTGAGGTGCTAAACCTCGTCCTTCGCTGTTGAGTTCATAGACCAAAAACAACACTGTGTACTCTGCAATGTGTGATTTTGCAAAGTTAAAGTCCGCAAACTAAGGGTGGGCGTAGTGCTCCGCTCCACCCGCGGAGTGTGCGTAGTGCTGCCTGCTTCGTGGTCCACGAAGTAGGCGTAGCAGGCAGCGCTACACACATGCCACGGCGGAGCAGAGTTGCCCACCACCCGCCTACCGCCCGCCCTCATTTTAAAATAACTTAAAGTGTTTAAAAGTAAGAAAATGTCTTACCTGAGGTGCGGCGTCCCGGGGCTCCCTCTTCCTGCTTCAGTGGCAACGTCTTCCTCACAAATGCGCATGTGCGGGCGCCCGTGCATGCACATTTGTGAGGAAGAAGTTGCCGCTGAAGCAGGAAGAGGGAGCCCCGGGACATGGCACCTCAGGTAAGACATTTTCTTACTTTTAACCACTTTAAGTTATTTTAAAATGAGGGCGGGCGGGAGGTGGGCGGCGCGTAGTGGGGCTACGCAGAGTGCGCAAGTGTGTGTAGATTTGACCACACTACGTGATGCTCCACGTAGCCCCACTATGCCCACTACGCCCAGGGTTACCGCAAACATGACAATGATGCGGTCAACGCGACACAGATGTGCCCATATTTCGTCGTCTGTGAGATAAATATCATCAACATATGAGTACGCATCAGGGTCAATACTCTCTAACAGAGAGACTACACGTGCGGCAAAGATGCCTGGACTGTTTTTGTAGCCCATGGCTAATCTTTTAAACTGTTTCTGTTTGCCGCCAGAAGTAAAGGCTGTCCACTGACTACCAATAGAGGACAGGTTATGGCTGTAAAAGCCATTGGAGATGTCAAGTGTGGTCTTAAAACTTTTTCTCACGAGACTATCAACAAGGGCAGAACTGTGGGTATTTTGTACCACTCACGTCCGACAATGAGAGTTCAAATGCCGATAATCCAAAACTAGGCGTTACGACCCATCAAGTTTGGTTACAGTGAAAAGAGGATTATTCATGGGTGACACACATGTTTCAATTACACCTTGATATTCCAATTGTTCAAAGATTTCTGTGACGTGAGATCTAGCTTTGCGGTGCATGGGATATTGGGGTTGTGGCTGTGGCATAGACTGTAACGGAATCTCATGGCTTGGTGATAATTTATCCCACCCAACCTGAGTACGGTACAACGCCGGAGCAAGCACTTGTGCCCACTCCTCTGCAAAGTTCTGAGCTTGCTCCTTCTGCACTGTGTGCGTGAAAGATGGGAGGATTACCTCCTCCCCTCTGGGAGCGGCCAAAACGAAAGCTGGGGGCCAGTCAGCCTTTGCTAACAAAATGTCATATGTAGAGGTCAGAATTTCCCCAAAAATCCCTTTTATGGTACGTTGTATGTCACCTTTAATTAAAAGGACTATGTCATATAGTCTGTCAGGGGGAGCCACTCTAGTGTCCACAGTTTCTACAGTAATAAATGTGTCAGTTACTGTCGCCTTCAGATATGGACACAGTGCTTGTCGCACTATTGTAACCTCCGCTGCGCTTTCTAGCAGCGTTAGTGCCCATGTCAGGTTCCGAAGCTGTTTTCTCACTATCTGTGGCATACCTCGCTGTTAGTGCAGCAACTTTCTTTTTCTGAAACGGAGGTCGTTGACGTGAAAAGTCGCCCTGCTTGCCTTTACCATCAGCCTGGCGGGGCTGCTCACGTCCTTGAGGGGCACCCCGACCTCTGCCACGTTCATCTCTACCGGCTTGCGAGACCGATGTTTCCTGTGAAGAACGAGGAGAACGTTGATCAGGAACCTGAAATCTATCAGGAGACCTAATTCTTGTGCGATCGCGCAATTCATATGTGCGTTCAATAGTCACTGGTATTGGTGATGCGGGACGTGACCCCTGTTTCTGTTGCTGCTTCCCCTGTTTTTTACCTTTTTAATTTTGTTTAGGAAAAACAGGACGGTCGTCTTTTGTAGACTAACTGTCTGAGTTTGCGGTTGCGCTGTTGTTTTAGCAAAAGGCTTAACCCCCAAACTATAATTTTCGGTAACTGCCGAGGTTTATCGACGTCGTCGACGAGGCGCAGTGCATTCGACACATGAAAGTTAACCGCATCTCCCTTGACGTTAGCAAGGATGAGATCAGCAACTACGTCAAACACGCCGACAAGCCTCATTTCCAACTCGACCGCCGCCTCCGGACCGTGCTCATCCTGAAAACACTTAATCACGGAGGGCAATACAGTCATAGACGGTGTGCCGAAGCACTTCGCATAGACACTGCAAATACTTTACCCCAGTTCTCACAATCTGTCACCTCAAGGACTAAGTCTTTCTGCAAACTAATTGTAAGGATCCTGCGTTTTTCCACAGGAGTAGAATTAGTAAATACTGCTTCCAGCTGGTCAAATTTCTCAGCAAGCCAATATGGCAAACCGTCCTTATTCTGGGGGCGCTTGCCCATTACCGAATTAACCATGACGGGACTAATAGTGATCCCGGCCGGTCCAACTGGTTGCGGCGCAACCCCAGGTGCCCCCACCTGGAGATTGCGTGAAACGTATTGCACCGAAGCCCTATGCACCGCAATCAAGTCGGTATGTAGTTGACGTAAGTCATCCACCGGGGCTAGCAAATATCGTGGATGAGGTGTGAACCCGGCCAAGACTGGCCAAGTGGCCCCAGAAATGGACAAGGAACCTAACCGAACTGGAGTTACGGTGTGAAGGAGGGTGCCATTGAACCAAATACGATGCTGCCAAGCGGAAATCGGAATTTCCTGCGTCCTATACGGCGTGTAATTCGCTGGAACTGCCATAGTAGTGTATGAGTGGAACGTTTTAACGTCCGCATTCACCTCCGGAAAAGTAGCCCAGGAGTAAAACAGCTCATAGGGGAACGATGCATCGGCACTCACTACAAAGATAACTGACATTCCATCGTCTGGCACCCTGAACTGCGTCAAATGACGCCGGAGAGGTGTGCAACTATGCTCTGCAATAGCAACTTCAGCCATAAGGACGTAGAGAAGAAAAACAATCTATATTAAACCATAGCACAAAAAGGGTCAGTAATTCAAAATGAAACCTTATAGGCAGATTTAAACTGTCACTCCCACTACTAAGGCGTCCCAATCATAAGACCAAAACGTTGGGTGCGCCATGTTGTAGGAATTCTGCTCATGCACAGAACTATGCGCAGGAAACCAGGACCTCAGTGAAATAGTGGTGTACCAAAAAACTCACCTCAGTACCTAGAACCCCTATCCGACTAGTTCTCCGTACTATATCGAAGCTACCAATGATTAGACAACCCAGAACAAGCGACTTAGAATACTCAGGAATGGTCGGAATCAAGAACACCTTTTTGTTGTGGAATCGCTGTCATTTATAAAAATAAGTATGGATGCAGGTCCTCCAGAAATCCTTTACCTGACTGCGAGAGCTTAGCCTTTGCTGTCAGTTTTTCAACTACCTGCACCTTTTCAGGAATTTTAATATGTCGCCCCCCCAGGAGCACTGGGCGATTTCTGTAAAGAACCCCCAGATACTGTAGCTAACTGTGCTAGCCTTTCTTCAAATTTTTCAATTTTGGGTGATTTTAATATTCACTTTGATGACCTGAATTCCACCTTGGTTCGGGATCTCATTGAAGGTCTGGAAACGTTTCAATTTAAGCAAAGAGTGTTTGGCCCTACCTATAATCAAGGACATCTGCTTGACCCCATATTCACAAATCTTCAGGATCTGGTGGTGGTTGAGTCCATCCCGGTTCCTTGGTCGGACCACTTTCTACTATCAATTATCTGGACCCCTCAAGACCCATTGCTGCCTTTCACCAGAACTAGAAAATGCCGTTGCATCTGGTCTAAACTTTCCATGGAAATCTGGGCAACCAATCGAAAAAACTCGACTCCTATACCGCATCCTAATCCTATTGTTGCTAATGATAATCTCAATAGCTGGCTGGAATCATCCTTGGATTTAGTTCTCCCTAGGAAAGAATCATGCCATCAAGTAGAACTCAATAAAAAAGCTTGGTATTCCCATGAACTCAGGCAGCTTAAACAAACGTGTAAACAATGTGAAAAAAAATGGAGGAACGATTTTACGGCTATTAGTAAAGCCAAATACAGAGAGGCACTCAAACTATAAAATGGAAATAAAAGCCGCCCAAGCGAGTTTTTATCAGGATAAGATTGTCTCTGCGTCCAACTCCCCCCGGGAAATTTTTAAAATCGTTAAATCCCTTCTCACACCTCCCAGTCCCCCCACCGACTCACATAGCGCACAACGGAGGTGTGATGAAATAGCTGAATTCTTTTCTGCCAAAGTCCACAATATCTATAGGACTTTTCTGCAAACTAATCTCGTTACTGATCTTGCAACTCCCAAACAGCATGCCTTGCTGGAAGAGTTTCCCTCTTTGACCCTATCCACCCTGCAGGAACTTCTCAGGCAATTAATATCGGGCTCCCCTTTAGACCCCTCCCCTCCGGCCATTTTAAACCAGGTCTCTGAAATAGTTTCACCGGTCATTCAGAACGTGATAAACACCTCCCTCCTAACGGGACAGGTTCCCCCCCTTTGGAAACAGGCAAGAGTCAAAGCCCTAAAAAGACAAATCTTGACCCTGAGGAATGGGCTAATTACCGGCCCATTTCTCTGCTGCCTGGAATCAGCAAATTAGCTGAGAAATATGTCAACTCCATACTGGCAGTTTTTCTGGAAAAAAATAACTGCCTGCATTCCACGCAGACAGGCTTTAGATGTCAACAGGGTACGGAGACCGCTCTTCTTGCCGTGATAGAAGAGTCTAGAAAAATCCTGGACAATGGAGGCTGCGCTGCTCTCATTTTGTTAGATCTCAGTGCAGCCTTCGACACTGTCAATCACCAACTTATGGTCCAAAGACTCAGGGATGTGGGTGTGGCTGGAAGCACCTTGAAATGGCTGCAGTCCTTTCTTGAAAATAGATTGTTCGCTGTCTACATGGAGGATGTTTCCTCAGAGCTGATCCCTCTGCAGTGTGGAGTCCCCAAGGGATCCTCCTTAAGTCCTACCATGTTTAACATCTACATGAGGTCTCTTGCAGGGGTGGTGCTTCCCTGGGGATCCGGATCATCACCTATGCCAATGATACCCAGCTGGTGGTTTCCCTCAGTCAGCAAGAGAAATCTGAGCCTGGCTTAACATCATGTCTCGGGTAGGTCTCTGAGTGGATGGACAAGTCATTCTTAAAACTGAATGGAGCAAAGACAGAACTTATGCTCCTGGGTTATTCTGCCCCTGCTAACTTAGATTTTCTATGGACCAGCTTCCTAGGCCCCCCACCTGCACCAAAAAACAAATCAAGAGTTTGGGAGTCTGGTTTGACTGCAATTTGGATTTTAATGTCCAAGTTTGTAAAGTCGCAGCCAACTGCTATGGACTTCTTAGGATGATTTGGAAGATCCTCCCTCTCCTTTTTGTTGCTAGACGATTATTAGTCCAAACACTCATACTATCTCGACTTGATTATGCGAATGCAGTCTATTTGGGAGAGCCACAGGGAACTACTAAGAGACTGCAGATTATTCAGAACTGTGCAGCTCGCCGTTTAATGAACATTCCCAAAAGCAGCTCAGCCAAACCAGCCCTTACTATGTTGCATTGGCTCCCCATCCAGGAAAGAATTAGGTTCAAGGCAATGTGCATTGTCCATAAATATATTTCTGGGAAGGGTCCCCCACTGTTTCATTCAATGGTGCCATTATACCGCCCTAATAGGACTTTGAGATCCGACAATAAGCGACTACTCGCAGTTCATATGATCAAGCGCTCACGAACTGGAGGTCGGCGGTTCTCATATAATGCAGCCAAGTTTTGGAATCGGCTCCCAGATTCTTTACGTCTGGAATCCAATCATCTTAAGCTCAGAAAACAGCTTAAAACGTTTCTCTTTCTGTGATCAGTTCTGTGTTTTTACGGTGTCAGCGCTGGGATGCCCGCGGGTAGCCATGCGCTATATAAATGTGTATTCAATTAAATTCAATTATCATATCAGTCCACAACATGAGTAATCAGAGACACGGCAAAGTTTAAAATGTTTATTTTTAACTACGTGCTCTAAGAAGCAACATAAGCAAACAAATGATCAGAAATAAAACCATCAGCATTGTTACAATTCTATAAAAAAACAAAGGGAGAAATCATATTATAATGATAGTGGAAACAGGTCCTATAATACCTTGCGTACCACCCTTCCCTGGCTAGTAAGCTAGTTTTATAATAATAATAGACGGTCTCTAGGTTTGAATGGGGAACCCCATACCTCCAAGATCAGCTTAGGTGAATCACATCACAGGATCAGCACTGCTCTCTGTGTCTGGAAAGGTTATCTCCAAGAGTGCCAGCATCATCCATGCAATCCAATATTAAAGGCACCCGAGTTTCAGATATTTGCAGCTGTGTGCTTGTTGTGTCTAGAGCGTGGGCCGATCAACTGAATTCAACAGCATACATTGTTATTTGACCTTGATAGTTTCTGCATACAGTGTTAAGACTAAGGTCGCTGTGCACGTCTAGAGATGTGAAAAATAGACCGTTCTCATGTGAAGAAAAGCAAGTAAGCAGTTTTACTTATAATAACAGCTACCTGTAGTGTCGTGTGCAAAAGCAGCAAAGTGGCAAGATGGCGTTAACATCTAAAACGCTTATGCTAACATAGTAATGTGTGCAGGCAAAACCCTGTCTTATGCAGTGTAATGCAAATGTCAGAACTGTCTGTTATGCTTCTCATTCTAGGGGGGAATGCAGTGCGATCCAAGTGCTAGAACTGTCTGGGACGCTTCTCATTCCAGGGAAGAATGCAGTGTGATGCAAGTGCTAGAACTGGCTGGAATATTTCTTATTCCATGAAGGAATGTATTGCAGTGCAGTGCAAGGACTGTCTGGGGTGCTTCTCATTTAATAGAAGAATGCAATGCTGTGCAAGTGCTAGTACTGTCTTGAATGCTTCTCACTCTAGGGAGGAATGCAGTGTGGTGCAAGTGCTAGGACTGTCTGGGATGCTTCTCATTCCAGGGAAGAATGCAGTGAGATACAAATTGTAGATATATCTGGAATGCTTCCCATTCCAGGGAATAATGCAGTGCGATGCAACTGCTAGAAGTGTCTGGGCTTCTCATTCCAGGGAATAATGCAGTGCGATGCAACTGCTAGAAGTGTCTGGGCTTCTCATTCCAGGGAGTAATGCAGTGCGATGCATGTGCCAGAACTGTCTGTTATGCGTCTCATTCTAGGGAGGAATGCAGTGCGATCCAAGTGCTAGAACTGCCTGGGACGCTTCTCATTCACGGGAAGAATACAGTGTGATGCAAGTGCTAGAATTGTCTAGAATACTTCTCATTCCATGAAGGAATGCAGTGCAGTGTAAGTGCTAGGACTGTCTGGGATGCTTCTCATTTAATGGAGGAATGCAGTGCTGTGCAAGTGCTAGTACTATCTTGAATGTTTCTCACTCTAGGGAGGAATGCAGTGTGTGTAAGAAACTGGCTCTGTATATACTGCACCAAAGTGAGGTACAGTGTGTATAGAGTCCAAGAGTCCCCAAAGGTAGGCATAGGTTAAAGTTAGATAGAACCTTACTTTCTAAAGTGGTAGCTTGGTCGAGCAGTAAGGCAGTATCAGAGGACAGTGTTAAGCATTTGATGTACACATTCAGTCAGCAAATGAAGTCACACACTCAAGAACTGAACTCTAGGCCAATTGTTGTTGTATAAAAATATATACTGTTGTTTTATTTTCTAGAACCAAGCAAGCCTGGCACAGGTAAGCATATAAATACTTTGCAGTAATATGATACTTTGTTTGTAATACAGTTGTAAAAAAATGCAGTAGAAATTATACTGGTTTTGGTTTACAGATAATGTAGCAGATTGCAACACTTAGTAGGTGTAGTACATTGGAATGAATGGACTTTTTCAATAAATTGCAGGTAAGTTACTTTTCGGATTACTTTTTCTAACACAGTGCTGGATCCTAGATTCAGCACCGGGACATTTCCTGAAAACAGTTGAGAAAATGCGTTTTAGTTAGATGTACGATTTTTAAAGAATATTCTTGTACTTCAAAAGTTGACACAAAAACTTTTTCACAGAGAACCACCAATGTTATCCTATGGAAGGAAATTCAATTCACAGGTAAGTTACTCTTACGTTACTGTTCCTACTCAGTGCTGGATACCCAGATTCAGCACTGGGACATTTCCTGAAAACAGTTGAGAAAATGTGTTTTGGTTATTTGTGCGACTTTTTAGGTATATTCTTAGTTTTCAAAAGTCAAACTTTTTGGGAGAAAACATGTCAATGTTATCCTATGAGGAAAAGCAGGTTATTGGTTTCGAGGTAAGTACTCGGTCTTTGGAGTTGGGGTTCTGGGGTTAGACTCAGGGGTCTCCCAGGGTCAGTGATGCACTGTTGTTCTATCCTCAGCAGCACTAGGGTGGCCGGGTGCAGAGTGTTGAGGTTCAATGTTATCCTATGCAGGAAAGGGGGGCTCCGGTTGGTGGCTGCTGGCAAGCGGGCCATGGGGTTGTGGGAGCAAAGCTCCTAGGGTTTAGCTCAGGGCAAGTTGGGGATCAAAGCAGCACCAAAGATGCACCCTCAGCGGCACTAGGGCGGCCGGGTTCAGGGTGCTGTTTTGAGGTCGGGTGCCCTGTTGATTTCCATGGGGATTCTCCAGGACAAAGAAACACTGCAGGCTCGGGGACAAGGATCTTCCAGGAGCGACCACCACTTCGAGGGGTAAGTTGGGATGTTGAGGGTTGGTTAGGCACAATTGGTTTGGGCACACAAGGCCGTGGGGCGTCGGGTGCAGGGGTGCCTTTTGACGTTGGATTTTCTTACCCGCTCTGGTCGCGGTATGGGGGGTCCTCTGGATTGAGGCTGCAGGCGTCGTCAGTGGGATTGAGGCAGGTCAGGGGTCGCCGGATCTTGGGTCAGGATCGCCGGGGGGACCTCCTCGTGGTGTTGGTTCACTCGAGCTCGGACCAGGGTCGGCAGGTGCAGAGTGTGCTGGATTCGCGGTCTCTGGCTGGCACCAGAAGCTGCAGTTTAAACACGTCCGGTGTTCTCGGGAGATAGAGTCCTGGAAGTGAAGGCAGGCTAGTCCTCCGGGGTTTGTGAGGTTGCTGGCCGCAGGACACGCCGGGATTTCGCAAAAGTAGGTTCGAGGCGGGACATGCCTGTAGGGCTGGGGCCAAGTCAGTGGGCGTCGTCCTCTTGTTAGCTCTGCACGGCTCTTCGGTCCTTCTTCTTATCTGCCTTTCTTGTGGCTTCTAATCTGAGGAAGGAAGGTTCAGGGTGCCCCCTAAATACATAATTTAGGGGCGTTACAGGTAGGTAAAGAGCAGGGACCAATGGGTCCCTTCCCTGGGGTGGGTACACCCCCTATTCTGCCACTCTGAAGTGCGAAAGGGGCAGGAGCCTGTCACTGGTTGGCTGAGTCACCCCATCCTCAAGATGGCGGGGTCTCGAGGTTGTGCTTCACCTCGCCTTCCCCACCTGAGGGGTGGAGTTGGCAGTGGTGGGCACACCTCTTTTCCTCACTTGTTTTTCATGTCGGTTCTCCCGCCCAAAGTGGGGGGTAGAACCAGTGGGGACCAGTTGCTGAAAGCAGCAAATGGCCTGGAGAGGCTCACAAAGGCGGCAGGCCTTTGTAGTCTCTCCTTCGTGAACCCTGCCCATCCTGGGGGAGGAGGCCTGGCACCTCGTCCCTGGATGTGCATTGTTGCAGGCCCCCCGAGAGCAGCAAGCTCTTGACCCAGGAGTCCAGAAACATGTCTGGTGGTGGCAGCCTAAGCAGCCACTCAGTCAGGTCACTAGCAGGTGGTTGAATTTCAGGGGGCATCTCTAAGATGCCATCTGTTGTGCATTTTAAATTAAATCCCACACTGGCATCAGTGTGGGTTTAATGTGCTGAGAAGTTTGATACCAAACTTCCCAGTCTTCAGTGTAGCCATTATGGTGCTGTGGAGTTTGTAATGACAAACTCCCAGCACCATATACTCTTAGTGGCAGCATTGCACTTACAGTGCCTAGGAATGGACTTGGGCACTGTAGGGGTGCAAGGCCCATGCACCTGTACCCTCACCACTGGCATAGGGCACCCAGCTAGAGGGGTGACTGATGTATGCCAGGGCAGTGGTTTGTGGGCATGGCACACAGGGATGGGTGCCATGTCGACTCTTCACTTTGTTCTGCACGAAGGCACTCAGACTGCCAAGGCAGTGTGTGAGTGTCAGGGTACAGAGACTCTGAGGGTGGCACAATAAGTGCTGCAGTCCTTAGAGGCCTTCTCTGGTCACAGTGCCCTGGGTACCTGTGGTACCATTTACCAGGGGCTGACATGTGGCCAGAGATGCCAATTGGGTTTGTTTTTGGGGAAAGAACACAGGCCCTGGGAACCTGATTGGCAGGGACCCAGGGCACACCAAGAAAAAGTGCATCAGTAGCCTGGCAAAAAGTGGGGGGGTTACTGCAACAGAAATCCACTTTCCTACACTGTGGTGCAAGTGCTAGGATTGTCTGGGATGCTTCTCATTTCAGGTAATAATGCAGTGCGATGCAACTGCTAGAACTGACTGAGCTTCGCATTCCAGGAAATAATGCAGTGCAATGCAACTGCTAGAACTGAGTGGGCTTCTCATTCCAGGAAGTAATGCAGTGTGATGCACATGCTAGAACTGTCTGGGACACTTCTCATTCCAGGGAAGAATGCATTGTGATGCAAGTGCTAGAACTGTCTGGGATGCTTCTCATTCTAGGGAGTAATGCAGTTCCATGCAAGGGCCAGAAGTGACTGGAATGCTTCTCTTTCCGGGGCAGAATGCAGTGCGTTGCAAGTGCTAGAACTCTCTGGAATGTTTCTCATTCTAGGAAGGAATGCAGTGAAATGCAAGTGCTAGAATTGTCTGGGATGCTTCTCATTCTAGGGAGGAATGCAGTGAAATGTAAGTGCTAGAATTGTCCAGGATGCTTCTCGTTCCAGGGAGGAATGCAGTGTAGTGCAAGTGCTAGAATTGTCCAGGATGCTTCTCATTCCAGGGAGGAATGCAGTAGAGTGAAAGTGGTATAATTGTCTGGATGCTCTTCGTTCCATAAAGTGATGCATTGAAAGTCAAGTACCGGAAATGTGCCGGATGGCCTTTATCCTGAAAGTGTTTCAGTGAGACGCAACCAGTAGATGTTTATGGGGTTCTCTTTATGCTGTGTAGTGATGCAGTGAGATATAATGCACAGAGATGATGAGATGATCTTTACGCCATCCAGGGATTTAGAGAGCTAGAAGATTTAGACAAGCGTGCAGTGCTCTTAATCCGATGCAGTGAGACTGAAGGCATAGAGATGAGATGCCTGGGGTGTTCTTATTTGTTGTTTTTTATTCCATGCAGTGATGTAGTGAGATACAAGTCTTAAATATGCCACATGTATTCTTAGTTCTGTGCTGTAACACAGACAGAGAGAATGAGAGGTGTCTAGGTGTTATTATTCGATGCAGCGAGGGAGTGAGATAGAAGTCATAGAAATCCAACTCCTTGATCCAGTACTTTGGTGGCCAGATTCTGACCCCGCCCAATACAGTTGAGGTGGTAAAAAACCTTGGTGTGAAATTTGACGTCTCTCTTTCCTTCCGTCCACATGCACTTGCAGTGGCAGGAATGTGTTTCCAATTAGTAAAATCTTTGAAAAAATTATTTGACTATTTTCCCTGTGCAGCAAGAAAGACAGTGGCCTTTGCATTAATTACGTTGAGACTGGACTATTGTAACAGTCTCTACGCAGGTGCCGCTAAACGAGTATTACAGAAGCTGCAGGCGGTGCAACATGCACCGGCTAGGCTTGTATTGAAACTGCCATGCCGTTCATCAGCTTAAAGCCCGTCACTGGCTGCCAATACATAAAAGCGTCTTATTCAACATCCTGTTGCTTGCCTTCAGAGCCTATAGAGCGTCTGGACCAAAATATCTAGGCTCCAGATTTGCACACTACACCACTTTCAGAACTCTGAGATCCTCATCTGCTAATCTGCTAAAACTTCCAACCAAGATGTAAGACTAAAGGTGGCAAATCTCTTGCGGTCCTGGAGCTTGGAATCAACTCCCGAGACATCTAAGATTTAATGACTCAGAAATACGTTTCAGGAAAGATTTGAAAGCTTGTATCTTCACAGCCACTGATTCACTATGCCATTCTCTGATGTAGGGACCATCATTCATGTGCATGTTTACTCTTCCCGCTATGAACTCTACGCTTCTATGCTCAGCACCTGGATGCTCCTTTTGGAGAGACTGTTGCGCTTTACAAATACAATATTCATTCATTCATTCATTCAATGCTTCCAGTGTTCTCTATGCCATGCAGTAATGCAGTGGTACAAAAAGGTTAAGATATCTGAGGACTTTTCAATTCTTCATAAAGATTTCTAGAATGTTCTTCCTTAGAAGACATAGAGATGTCTGAGGTATTCCCCATTCTGTGCATTGATACAGTGAGATAGCTTAGAGATGACTATAGTGTTATTTATTCCATGCAGTGATATGCATATGCTATAAATGCATGGAAAACTTTATGGGAACAGTCCGTTCTAAACTGTAATAAGTCTGAGATATTCTTCAAGCAATGCAGCGATGCAACAAGATAGAAGGCTTCAGGTTGTCTGAAGTGTTCTTTAAGCAATGGGGTGATGCACGAGACAGCAGGCAGGGAGGCGTCTGGGATGTTCCTAATCCCATGCAGTGGTGGAGTCAGACAGACGTATCAGGCTGCAGTAGAGCTCCCGAGGGTAGCTCCTCCCCATGAAGAGGACTTGGCTCGTCATGTTCTCCAGGATCACTAGGTCATTCATTATTAGCTTGTAGGGTGACTTTGGAGTTGTGAATTTCTAAGGGCAATCGCTCGTTTGGTACAATAGGGGCCAGTACAAGGAAAAATGCTGGTTTTGATGTACAATAGGATTTTATTTAGAATTATAGGTTTGAAATTCATATTGCTATAATAATAATATGTTTCCAGGAACACACATAAGCTATTTCGTGGCTCTAGGGAACAAGCTAACAATCGCCTAAACTCATTACAGCCCCAACTACTACTCTTGTCATCTTTCAGAAGTGAACACATTCACACATTCCTGTGCCCTTGTGAATTGTTATTGCACTTCTACAAATTCTTTAGCGATTGTACTGTAGTTTCATGTATGAAGTGTTTCTTACCACTGATGAACTGTCCAAGCTCTTTGGCGGGAGGTTAGCATGTTACGCCGAAGAGGCTTCAATCAATCAATCAGGGAATTGTAAGCGCGCTACTCACCCGTGAGGGTCTCAAGGTTTGGGGGGTTTCCACAGATCTGTTTAGCTGAAGAGCCAGGTCTTGAGAGTCTTCCTGAAGGTGTTCAGGGAGGGGGCACGTCTGATGTCTGCTGGTAGCTCGTTCCAGGTCTTGGCAGCAATGTGAGAGAAGGATCTCCACCCTCCACCTACTCTGGCTCCGTGGATGCGCAGAGTTTTGGTCAGTGCGAGGTTGGAACATCGGAGGTTTCTTTTGGGTATGTGGAAGTTGATTCTGTCATTGAGATATTTGGGTCCGTTGTTGTGTAGGCATTTGTGGGCGTGAGTGAGGATTTTGAAAGTGACTCTTTTCTCCACGGGGAGCCAGTGGAGACATCGTAGGTGTTGGCTGATGTGTTTTTGCCGGGGGATGCCGAGGACAAGTCTGGCGGCGGTTTTCTGTATTGTCTGGAATTTGCAAAGTAGTGACTTGTTGATGCCGGCGTAGAGTGCGTTTCCATAGTCCAGTCTGCTGGTGATGAGTGCGTGGGTGACTGTCTTCCTTGACTCAGGGGGGATCCACTTGTAGGTTTTGCGGAGGGTGTTGAAGCAGCTGGAAGAGACGGCGTTGACCTGTCGGTTCATGGTGAGTGATGAGTCAAGTACGGTGCCAAGGTTCTTGCCGTGGTCTGAGGGGGTAGGTGCTGTCCCATGCAGAAGGGGTAGTACAGAGGACGAGGACTTCTGTCTTCTAGGCGTTGAGCTTCAGGCAGCTGTTGGTCATCCAGACTGCGATGTCTTGCATTCCTTGGCTTGGTTGTCAGAATGTTAGAGTTGCAATGTGGCCTATGTAAGAAGAGTTTTGGTGTTGTGCATGATTGACAGAGATTGATTCTTGTCTTCTCTCAAGACGCTGCTCCTCGGGTGTAAAAGGAGAAAGAGGCTTGAGAGATGGAGCACACATATTTTTCATTCATTTATTGTTGGTTATTCCTGATTATCCATAAATCCAAACATGAGCAAGATAGGAGCAGTTATCATGTGTGCACTGTATACACAAAATCATCGTGTACATCTGTGTAATCTTTCAGTAGTGGGAAGGGCGACCCATGGGCTTGGACTGAATACAATCAGCCATGGTAGAGGATTCCAGGTGGTTACCGTCTTGCACTATAATCAGCCAGTCAGTGTATAGTGTCTATGTAATCCCAGAGTAGTGAGGCATACTCCCCACAGTCTTGACCTGAATACAGTCACCTGTAATAGGTGCTTTCAGGCAGATCCTTGCTTGCAGTGTACACAGGCAGTCATGGTATAGAGCCTTTGTAATCTCCTTAGAACAAGAAGAGATGGGCTGCATAACAACAAACCTGATAGATGGTCTCACGAGTCTATCAAGTAATGAGTAGTATAAACTCCTCAGTCAAGCAAAGGATGACACAGCTATAGTAAATGCTCTTTAACAGCTACTAATGAGCTGTAGAGAAGGACACAAACAAATGAATTTGATTCAGGCAGGCCAAGTAAATCCCTATAAGGTCAAACAGAACAACTTGTTGAAGGAAGTCAGGATAAGTGAGATACACCGAATTCCCAGAGGTGACTGACCATGACCTGCAATGGATACATGCAACCATAAAGGAACTAGAGAGTCTGTCAGTTCAAGGACATAACCAGGAAGTATATGCAGGAGAAGGACAGCCATACCGGATGCTCTTTAGACTCTACCCAGAACTGCTTAAAGGTTATCCACCAGCAGCTACTGGTTACAGCTAGTCACAGTCCAATGACCACAAACTGAATAAATAAGACAAACAAGTGTGGTAGTTCACAAAACCACAAGGCTACGGCTGCGTGCCCACTTTGTTCAATATGCACAGTGCTTCCCTTTGCAGTGGCAGACGTATTTTGTATGTTGCCTGCTTGGGTTCCTCTATAACAATAGAAACAAACAGACTTGGCTTTCCAAGGTTTACCCAGAAGAAGTGGAGGATCAGTTCAAGGCTAGCCCTGGTGACAGGCAGTCAGGATTAAGCCCTCTATTGTGTCTACTCTGGGGCAACAGGGGAGCAATTTCTAATGTGCATTGTTTGTAGGAGGCCAGGATCGGTGGTGAGTAGGTCCGCTTAAGTGTGAGCAGTGGAGCAGCAAAGGGCAAGGACTGGTTAATCGTCATCTGAATACACAGTCTATGGGTCCATTTAGAGCAAGCCAAATATTTGGATGCTCTCTTCCTAGCACAAACATAGTTGTGTAATTATTCTTTCAGTTTTGATGAGTTACCAGAAAGTTTTCCTTTGTCTACTTCATCTCAATTTATATGGAATATTTTTACTTGAGATTTTAATATACTTTGCTTGGTAGGTTCTTTCAAGTATTATTTTTAACATCACACTCAACTGTTATTCACGTTGTCAAGATCTGTAAAAATATTAATTACTTTTTTTAAACTAAAATAGTAATGTTTCACAAATCGTGTGGCATTTTCGTCTATGGAAATATGTTTGTCTACTCCCCCAATCTCGTTTTGAACTAAATGTGCTCACATCACATTGACAGATTCTATTGCAGTAGACAGGTCATTCAAACTCGGATCTTGGTGATGGACATTCAAACCCTGCTGGTGGATCATGTCTTCTAGGGGTGAGGACACGTTCCCTTCATAGCTTAGAGTGGGATTCACGTATCCCTTCTGAAAAAGTCAAATCTGGATAGCATGACCCTTTAAACTTTTGGTGTGCTACTAGTTTGTCTTTTCCCGAAATGCCATTGAGAAGACCATGGCTTACCAATGGCACCCTTTCATACAGCAACATATTTGGTTGCACTGACCTTAATCCTCCTTTCACCTCAGCCCAGCGATGGCCATGCTATGGGTGATGGATATCTTGTCTCACACGACAGAGAAACGATCAATAACATAAATAACTGTGCTGGAGGCTAAACGTGGGAAAATCAACAGATATCTTAATACTGCCCTCACACACTTGGTAGTGTCATGCTTCATCATTGGGCCGCATCATACATCCAGGTGCAGACCAACACCTTGGATGGAGCGCAGTTTTTTGAGTATATAAGATGAAGAGAAGTGGTGAGGGTAGAGTATAATAAAGAAGACAGACAAAATGAAACACAAAAGTGTAACTCAAATCCAAAAAGGAAAACAAATCTTCTCCTGGAAGAAGGGACCAAGAGAGGTGCAGATATAGATATAAAACTGTCTCGAGGTTAACCCACAAAGTTTATTATTGTCAACCTCTGGCAGGGTTAAAACCAACAAAATGGGGTATTCAGGGAAGGTAACGACCCTTCAATCCCCACTGCAAAAACCAACATGTTTCTGCCAGCTTTTTATGTGCCCAACCGGATCACTCTGGCATTCATCAGGGTGTTGGTCCCTATTCAATGGTCTGTACCGCTACTCGGGTATTCTTTACCTTTTCAATTGGGGTATTGCCCCAGCTTCACTCTTTTTTGGGGATTTCCAAGAGGATATACAATTTTACAACAAGAAAAACAAAAGGAGGAAAAACGAATCGTAATTTCCAGTCTCGTAGTTCTTTTCATTATTTATAATTCTTATTGAGTTTCCCATGCGTCTATTTAAGTGATTAATATTTTTCATTGCAGCCTACTCTTATAACACAACCCTCAACCCGTGCAAGTGGACATCACACCCCACGTGGAACCCTAAACCAATGGTGTAAGTGCCAAGACATTCTTAATCAAGGACCTACAAGTGTATTTACAGTGCTTATATGTTAAAAACGGCAAATTGCACAACCATAGCTCTCTCTAGAACCCCAGAGAGAAAAAACATCAATTGTTTTTTATCAATCTATGGTTTGATTGTACCCATCTCCCAATTAAATGAATGTACTTACAAGAGTCTACGAGTACTATTCTGAACCCGGGACTGCGGGGGAGGGTGCTCTTGTCGTCACACTCTGAATAAAAAACGGGACATCAGTATCAATGTAGCCATGCTTTCGGGATAGTTATCCCACTCAATTGTCTTCACCTCGCACACACGCGCCATTATTTGGTTACAACTATTTTGAATTACGGTTTCGCCCCAGCTCAAACTTCCCATGATTGTAGTGCTGGGGAAAAAAGGGGCTAATGGACTATCAAGCCTCCAAAAACGTATTACTGCCAAAGCTGACAGTAGGCACTTACTACTCCAAAGAGACACTGGTGCCAATTACGATCCTGGAAAAACCGGGTACGAACCGTCGGTCGGAGCGTTTTCTCCGTCCGACTCGTACCCGGTTGTAAAACTTTACAAACATGGAAGTACGATTCGCACAGAAACACCATTTCCGTACGAATCGTAAAAAACACCGACCGACGAAAATATACATACGAATGTGATCCGGGAATGCTCCGACGTGACGTCGGGACGCTTTTAGGCAGCGTTTCACGACCCAGGAAGTACGATTCGAACCGACAGCAGTCCGGACAGCAATATTTTCACGGCACCCAAAAAGTGCCGGAAAAGCGAAGTACGCCGCGAAACGACCAGATCAGGGGGCCCGGTACGCGCTGTACCACCCCCCAGCCCCCGTGAGTACGAGTCGAACCCCCCGTGTATGTACACCCGTAGCGCTGGGGGTACGCACCGTACATACACGGGTGGGGGTTCGACTCGTACGTACACGGGTGTACATACACGGGGGGGTTCGACTCGTACGTACACGGGTGTACATACACGGTGGGGGTTCGACTCGTACGTACACGGGTGTACATACACGGGGGGGTTCAGCGCGTACTCACGGGGGCTGGGGGGGATCGGCGCGTATGCGGGCACATGTCTCCATGGTTGCTATGGGAGTTCGGTCCGTACGGTGCATTTTCAATACGGTTGTAACATCGGACGCACGGGATGGATCGTACTTGCGCGCTCGGACTTCACTTTTCACATTTGTACGTAAAATCGTCCGGGGATGTGTCGGACACTTTTTCCGACCCGAGGACGTGTGGGGAAATTTTCCGAATGCGATTCGTATGGACTTTTTCCCATGCGAATCGTACTTGGCAGTTTGTACGCTACTTGTACGATTCGTACGGTAAAAAGACCGGATACGAGTCGTACGGGGAACATTTTTCCAGGATCGGAATCGGCACCACTGTCTCCAGTCTCCCCTCGTCCGTCCTCCGACGATACGGGTCTCTCTCATAATGCCTATATTTAAGGAACCGGTATCTGCGTCAGAGCAAATCACTGCCAGCTCTGCCCACGACCTACCCAGAATGCTCTCTGTTCCATAGTCATCTAAATAGGCCCTCACTGTGACCTGTATATTCAATACAGCTTTCATGGCGGCCATTGTTAAGTTCCTTGAATCAACGGACAGTGCCTCAGTAAATTAGAAATGTGGTCTTGTTGTACTCGAGCTAGTATGTTTTGTCAGCTCGGAAGTGAGAAATATTAGTATGCAAGATGAATTATTTTGCTTACATAATATACCAAGGGGTTATTTCAAAAGACAAAGAAAACTACTCCCTCTCACGTCTACCACTGAATAAATACCCCTCTTGGAATATTGCGTGTATATCTATTTCGAATTCATTATTTCATGATTCCATATAATTGGAACCAGGGGATTCCATCATTTAATCCCGTAGTGTTGCTTTTCAATCGTTCCACCCATCTTTGTTCTCTCATTAAGAGGAAACTCGAGGTATCACTTATATTTGGTGGAATAAATGGTTTATCCACAACTACCCATCTGAGGTCCTTCTCATTATGTTTCTTTTCAAAGAAGTGGGCAGTGAGTCTTGTATTAGTCTTGCCGCAGCGTATTGTGCTCATGTGTTCCAAGACGCGAGTTTTTATTTTTCGAGTTGTCATGCCCACGTATAGTAGTTCACAGGGGCATTTCAATAGATAAATCACATTTTCTGTGTTACATGTAGTGTGTTGTCTTAATTCCCAGGGACTATTTAAACCGATGTCAATATTTTTCCCATTCATTGAGGCGGGACAAGCTCTACAGTAACCACATGCATAATGCCCAACTACTGGTGGTAAAAATTGATGGCGATTATGCAAACTGACAGCATCCCTCTCTGGCCTCGGGCGCGTGTTCACAATCATGTCCTTAATACTCGCACTCTTCTTAAAAGAGAATAAGGGGACAGGTTGGTTCAACCCATTTGAATTCAAAATTTGCCATTTCTTCTGGATGATTTTCTTTAGATGGTTAGATGTTGTGTTAAATGTAGTTACACATATACTCCTTCGCATTGTCTCTCTCGTATTAGTTTCTTATAGGACATCCCTATTACAATTCCTAGCTCTTTTTTGAGCTTTTGTGATTACAATCTCAGGGTAATCTCTATTCCTGAGTTTCACACTGAGACTCTCTGCTTTCTTTTTGTAATCCGCCACATGGGAACAGTTTCTGCGGAGACGCAGAAACTGTCCGTAGGGTAGATTTTCCCTCAAGGACCGAGGGTGGAAACTAAGGAATGATAATAGATTGTTCCTATCAGTTTCTTTATGGAACGCACTGCTGGTCAAAGTCCCTCCCTCTGCTTTAATATTCAAATCGAGAAAGGGAAGAGTATCATTCGTAATCATTCCAGTGAAGAAGAGAAACGGATTCCTTTGATTGAGCCAGGTGAGGAAGGTTTCAGCCAAAACTCTATTTCCCCTCCAAATGATAAGGACATCATCTATACATCTATGCCACTCCCTTATATGGTTCTGAAAGGGATTGGTAGATTGAAAAATTACTTCTTCCTCAAACTTCGAGACGTAGAGGCAAGCCAGACTGGGGGCGCAAGAGCTCCCCATGGATGTACCATGGGTTTGTAAATAGAATTTATCTTCAAATTTGAAGAAGTTCTTGGTCAGCGCCAATTCCAAGAGGCAGAGTATAAATGCCCTTGGCGGCTGGAATTCCCAGTCCTCTGCAAAAAGGATATTTTCAATCACCCTCAAGGTCTCTTGTTGGGGGATGTTTGTATATAGGGATTCTATGTCCAGCCCAATTAGCAGGTCTCTGTCTCTATCGAATTCCAAATTCTTGATGAGATTTAGTACCTCTCGAGTATCTTTCAGGTACGCAGGCATCTTTTGTACAATAGGACGAAGATAAAAATCGCAAAATTTGGATAGAGGTTCCAGAATTGAGTTCACACCAGAAACGATAGGACGCCCCGGTAGGGGTCGTGCAGGTTTATGTACCTTAGGTAAGGTATAAAAATAAGGTACAGTAGGATACTGATTACACAAAAATAGTGCCTCCTTTTGGCTAATCCAGTCATTAGCCAATGCTTCCTCTGTTAGCGAGGAGATTTGAATCCTTAACTCTTCTGTGGGATCCCTATCTAAGATAGTGTAATTCCTTCTATCATTCAACAAAAGAAGACATTGAGCATTGTAAGTGTCTAGATCTTGGATCACTATCGCACCGCCCTTGTCGGCTGGTTTTATAACCACTGACCCATCGTCCCTGAGTTCTTTAAGGGCCTTGTTCTCCAACGTGGATAGATTAAAGAATGGTTTATTTACTCTTGTTGAAGTTAAGAGATCTACCTCTCTGAGTACTGCCTGTTCAAAAACTCCCACTTCTGGAGGTAACTGATTAAGGGTAGGAACGAATGTCGACTTATTCCTAAAACCTGTGTCGTCCCCCTGATCGGAATCTTCTTTTCCTTCGAAAAATACTCTTAGACGTATATTCCGAAAAAACCCGGCTAATTCACACTTTAGTTTAAATTTGTCGGGTTGGTTGGTAGGGACGAATCCTAGACCTCTTGATAGCACCCTCTCTTGTGTAGGTGTCAGAATCTTATCAATGATGAAGCATGACACTACCAAGTGTGTGAGGGCAGTATTAAGACATCTGTTGATTTTCCCACGTTTAGCGTCCAGCACAGTTATTTATGTTATTGATCGTTTCTCTGTCATGTGAGACCAAATATTGGTAAGGGAGTCAGAGAAAGCTAAATCCCTTGTCTCTTCTATCTTGTGTTTTTGATGGATATCTTGTGTCTGGCAGTTCAGGCTCATAGTTCATGCTTGCTTATGTTCCTAGATCTCTCAGCTGTCTTCCATAAGGTCAACCATGAGACCATATTATCCATTCTCCCTGATGGATTTGGATAAGAGTGGTGGTTCTGAATTGGTTTTCATATTTTACTTTTGGGCATACTCATTGTGTCCAAACGGATACTTTAAGGTTTCCCCCCAGTCCAGGTTCTGCAGTGTTCCAAAATGTGTCTGTCTCCAGGAGGCTATAACTATACATGGAACTATAGGGATAATTAGTAATTGGCAAAAGGCTCTTCAACTATTTATATGATGATAGCACCCAGTTTTCTCTTTCAGTGCCATTAGAGGCTAATATCCATCATCTGAAGAGTTGCATACCTGTGAGTCTGACTTGGACAAGAGTGGCTGCTCTCACATTCAAACTGTCCAAAACAGAGTATTTACTTATATATCTTTGTAAGGCAACCTCATCAGGTCAATGGTGGCTTTCCATTCTGACTGAAGACATCATCACTCTTTTGTTGCTGGAATTTGCAAATTATTGTAGCTTATTTTAATCAAAGCTGTTATTTCACCATCATTAGCACGCATATAGTATAGTAACAACAGTGTTGGACATATTACGCAATTTATTCAAGGAGATGCCCTATATTTCAGTCTCTGGTATATTTGTGGGACAGATAGACCACATAGATTTTCTTACAGGTTTCTGGAAAGGCTGTCCAGAACCTCTTTCTATAGGCATATCCTAAGAATGCCCAGCATTTTACCACCAGTCACTGGGAGCTGGAATACTTATAACCACTCTTCCAGGTCAATATAATCATTCAGCAGGTGTTAATTTAACTGGCGGCCTTATTAGACACAGTGCCCAACAAAGTCATATTCAGGTCTTCTATTGGCATTTCTTTAATAAGCTTTCCATCCTTCCCTCTTTTACCTCTTTTACCGCACTGTCATTTGAGATGTGATCAGTGATGTGATCAGTGATGTCACTCACCATATAATGACTGGTGTAATATGTGAGGTCATAAACAATACATTGCAGGGGCCTAAGTTATAGTTAGCTCAGCTAACTATAACTGCTGAATTTCTCTAGTTGTGTATGAGTGAAATCTGAGCCTAACTATTACATCCCTGTAACCATTGTTTTTTTCAGTGAATTTCAAAGTTTTTATAAAATGCTATTTCCTAACTATAACATCCCTGTAACCTTTGATTCCTTCAGTGAATATTTAAGGTTTTTTTAATGATATCTCCTAACTATAATGTCCTTGTAACCTTTGTTTTTTTAGTGAATTTTGAAGGTTTTTTTTCTGTTACCTTTGAGAGTGTGTGTGTGTGTCACAGTATAGGTCAGTGAGTGGGTGTGTGAGTGACTGTATTATTCAGTGAGTGGGTGTGTGAGTGACTGCAGTGATCTGTGAGTGGGTTTGTGGTTGTTAGTGGCTGTAAAGGTCTGTGAGTGGATGTGTGATAGGCTGTTTGGATCAGTAACTGGGTGTGTAAGTACTGTATGGATGTGTGAATGGTTTTCTTGGTGTGTGTGTGGCTGTGTGAGAGGCTGTATGGATCTGTAAGTTGCATACTACTAAGGTTGGCAGGACGGGGCCAAACGGGTGATGCCTCTGGGTGATTCTGCACTTTTGCATACTCGTAGTCATTTAAAGGGAGATCCATGGACTCTCGCTCTAACCAGAAGAGGCCAATAAAAAACCCACTCGTCACAGTCACTACAGATTGCGCTCTGATACATCAACAATGTTGCCAAGGTTATAGATTGCTATGTGTGACATTTTCATAATTTTAGTATAATTATGAGTGACATTTCCACGACTTTGAGTAACACTTTCTCATGAGCAAAATCAAGCAATGAAGATGAGAAAACATATAAATATCAGAAATTACACCCATTTGAACAACAAGAAACTCAGAGCTGCCAAGTTTTCAAATTGACATTTCCTAGTTTCAGTGTACATGAGTGACATTCTACATCCAAATGTGTGACACTGTCTCAAGAATAACACCAAGCAATGAAATCAATGTAAACATACATATATATTTAAAATGCCACTCTTCTGAGTAAGGAGAAGCTCTGAAAAAGCTTTGAAGCTGAAGCAAAACTCTGGAAATGGAAGGTCATTAACCTATTTGATAATGCCAGAAAATCCCAAGTACAAATATATTTTGTAGGAAATTAAAAGTTAGTATACTGTAAAGTTCACATGCCCAGTGGACTGACCTGTACCACTGTCTTTCAACCACATACACCCTGCATGATGCTGCTGGCTGTTCACCTCATCTCTGTTTGAAAGGCCCTATTTGGAACTTCACCTTTATACTAGACAGGTCTCACAGGAACTGTGCTTTTTACAGTCCCCTACATGGCATAATTTTGGACGCACCTAATGTTACTAGTGGGAAAGTGCTGGTCTTCCCAGCAGCAGTTCTGCACCACCTCCACCTCCCACTAGCGAGTGGCACCTCAGGAGTCAGATCAGATCCCTCATGACCTTTTCCCTTATGCTAACTTCAAGTTCCCAGTAGATTGACCTGTGCCACTGTCTGTCGACAATCCCACAAACACCCTGCATGATGCTGTTGGCTCGGTGCTCCTCCCACTGGCACCCACTTTCACCAAAGGAAAGAGAATTCACTGCCTGCAGTCTGAGTGAGGATTTATTGAACTCTACGTTATGATGCAACTTGTGTTTCAAGATAATTTTTATGTTTATGCAATAAAGTGGAAATATTAATACCTACACCGGTGAAGTTTTGAAACCATAAAAGGAAGGCCATTAGCTTACTGACACCCATTTATGATTCTGACTGGAGGCAAGGAGGAGACTCTGGTGGTAACATCCTGCTCCACACCTGCACTTCCTACCTGAGCACAGTGTCAGACAGGCCTGCCATCATTAAAATTAAAAGTATCCCAGAACAAAATACTGGACCAAGTCCAACATAGGTATTGCAATGTTAGGCATACAACACTAAAGATTTGTGTCCCTCAATAGGTAAACAAGTAAAGAAATCATAAAAAATATTTTAGTCACCCCCAAGCATTACACTCCTTTATTGCAGCATAGTATGGTTACGTTAAGCATATGCTGCTTAAATTTGATCATGAACTCAGTGCAGAGTCTTAAGACAGAAAGTGCGTGACTCACCTGACCTCTGTCAGTCTACAAGTGCCTGGGTAGTGTGTCTTAGAGGCTAGGTCCTTTGCCAGCTTGCTTTGTCCTAAGCTGCAAACCAACTTGAAGCAGCAGGTGACAGTTCAAGTCTGTCTCCCTCTACAACATTGCATTACTTTTTGCATGCTCAGCAGCCTCATACAGCAGCACGAGAGCAGAGAAAACACACCCCCAGTCAATGAGTCAGAGTTTAGCAGCCTCGTCCATGCCATACAGTCCAGCAGCACACATGTGTCTCAGAGAGGCCGGGTGGGAGTGTGAGAGTCAGCGCAATTTATTTTTGCGGCATGGAACTGAAACAATGTATCCCACTGTGCTGGGTCACCATAAAGAATTTCCTAGGCACGCCACAGGCTAAATTGCTTCACATGTTCAGTGACATCACTGATGACATCTCAAATTACATCAATGATGACATCTCAAATTACATCACTGATGACATCATCCAGAGAAACACTGACACAGCCACTCAGCTCTGCTGCAGTGCGAGCAGGGACAGTGGCAAGTAACTACCTGCTGCTTTAGACACCCAGAGTGACCACGCATTTGAATACTTGTAGTCATTTAAAGGAAGTAGCAGTGAGGTGGTGGTCCCCGGAGCTGTACATGGCCCAGGAGAGGGCCCGTGTGGCACCCTCTTTCTATTATATATGTGGCCCCAGGGAGGTGATGGTCCTTAGGGTACTTACGGACTATGGAGAGGGGTCTGCGTGGCCCCCCTCATTTTGTTTGACAAAGCTCCGGGGAAGTGGTGGTCCCTGGGGCTTTTAGAGTCTCAGGAGGAGGGTTGCGTGGACCTCCTCTACTTTTTTTTCAATCAGCCTTCCACGGGGAAGTGGTGGTCACCGGGGTCAAGACTGGCCATGGGCTGGGGGCCTCGTGCATCCCCCTCCCCTTATTTAAACTACAAAAAATCCCTGAGATCTGGCCCACCCTGGGGCCAATGTTTAAACAAGAGCGAGAGACCAAGCTTGGTTTGTTAGGGGGATTTTTGCCATAGATTTTCCAAATTATTGCGATTTTAAAGCAACATTTCTTTTTAAATGTTTAAATGCCTTTTTGCCTTGGCAGTGTCCCTAAGGATCCCAGCACCAAAGTTATAAGCAAGTCAAAAAACTTTTTTCCTATGGAAACTAGGTCCTAACCATAGCTACCTACTGGGGACCGCCAGTAGGCTTAATGTATATATATATATATATTCACTGAAAAAACCATGGGTTTCACACACGTTATAGTTAGGAATTAGCATTTAAAAAACCTTAGAAATTCAGTGAAAAAACCATAGGTTTCACACACGTTATAGTTAGGAATTAGCATTTAAAAAACCTTAGAAATTCAGTGAAAAAACCATAGGTTTCACACATGTTATAGTTAGCTGGACATTTTACTCGTAAAAAACCAATGAAATTGCCCCGTTATAGTTAGTTCAGCTAACTATAACTCGCGCGCCCGCAATGCACTGCTGATGACGTCACATATTACATCACTCATGACATGGTCAGTGACATCACTCATGACATCACTGATGACATCTCAAATGACATCACTGATGACCTCACTGATGACATCATCCAGTGAATGTGGGTTTTTCTGAAAATTAAATATGTTTTATATATGTATATCTCAAGGTCGATGGAAGAATAAATGGGTATATAAGTGTCTAAATGGATGATTTGTTTTTGAAAAATTGATTGTTTAACTGACTGATTAAGTGTATCATAGTGAATACATGTTTTAGTGAGTAATGTTTAAATATGTATATATCTGTATCAGTCTCTCACTTTGTGTATAAGTGGCTGCATGGGTTGGTGAGTAGCTACATGGGTGTCTATATAGGTTATTAGTTGGTTTTTTGAGTATCAGTCTGAGTGTCTGCATGGTTCGGTGGGGGGTATTACGTAGTGCATAGGTGCATGAATGAGTGACTCACTGTTTGTATGTGTTGAACAGACCATGTGTGCAGGACTGCATGGGTGGATGAGTGTGTGTATGGGTGTGTTAGTGAGTGAATGGCTGTCTCAATAGTGTCTTTATGAGTAACTACATATGTTTAAAACTAGTATATGTGACTATTGGTGTATATATGTGAGTATATGCAAGGGTGAGAGATTGGAAGAGTTCCTGTATGAATAAGTATGTGTTTCTATAAGTGATTGTTTAAAAGACTAAGTATGTGTAAGTTTCCGTAGAAGTAAGTATGGTGGTGTGTGTATAACTGTATATGCAAGTAAATGTATGTTTGATTCTTTATTAGCACGAGTGACTATGTGTGTGAGTAACTCTATGGATGAGTGGCATTGTGTAACAGAATGTATAGGTGTATGAGTACATATGATGAGTGAGTACATGTATGAGTGACTGTATTGGACTGTTGGTGAATGAGTGGATGTGTATGTGGATCTTAGAATTACTGAAGAGGTTGTTGTAACTGTTATTGGTATGTCCATTGTTTTTGAAAATTTTAGTCTCTATTTTTGAATGTGTGTGTCAAAGGTTATATTAGGGTGAGAGGAGGTCTGCCACTCTATCACAAGGATGATGTCATCAGTGATGTCATCAGTGATGTCATTTGAGATGTCATCAGTGATGTCATGAGTGATGTCACTGACCATGTCATGAGTGATGTAATATGTGACGTCATCAGCAGTGCATTGCGGGCGCGCGAGTTATAGTTAGCTGAACTAACTATAACGGGGCAATTTCATTGGTTTTTTACGAGTAAAATGTCCAGCTAACTATAACATGTGTGAAACCTATGGTTTTTTCACTGAATTTCTAAGGTTTTTTAAATGCTAATTCCTAACTATAACGTGTGTGAAACCTATGGTTTTTTCACTGAATTTCTAAGGTTTTTTAAATGCTAATTCCTAACTATAACGTGTGTGAAACCCATGGTTTTTTCAGTGAATTTGCAAGGTTTTTTAAATGCTAATTTTTTTTTTTTCTTCTATTTTTTCTAACATATTTTTAATTTAATTATCTTACCTTTTATAAAGACTATGATTAAATTTTTAAAATTCTTTAATATGTTTTTTTAAATATATTTTTTAAAATAAACATGTAAAATTTATTTGCAGTACTTTTTAAAAAAAAAAAAATATTTTTTTAGTACGCGTACCGTAAGCTCACGGTAAGCGTACGGTTTACGCAACGTCCGTAATCTATCTACGCTGCTTGCGTATAGTTACGCACTTTGCGTAGCCGCGCGTACTGCGCGTGGGACGCGTGCGCGCTTACGCCACACGCGCACGTTACGCGGAAGTGTCGGGTAGTGACTGTTATGCGCATGCGCGCAAGCGCGTGTCTTTTTTACGCGCATGCGTACTTTTTGCCGTAAGCGTACCGTAAGCGTACCGTAAGCGTACGGTAGGTCATGTGATCATGAAACACAACTTTTGATTGGTTGAAACTACTTTCAGTTCTAGAACTCTCCTACACCACACCCATTCCCCTCATTTCTGCTTGTGATCCCTTGGGAGAAGGAGCTGGTTTGTCTTTGGGATACGATGGCAGAACAGCAGAGCTCTTCTGAGAGTGAGGCTAGCACTAGCAGCACTGTCTTGAGGCAGAGAGCGAGGAAACAAAAGCCCTCTTATGTATGGGATTATTTTACTTTTCCTGAAGGCCAGCAAAAGGTGAATGCACCCTTAGTTACTTGCAGGCTGTGTAAGCGTGTACTTTCTAGAGGTAATCCTGACAGGAAGTATTCCTTTGGGAATCACACCATGAAGAGACACCTCCAGGATGTACACAGAAGGACACATGGTCATCTTTTTGGAGGTAACTCTTCAGAAAGACGAGCCAGTACATCCACAGCAGCTCAGCCTGGACCATCATCTGCAGGGCTGACTCCTTCTTCTGCAGGTCAGGTGAGCCCTTCATCTGTGGGGGGAGAATCTCCTTTTGCTGGCCCTCTGGAAATGAACCCTCGATTTCGGAAGGTTGATATTCATTGCACATTTTGTAAAGATCTAATTTGCCATAGGGAGACCAGTGTTTCCCTAGTGAACAACAAAATAGATCAGCACATTTGTCGCTTTGAATAATTTTCCCATGCTTCCTTTCCTCTGTCCCTGCATGAACACAACGGTTCTTTTAAGAGCCAACCTTATCTTTCATCTTTTTTTTACATATGTTTTTAAAAACTTTTTTTTATTTTTTTTTTACCGTACGCGTACGGTGCGCGTACTTTTTTTTTTTTTTTTTTAAAAAACACTAAAAATCATTTATCACATTACATTGTCCTTGAGAGACTACAATTATTATTATTGACTTACCATACTCACTGAAAAAATATTTATTCTTTTGTTTTTTTTAAAAATAGTTTTAAAAATGTTTGTAGTTTTCGAAAATTTTCTATATCTATCTGGAAAAAAAGAAAAAAGTATTAATATTTTTAAAACATTTTATAATACAGTACACATATTTACATTTTTTTCCCAAAAATACTTTTGCCTTATTTTTGCTGTTTTCAGAATATATTGCATTTCACTATAAATTGTGAAAGCAATTGCATTCATCATTTTACAGCGGGCAAAAAAAAATACCAATCACAAAGATTGTATTAAAAATGCCCTGATTCTTTTTTTACTTAAACTTAACATTATAGAAATGCATAATATTGTAAAAAAATATCATCTAATACCAATAGTTATTTCTTTAAAATACCGTCTGATATGTTTGTTTCAGAAGTATAATCACAATATTATATCTCAAATAACTCCAAAATACATCTGATTTCATTTCCTTTAGACCAAATAGTAATTTTAAATTTTTTTTGGGAATAAATTTCCAACGGTAATCCAATAAAATTCTAAAGTTTAATTTGTCCAGATCTCACCGATTCTCTGTAACATTTTGGTTCACGAAAATTTTTTGAATAATTTATTAAGTCCACAATAGAATTGGTTACTTTTCCACATGGCCAAATAGTAATTTTTTAAAACATTTTTGAAAAAATTTCCAATGGCAGTCCAATAACATTCCAAAATTTAAAATGTGCAGAAGTTACCGATAATCTCTAAATTATTGGTTTTTCAAAGTTTCATTAAAAATTAAAAAAGTCCACATTACAATTGGTTATCTTTCCATTAGGCCAAATGATAATTTAAATAATCTTTTTTTTACAAAATTGCAATGGTAATCCAGTAAAATGGTAAAATTGTTTTGTCCAGATCTTGCCAAGTCTCTCTAAAATTTAGGTTTCAGGAAGATTAGATAGGAATTTGCTAAATCAAAAGGCAAACGTTGTTTGAAAATCAATTGGGAATCATTACACAGTGTCCAGCCTTTTTCACATTTAAGATAAACTGTGTAATGTCCAGAAGTAACAGTAGGTCCATCATGGAAAATTATTGCAACAGTTACAAAAGTTTTTCCTGAAATTGATAATTGCTGTCCTGTAAACTTCTTTATTAAAGTATCCAATTTTGAACCATCAGCTCTACATCGTTGCATCATTAAAATTACATACTGTCCGTATTCCTTTAAAATTAATGTTGAAAACATGTCAGAATTACACTCACCACATTTCATGCTATGATTAGCATCTTTAACTAATTTTGCAAAAGTGACTGTTTTACTCTCTGGCAATGTCAAATAAATAAACCTTTCATTATCAACAATAGAGCCACATATATTATAACAATTATCACAACTATGTTCCCATTTATAAGAGAGACCAAAAAAAATGTCAATGGGAACTCCTTCTTCTTCCACTACCTGAAGAAAATACATCAAAAATTCATGTGCATCTTGCTGCTCATTTTGAGAAAACTGTGTTCGTCCTGAACATACATCTAAAAGTTTTCTAATGTCAGTAGCACTTTCTATTTGAGTTTTATCTTTACTCAGCTTTTGAAAAAGGAGACTCAGCTCTGAACAGAATCTTTTTCCCTGATTTACTATTATCTGCTCTTGCAAACTTTCCAGATAAAATGCAACATTCAGCACTACATTTGCGTAGCAGTTGACACCAGAGCTATTTTCAAAATGACATCCTACAACCTGTTCTTCATTTTCCTTTTTCTTTTTGCTTGCAATTACATCACTCCTCTTTTTTTTCCTCTTCTCTACATCCTCACTACAGATATTCTCATTTTTTCTTTTACGAGAAACTACACGTTTCTCCAACACAGGATACTGACCTAAATGAGGAGCATAGCTTCTTCTTAATCTATTATACTCCTTTACACAGTTTGTATCAGCACTAACTTTTGACTCATCAAAGTCTATCATGAATAAACCTGATAATGTTTTGACTCGTGACAAAGCAACATATGCCATACCTTCTTTGAACACAGTTGAACCAATGTTCACAAATGCACAATCTACAGTCAATCCTTGAGACTTGTGAATAGTTACAGCATATGCTAGAGAAAACGGAAACTGCTTCCTACGTACATATAAGTCTTTCACAAGCATAAAACGAACTGTACAACGACAAATATCTTTAACTTCATCTATCTGATCAAATTTTATTTTTAAACATTCAACTCCTTCTTTTTTCTGGTAATTAATAAAACCCACAACTCTTCCCATCGCTCCATTAACTAAACCTTTCTCAACATCCAAATTTCTCCTTAAAAACACTCTACAGTTCATGCAAACATATAGATTTTTTTCTAATCCAGCTGTTTTGGAGATGTTCTTCTCTAGTGAGTCCAATTTATTTTTCAGTTTGCCTGTTACTGTGACAGTAATTCTTCCATCCTCAATTTTGTCCACTGCTTCCAATTTCCTGATCTCTTCCTTTTCCAATTTCAAAAGCTCCTCATTGAATATTGAGCATTCACGTAGAGTTGGCATTAAGCAGATGACACTTTTGTTTTCTGCAATGTTCTTGTATATCTTCTCTGCAACTATTTCTTCCTTTGGAAATAAATTATGTAGCAGCCGACTCTGTAATGCTTTTTTGCCAACTTCTGTCAGTAGTCCAATCCTGATATCTTTCAGAATACTTCCATATTCTTCATCGTTTGCTTGCCTCATGTTAGTAGTAAGTTCCTTGTACTCAAAGAAGGACCAAACATTTGTATTTCCGATGCTTCCCAATGACTTCTTCGTGTCTTCATGTGTCACAGTATTAAACACTGGTTGTCCTTTAACTGGAGTAAGTTGCAAAAGATCTCCAAAAACTATGACGTGTTTTCCACCAAATAACATGTCATAGTCTGTCTTCAAAATTTGCTGCATTCTTAAATGCACAAAGGCAAGCATTAGGTTTGATACCATGCTCACCTCATCAATAATGAGAACTTGCATCTTCTTCAATACTCTTGAAACTTCCAAGGATGCTTCTCCAGTTAGCTTGTTGAATTGTATTTTGTTCTCATGCTCCACTGGTAACATTAGCAAACGATGTAAGGTGATTCCTTTTATGTTATATGCTGCTAACCCAGTTGGAGCAGTAACCACACAAGACAAAGTAGAATCCGTTTTTTGCTGTAGGTAGCTTCTGATGACTTTTATTAGGAAACTTTTTCCAGTTCCAGCTTGTCCGCTTACATACATCCTGATTGGATGAAATGATGTGCATGAGCACTCTTTTTTTACATGTAGAAATCCGTGATCAATTTTGTTTTTGATCTCTTCATAAATTTGTTGCTGCTCTTGATTCAGTTGTCTTTCCAAATTTTCTAAGTCTATAAATTCTTCTTGAGCTTGATTCATAGCCGTTTCCACTTCATTCATGGCTATTGATGCTTCATTTTCAATGACTGTGTGTTCCTGAACTTTGGCTGTCCTGAGAACTGTCTCTAGCTATTTCTGCTGCAATTGTAGTTTCCTGTTCAATTTCTTCATTTAACATTTGCAGATAAGTTGTGAATGTATTGCATTGTATGCTGTCTTTGCAAGCATTAAATGAATCTTCATAGCTTTGAAATTCTCCCAGTAGTTCATCCTCTGTACGCCATGGTTTAAACAACTGTAAAAGAGCCAAGTAGTAAAATTCTTTCTTGTCAGTAGTGTCGCAACTCAGCTTCCGGTGATTTATCAAACTTCCTTTTGTTTGCTTCACCAAACATCCTTCTTCACCAACGACTTTATATTTTCCATTATTGATGTCTTCTGTGGCTTTCCTTGAATAAATGTAGTTCTGCAGCACTTCATAGAGACACATGTTCTCCAGATGTTGACTTCTCTTGGGATAATATGTGTCCAACATGTTTGTTTTCAATATATCTGTACTTTCTGGGTCATTCTCGACCAAATATTCAATTTCTCCTACAGATTTTAGTACCCGATTTCTCATTGCTGCAAGGCCTAAACTTGCCCAAATTATTCTTCTTGACTTCGAGTAGAGACTTGCAGAAGATAACCTATCTGAACATTCGTAGGATCCAATTTCTCGATGCGATAACATCTTCAAACTGAAACTATACAGCTTCTTACTGACAGTCTTCTCGTGAGAAATCTCTTCCCACATTTCCTTCAATTCTGTTTTTTCTGATTTCGTAATGCAAGACGTTACATATCGTGCAACAGCAATGGAATTGTCAGCTACATACTGTATATCCATGTTAGCGTTCCACATGGATAAAATGACTGGGTTGTAGTCATTTATATTTTTTGATTCTTCTTTTCTTTTAAGGTTGTAGGTATTCTTAGGTGATTTTCTTGTGATAGTATGTCTCACAGCTGACATAAAACTGTTTACTCTTCCATTTGAAAGAACAGGTCTAGGAAATCCAAATCGACATTTAGTGTAGTATTTTTCTTTGCTCTTGTATTTCCGTCGACAGTATTTTCCACAGCGATGACTTTGGAAACGTAAAACTTGCTCCTTTAACTTGTTCTCTTCTGTGCTTTTTGGTATAGCACATGTTGCATATTCTTGAATGTAAGATAACACTGCTTCATCAGCATCTGTTCCAAACTTTGGGGCATCCTTGATCCACAACAGCATATGAATATGAGGAGCACCTCTTGCCTGGTACTCTTTTCTCCAAAAGAAATCCACTACTTCTCCAAGGGGTGGATTTTTTTTATTGCAGATGAAGGACATCATAGCCTCAAATCTATGATTGAAATATCTGCAAACATTAACCGGATCCAATGAGCACAGTTCTCCTGCTGTCTTGTATTCGATGTTTTTAATGTTTGAATTGGCCTCTCGTAGAAAATCCAGTAAATCATCCCAAGCGTACTCGGCACAGCTTAGGGTAAAGAACCATGTTGGTGTTCCTAAATTCCGTAACATGCATTTTAGTTCACCATGGCGTCGGTACCAATATTCATTTGTCCCACGCTGACAAGCCATCAGATTGATCAGTTGTGTTTCCAAATGATCATCTCGGTGCTGCACTTTCTCCATAAAATCCTTAGCAGACACATTTTGTAAATGTACTCCACTTTTTAAAATGTGATTTACTGCATAAGACAATGCAGACAAGTCGCTTTCAAATAAAAGATGGAACAAATAAGGAATACTTTGTCGAAATCTGGGATCTTCAGCATATAGTCTTGTAGTCCGATACTCTGAAGCTGGAATCTGTTCTGGACGTTCATCGTATCGTCCTCCTTTTCCTTTAGGAAACAGCTGAGGAAAACATCGAGCTTCCAAGCTCTCCTCCCATACACTCACAGGAGTTCCTTTTGCTTTCTTCATCTGAAAGAGATCAATATTGTCTCCCATAACTTCTTTCGAATGAAGAGGATGCATGCTAAAATGTTCATAAATTTCTTCTTCCTTTGACTTGTCCACTTTTTCAATTTGTCCAGTTGGTGTTTCTGTGTCTTCTTGAAAATCTTCTTCTTCTTCTTCTTCTTCTTCTTCTATATAAATTGATTCATACCATTTGTTATTTTTTTTCAAATACAAATTTGCTCTTTGTACTTTCCGCACATCTACCAGCTCCTGCCAAATCTTCTTATTCTTTGTAGGTACACCATTAACCAGAATAATTAATGGTTCAGTTTCCAAAGTATCCGCATCAATAGTTTCCATATTTTTTTTCAAATCCAAGGGCAAATACACCACTCTACCTTTTAAACCTCTCAGTAAATCTGAAGGAGGTAATTTACCAGTTTTGGGCTCCATACGTACTATGGTCTGGAACGGATGAACACATTGAATGAGTATAGACTCATATGTATTTAATTCAGAAAGTTCAGCAGGAATAGCATCCAATTCTAAATTATTATGTACAGCTCTGGTCGGCATTCTATTTTCCTCTAACTTGTTGTAACAGTATTTACAAATACGCTGATCTTCACCCAATTCAAAACAATTTTCTAGAAATATATATGTGGCAAAATCCTTCCACTTATAATTATCTTCATTTTCACTCTTTCTGTAGAGATCAACATTCCTAGTTTGTTTTCTATAATGAGTTCTGCGGCAACAAATACAAGTAACATTTGGTCTTTCATTAGAGACTATTGCAAATTTTGTTATGTGATCATTAAATGTCTTACTTACAGAAGGTTCTACATTCTCTTCCACTTCTTCCTCATTTACTGTGTCCTTCTCTGCACTGTTTTGTTCAGGACCAAAGTAACAAAACTGAATTTCATCAACAACCTTCTCTACATCTGATACCGTTCCTCGGAACAGAGCCCTATTCAATTCATTTAACTTTATTGCTGGACTTTTGGCAAAATACAACCGTCTCACAAACTTTCTCATTTCAGTATGATGAACAGCCAGCATCCTAAAATGATGGAAAACACTATTGCACACTTTTCTAGATAGACAAGCCAGAGAATGACCCTGCAAACCAGTATTCTCTCTCACTCTGCATGGATCCAGACTTTGAAGCACCTTAATCTTCTGTTTTACACTTTTTTTACTATATTCTCTAAGAAACTCTCGAAATTTGTCAATAGAATCCTGACGCACAGTGCAAATACTACTACAATTCCAAGTGTACACTGGGGCTTTAGGACGTCTCCCCATTGCCTCATCTGCCATCACTTGTACCTCATCTCTTGGAACCATTATCTCCTTCTCCATTATGCAACCATTTTTCACTTCGTAAGCACGACCTCTGGTGTCAACTGCATGCAGCAAACTATTACTTTGAAAATAGCTCTCTTCATTAAAAAAAGGTTCACTACTTGAACTATGCATCCACTTTCCTAAAAACACTTTACAAAAGTTTGTTCTGTTCACTACTCTTTTGCTTTTGCTTTGTGATTTCAGTACATTAACCATTTTATCTAATGTACACATCCTATTCAAAATTAATATGAATAGTTTCCTTTTTAATTCTAATGCCTTTGCTGCAATGGCTTCAATTTCTTTTTTTCTCTTGTAATATTTTGCCTTTTGCTTATATTTCTTCACATCCTTTATCAAATTGGACATAACTCTTCTCTGAAACATTTTTCTACGTATCTCTTTCAACGCTGTTTTTCTGTTTATGTAAATCTTTTCAGTTGCAGAAGGTATATTTGCATTAACTAAATTCTCAATTTTTTCCTGTTCTCTTCCTTTTGTAACATTCTTTCCAGTACAGACATTTTGTACATGTTTCTTTGTTTTGAATATATTTTTAAGAAATTGTTTTTTCTGCTTACCAGAAGATTTTTTCTTTTTCCCAACATGAGCATCTTCTACTAACTTTGGTCCTCCAGTTGTCTTCAAATATAGTTTTTTTTTTAGCGTTTTTTGAACTCTGGATTTTGTAGGCATCTTAAATTTTGTTCACTGCTCTTCAGCAATACCTGAAAAAAACTAAAAAAAAAATCCTTTATTGTATTTAAATATATTACTACATTTCTTTTCACAATAGTCACAAAACGAAATTTCTTTGCCAATTTGACTGCACACAAACTGCTCTTTTTTTTGGGCAAGTGAAAATCACTTTTACAAACTGTCACATTATGAAACCACTTTTCAGATTTTTTAAAAAGCCCATGTCCAGAGTGCTACACTCCAGCAAGGGCAACCAGCCTTAGTGATGCTGAATGTATTTGCATTACAGACTGAAACCTGAAAACCCCACTCGCTTGTAAATACTGTGCATGACTATACATGGCAAGCACATGGGTGTGTGCTAAGACTCTGCTTCTTCCCCCAAAAATTCGCTCCCCCTTTCCATCTAATGCAACTGTGAAATCACCAGAGCAAGACGCAATAAATCTCTGCCTATAATTCCTCTCTGCACACAGAGTCATGTTTTCACATTAGTCCCAAAACGAAATTTCTTTGCCAATTTGAAAGCACACTTACTGCTCTTTTTTTTTTCGGGGCAAGTGAAAATCACTTTTTACAAGTGAAAATCACTTTTACAGACTGACACATTATGAAACCACTTTTTTTGATTTATTTAAATGCACATGTCCAAACTGTTTTTTCAGACCACCACCATGTGTATTCTCGGTGACTGCCTACACTCCAGCAAGGGCAACCAGCCTTAGTGATGCTGAATGTATTTGCATTACAGACTGAAACCTGAAAACCCCACTCGCTTGTAAATACTGTGCATGACTATACATGGCAAGCACATGGGTGTGTGCTAAGACTCTGCTTCTTCCCCCAAAAATTCGCTCCCCCTTTCCATCTAATGCAACTGTGAAATCACCAGAGCAAGACGCAATAAATCTCTGCCTATAATTCCTCTCTGCACACAGAGTCATGTTTTCACATTAGTCCCAAAACGAAATTTCTTTGCCAATTTGAAAGCACACTTACTGCTCTTTTTTTTTTCGGGGCAAGTGAAAATCACTTTTTACAAGTGAAAATCACTTTTACAGACTGACACATTATGAAACCACTTTATTTGATTTATTTAAATGCACATGTCCAAACTGTTTTTTCAGACCACCACCATGTGTATTCTCGGTGACTGCCTACACTCCAGCAAGGGCAACCAGCCTTAGTGATGCTGAATGTATTTGCATTACAGACAGAAACCTGAAAACCCCACTCGCTTGTAAATACTGTGCATGACTATACATGGCAAGCACATGGGTGTGTGCTAAGACTCTGCTTCTTCCCCCAAAAATTCGCTCCCCCTTTCCATCTAATGTAACTGTGAAATCACCAGAGCAATACGCAATAAATCTCTGCCTATAATTCCTCTCTGCACACAGAGTCATGTTTTCACATTAGTCCCAAAACGAAATTTCTTTGCCAATTTGAAAGTACACTTACTGCTCTTTTTTTTTTCGGGGCAAGTGAAAATCACTTTTTACAAGTGAAAATCACTTTTACAGACTGACACATTATGAAACCACTTTTTTTGATTTATTTAAATGCACATGTCCAAACTGTTTTTTCAGACCACCACCATGTGTATTCTCGGTGACTGCCTACACTCCAGCAAGGGCAACCAGCCTTAGTGATGCTGAATGTATTTGCATTACAGACTGAAACCTGAAAACCCCACTCGCTTGTAAATACTGTGCATGACTATACATGGCAAGCACATGGGTGTGTGCTAAGACTCTGCTTCTTCCCCCAAAAATTCGCTCCCCCTTTCCATCTAATGCAACTGTGAAATCACCAGAGCAAGACGCAATAAATCTCTGCCTATAATTCCTCTCTGCACACAGAGTCATGTTTTCACATTAGTCCCAAAACTAAATTTCTTTGCCAATTTGAAAGCACACTTACTGCTCTTTTTTTTTTCGGGGCAAGTGAAAATCACTTTTTACAAGTGAAAATCACTTTTACAGACTGACACATTATGAAACCACTTTTTTTGATTTATTTAAATGCACATGTCCAAACTGTTTTTTCAGACCACCACCATGTGTATTCTCGGTGACTGCCTACACTCCAGCAAGGGCAACCAGCCTTAGTGATGCTGAATGTATTTGCATTACAGACTGAAACCTGAAAACCCCACTCGCTTGTAAATACTGTGCATGACTATACATGGCAAGCACATGGGTGTGTGCTAAGACTCTGCTTCTTCCCCCAAAAATTCGCTCCTCCTTTCCATCTAATGTAACTGTGAAATCACCAGAGCAATACGCAATAAATCTCTGCCTATAATTCCTCTCTGCACACAGAGTCATGATTTCACATTAGTCCCAAAACGAAATTTCTTTGCCAATTTGAAAGTACACTTACTGCTCTTTTTTTTTTCGGGGCAAGTGAAAATCACTTTTTACAAGTGAAAATCACTTTTACAGACTGACACATTATGAAACCACTTTTTTTGATTTATTTTAATGCACATGTCCAAACTGTTTTTTCAGACCACCACCATGTGTATTCTCGGTGACTGCCTACACTCCAGCAAGGGCAACCAGCCTTAGTGATGCTGAATGTATTTGCATTACAGACTGAAACCTGAAAACCCCACTCGCTTGTAAATACTGTGCATGACTATACATGGCAAGCACATGGGTGTGTGCTAAGACTCTGCTTCTTCCCCCAAAAATTCGCTCCCCCTTTCCATCTAATGCAACTGTGAAATCACCAGAGCAATACGCAATAAATCTCTGCCTATAATTCCTCTCTGCACACAGAGTCATGTTTTCACATTAGTCCCAAAACGAAATTTCTTTGCCAATTTGAAAGCACACTTACTGCTCTTTTTTTTTTCGGGGCAAGTGAAAATCACTTTTACAGACTGACACATTATGAAACCACCATGTGTAACTACAACAAAAACAATTTCCATTTCTATTATTCATTTCTTAAGTTACCACATACATCCCCTCTCAAACTGTAAACTAGGCCTGGGCGAAGCACTACGCTACGCTCGCGTAGTTTGCGAAGTTCGCGCTACTTCGCGCTACGCGAACTGCACGTAGCACAGTGCGAACACGCGTAGCGTAGTGTTGCGTAGTGCTGCGGTCATTTTTTGCTTGCTCGCGGTCCTCAACGTCAAGTTGGCGACCGCGAGCAAGCAAAATGACATCCTGGCGAGACTTTTTCCTTGTTCGCGATCGCGAGCATGGAAAATAAACCTCCCGGCGAGATTCCCAACGCGAGAAGGTCAGGTTTCTCATTGCGAGGGGTCGCGTATGCTCGCGACCGCTCGCGATGAGAAACTATCAGTTCGCGTTGAGAAAGCTGCAGCTCGAGTAAAAATCTACTCGAGCAGCAGAAAACTACAGCTCGCACTGTGCAAGATGCCATTTTCAATGATTGCACAGTGCCGGTTGCTTGTCCGCACTGTGCAATCATTGAAAACAACATCTTGCACAGTGCGAACAAGTTACTTCGCAGTTCGCGAAGTGCTACGCGTAGCTCGCGTAGTGCGAACTTCACTTTGCGTAGCTTCGCGAAGTGCTACTTCGCGAACTACGCCCACCCTTACTGTAAACTCACCTTTAAAATTAGTTAGTTGTGAAAGAAATGTGACACTCAAACAGCAGATTATCAGAGCCAGGATCTCTGTTGTGTTCACCTCTCTCCTCTCAGCAGAACCAGATAATGGCAAACTTTCCCTCTATTTTTCCACACATATACTTGTAAGTTTCAAATCTCAGTGCTTCCCCCTTTTTTTCAAATGTAATCACACATTTCTATTGGTTGAAAACCAACCCTTTTCCAAAAGTACCCTTCCCCCAACTTGACTTCTGCCTAGTACCCTTCCCCCAACTTGACTTCTGCCTGCTACCATAGCAACAGCTCATGGAACACTGCTGTGTTGAGTTAGGTCAGAAGTTCGCCAAACAATGTTTCAATTCCACAGAGCAAGAGTGCTTGACTTTTCAAACCTAACAGCAAATCCATAGTACTGTTCTTTGGTTACACATTTTTTTTTACCAATACAAAACATGCTTCTATTAATTTACACATACAGCCTAGTTTTTATTCTAGAATGGTATGAAACAGCCAATCAGTTCTTTTTGTTTTGAAAAAAATATGTATGCCTCCATTTCCAAACTGTCTTTCTTTTCATATTGCCATTCTACTGAAAGACACCTCCTGAGTGCATCCAGTTCTCCTTTGAAGATGTTCACAGTGTGGATTGTAGGGCACAGCTATGTCTTCTGGAGTGAAAAGTTTGCAGAGAAAACAGGTATGGTGAGAGACCTTGCTTTGCCAAATGTAGACATTAAATGGATTGGTCAGAGAGGGTTAAAGTGGCACCAATTGATGCCATTGGTGAAATCCTTCATTCAAATCCAACACCCTGACCTCATAATAGTGCACTGTGGTGGCAATGACCTAGGCACTTTGACTGGGGTAGGTCTGGAAATGCTTATGAAGGACACCTTTGCACAACTGTTTACACTTTTCCCTAAAACTGCCTTTGTGTTTTCCAACATATGCCAAAGGCAAAAATGGAACTGGCCAATCATTTCTGTCCACAGATTGACAAAGCAAGAAAGCACGTCAACAAATCTGTTTCTGCTTTCCTCCGTGACTATGGTATGGGTGCCATTTACCACAACAACTTGCATTATGACATGCAAGACATTTATAGAGGAGATGGTGTGCACTTCAATGATGAAGGGAACAGAGTCTTCCTCTTGAACCTTAGACTCTGCATCGGTACTTACTTGTAGGTACCACTAAAAAAATGACTTCATAAACACAACAGCTCTTTTTAGAGCTCCCTAATTTCTAAACTCTTAAATCTGCTTTTCATTTATTTTTTTTTATTTTTTTTACCGTACGCTTACCGTAAGCTTACCGTACGCGTACCCCGTGATTTTTTTTTAAAATCAATAAATGTTTTTTTTGTACTTTTCTGTCCTTCTTTGACCCCCTTACAAATGTTAGGGGGTCTGTAACTCTCCTCATTGCCCCCTTTCCTTGTTTTCACTCTTTTTTTTCAGAGTGAAATACACAAAATGGCGGCCGCCGCTTCCTGGTTTCGGCCGATTCGAATGTTTACTAAGATCTAAGAGCCAATCAGAATCGCGCTCGCGCACGCCACCGTACGCTTACCGTAAGCGTACGGTAAGCGTACCGTAAGCGGGCTCAGATATATATATTGATTTAAAGGCTATTTTCTCAGAATCTACTGAACAGATTTACACCAAACCTACAAAAGGCACTTCCTTGACCTAGGGACTACCTCTCTGCCAAATTTTGAGTAATTCTGTTCAGCCGTTCGGGCTGTAGCTCGTTCTAAAGGTCCTATGGAAAAATGCATGGGAAAAACGCGTTTTGGGACCCCCCTTTTATCTCAGCCCCCGCTTGACGGATACCCCCGAGACTTTCAGGGTAGGAGCGGAGCGTAGCGCCCCACCTATTTTGAGAAATTCGCGAGGATTCGTCGACCGGCGCCAAAGTTATTCAAAATAGAATGTTGAGGTTTTCCTATGGAAACGTGGTCCTAACTATAACTACCTACTGGCGACCGCCAGTAGGTAATGTATATATGTATATATATATATATCACTGAAAAAACCATAGGTTTCAGACATGTTATAGTTAGCGGAAATTTTACTGATAAAAAACCAATGAAATTCCCCCGTTATAGTTAGTGCAGGCAACTATAACTCACGCGACCGCAATCTTCTGCTGATGCTAATACTGTTTTTAGACACTTATTTGCCCATGTCTTCTTCCATAAATTTTTAGCTATACATATATTAGAAATATTTTTTTTTCATAAAGACACATATGTCATCAGCAGAAGATTGCGGTCGCGTGAGTTATAGTTGCCTGCACTAACTATAACGGGGGAATTTCATTGGTTTTTTATCAGTAAAATTTCCGCTAACTATAACATGTCTGAAACCTATGGTTTTTTCAGTGAATTTGCAAGGTTTTTTAAATGCTAATTCCTAACTATAACGTGTGTGAAACCTATGGTTTTTTCAGTGAATTTGTACGTTTTTTTAAATGCTAAGTTACTTTACGCCATTCGTGGCGTGCACGCCCACTTAACGCAGTTCGTTCCGTGCGCGCACGGTGCGCTTCGCGCACCGCGCGCCCACTTTACGCAGTTAGTGCCATACACGCAAGGTGGGCACGCAGTGCGCTACGCGCACCGCGTGCCCACGTTACGCACCGTGCGCACATGGAGGACATATTATGCGCTTCCTTGTGATAGGTAATCTGTTAAATTTAATTTGTAAGTGATGACAATAATATGCCATGCACAGAGAGTGTTTTTTTTTTTATTAAAATTTTTAGCGTAAGCGCACCGTACGCGTACGGTAAGCGTAATCGGCGAAATTTTCAAAAAATAAAAATGTACCGTTTTTGGCCTTTGAGGACTCAACTAACATGGCTATGTGCATGGGCGCTGTCTAAACAGCCCCTTTATATGTTTTTTGCCTTTATTTACAGCCCCCCCCTCAGAGTGCGAGAGAGAAAATGGCGGCCGCCGCTTCCTGGTTTCGACCGATTCGAATGTTTACTTAGATGTAACAGCCAATCAGAATCGCGCTCGCGCACGCCACCGTACGCGTACGGTAAGCTTACGGTAAGCGTACCGTAAGCTGGCTCAGATATATATATTGATTTAAAGGCTATTTTCTCAGAATCTACTGAACAGATTTACACCAAACCTACAAAAGGCACTTCCTTGACCTGAGGACTACCTCTCTGCCAAATTTCTAGTAATTCTGTTCAGCCGTTCGGGCTGTAGCCCTGTCTAAAGGTCCTATGGAAAAATGCATGGGAAAAACGCGTTTTGGGACCCCCCTTTTATCTCAGCCCCCGCTTGACGAATCCCCCCGAGACTTTCAGGGTAGGAGCGGAGCGTAGCGCCCCACCTATTTTGAGAAATTCGCGAGGATTCGTCGACCGGCGCCAAAGTTATTCAAAATAGAATGTTGCGGATTTCCTATGGAAAAGGGGTCTTAACTATAACTACCTACTGGCGACCGCCAGTAGGTAATATATATATATATATATATATATATGTATATATATATATATATATATATATATATATCGCTCCAAAAGTTGCCCACAGGCGGGAACGCACTCTGGCTGCTACAATTCCTCTCAGACCAACTCTCGCATGCCGGGATGTAGCCTGACGCGTTTCGGTGAGAATACCTTAATCATAGGCTGGTTCACAGAGCTTTCGGCTTTTCTTGCCACACCTTTTATTTGAAATTCTGCCTTCCTATAGGCCAATAGACTGCTCCAATGAGCTGTCACCCTGGTATTCTGGGATTTGTAGTGCGGTAATCCTCCCCTGGATGGGTGCCGTATTCAATGTGTCCCCAATCATTGCCCTGGATGGGCCCCAGAACGTGCATGGTCTATTTCTCGGCGTCGCTGCCCCATGATACAAACTTGTCATGATTCCAAGCTCCATGGTCCGCTTTACAATCCAGGCGGCGGTGCATTCCCCACGGCTGGGCTGCCGTGTATTATATTTCGCTCCAAAAGTTGCCCACAGGCGGAAACGCACTCTGGCTGCTACAATTCCTCTCAGACCAACTCTCACATGCCGGGATGTAGCCTGATGCGTTTCGGTGAGAATACCTTAATCATAGGCTGGTTCACAGAGCTTTCGGCTTTTCTTGCCACACCTTTTATTTGAAATTCTGCCTTCCTATAGGCCAATAGACTGCTCCAATGAGCTGTCACCCTGGTATTCTGGGATTTGTAGTGCGGTAATCCTCCCCTGGATGGGTGCCGTATTCAATGTGTCCCCAATCATTGCCCTGGATGGGCCCCAGAACGTGCATGGTCTATTTCTCGGCGTCGCTGCCCCATGATACGAACTTGTCATGATTCCAAGCTCCATAAATATATATACGCATAAAATTATCACTGCTCAGTAATAATTGTCCAGCACTCCAAGGGGTAAAAAGTCGCTCATGCTCTTTATTTGCAGTGATGATCACATCAACGCATTTCAACAGCCTCACGCTGCCTTGTTATATATATAGTCACTGGAAAAGCCATAGGTTACAGGGAAGTTATAGTTAGGCTGTCATTTCACTCGCACAACACCAGAACAATTAATCAGTTATAGCTGCCTGAGCTAATTATAACTCACAGCCCCGCAATGCACTGCTTATGACCTCACATATTACATCACTAATGACATGTTCAGTGACATCACTGATTACATCTCAAATTACATCAATGATGACATCTCAAATGACATCACTGATGACATCATCCAGAGAAACACTGACACAGCCACTTACACCTCATTAAAACATGTCATATACCCATTCCCACACAATTACTAACAAATTAATTCACAGAACCCATACAAACACTCACACTTCTCGTCACTCATCTATACAGCCAGTAACATATCAATTCACTCTTAGAGCCAGTAATGGAACCACTAACTCACATATACAGCCATTCAGGCACCCACTCACTTACCAATACAGCCAGTCCCAGATTCAATTATAGAGACATAGACATACTTACACACCCACTCATGCACCCATACAGCTAATGACATAGTAAATCAGTTAACCATATGCCTACACACTCACCCATACAGTCACTCACACAGTCACTAACTCACCCATATAATTACTTACACAGCCACTCAGTTGCTTATCCATATACTAATACATATACTCACCTATACAGTGACTGGGACAACCACATACTATCCCATACAACCTCTCTCACACTCACTTACCCACCCATACAACAACTCAAATACCCACTCACTCACCCATACATCTACTTACACACCCATTGATGCATGAGACAGCCACTCATGTACCCTGTCACTCGCCCATACAGCCACTTATGTATCTGCTCATATACCCATTCAACCACTCGCACACTATCTGATTCCCCATTTACAACCAGTGATACACCAACTCAGTCAACTATATAGACACTCACACAGCCACTCACTTTCTCATTCGTGCACAGACACACCTACTTGCTTACCTATACAAAAACTCACACACCCACTATCTCATGCATATAGTTGCTTATATAACCAGTCACTCTTCTATACATACTTTCACATCCACTCACTTACCCATACAGGCACTTCCACAGCGAGTTACCTTAGTATATATGTTTAACACTCAGTAACTTTTAGAAAACTGATGTGATTTTGGATGCCATCAGCGATGTCATTTGAGATGCATCAGTGATGTCATCAGTGATGTCACTAACCATGTCATGAATGATGTAATATGTAAGTTATAGTTAGCTCAGGTAACTATAACTGCTGAATTTCTCTGGTTTTGTACGAGTGGAATATCAGCCTAACTATAATGTCCCTGTAACCTTTGGTTTTTTCAGTGAATTTTTAAGTTTTTTTTAATTCTATTTCCTAACTATAACATCCCTGTAACCTTTGGTTTTTTCAGAGAATTTCTAAGGTTTTCTAAAAGCTAATTCCTAATTATAACATCCCTGTAACCTTTGGTTCTTTAAGTGTATTTCAGCCACAACCACATGTAAAATGTATAACTGTAAAATGGATTATAGCCAACACACTAAACACATTATTATGTAAATGATTCTATAATAGCACGTATAACTCCCTTAATATCGCTATAACACAGTGTATAACTCTTTCAGTGGAATCTGTGACTAGATGCATCACTGTATCAGTAAGTCTCTCATTCACTGTATAAGAATTTGAGTGGATCTTTTAGATGGTGTATCAGTCTATCAATGATTCTGTAACATGACTGTAACAGTTCATCTATGAGTGGGTGCATCAGTGTCTCAATGGGTCTGTGATTGGTTGCATGAGTCTGTCTGTCAATCTGTGAGTAGATGCATGGGTACCTTTGTGCATTTGTAAGTAAGTATATGACTGTCTGACTGGATCTGTGAGTGGATACATGAGTGTCCAAGTGGGTGCCTGAGTGTCTGAGTGAGTGGGTGTATGAGTGTCTAAGTGGGTCTGTGAGTGAGGTAATGAGTCTCTCAGTGGGTCTGTGACTGGAAGAATAAGTGTCCAAGTGGTTCTGTGAGTGGGTGTATGGGTCTTTGAGTTGGACTGTGAGTGGGTGCATGATTCTCTGAGTGTATAAGTGACTGGGTGTATAAGTCTCTGAGTGGGAGTGGGTGTGTGAATGACTGCATGGGTATGTGAGTATCTGAGTGGTTCTGTGAGTGGGTGTATGAGTGTCTCAGTGAATCTGTGAGTGGTTGTGTGAATGTCTCAATTGGTCTGTGAGTGAGAGCATAAGTCTTTGAGTGGGTGAGTGAATGGGTGCATGCATGAGTGTATGAGTGAGTTACTGAGTGCATAAGTCTCTGAGAGGGTCTGTGACTGAGTGTGTGAGTGACTGTATGAATGTGTGAGTGAGGTATGAGTGTCTGAGTATATCTGGGAGTGGGTGTATGGGTGTCTCACTGTGTCTGTCAGTGGGAGTGGGAGTGTCTCAGTAGGTCTGTGAGCACATATGTGAATTTGTGAGCTGGTCTGCAAGTGGGTGCATGTGTCTCTGAGTGGGTCTGTATATGGGTGTGTGACTCTCCATATGAGTCTGTAAGTGGGTGCATGAGTATCTGAGTGGGTGCATGAGTACCCAAGTGGTTCTGTGAGTGGGTGTAAGATTCTCTAAGTGGGCATGAGACTGTGTGCATGAGTGTATCTCTAAGGAGGTGCATGATTCTCTGAGTGGGTCTGTGAATTGGTGTGTTACTCTCCAAGTGAGTCTGTAAGTCGGAGCATGAGTAACTGAATGGGTATGTGAGTGGATGCATGAGTATCTGAGTGGGTATGTGGCTGGATGTATGAGTGTGTGAGTGGGAATGTGAATGGGTGTATAAGTGTCTGACTGAGTTTGTGAGTGTGTACATGAGTCTGTGACAGTGACCAGCGAGTGTGTACAAATATATATATATTTTTTTATATTTTCATCAATATTCACAAAGACGTCACAATATTCGCGATGTCCCTGCGATGGTACATGGGGGGCCATGCTGTTGATCGCGGCTGTGTCGCAAATATCATGCATGAATAAAACAACTATTTTGGACATATTAATTGTGTCACTAACATCCCCATTTCTCAAGCATGGGGTCAGAGTACCTCCACTCTCACCCCTCATGTTAGGTTTCACAGAAATGTTCAACCCCGGGAACTGTTTCCAATCAAGAAAATGGTGGCCGCAACTTTCTGTTAAAGTTGCGTCCAGCCAATCTGAGCATTCCCGCTGCAGCACGCATACTTGATTTACTGCGAAATTGCCACGTAATATCCACGACCATCGCAAAATCTCTGCGAAATATCCATGGCCAGAGATATCACTACAAGGTTCAGCTTTAATTTCTCAAAACTACTGAACGGATTTGCACCAAATAACAATCAGGACAATCTGCATAACAACATCTACCTTTCTGCCAAATTTGGTGTAATTCCGTCCAGCGGTTCGGGCTGCAGTTTCAACAATGCATTCCTATGGGAATTAACATTACATATGCACCCTTATTTTTGCACCCCTATTTTTCAGTTCCCTCTGCACGGATCACCCCAAAACGTTCCATGACACACAGAGCCTACTTTGACACTTTCTTTGGAAAATTTCATGAAGATTCGTCAAACAACGCCAAAGTTATAGGCAAGTCAGGAAATGCTTTTTCAATGGAAACTAGGTCCTAACTATAACTACCTACTGGTATATATATACATATATATATTAAAGATATAGGTGACTTCTTACGCATCTTGGCAAACACGACCTGGAATTCTAACTACTTCATGGCTACAATTGAAGTTGTATCACTATATACATCAATTGAACACAAAATTGGCTTACAGGCATGTGCGTACTTTCTTAAACAATGCAACATTAAGGAACTACAACACTCAGCCATGCTCCTTACCATGATTGAACTGTGTCTAAATAACAACGTCTTTTTGTTCAACCACAAATTATACCATCAACTCTGTGGAACTGCCATGGGCTTTTCATTTTCACCAGATTATGCTCATTTAACTATGGGCTGGTGGGAAAAAGAAATCGCATGGGGGACAGAGAATCAACAGGCACTGGACAAAATCGTACTCTGGGTACAATATATTGGCGATTTATTCTTAATATGGAACAGCAAAAAAGATGAGTTCATGGAATATTTTAACAAACTGAACCAAAATGACATTGGCCTGTCATTCACATGCTCTACCAGTTACACAAAGGTGAACTTTCTAGATACATCAGTGTACATTGATCAAGGACAAATACACACAGCCCTATTTAGGAAAAGAATGGCGACAAACAGTATTCTACACGGTACAAGCTTCCACCCAAAGCCCTTACTCAACAGCATCCCCTATGGGGAATTCATGATAATATGAAGGAAGTGTTCTAAAAACTGTGATGCCAAAAACAAAATACTAGAGAGCGCACAGAGACTGCAAACTAGAGGATACAGACCAAGAGACTTAATCAACAGTATACACAAAATCGAACAGGTAACGCGTACAGAAACGCTGATTCCAAGGGCACAAAAAGGAACTGAAAAGGGAAGACAAACTCTAGTACCCTCAAAAAGGAGGCGCCAAGACTTGATTCTTAAGTATAGTAAAGAAAGCTCAAAGATTACAAAAATCGTCCAGAAATATTGGCACCTACTAGTCAAAGATCAAGACATTGGGGCAATCATTGGTGCACGACCACAAGTAACATACAGAAAGGTACCTTCCATACAAGACAAAATAGTCCAGAGCCACTTTCAAGATAAACCTAAAAGGAATTGGCTAGAAGAACAGCAGCTGGGCTTAAAAAAATGCAACAATTGCAAAGCCTGCAAAATCGGTGTCAACACAAAGGAGATAATGGACACAGAAGGAAGAACTATCAAAATTAACCATAAAATTACCTGCACAACGCAATTTGTGGTTTACATCATCCAATGTGCATGTGGATTAAAATACATTGGCAGTACTATCTGTGTGCTAAAAAAGCGAATTTTGGAACACGTTTGTGCCGTTAAAAACAAGGATTCGAGCTACGCAACAGCAAGACACTTAGGGACATGTCAGAGTAATGACTGGAGGCGGATAGGATTCTTTGGGTTGGACACCGTTCCACAGAGTGAAAGAGCGGCCGATAGAAAGAAAAAGCTCAGACAATTGAATTCATGGTACATCATAAGGATATGCACCAAGACCCCTAAAGGTCTTAACAATGATGAGGAACTACATATACATTTATAGCACGCAGACTGAGATATTCTACAAGGAATCAAGAAGAGCCTCCTCCTAAACAATTGCGCATAATCAATAAAGAAGTTCCCAAGCATGACCTCACCAATGCTAGCATGATTAACTATGAAGTTTCACAGAAAACACATCTTGCTACTAACAGTAGTAATGTCCGAGTTATCTTCAACAAATGGTACACCGGCGGTAATACTATATTACAAGAAAAATAGATACTTCATCAATATGATCACCGGGTGTCACCCACTTACACTCTAAGGTTAACCATAACAAACTCTCATGACACGATCTCGACATTTGATATTGAGACTCTGTGAATTGCTAATTAAATATGGGAATAATGGCTACAAACATTTCAACAATGGCAGCATTACGAACTGCACACATACCTGTTTCCTGTATGTGAGCCAATCCGACACTAACACTTGTGAATAAGTCTGCCTTTTCAGCAAGGACTTTGTTATTGTAAAAAAACTACATCTCCCAGAAGGCCATATCATGGGCTGAGCAGGGAGTGTATAAAACAGAAAGAATGTATTTATTTATTTATAAAGTTTTATATAGCGCGAACAAGATCCCAAGGGATATCAGAGCGCTTTACAGTCAAACTAGAACTGGAAGGCTAATAAAGTAACAATCACAAGTTAAATACACAAATGAATCATAAAGTGCACGAAAATTTACATGGAAGATATGTTAAACAAAGTACAGTGTAACAACAAGGAAGTAGGAACAATGTCAACGGGCCAAGGGGTTAGCCCAATTACTGAAGGAGTTTATTCAGCAGGAATCTTTTGACTTCCAGTTTGAACACCGTTGTTCTGGTGATTCTGCGTATTTCAGGAGGAAGAGAGTTCCATATCTTTGGAGCCGCGCCAGAGAAGGCTCTGTTAGAGGTTCTCTTTTTGTTAAGGATAGGTGGTTTCAAGAGTAAGGTAGTAGCGCTTCTAGAGGCTCTTACACCACAAAATAGTTCAAGTTTTTGCGCCAGATACCTGGGCGTCTTGAAGTGGATAACTTTGTACGTCATCGTGGCAATTTTTAGCTGGATTCGTGCTTCATAGGGGAGCCAATTTAGAGTTTTTAGGACTGGCGATATGCGCTCATTGCGTTTGGTGCCTGTAACCAATCTAGCAGCAGCATTCAGTGAAGCCTTTAGCGGAGCCAGGGTGTATTTGGGCAGGCCACAGAGGGTAGCACTGCCGTAATCTAGCCTCGGTAGGACAAGCGCTTGAACCACCTGCTTGAAATCCTTAAGTGGAAGGAAAGGTTTGACGTTTCTGAGTGTCCTTATCAAGTGGTTTGCTCCTTTACATGTGCTGCTGATATGATTTTTCATATTCAGGTTCTTGTCCAAGGTGACTCCTAGAGATTTGGCAGAGTTTACGATGAGCAGAGTGCAGTTGAAAGCAGTGAGGTGGCTCATCCAGAGGTCAAGATTGGGGGTGTAATTCAGAGGGGAGACGAGCAAGAATTCTGTTTTTGAGGTGTTGAGCAGGAGATGGTTCTGAGTTAACCAATTTTGAGTATACATTAGGATGGAGTTAAGTGATATGAGGTTTTCCGGGGATGAGATTTTCAAGTAGAGTTGCGTGTCGTCGGCATACATGTGGAAATGATTATCCATGGAGTTCAGTGCGTTAGCTATTGGTTCCAAGAAAAGGGTGAAGAGGATAGGAGATAAAGCAGATCCTTGGGGGACCCCCATGAGAACCGGCGAAGGCTTGGAGAGAGAGTGATTTGCCTTGACTCTTTGCGATCTGTGATGGAGGAAGGACGAGAACCACTGTAGCACCTGATCACCAAAACCCATCCTGTTTTGCAGGATGGCTAAGAGGTTGTCATGATTGACCGTGTCAAAAGCAGAGGAAAGGTCAAGGAGGATCAGGAGGCAGGATTAGTTTTGATCGAGAATCTTTAGAATGTCATCCATCACATGAATGAGGGCAGATTCAGTGCTATGCCCCGTCCGAAAGCCGGATTGATGTTGGTCCAAGAGCTGGTAGTTCTCAATGTGAGCACAGAGTTGGAACTGAACGCATTTTTCAAGGAGTTTCGCAAGGGTGGGTATGTTGGAGATAGGTCGGAAATTATTGCGGTCTGTCCTATCCACGTTAGTTTTTTTTAGTATAGGGGATACTTGGGCTGCTTTTAAGCAATCTGGGATTGTGCCTTGTGACATAGACGCATTTACAATCCTCGTCCAGGTAGGGATGAGTGCATTCTTGATTTTCTTGAAAATGGATGGGGGTAACGGGTCACTGAAGTGATTGGAAGGGTTGCTATTCAGGAGAATCTTTTTGATGTCTTGTTCACTGAGCGGGGTAAAGGTGTCCCAGGCCACTTTGTTCTTAGGGATCAGGGGGGTAGAGTTGTTATCACGCGGACGACAGACGCGGCGAGCACCCCTGGAGACTTGCTTTCGTTGGATACATTACCACGAACAAGAAAGTCGATTATAAAAGACTTATCCCGAACACATATGACCACTTCAAGATCAAAGAACAAGCCGAAAGTTAATTAAGTGGTACCCGAGTTTTAATTACTCACAGTCTGTATCAGGTTTTCAAGACTTCGGGGAAGGGCCTCGCTGTAAAGTTTATATTGCCTAGCTGGTGCCTATGAAAGGATTTAATATATAAGAAATGATCCACTTATCAGTGATTATCGTATCACGGCACGGAGAGTAATAAGAATATACTCCAACAGAGTGCAGTTGTACCGGCAAACATGAGATTTGGTCTTTTTTTTAAAGTTGAGGAAGATAAAAAGTATTGTCCTGAAGAAGATGGTACCTAATCATATTCACCATCGAAACGCGTCGACGCCTGTATACTAAGTTAAATTTGGTGAAGTCAGCAAACAGTTTTAGACAGGGAATCTAGACCCATGCTCAATGCTGTCTATACATAGGTCCAAATTAACGCTCTAAATGACATAGTATATTGTCGCTTCTTTGTATTCTTCCTTTTTTAATATGTTCATATGATTGTTGATGTGTATATGTTTTAATTTGATTTAATTAGCTTGATATGTATATGTTTTAGTTTGATAAAATTATTTTGCATTTATGTGATATGTATTTTGAGAGATTTTAATGTGATTAATGTGATTGAACTCATACTTAGAGTTCACACTTTTGTATTTGGAATATTAATTAAAAAATACTGACACTTTTTATGAGACTGTGGTTGATTTATAAGTGCCCCAATCATCAATTCTCTGTGTAAAATCCCGGTTTATTGGCTGTGATGTGTGAATGACAGATGTATAATATTCGTTTTACCCAAAGGGAAAACTTCTTTTAACTTATCAGTTACTGGGTGCTCTATCCCTTTGGTGCAAGAGCCCCCTCTCCTTGGTTTCAAGGGCTTTTCAAAGAGGACAGGTGGAGAGGCTGCCCTGGAGGAGAGGAGTCCAATATTCTTAGCAGCGAGGTCAGATGATATGAGTTTAGATTTCTCAATGAAGAAAGAGGCAAGATCGTCACATGAGGGTGGACTGCTTCCAGGTTCCGATAGGTTAGGACCTACAATTGATTGCTGTTTGACCAATTCGAAAAGTTTCTTGGGGCAGTTTGCCGCTTGATCTAATTGGTGTCTGAAATAGTTAGACTTGGCGTTCCTGATTTGTTTGTAGTAAAGGCTCCTAGCGTCTCTTAGGAGTTTAAGTTGGTGCGAGGATGGATTCGATCTCCAGGAGCGTTCAACTGCCCTAAGGTTGCGATGTTCCGTGTTTAGGTTTTCATTATACCACGGTTTGGATATTTTAGTTGAGGCATTTTTGTGTTTGAGTGGAGCAATGTCATTCATGATGTTGGAGATGGTCACATTGTAGGAGTCAGTGAGTAACTGCACCTCCGTCAGGTCCGCTTGAGAGGAGAGGGTCGATGTACAGAGGGCGGCTAGCTCAACAGGGTTTACTAGTCTGAGGTCCCTTTTCCATATCTTTGATTTTGTTGGTTGGGCCTTCCACAACTGCACCTCCATGTTGATAAAAAAAAGGATGTAGTGGTGGTCTGACCAGTCACATGGGGTAATAGAATCCAATGTGACGGTCTGCCTGTTCAAAATAATGAGGTCAAGAATTTTTCCTTTATTATGGGTTGGTTGGTCACAATGCTGGGTCAGATCCTGATCACTTAGAAAGGCTTTAAGGCTTGAAACTGCAGGGTCTATGGAGTTAGCCCAGTGCAGATTAAAGTCACCGAGGAAGATTTGGGGCACGGCTGAGTCAGCATTGCTAGAAATGATTTCAAATAATTCCTCAATGAAGGGGAGATTGTCTCCAGGGGGTGGTAGAAAGTGTGAAGTTTGCAGACCGGTAGGTTCTTACTTGAGATGTTGAGACAGAGATATTCACAGGAGGAGGGCGCAGAGAACTCAACGGGAGAGATCGAAAGTGTGTTTCTATGAATACAGGCTAAGCCCACGCCCAGTTTCCCAGCTCTGTCTAACCTAATAATATCATGAGTGGGAGGTACTAGGATGTCGAGAATCGGAGTGGAAGCGGGATTTAACCCAGTTTCAGTGAGGATTATAATGTCTAAGTCCAAGTGTTGTATGAGATCGAAGATATCAGTGGTGTGTTTACTGGCTGATCTGCAATTTACAAGTACACATTTAATTCGTAGTGGCTTTGTGGAGGGAGGAGTCTGGGTGATATTCACGTGAGTGAGGTTGATCTTATTGCTGCCTCTGGGATTGATAGGTGGTCCTTTATTTGAGTTAGAAAGGATGGACTGTATTTGTCTTGGCGGGCTCCTGTTAGGGTTGGACCAAGTAGGGTAAGAGTTGAGCAGGTCCTGTAGCTCTGAGGACGCAAGGTAGGTCTCATATCTTCTAGGGCGGGAGGTGTCATTAGGTAGGGGAATGGATTTCATGATGGAGGAAGGTAAAGGCTTGACAAATGAGTATCTATCGCAAGATGGAGCATTAGACAGGTTGGCAGCGGTGAGGAAAGATCTTAGCATGGGGAAAAGGTCAGTTGAGAGGGCTTTCAAGCCATATAGCTCAGACGTTAGAAGGTGCAACTGAAGATAAATCTCATCTAGGTGCGCCGCCAAGTCTGTGTGTTGAGCGAGAGGAGGAGAGTGTGAAAGGGAGTCTATCAGTAGGGGGAGGTCTCGGTGACTACCTACAAGGTCCGAGGTGGTGGGCGGGAGATCATGTGGAGGAAGATGGTCATATGAGTCTGACTGAGATCCAGGAGCTTTTGAAAGTGAGGTAGGTGTCTTAGTGAGGGGGGCGTGATCGTTAGGCTGAGGGTTAGGACAAGGACTCAACAGATTGCTTGACGTTGACCGATCATGTTCGGTGGAGGGCATTTGCTTGGATTCTGGCCTCTTAAGAGACATCGGGGGAGGGCTGGGGGAAGATGACTCAATAATTGGAGGCAAGGTAAGATGCATATCATGGGTTCTCTCTACTCGGGGGACAGATAGGCTCGGACTGGCTAGATGTGCGTCGGGACTCGATAGTTGGGGTGCAGCAACCTGGAATGGGACCCCTCTGTGGTGAACAGGTGGTGAGGCGTGATTTAGATGGAGGTGTGGAAATGGGCTTCCTAACGTAGCAGGGAGTGGACTCGCCGGGTCCTGAGAGATGTTAGGGTGAGTCTGGGTGACATTGGGTTTCGAGGAAGCAGCGTTTTTGAGTAACGGGAAGATGTTGGTTATCTTAAGTAGATTGACATTAGACGTTTGGATTAGGATGATACCATTGTTATAGAGGGTGATGGTGGTATTAGCGTTGAGAGAGGACGCAGGGGCTGTTGTGAGCTTGATACCATGAGGTGTTTTCTTAGAGCTTGTTATTCAGAGCATAGAGTAGAAGACTTTTCGCCAGCAAGCTCTTTTCCTGGTGTAGAAAATAAGGTCATTGACTTTAGTACCATTGATAGTGGAAAATAGACATTAGAGATTAAGGTTTTGGGCCAGGCCCTGAGAAAGTGATGCTAATATTTCTTGGCCGCATTTTTCGATAGGTGGGGTGGGTAGTTGATGATGGAAGCGTTGGAACCAGAGGGATCCGGAATCAGAACCATTATGAGAAAAGTGACTATTGACCCAAGGATATGAATTGATGGTGGGGGGAGGATGTTGTTAGCGTGAGGAAAGCTGGCGCCATAGAGTGGGAAGACAACTACCAAAAAAAAGTGTGTGTTGGCAGCGACAGCAGGACCACTCCCGGAGGCAAACCAATAGCAGGGGGTGAAGACATTATTTTTCTCTTAAAATGCACAGTCAATATGTATTTTCTATCAATTCAACTCCACTTCCCATTCCAAGATAGCCACCAAACTATGTATGGCTATTAGATCAACTGCCCAATCCAAGATGGCCACAAAACTCAGCTGGTGAGAGTTGAGCCGGCTCCTTTCTATTTCCAAAATCTTCTGAACAAAGGGACCGGGGAGGAGGGGTAGCCAGCTACCATCCCAGAAACAAGATGGTTGCCACGAACAGGAGCAATCAGAACCCCAATCAAAAACACAAAGTGGCAAAGAATGCATCAGGAAGTCATGAGGGCCAAATGAAACTGTTTCTCCAGTGCAGACCTCAAGCAGTGCACACGAGCCAACAGTGCAATCAAACCAATGAGCAGAGCGCGCCCCGCCAACAGCGCTCAGACACTCCAGGCTCCCCGTACATGTGGAGCGACATCCACAGACAAGCCCAGATCCGCTTCCATCTCGAGCAATGTGGGAGGCTGCGAGGCGGAAGGGAGGAACGCGAGCAGACCGGGAGACCAGGAACACAAGGAATAACCCACCTGTGCACGAAGTCGCAGCACACGGTAGAATGGTAGTGTCCTCCAACCATGAGCAAGGCCCTGTGTGGCCAAAACGCATCGGTGTGACAGACTTGCTCTGTTTGTCAAATAAAATATCTGAAGCAAGGATCCTGAGTGCGGCGTACCTTTGTTCTAATAATGAATCAGGGCCAAGTGTTCGGCCTCGCGCTTGCACCCGCTGCTGAGCGCTCCGGCATTGAACATCATTGTTTTTCCATAGATATAGCACCGAGCTATGAAAATCCGGACCCTAACATGCTGACGGAATAGGCTGACTGCAATCTTGAGTCCTCCAGCAGGCTGGTCCGGATTCTTGTGAAATACGCAGAGAGTGACCGTGTGAAGCTACAAGCCAAAATCAGGGGATCTGAATGAGGAAATAAGCAAACTAGAAGTAACAGATAACATTAAGAAAATGAGGGATGAAATGCATGTGCGTCTACAAAAGGATGAGGAAGTAATTAAAAGACGCAAAGCCTATAAATTTCAACGAGATAAAATGGACTATTTGAATGGACAGGTGTTCACTTTTGCCCACAAATATGACAACGTAAAAGAAAAAACGGGTATCAGTCGCCAGCAAAGAAACCAAGTGGGCTCCAGTGAGGCAGGCTTCGCATCAACCTCTGCATCAGATCTGAGTTCCACTCCAGAAAGTGAACTGGAAGGGGAAATGGTAAAATCACCAGGATTGGGTTTACAAAGTTATCCCTGGCACAGGAGGTCGACTGTTTGTGCCAGGACAGGAGAGACACACTGAGACCGCGAGCCCAGATTGGACAAAAAACAAAAGAGTTAACCAAAAGCGTAGCAAAAGACGAATGCGCAGCCAACAACGATAGGCAGACAAACAAAAAACAAACAAGAGGCAGGTAGATCCGCAAACAAAAGTGATGCAATATGTCAATCCAAATACAGTGATCAACCTTACAGACATTAACTTAACTATGACGGAACAACAAATTCTGGAATTGGGACTTTCATAGCCCGGAGAGTAGCTTTAATTATTCAGAAACCAGGATGGACGTTTTTAGATTTATCAGAAAATTAAAACTACGCAAATTCCACTTGTTACGGGCAAAAAGGCAACCGGACCTTGCTGAGCCAACAATTGGCAGTCCGTCCCTACTTACAGCAGGAGATGTGAATCTTTTTCAGGACCTCGTAGCCCTACAAAATGAACAATCTGCTGCAACCACTGACCTTGGTCTGGAAACGACAGATATTGGCAGGACTGTGAAAACACCATCTAAACCTAAGTCCATCTTTCAACCTGTTATGGTGCATGACAACTTGGATGTCTATCACGAACAGGTCACATTGGAATTGAAACATCTATATAAATCAATCAACATTGTGAACCCATTTATGTAGCCGACAAAATCATTGCTACATACAACTTATGAAAAAACTGCAAAACAACAACAACCTTATAGTACGACAATCAGATAAGGGAGGTAACGTTGTTCTGTGGCCTCGCAAGCTCTATATGGAAGAGGCTTACATTCAATTAAACGATAATAAATGTTATAAGAAAAGCAATATCCATATTGTAAAATCTGCATGGAATGACTATTATCTCAAACTTGTGGCTTGGAAGAGTGGGGGACTGTTGAGTGATGAGGAGTATCGGTTTCTAAAGAAAGAACATCCAGTTATCCCTGCCCTTTATTTCATCCCTAAAATACATAAAAATGAAACCAAACCCCCAGATAGGCCAATAATTTCGGCCATTAACAGCTTGATGGAAAATACATCAAGATACGTGGATCATTTCCTCCAGGAGTGGGTTAAGGGTTTACCTTCTTATTTACAAGACACTTCTGATTACCTCAGAAAAATCAATGAAATTACGTGGAGCTCAGACCTACTGTTAATAACTATGGACGTAACTTCACTGTATACATCTATTCGTCACTCGGACGGCATTAAAGCCATCGAGCACTATCTGAACCTTAGACCAGCATATCTGTATATGCACAACAAAATGCTGATCAAAATGGTCACTACATGTTTGGAGCAGAATTATTTCTTCTTTGATAACCAAATTTACCAGCAGATCAGGGGAGTTGCAATGGGGGCCTGATTTTCTCCCAGCTATACCTGTTTGCATATGGGGCTGTGGGAAGAGCAGGTCCTCATGTGGCAATTCAAACACATAATGGATCGACATGTGCCCTTATGGTTGCGCTACATTGATGATCTGTTCTTGATCTGGAGGTGTTCTAAGATAGACGATCTCCAGTTCATAGAACAGATCAATGACAACCACTTTAACCTCCAGTTCACGGGTAACATCCGTAAATATACTGTTTACTTTCTTGATGTGGAGGTTTATATAAGGGATGACCATATTGCCACTAAATTGTATCGCAAACCCACTGTGGGCAATTCACTGTTGCATGCTACGAGCCATCACCCATGCCATCTGATACAGAGCATCCCTTCACACACGCTATAGTTAGGAATTAGCATTTTAAAAACCTTGCAAATTCACTGAAAAAACCATAGGTTTCACACATGTTATAGGTAGCTGGACATTTCACTCGTAAAAAACCATTGAAATTCCCCCGTTATAGTTAGTTCAGCTAAATATAACTCGCGCGACCGCAATCCACTGCTGATGATCTCACATATTACATCACTGTATTCACCAAGATACTGTTAATAAGTCAGTTATACAATTAATTTTACAAAAAAAAACATCCATTTAGACACTTATTTACCCATTTATTCTTCCATTAACCTTTAGATATACATATATAAAAAATATTTATTTTTCAGAAAGACACATATTCACTGGATGATGTAATCAGTGATGTCATCAGTGATGTCATTTGAGATGTCATCAGTGATGTCATGAGTGATGTCACTGACCATGTCATGAGTGATGTAATATCTGACGTCATCAGCAGTGGATTGCGGTCGCGCGAGTTATATTTAGCTGAACTAACTCTAACGGGGGAATTTCAATGGTTTTTTACGAGTGAAATGTCCAGCTAACTATAACATGTGTGAAACCTATGTTTTTTTCAGTGACTATATATATATATATATATATATATATATATATATATATATATATAAACCGCACTCCTCTCGTAACAAAAGGACACGACGCTGTGTCTTTGACAATTCCAACCAGGGTTTATTCAGTGGCTCTGTCGGACGCGTTTCGCCTGAACCAGCAGGCTTGTTCACCAACAAAGTTTTGCCAAACAACTTCCACCATTTATGCTGTGCACGTGATACGATCATGTGAGGACTACAAATTGAGTGTAACAGAAAAAAGACTCGTAGTTTTTACCTATTACAATTGATAAAGCGATAACAGGATGCAACTTTAAGTAAAGTATAACGCATTCACGATTGGTCCACATTAATAGATCTTAATTTCCAAATATATTATAACATATTTATACACTTTTTTATAAACCACGGTCCATTTTCTAAAAAAGCGCCCTGCAATCAGTGGCAATTGCCGTAAAGAGACCATTCACCCATGTGGGTTTGCCCCATTGTTTTGACGCTTTACTACAATTCAGCCCCAGTGGGCATACCTGATTTTTCTGGCTTATCTTGTCTAATTCAGCCCCAGTGGGCATACCTGATTTTTCTGACTTATCTGGTTCCTAGAAACCTCACATGAATCAAAATTAAAGTGATGTAACACAATTCATTAATTCCTACTTAACAAAACTAATAATTCATACATTTATAAATACTCCAATGTGCTATTCATAAATAAATAAAAACGGAAAATCCATAAAGGGTATAGCAAGCTCTACAAAGGCCCTATAAAAGTGTATACAAATCTTCTTCAATGTTCAGGCCCATTGGTGCTTTACTATTCAGTTCCACAATATAACGTGATTCTAATTTTCTTAAAGCTCTCTGTCTGTCACCACCTCTCACATTGGGTGGGATCGCATCAATGACAAAGTACGATAAGCCTGTCACATTGCTATCATGGTAAATCGCGAAGTGGCGTGCTACCGGATATGTTTTATCCACGTTTTTGATGGCCCTTAGATGCTGCAATATTCTTTTGTGAACAGGGAGAATTGTGCTGCCCATGTACCAAAGATGGCATGGGCAACTCAGTACGTAGACAGCAAACTCCGTTTTACAATCGAACTGCCCTCTGATGTTTTTTTCAATTTGTGAGCAGCCTGTTGTGAACTTCTTGGTGTTCACACCATGCTGGCATGCCTTGCACTTCACGCATCTCAGGAAACCATCTTGTCGTTTTAACCATGAAGTTTTGAGGGGTTGTTTGCAAGATTTTGGTGCCATATTGCTGACCAGCAATTGTTTAAATGATTTGGCTCTTCTAAACGTTATGAGGGGTTTGTTTGACACAATTTTTCCTAAAATGGGGTCATTGCGTATCAGATGCCAATGTTTCGACAAAATGTTACGTACTTGCCCATGTTGCTTGTTATATGAAGTCACCAATCTACATTCATTAGAATCTAGTGATTGTTTCTGTTTGCGTTTATTTGTTTCAGAGGGCTCAAATAAAACTTCTTCTCTTGTTTTGCATTTGACCTTATGGATTGCACTCTGGATGCATTCAGTTCCATACCCTCTAGATTTAAAACGGGAACGTAAGGTCTGAAGTTCTTTTTCCCTCGTGTCCACTTCACTACAATTACGCATTGTTCTTAGACACTCCCCGTAGGGGATACTCTTAATAAGATTCCTGGGGTGGAAACTTGTTGCATGTAGCAACGTGTTTCCTGCCGTTGGTTTCCGAAATATTCGTGTCTGTAAATGGCCATTCTTCACATAGACTGTGAGGTCTAGAAAATTCACTTCATTTTTACTTATGGTGCTGGTAAACTTTAGATTAAGATTGTTCGTCTGAAGTTTCTTAACAAAATCATTGGCTGATGTTTCTGTTCCCCTCCAAATAATAAACAAATCATCAATAAAACGACTCCAATGGAGAATATTGTTGTCCCATTCAACATGACACTGCTGACGGACCACCTGCTCCTCCCACCAGCCCATGTGTAGATTGGCATAACTGGGGGCGAAGCAGGTGCCCATCGCAGTGCCACAGAGTTGATGGAACAGATCCCCATTGAAGAGGAAGAAATTGTTCTTCAGGCAACATTCTACCATAGAGCATAACATTTGACTATGAGCCCATAGTGAAATAGGTCTTGTTCCTAGATAGTATTTTATGGCATTTAAGCCATCTTGATGTTTTATACTCGTATAGAGTGTGGTGACATCAATCGTCATTAACAACATGTCATTTTCCCATGGTACATCATAAATGCTTTTTAGGAAATCACCTGTGTCTTGAATAAATGACGGGAGTAGTTTCACCATGGGACATAAAAATGAATCAACAAATCTAGACGTGTTCTCCAAACTACTGCCAATGGCCGAAATAATCGGTCTTCCTGGGGGATTATTGAGATCTTTATGTACTTTTGGTATGAGATAAAAGACTGGGGTCACTGGATTTTTAATCTCTAAATATCGGAATTCGTCATGTGACAACAGACCTTGATCATACCATTGCTGTAATTTGGTATTAAACACTGAATTGCTATTCTGCATCATATTCGGTGAAATTCTTGCATAGTTATTCCTATTGTTTAGTTGTTTATACGCTTCATCAAGGTATTTCTGCCTACCCCACAAGACTACATTGCCGCCCTTATCAGCATTCTGAACAATACAATCGTTATTTAAAGATAGTTTCTTAATAAGATCCATGCAATTTTTTTGTTGCTGTGACCATTTTTTATGCACGGAACCTGTACATTTCTCCAAATTCTTTAAATCATTAGTCACCAATTCGTGAAAAATGTCCACTGAATCCTTTGCAGTAGTAGGAATAAATTTAGACCGAGGTCTAAAACCTGTCGACACACTTTCTCCGATCACCAAACCCTGTTCTGATGCAGTTGAAATTAAAAAAACATTTCGCAATGTATCCTAACAAATATAAAGTACCAGTAGTTCAAAGGGGCACTGGGCTCCAGAATGATATTCAGAACTTACAGGTTAACGACATGAACCTAATATTGGAACTAGGACAAATGGGCAATGAAGAGGAGTTTGAACAGGCAAACACTGCAGAAGTACCATTCGAACACGCGGAATTAACTGCATCAGAACGCAAACAGAAACAATCACTAGATTCTAATGAATGTAGATTGGTGACTTCATATAACAAGCAACATGGGCAAGTACGTAACATTTTGTCGAAACATTGGCATCTGATACGCAATGACCCCATTTTAGGAAAAATTGTGTCAAACAAACCCCTCATAACGTTTAGAAGAGCCAAATCATTTAAACAATTGCTGGTCAGCAATATGGCACCAAAATCTTGCAAACAACCCCTCAAAACTTCATGGTTAAAACGACAAGATGGTTTCCTGAGATGCGTGAAGTGCAAGGCATGCCAGCATGGTGTGAACACCAAGAAGTTCACAACAGGCTGCTCACAAATTGAAAAAAACATCAGAGGGCAGTTCGATTGTAAAACGGAGTTTGCTGTCTACGTACTGAGTTGCCCATGCCATCTTTGGTACGTGGGCAGCACAATTCTCCCTGTTCACAAAAGAATATTGCAGCATCTAAGGGCCATCAAAAACGTGGATAAAACATATCCGGTAGCACGCCACTTCGCGATTTACCATGATAGCAATGTGACAGGCTTATCGTACTTTGTCACTGATGCGATCCCACCCAATGTGAGAGGTGGTGACAGACAGAGAGCTTTAAGAAAATTAGAATCACGTTATATTGTGGAACTGAATAGTAAAGCACCAATGGGCCTGAACATTGAAGAAGATTTGTATACACATTTATAGGGCCTTTGTAGAGCTTGCTATACCCTTTCTGGATTTTCCGTTTTTATTTATTTATGAATAGCACATTGGAGTATTTATAAATGTATGAATTATTAGTTTTGTTAAGTAGGAATTAATGAATTGTGTTACATCACTTTAATTTTGATTCATGTGAGGTTTCTAGGAACCAGATAAGTCAGAAAAATCAGGTATGCCCACTGGGGCTGAATTAGACAAGATAAGCCAGAAAAATCAGGTATGCCCACTGGGGCTGAATTGTAGTAAAGCGTCAAAACAATGGGGCAAACCCACATGGGTGAATGGTCTCTTTACGGCAATTGCCACTGATTGCAGGGCGCTTTTTTAGAAAATGGACCGTGGTTTATAAAAAAGTGTATAAATATGTTATAATATATTTGGAAATTAAGATCTATTAATGTGGACCAATCGTGAATGCGTTATACTTTACTTAAAGTTGCATCCTGTTATCGCTTTATCAATTGTAATAGGTAAAACCTACGAGTCTTTTTTCTGTTACACTCAATTTGTAGTCCTCACATGATCGTATCACGTGCACAGCATAAATGGTGGAAGTTGTTTGGCAAAACTTTGTTGGTGAACAAGCCTGCTGGTTCAGGCGAAACGCGTCCGACAGAGCCACTGAATAAACCCTGGTTGGAATTGTCAAAGACACAGCGTCGTGTCCTTTTGTTACGAGAGGAATGCGGTTTATATTTAGCGGACCGAGCTTGGAGGTCCGCCTGACGACGCACCCGCTGATTTGGAGTTTGCGGCGGCTGTTCTAAGCAGCGTGGCAAAGGATATATATATATATATAGACATATATACACTGAAAACGTACAGTGTTACAGGTTTTTATCCATGCATGAAGTGCAACACCTGCGAATATAGCCGCAAATTCACCAACTACAATGTCATAGAGCAGGACCCAAGAACAACTCTGAGTATTAATTTATTACTAAATGTAACTCCAAATTTACTATTTATTGCCTAGAATGTCCTTGCCTTAAGCACTATATAGGAAGCACAATCCACCCCACCTAAAAACGCATTTTGGAACACATGCAAGCTATCACTAAGAAGGATGCTAACTAGCCGGTGGCCCGCCACTTTGAAACCCCACATCAAAGCAAACGAGATCTTCTCAGATTCTTTTGCATAGATCAGGTCCCAAAGGCCGAAAGAGGGGGAGAAAGAGTCAGGAAAGTGCATATACTTGAGTTGAGGTATATTATAGACCTTCAAACTAAAGTTCCCTTAAGTCTTAATAATGACTAAGAACTGTGGGTACACTTAGAATAGTAAGTGACGATCAGTCGCTCAAAATGGTGACATACCCAGGGCTCTGGGTTGCTATTGACTGTTGCACACCACTACAACGATTATAGGTTAAATTCTCAAGGCCTTTATTTGGATTACAGTTATATTCTGTGTAAAGCTGAGACAATGTTGCAACGGTGTAGCTCTTTTAAGTAATCATTGACCTGGCTCAGAATGAAACCATAGACATCCATGCTATTACTCACACACTTCATGAATGACTTATGATTGCCCATTCAGGGCACAATTATGTAAAGGACATGAGAGACTCTTTTTTGAATTATTATCTAATTTGACATTGCTGTATTTTGTAGGGGAAACCGATTGTTATTTACCATGAATTTTCATAATTGACTCATGTTACCCCTATGTGGAATCAAATCTGATTAATTGTCTTGAAAATGTCAGAATTTATTCACTTCACCTATAATTTGTTTGTAATCTTATTATTACATGCTCATGTCTAAAACACGTTATAAGATGGCTGCCACGAATTTGGCAACTAATGGTGATTTGAGGACCATCTTTTCTTTCTATGATTTACACGTAATACACTGTTTTTTCATTAAAATGGCTCCATGAGGAAATTAAAACTGACATTGATAAAGGCATAGTGCCGAAACGCGTCTGTCGGTGCAGGAGGTTTGCACATTAAATGCACTTTCCTTAAAATTTTTGTGAATGCTCTTGTTTATGGCTGACTTGGATTGTGCTGCCATTGTGGATCTGTGTATAGCGGCTCACCACCACTGGAGTCTAGCACCCGGGACACGTGGAGCGGTGACGGTGACTTCTTGTTTTTGAAATATATATATATCTATATATATATATATATATATATATATATATACATATTCAATAAAAAAATACAGATTTCAGGGGCGTTATAGTTAGGAATTAGCATTTCAAAACCTTAGAAATTCACTGAAAAAACAAAGGTTAGAGGGACATTATAGTTAGTCTAACATTTCACACAAAAAAACTGAGAAATTCAGCCGTTATGGTTAGCTGATCTAACTATAACTTGCGCCCGCGCAATGCACTGCTTATGACTTCCCATATTAAATCACTCATGGTCAGTGACATCACTGATGACATCTCAAATGACATCACTGATAACATCAGTGATGACATCATCCACCTCATCTCTGATGCACACACTCAAACCACTGTACAATCTTATATACACCCACTGCGGCTTCCAGACAACCATTTACAAACCCATTCACAGAGCCATACCAGTACTTCACAGCCACTCACTGATTCATTGATCTATATCCACGTCCCTGAAATCTGTGTTTTTTCAGTGAATTTCTAAGGTTTTAAATATTTGAATACCTAACTATAACATGCATGAAACGTGTGTTTTTTTCTGTGAATTTCTAAGGTGTTTTAACTAGCAGTCATGTTTGCAGAGTGGCAGAGAAAGGGGGCTGGGCCTTCGACCAGCTCTCCGGAATTCCACTGTGTAGGAATTACAGGAGGTACCAGGAAGGTTCTTGGCCCTCAACGTCCCTCTGGAGCCAAGGGGACTTTATCCCCCTCCCAAGAATCGTGTTTGCAGAGTGGTAGACAAATGAGACGAGGCCTTCTATCAGAACTCAGCAATCCTGCTGTGTGGGACTGAGTGGAGGTAACAGGAGGGGTAGTTGGCCCCCAAGGACGTCCTTGGGGGCCAACTAACCCTCCTATTACCTCTAGTAAGTCCCACACAGTAGAATTGCTGAGTTCTGATAGCAGGCCCCTTTCTCCACCACTCTGCAAATGTGCTTCCTGGCGCGCTCTTGGTTGGGGGATGAAGTGGAGAAGTGTAGCTCACTGGTTAGAGGAGGCATACCCTGAAGCAGAGATCAGACCCGGGATCTGGGTTTGATTCCCGACGCGGCAGGGTCCACAGCCCAATTGTCCACGGACTCGATAATTCTCGCTTCGGTGCCCACTCTAAAGCACGAGTTCACACTATGCAGCTCTGGGCAACAAGCCTGCTTAATCTCCACAACGGCCCCCCGCGGCTGGATGCCTGGCTTTCACCTTGGGGATGCCCAGTACGGGTTAGCTTACAGGGAAAAACCAGGACGGGTTCCCAATGCAAGCGCTAAGATGCCCGTAGGGTGATAGCTGCGCTCTATAAGTACATCAATCAATCAATCAATCAAGACCCCTTCACTGTTAGGGGTTCCTAGAGGCCAACTAGCCTACCTGTTTCCTCCAGTAAGCCCCACATAGTGGGATACTTTTTTATCTTCAGCGGGATTCATACACCCAGTGCGACTCCTGCGGACATTTATTTTAAAAATATTATTTTTTTGGGCCTGGGAGTCCTTGTGACTCGGTTCAGCCAAGTCACAAAATGGCTGCCAGCACTTCGTGGTTGGAACTGTTGGCAGCCAATCAGATCTCAGGCTCAAGATTGGGAGGGTTACTTTTTAAAAATAGCCCTGGGGAGGTGGCGGTCCCTGTGGCTGTGGGAGGCCACATGGCCCCCATTCAATGAATTTAGCACGGGGAGGTGGAGGTCCCCGGAAGGAGCCTCCCTCACACCTTTTTGAAAAAAATAAAGCCCCCGGGAGGTGGCAGTCTCCGGGGCTGCGAGGGGGCCACATGTCCCCTATCTGCATTTAATGACTATAACCCCAGGGAGGTGACGGTCCCCGGGGCTGCAGGTGCGACTGCAGGCCCATGCATATCTATTTCTAATTGCCCCAAGGACATGGCCCACACGGAGGCTTAAAAAAGACGAACCACTGTAGACCGAGCTTCATTTTATATATTTTTTTCCTGCAGGTTTCGTGCACACAGCACAACTCGCGCGGAAATATATTTTTTAAAATGCTTTTTTTGTTCATTGGGTCCCTGTGGGACCCCCTGAGCAGGCCTCAAGGGTCAGGGTGTTTGTACCCTGCCCCCTTAACCTTTTTTGACCTTTTTCCTTGTGACTCGGTTCAACCGCATCACAGGATGGCTGCCAACACTTTCTGGTTGGTACTGTTAGCAGCTGTTAAAAATGGTATTTTTAGTAGGCTAGGGCGTGGGCCGAAGCCAGGCAAAAATCGCCACTCTAGCCAGGATAAGGGAGTTACACGTCCAAAATAACCCCTGCTCACCCCCTTGGTAGCTTGGCACGGGCAGCCAGGCTTATCTTAGAGGCAGTGTGTAAAGCATTTGCACATAACTGATAGTAATACAGTGTACGCACTATGAAAGGACACCACACCAGTTTAGAAAAATATCCAATATTTTTATATAATTAAAACAAGACCAAAAACGATAAAAATCCACAATACTCTACTTAGAAGTTCACAGTTCAAAAATACGTTGATTGAAAAGAGTTCCTTGTGTGGATAGCTCCGTCCGGGCTTCCACGGCGTCGTGGGCACACAAATCCAAAAACTGTTCCGGCTGGCTGCTGGGTCGCAGGCCAGCTACGGTGTCGGGAAGACCCAAAAACAGTACCTTTCAGAGATGCAGGGCGATGGGGCCCTTGAAGTCCCTCGCGTTGCAGGTCGAGCTACTTTCTGATGGTATCAGGAGCGCTGGCGCCAAAAAGCGTCGGGTGCTGCGGTGCGAGGGGCAGCGGTGCGGTGCCCCCTGCTCGCGGTGCGAGCAGCGGCTCGGTGGTGGCGTCAGATGGCATCGTCGGTGAGACCAGGGTCAAGGTGCGAGATGGAGGGGGTGCATGACGCGGTGCTAGCAGGTCACGGTGAAAGCAGCGGCGGCATCATTGCTGAAGCGCCGTCGTTGGCTGACGAGCGGGAGTCGATGGCACCGGCATTGGTGGGCCAAGGCTTCGGTGTGGAATGAGGGCGGTACGTCGTGTAATTTACGAGCGGTGCCACCAAACCACGGTGCAAGCAGCGGCGTCAATCTCGGCAGGAAGTGGGGGCATCGGGAAGTCCACGGCGTCGTCGTGTAGTGAGGCGGTGCAGAATGCAGTGCCCACAGGTCGGAGTGCGAGCAGCGGCTCGGTGATGGCATCAGCGTCGTCGTCGGTGAGACCAGGGTCATGGTGCGGCGGTGCGGCGCGGTGCTGCGGGTCGAAGAACCTGGAGTCTTGATGTTCCTGAGACTCCGTGAACAGTGGGCAAGCTCTACTTCGAGCCTTTGGAGAGTATCAACAACGCGGTTGCAGAAAGTCCAGTTCAGGCCTTTCACTGTCCAAGACATTAGCAGCCACTGCAGGTCGGCCCAGCAAAGCAGTTGTTACTTCTTGCGGCTTCTTTGGCTCTTCTTCTTGGCAGTCTTCTTGATCCAGATGAGTTCTAAAGTTGAGGGGTCTGGGCCCCAGTATTTGTAAACAAAAATCCTTTGATCTTCCAGGCAGAGGGCGTCTGTGCCCGGCCAGAACCAGTTCAGCCTTCTCTGGTGTGAATTCCTGGCAGGAGGTGGAGACGGCTTTGTCAGAGGCAGACCAAGCCCTTTGAGGTGCAAGGAAATCTCCTTCCTCTTCCCCCATCGCAGCCCAGGTTTATTTAGCCCTTTCCTGACCTACCTAAATTATCGGGAGCCACCCTGCTTCCTAGCCAGCTGTCGTCCAAAACCCAGACAGGCTATCCACATTCCAGCAGAGGCACACAGGATGACTGAGCAAAATAATACCCACTTTCTAAAAGTGGCCTTTATGAACTCAGAATGAAAAGGGCACCCTCGCTAAAGGCTGCGTCTTTAGACGCTGAGTTCAGGCATACCAATCTTCATTCACTTATACCTTTTTCGGGCTACGTACGTGGGTGGCATAATCCGTGCTGCAGGCCCACGAGCAGCGGTTGACTCACAAGCCCCAGCACCCGCAGTACCCTTTACTGGGGACTGACAAGTAAATCAAACATCCAATCATAACACAATTTACCACAGGAGCACCAGCACTTTACCACTGATCAGCAGTGCGAAAAGCACGCAGAAACGATACACCAGCAAAAACAGAGTCAAAACCGGGAGGGCAGAAAGAAAAACTCTGGGGAAACACGTCAAAAGATGCCAAGTCTAACACAAGCCAATCAGATCTCAGGCTCGAGATCGGGAGGGTTCGCGGATCCTCCGCGGTGATATTTGTAAATCTGAGAAATGTTTAAATTTCTCAGGAACTACTGAACGGATTTACACCATTTAACAAGTAAAAGGTGCTTTCTGAACCAAGAGATACCTTTTTGCCTAATTCGGTGTAATTCTGTTCAGCAGTTTGAGCTGTTGCGTGTCTAAAGTTTCCTATGGAAATTAAAATGGAGAAAAAGCGTTTTGGTACACCCTTTTTCTCGGCCCATGCTTAACGAATCACCCCACAAACTTTCAACACAACAGCTGAAGTGAGTGGGCCATTAGTTTGGAACATTTTGCGAAGATTCATCTACCAGCGCCAAAGATATTGCCAAAAGAAAAGACGCTTTTTTAATAGAAACAAGGTCCTAACTATAACTACCTACTGGCGACCACCAGTAGGTTATATATATATATATATATATATATAAATTCACTGAAAAAAACATAGGTTTCAGGATTGATATAGTTAGGAATTATCATTTAAAAAACCTTTGAAATTCACTGAAAAAACCATAGGTTTCAGGCCTGATATAGTTAGGAATTAGTATTTAAAAAACCTTAGAAATTCACGGAAAAAATCATAGGTTTTACGGGTGTTATAGTTAGCTGGACATTTCACTCGTACAAAACCATTGAAATTCCTCCGATATCGTTAGTTGTACTAACTACATCTCGCGCGCCCGCAATCCACTGCTGATGATGTCACATATTACATCATTCATGACATGGTCAGTAACATCACTGATGACATCTCAAATGACATCACTGATAAAATTGGGGGCAGGCCCTGGGGGCCAATAAATTTGAAAAAGAAGGGGGGGCTACACAGACCCCTTCTAAAAAAATATAAAAGAATTAAAAACGGGATGGCCGGAGGCCACGCCCCCTCCTTGCACCACTCTGCAAAGGCGCCCCCTGGCGTGTTTGCAGAGGGGGAACTAATTGAATACTGGGGGCCAATTAGCCCACCAGGAACCTCCAGTATGCACCAGGGGGCTGCGTTGCAGAGAGGTGTAATGAGGCCACGCCCCTTTTTACACCTCTCTGCAACGCAGCTCCGTGGCGCTTACTGGAGGTACCTGGTGGGCTAGTTGGCCACCAGGGGACCTCAGGATTCAAGGGGAATTAATCCCCCAACTTAAAACGCGCCATGGGGTGCGTTTGCACAGTGGTGAAGGTAGGGGGCGGGCCTGAGGTTATATGTGTGCAAACACGCCCTGTGGCGCGTTTTAAGTTGGGGAATTCATTTCTCTTCAATTCAGAGGTCCCCTAGGGGCCAACTTGCCCACCAGGTACCTCCCCTAAGCGCCATGGAGCTGCGTTGCAGAGTGTTGTAAAAAGGGGCATGGCCTCTGAACACCTCTCTGCAACGCAGCTCCCTGGCGCATACTGGAGGTACCTGGTGGGCTAGTTGGCCGCCAGGGGACCTCAGGATTCAAGGGGACTTAATCCCTCAACTTCAAACATGCCACAGGGCACGTTTGCACAGTGGTGAAGGAAGGGGGCGGGGCCTGAGGTGATATGTGTGCAAACATGCCCTGTGGCACGTTTTAAGTTGAGGAATTAATTCCTCTTCAATCCAGAGGTCCCCTAGGGGCCAACTAGCCCATCAGGAACCTCCAGTATGCGCAAGGGGGCTGCGTTGCAGAGAGGTGTAATGAGGCCACACCCCTTTTTACACCTCTCTGCAACGCAGCTCCGTGGCGCTTACTGGAGGTACCTGGTGGGCTAGTTGGCTGCCAGGAGACCTCAGGATTCAAGGGGACTTAATCCCCCAACTTAAAATGCGCCATGGGGCGTGTTTGCACAGTGGTGAAGGTAGGGGGCGTGGCCTAAGGTGATATGTGTGCAAGCACGCCCTGTGGCGCGTTTTAAGTTGGGGAATTCATAACTCTTCAATCCTGAGGTCCCCTAGGCGCCAACTAGCCCACCAGGTACCTCTACTAAGCGCCACGGAGCTGCGTTGCAGAGTGTTGTAAAAAGGGGCGTGGCCTCTGAACACCTCTCTGCAACGTAGCTCCCTGGCGCATACTGGAGGTACCTGGTGGGCTGGTTGGCCCCCAGGGGACCGCAGGATTGAAGAGGAATGAATTCCCCAACTTAAAACACGCCACAGGGCGTATTTGCACACGTCACCTCAGGCCCCGCCCCCTTCCTTCACCATTGTACAAATATTCCTTTAAAATCAGCTTAACTACGAATTCCGATTTACTCACCTGTTATCAGGAGAGAACACAGTGCTGCATCTTTTTGCCCAGCACTGACCCTGAAAAGTAATTCTAAGTGTACTTACCAGTAACTTGTATTTCCTTCCATAGGAATCCATTGTGTTGTTTTCAGCAGAAAAGTGTCTGTGTCGATTTTTGAAACATACAAATATTCCTCTAAAATCAGCCGAACTACGAATTCCGATTTACTCACCTGTTATCAGGAGAGAACCCAGTGCTGCATCTTTTAGCCCAGCACTGACCCTGGAAAGTAATTATAAGCGTACTTACCAGTAACTTGGAATCCATTGTGTGGTTTTCAACAGAAAAGTTTCTAAGTGTCGATTTTCACAAACTAAAAATATTCCTAAAAAATCGTCTGTATGACTTAAACACATTCTTTCAACTGTTTACAGGAGATGCACCAGTTCTGGATCCAGGATCCATCACTGAGTAAGAAAAACTAACGATAACACTACTTACCTGCTAAGTGAATTTTCTGCCATAGGATAACATGGGTGATTCTATGTGAAAACATTTCTAAGTGTCAACTTAAAAAATACAATAATATTCCTTAAAAATCACTACTGTAACCAAAACGCTTTTACTCAACTGTTTACAGGAGATGTCCAAGGACTGAATCTAGGATCCAGTCCTGTGGTTAGAAAAGTAATCCATAAAGTAACTAATTCCATTTGACTAGAAATTCACATTGAGCTCAATGTTGCATTGTGTTTGAAATTGTGTTGCCCATTGCAACAACTGTAACTACTGTACTTAAAATTCTATTGCCTATTTGCAAAGTATTTAAACTAAAGTAATTTATTCCGAGAAAGTATATTTTGTATTGTAATGTATAATGTAATTATAATGTAATTAAAAAAATAAAATATCTAAAAATAAATAGTTTAAAAAATGTAGTAAATCAGTATTAAAAAAATCAGTATAACAATTAATACATTAAAAATTGTCATTTACAATACCTTTGAAATTCACTGAAAAAACCATAGGTTTCAGGCCTGATATAGTTAGGAATTAGCATTTAAAAAACCTTTGAAATTCACTGAAAAAACCATAGGTTTCAGGCTTGATATAGTTAGGAATTATCATTTAAAAAATGACATCGCTGATGACATCGCTGATGACATCACTGATGACATCATCCACATAACAATCAGATACACCTCATCATACACTAGTATAACCTTTCATCATTCACTGTAAAATACAGAGTGCCATATTTGAAACCATTGACACACCAATACAAGTTTCTAAACATCCACTCAGTGATTCCTAGATCTATACACACATCAAATCACTTACCTATAGATTCACTCATACATGCTGTCAATGATCAATAGAACACTATCAAATATACTTATACACCTATATCGACATTACACACCAGCACACATCCTAATCACTTATGAAGTCATCCTGCTCACTTATGCAAACAATGGATCATACTTACTTTTACTTAGCTACGCACTTATACAAACACCACTTCATCTATTCATATAGATAGTAACTCATACTTAGTGTGATATAAAATCACTATTACAAGTATACAGTTATCCATACAGTCACTCATACAATCACTGAGTCTTATGTATACTTATTTATATACAACAACTGACACATACACTGGCTTTTATTTTTCTAGTTTGTTGGATATGTACCATTGAGACATATATTTGCTCATCACCACACCCATAAAGATATTCACACACCCAAACAACTGTTATAACATGTAGTTTTAACTTCATATACCTACTGAATCAACTATTCACACATCTTTGGGCTGTCACATCCCCCCACCGAACCACACAAACATTCACTCTCCCATACAAATACTCAGTTAGCTAATCAATAACTAATATAGACTTTCACCTAGCTAGTAACCAACTGGTGCAGCAGTTTACACAACAACTGACAAAGTGATACAGATATTCACACAGTTTAGTCACTATCCAATATATTTAGTGAGACACTATAAATTAGTCAAGTAAACAGTCAATCACACTGCTACTAAATCCTCCATCCAGATATATATATTTATATATCCACTCATTCTTCAATGCAAATTGCTATATATATATATGAATGATGTAATATGTGACATCATCAGCAGTGGATTGCGGGTGCGCGAGATGTAGTTAGTACAACTAACTATATCGGAGGAATTTCAATGGTTTTGTACGAGTGAAATGTCCAGCTAACTACAACACCCCTAAAACCTATGATTTTTGCAGTGAATTTCTAAGGTTTTTTAAATGCTAATTCCTAACTATATCAGGCCTGAAACCTATGTTTTTTTCAGTGAATATATATATATATATATATATATATATATATATATATATATATATATATATATATATATATATATATATATATAATGTATAAATGTGCCACTAATATCATCAGTGTAAAAGAAAGATATCATAGATGCCTATACGAATGGAGAGTGAATGGTCTGATCACAAGATATGAGTTGGACTTCATGAAAAATGACTATCCTGTGACACCACAACTCTATCTGCTCCCGAAAGTCCATACAAATGCAGAGTGTCCACCAGGCAGGCCTATTATATCTGCCATTGGAAGCCTGTTTGAAAATACCAGTAAATTCATTGACGTTTTCCTTCAACCGTTTGTGCAAGCTCTACCTGCATATACAAAAGATACTGGGGACTTTCTAACCAAACTTTTTGATTGCAATTGGCATGAAGACTATATGTTTGTTACATTGGATGTACAAAGTCTATATACAAGTATCCGGCACCAAGATGGCCTGAATGCGGTGAAACACTACTTAAGCACAAGAGATATAGGTTTTTACCAACATACACTCATGCTATTACACATGATTGAATGGTGCTTAGAGAACAATATCTTCATGTTTGATAGGCTACTCTACAAACAGACACAGGGCACAACCATGGGTACTTGCTTCGCCCCCAGATATGGGCTGGTGGGAGGAGCAAGTACTTATGAAAACATACAACACACAGATGTCTGAAAATGTAGTATTATACCAGCGCTACATAGACGATATCTTTATTCTGTGGAAAGGCACTGAACAGAATGCCATTGAATTTGTTGACAAACTCAATGGCAATGATCCAAACCTCAAGTTCACTTGTACTATAAGTATGAGGTCTATTGTATTTCTTGACTTAGAATTGTACATCAGTAATAACAAAGTACATTCGTGAACATTCAGAAAGCCGACATCGGGAAATGCTATTCTTCATGCCCAAAGTTTTCACCCCATCAATCTTATTGAAAGCATCCCCTATGCTGAGTGTTTGTGAATGAAGCGTAATTGCAGCACCCAAGAGAGTTTAAAAGATTCCACAGAGAACCTGTGCATGAGACTCAACAATAGAGGGTATAAGACAAAAGTCTTAGAGAAAGCTAAACAGAAGTGTGCAGCCACCACCAGGGAAGATCTCATCTTTAAAAACAATGAGAACAAGATAGGTCAAAGGAAATCTGCAGAACAGACACCCAGGTTGATTACAGGGTATAATGCATACCACGCCAACCTGCGTAAAATCTTGTATAGGCACTGGCCAATAGTGCGCTGTGACCCTACCATAGACCCCTCCTGTACTAAGCTTCCTCAGCTAACTTTCAGAAGAGCCAAATCTATGAAACAGGAACTGGTATCCAGTGCTCCTGTGCAGGACAAGGGTGTTATTTGGCTTAAGTCTCAGAAGGGTTTTTACAAATGCACTAAGTGTAAAGCCTGCAAACACGGAATAAACACCAAAACAGTCACCACTCCCCTAAGAAAAACTCCGCTCGAGATCAGGGAGAACTACACCTGCAAAACTGATTTCGCAGTATATGTGCTACGTTGCACTTGCAACAAAATGTACGTGGGAATTACTATTCATCCCGTACACATTAGGATACTACAACATCTAAGGGCCATCAGCAATGATGACCCTACCTATCCTCTGGCCCGCCACATAGACACATTACATGGCGGTAAAGCGGAGGACTTAACTTACTTTGTCATTGACAGTGTGAAAAAGAACATCAGAGGAGGCAATAGACAACTAGCACTCAGGAGACTAGAATCCAAATATATAATCTTGTTGGATTGCAAAATTCCGAATGGCATGAATGCTGACAAAGCAATGAGCGTACACCTCTAACTACCTGCCATTGCAAAAACTACTAAAACAACTAAGATAACGATAACTGTCCACTCTAGATCTTTGAACCAATCCCCCTTTTTTACATCTGACTCACTCTTTTCTTTATATTATGTTTTTATGTTCCATTATTGACACATGTAATCTATTTTAGTTCTGACATCTCTTTCCATAATACACCTCTAGATCATTTATCATAGAGAGCATTACCAAATAACAGACCCATTAAACATCAATAAAACGGAATTGAGAGAGGGTATGACCTAATGATAGAAACACCAACATTCCTGCCCACTCGGGCACAATGAACCTATGAATTCATTAGCGCGCAACATTTTATATCCATCCATATGCCCACAAACTATCCTAAGCACATGCGTGTTACTTTGAGGCTATGAGTATCACCATTTCACTGTTAATAATGGTAGATACTTTTTTGATGGATTAATATCCTTGTAACTCGCTACTTATTTGATACAGAAAATATATTTTAATCTTTTTGAATGTCTTGGAAGTTTCCGAAATTTTCGTTGTATCCCATTTCCGTATTGATGTAATTTACATTCTATATTGTTTGACATTTGCTTAAAGTGACATTTGGGGTCTGTTTTTCAAGGAATTATGAGTCAGAACATGCACTGTTTGTGAAACCTTTCTATGTCCTTCACTAATCCTTTGGTTGCTATGGCAACCACTTTGGTTTGTGTCACGAGTGTTAAATCTTTAAATGAAACTTACCTGAGTGATGCCAGACACAGTGAGCAAGGCGGACTTGTCCGCCGAAACGCGTCTGGGTTACATCGTATGGAATAAAAGATTTCTTTGATTTATGGTATCCCACGGAGTCAGTGCCTGTTTTGTATTGGCGAAACCAGGATTGGAAAGAATATATATATATATATATATATATATATATATATATATATATATATATATATATATATATATATATATATATATATATTACCTACTGGCAGTCGCCAGTAGGTAGTTATAGTTAGGACCTATTTTCCATAGGAAATCCGCAACATTCTATTTGGAATAACGTTGGCGCCGATTGACGAATCTTCGCGAAATTTTCCAAACTTTTGACCTGCTCCGGTCCACTCCTATCCTGAAAATTTCACGGTGATTCGTAAAGCGGGGGACGAAAAAAACGGGGGTTCCCAAAATGCGTTTTCCCCATGTATTTTCCCATAGGACCTGTTGACGCAGTTACAGCCCGAACTGCTGAACGGAATTACACCAAATTTGGCAAAGAGGTAGTCCTCAGTTCAGACTCGTGTCTTTTGCTTAAATGGTGTAAATCCATTCAGTAGTTCCTAAGAAAATTAGAGTTAAAAAATAGATATATCTGGGCAGAGCCTAACCACACATCTCATCGTGAGATCTGATTGGCTGTCAATACTTCATCCAAGAAGTATTGGCAGCCATCTTGGGACCAATATACATGATAGCACCTCATTAAAAAGCATTGCAGTTAATAGAAGGTTTTAAGACTTTAGTTACATTATAAATCATTTGTTGATGGTACCATACTTATTTTAGGAATTGTGGTGTGTTCTAAGGTGATTTTACCACGTGAAAAAGCCTTCTGCTGTGATATCATGAATTATGTTTGAGAGAAAACTATTTTCTCATGCTTTTCCCACAGAGGTTTAGAAGGTGATCTATAAGCTAAACTGAGAGCATATTTTCTGTAAATTCACATTATCTTTCTCAGTCATGTGAGAATGAAGTCTGACATTCTCAGTAAAACATGTACATCCAAAAAGGGCAGAGACTGTCAGTTGATTCCTTTGTGTTCTACTGCAGCTTCCAAGAGTGTTCTAAAGAACAACTAGAGCGCTAACAGTCCTACTTATGACAAACGTATTGCACATCTGAAGCCATCTTGATTGGAATAAAGTGGTAACTCTTAAAATATTTAATTTAATAAGGAACAAAATGAGGGGGTTCATTTTGCTGTAGAAAGTATGATTAATGCTGCAGAAAGAAAAATTAGGGCACATTTTGAGTGACTTCTCAAATTCTCTTCTATTTCATTAAAAAATTCTGACATGCAGACTGAAACATGCACTTTCAATACCAGCAGCAGACTTCCCTGGTGAGCAGTAGCTTTACTACAGCGATCTAATAAGCAACTAGAGTGCTAACATTCTGAATTTATGGCAAATGTGTGACACATCTGAATGCCTTCTTGATGGAATCAAAGTAAAAAACTGAAAGTATTTCCTACTGAGGAGACTGCAGTAAATGAGGAAATTAGGAAACTTCATAACAAATAAATCTCCCAAGATGGCCACCAGAGACAAAAGAGCCCAAATGCAGCGCAAATATCACCCAGATGTAGCCCACATGTAGACCGATGACAGAAGTGTGCAAAACACTTATTTTTTGTGTATTTGCAGTTTTTATATAGTGCAGACTTGTCAGGTATTGGAGTGCTTTACATGAGCATTGGTTACATCACACCAGATCAAATTCATTTTTGGTTGTAGACATGGGGAGATTAAGTGATTTGACCAGAATCACAGAATGTTGAGCTGAAGCAGAAACCCCAATGCAGCTCTGGAAGTAACAACACATCCTCTCCCCTAAATGCAACATTTAATCAAGTGGTCAACTGGATAAAAAAACATAAAGATTACAAATAATTTAAAAGTTCTTTGTCACTATTTGAAAACTCAGAAAATATGTCCTCATTTTAGTTTTTTAGAGCACTAACCATAATTTTGATGCAAATAAGACCCTCTCATATATGTAATTGCTAAAGGAAATGCTCTAGGTATTACAGTTTTGATTACATCAAGATGACGTCAGGCGTTCCACACTTTTGTAATAAATATAGAATGTTAGCAATCTAGTTGTTCATTGGGATACTGTTGGCAGAGGCCAGGGGCACGGACTCTGAAAATTGAAGGCAGGTAGGAAAGTGCAGAGGCAACAATTTGACCACACTGGGCAGGCAGGAAGGGCAGTGGCAGCACAACAGACTATGGAGGGCAGTGGAAAGGGGGGCAGGGGAAACAAACCAACAATACAGGACTGGCAAGAGAGGCAGTGGCAATATATTAGACCATTGTGGGCAGAAGGAAGAGGCAGTGGTAGTACAACCATACATGCCAACAGACCCGTTTCAGCCAGGAAACGTCCAATGTTTTATCAATACCCCAGTTTGTTTTCAAAATCTCCCTCTTACCAAGTTCAAAATGTTCGCAAGTATGGTACATTGGATCATGGTAGGCAGGAGGAATTAGGGGACATGGACTCGGATAACAGAGGACAGGAGGGATATGGAGAGGTGCACCAAACTGACCCTACAGGGCAGGCATCAGGGTTTGCCGCAACACAATACACCACACAGGGCATGCGGGACGGGAGTGCAGCACAACAATCCATAGAAAGCAATAGGGAGGGGACAGGACCATGCACATGGACAACAGAGAACAGAGGGGAAAGAGGCAATGGTAGCTAGCTGACCATAATGGACAGACAGGAGAGAAAGCTGCAGCATAACAGACCATAAAGGGCAGGAGGGACGGATCAGGGGCATTACAATGGAACAGACAAGCCAGGAGGGAGGTAATAGGGGTCTGCACATGGCAACAGAGGGCTGGGGGTAAGGGGGCAGGGCAGGAGCAGCAAGATGACCATGGAGGTCAGGCAAGATGGGCACTAGAAACAAGATTTTAACCAACGAAGGACACTGTTCCTAAAGCAGGATGCAAAAAGTCACCCATACTTACGGGTGCAAAAAGTCACCCGTGCATTTAACAGAAAAAGATGTGAACAAAGAAACCTTAGGTAAGAGGTACCCACAAGTGAGGGGAAAAAAAACTTTTTGTCCTCTGATGCCCTCACACACCCCAAGAGGTGTCATGCTTCATCATCGGGCAGTTGCTCCTCGTAGGGCCGGCGCTGCAATTCCCTACGGGTCCCCCGAAGGGTCGCTTTGTCAGAGATCTTTTAGGACTGCCGGATGGTGCATGAGGGTGTGTGGGGAGTGGGTTCAAATGAGGGTGAAAAAGAGAATGTGCGTGCAAAAAGATAACGAGTAAAAGGGTCAACATGCAGCGGCAATGTAACTGTTGTACCCTTCGCAGTCCTAAAACCGCTCAATAAAAACATTGCCCCAAAGGCTCACTATGCCTGGGTGTCATAGGTCGACATGTTTCGCGCTTATCTCGCCCAACCAGGGTCATTAGCGCTTCTTCAGGACCATAAAAATTCATAATTCAGGTAAGTGAAGTGCACGTGAACAGTGTCAATGAGATAAAATACCCTCTTTCTCAATCAGGGCGGAACAGCAACTTGTGTACCCTCAGTATGGCAACAGCTGTATGGTGGATGCCGCTCATGATTAATACCCTCTGGGGGCAAGGGGGCAGGGCAGGAGCAGCAAGATGACCATGGAGGTCAGGCAAGATGGGCACTAGAAACAAGACACACCATGGAGAGAAACAGTGAGACTATGATGGCATACACACAGACCATGGAGGGAAGGTGGGAGGGAGTCCGGGGCAGCTAGCTGACCACACAGGGAAGGTGGGAGGGGCCATGGCAGCACAGAAGACCATGCATGGCAAGCGGGAGGGTTAGTGGCAGCACAATGGCTATGATGGGCAAGAAGGAGGGTGCAGGGGCATGCACAAAGGACCATGGAGGATAGAAGGGAGGGTCAGGACCTGGGCATAGACAAGAGAGTTCAGAGGAAGGGGCCTCACAACAGACCGCGCGGGGCAGGCAGGAGGAGCAGTTGCAGCACAACAGACCAGGGTGGGCAGAAGGGTGTGGCAGTAAAATGGACCATGGAGGACAGGAGGAAGGGGATAGGGGCATGGCATGTGGACAGGCAGGGTGGAGGTGGCAGGGACAGGTTACAGTCGTCTGACAATGCTAGGCAGGTGGGAGTGGAGTGGCAGCTCAACAGAACACTCAGAGTAGATAGGAGTGGCAGGTCCATGGAACATGGTGGGCAAAAAGGATGGAGCAGGGGCATACACAAAGACATCGGAGGGCAGGGGGAAGGAGAATAGGGGCAGCAAGCTAAGCACAGAGGCTAAGCAGGAGGTCAACGATGGGCCATAGAATTGGGCAATGGAGGGCAGGAGGAGTGGACTGGTACATCATGCTAAATTGAGGGCAGTGGCAGCACCTGCATGGCAGGAGGGAGGAGGCTAGTCCATGGATTCAGACAACAGAGGATTGGGAGGAGGTGGATGGGGCAGCAAGCTAACTGTTCAGAGAAGGTGGGTATTAGGAACTTTATTGTTTTTAAAATGTGTGTCTGTGCGAACTACTTAAAATATGAACAAGTATGCAGCATAATTTCACTTTTATTCAAGAAGAAGAGGACGTTTGTGACTGTGACTCCGGGCTCACTTGGCAGAAACACCCCCTGACCCTCCACCCCCCATCGCAAAATGGAAAGCCCGTGAAAAGGGTAGGTGGACGCAGTGTTATATAGAACATAGTCCTGAGAGCACGATTGAAAATGAAAACTAGATATAGTATATGGTATAAACTATGCACCAAAAAGTGTGATATAAGATTAACCTGGGTGTGAAATATAATATGCAATACATTGTGCGCAATGACAGATTCATTGGATATAGCACAGGCACTAGCGCGTGCTATGCGATATGCGCCTTGGGTGTAATATGCACAGGGCAGTGTTGTGTAACCTAACTAGTCTCTAAAGTTGTAATATAAAATATGTGCTGGGGAGTGTAACATTGCATATGCACTGTGACAAAGATATGGATCCCAGATTGTAATATGTATGGCATAGCGCTGTGCGTTATAACATAGGCATCGAGGAAGGCACTTTAGATGGGGCAATATAACCTGTGCGAAGGCAAGTGTGGCATGACATATTCACGGGGTGATGTTACAGTGCACATGGGCTAGAGAGTGTCATAGCATACGCACTAGCTGGTGGAATACAACACAGAGGTGTGTGGCACTCGGCGGGCACTGTTGGGTGTAACACAGCATTGGGCTCAGCCAGGAGCACACTTTGACTCTCAAGTGAGGTTTGTCTCCTTTCCAGAGAGTAAAATAAAAAGTATTATACATCCGGAAGTGGATGTGTGTTTTATTAACCGTGAGGGGGGTTTCTTGCATAGTTTGGTCGAATTTTTGTCGAATCCCCTTTGAATGGCTTGGGGTGGGTGTGTATTAAATGTGCCCGTCAATAGCTACCCATGTTTGTATAAATAAACGACAAGGGTGTCTACTTGGAGAGTACCCACCGGCGGGGGCGCCGGGATTAGGCACGGTAGGGCGTCAGACACATTAGAACTTCACTAGTGGTGTAAATACATTCCACGTGGATTCATTGTATGCATAGTCGCCTTTTAATGAAAATCACGCAAATCGTCATGGTGATAGGTACATACGGTCTGTCCAGCATGTCCTAGGTGTTTCTATAAATATATATAGTTTTTTTAAATAATAAAAAACAAAGGCCGGCCCCGGGGGATGGGGTCCCCGGGGCCATAAGTGGCCTGAGGAGGGGGGCAACGCAGCCGCCCTCCTAAAGAATTTTTTTTTAAAAAGGCCATGACCCGGGGGTTGGGGTCCCCGGGGCCAATTAAGGCCTTGGGAGGGGGGCCCCCATCGAAAAAAATTTTTTTCAACAAAAACAATTAGGGTGCAGGCCCTGGGGGACGGGGTCTCCAGGGCCAATACATTAGAAAAAGAAGGGGGGCCACACAGCCCTCCTTCTTAAAAAAACAAAAAAAATAAAAGACCAGCATCGCGCCGGAGGCCACGCCCCTCCTTGCAGCACTCTGCAAACGCGCCCCCTGGCCAGTTGTAAGTTGGGGAATGTATTCCCCTTCAATACTGAGGGTCCCTGAGGGCCAACTAGCCCAACAGGTATCTCCAGTATGCGCCAGGAACCTGCGTTGCAGACAGGTGTTCTGAGGCCACGCCCCTCTTTACACCTCTATGCAACGCAGCTCTGTGGAGCTTACTGGAGGTACCTAGTGGGCTAGTTTGACCCTAGGGACCCTTAGGATTCAAGGGGACTTAATCTCTCAACTTTGAACGGCCACAGGGCGCGTTTAAACAGTGGTGAAGGGAGGGGACGGGGCCTGAGGTGACGAGTGCAAACATGCCCTGTGGCATGTTTTAAGTTGGGGAAATAATTCCCTTTCGATCCTGAGGGACCCTGGGGGCCAACTAACCCACCAGGTGCTTCCAGTAAGCGCCACTGCTCTGCGTTGCAGAGAGGTGGTGCAGGCCATGCCCCTTTTTACACCTCTCTGCAATGGCACTTACTGGACGTACCTAGTGAGCTATTTTGCCCCTAGGGACCCTCAGGATTCAAGGGGACTTAATCTCCCAACTTAAAACGGCCACAGGGCGTGTTTACACAGTGGGGAAGGGAGGGGACGGGGCCTGAGGTGACGTATACAAACACGCCCTATGGCGCGTTTTAAGTTGGGGAAATAATTCCCCTTCAATCCTGAGGGCCCCTGGGGGCTAACTAGCCCACCAGGTGCTTCCAGTAAGCGCCACTGAGCTGCGTTGCAGAGAGGTGGTCCAGGCCGTGCCACTTTTTACACCTCTCTGCACCGCAGCTCTGTGGCGCTTACTGGAGGTACCTAGTGGGCTAGTTGGACCCTTGGGACCCTCAGGATTCAAATGAACTTAATCTCCCAACTAAAAATGGCCACAGGGCGTGTTTACACACTGGTGAAGGGAGGGGGACGGGGCCTGTGTTAACATGTGCAAACACGCCCTGTGGCGTTTTAAGTTGGGGAAATAATTCCCCTTCAACCCTGAGGGACCCTGGGGGCCAACTAGCCCACCAGGTGCTTCCAGTAAGCGCCACTGCGCTACTTTGCAGAGAGGTGGTCTAGGCCGTGCAACTTTTTACATCTCTCTGCAACGCAGCTCTGTGGCGCTTACTGGAGGTACCTAGTGGTCTAGTTGGACCCTAGGGACCCTCAGGATTCAAGGGGACTTAATCTCCCAACTTAAAACGGTCACAGGGCGTGTTTACACAGTGGTGAAGGGAGGGGACGGGGCCTCAGGTGACGTGTGCAGACACGCCCTGTGGCGCGTTTTAAGAGGTAGTTTTAATCCCCTGCCCTATTATATACTAGGGGCTTACAGAGGAGGTCATGCTAATCACAGGGGGACCCCAATGCATAGTGTTCCCTAGTGTATGTAGGTGTTTTCACTGTATTCTGAGTGTCTTTTAACATAGCACTGGCTCTAGGACTGGTTAGTCAGACTCAGTTACCACCAGTATCCATCTGAAAAAGTTGAGGGTACAGGATGATTTTGCAACAAGGCTTCTTTCTGCTCTTCTGTTTGTTCTTTCTGCACGTTATCCTTCTTCCTGCACTTTTCTTCGTCTTTGAGGACTTCTGTTGCTTCTTTCTGCATTTCTTTTTTTTCTTTCAGTGCATTTTTTCTTCTTTCTCCACATGTCCTATCTCTGTAGGCATAGTTAGAAATTAGCATTTAAAAAACCTTTGAAATTCACTGAAAAAACCATAGGTTTCAGGCACGTTATAGTTAGGAATTAGCATTTAAAAAACCTTAAAAATTCACTGAAAAAAACATAGGTTTCAGGGGCGTTATAGTTAGCTGGACTTTTCACTCGTACAAAACCATTGAAATTCCCCCGTTATAGTTAGTTCAGCTAACTATAACTCGCGCGCCCGCAATGCACTGCTGATGATGTCACATATTACATCACTCATGACATGGTCAGTGACATCACGCATTACATCACTGATGACATCTCAAATGACATCACTGATGACATCCCTGATGACATCATCCAGTGATTGTGTGTTTTTCTGAAAATTACATATGTTTTATATATGTATATCTCAAGGTCGATGGAACTCACACACCTAGTCACTCATGCAAATAATTACTCATACTCCCATTTATTCACCTATACAGTTATACACACACCAGCTCACTTACTCAAGTACCTCTATCGATGAGTGACGTGTGTGAGTGTCTATATAGGTGTATGAGTGCATATGATAGTCCTGTACTCAGTGACCGTAAGTATGAGTGACTGTTCGGGTGAGTGAGTAGACCTAAGAATCAGTGAGCGGGTATGTAGTCATTGATGTTGGAGTGTCTTTGGTTTTGAGAATGACAGTCTGTAATTTAGAGTGGGTGTATCAAAAGTTATATTAGGGTGTGAGAAGATGCATGAAATTATCACATGGATGATGTCATCAGTGATGTAATCAGTGATGTCATTTGAGATGTCATCAGTGATGTCATCAGTGATGTCACTGACCATGTCATGAGTGATGCAATATTTCAAAGGTTTTTTAAATGCTAATTTCTAACTATAACGTGCCTGAACCGCGTTTCTAAGGACCTCCCAAAACTTTTTTAGACTTCTCCTGATCTACCAGGCTTGATTGTTATATTTGGTGATGAACCTTATTGGCTTATTCCTCACTGCACTCTCCTTTTCTTTGGGAATAAGTAGCTCATCTCTTTTAAGTTTTTCAACTTTGGCAGTGGCTTCTTTGATAATGGTTCTACTGTAGACACGTGCAAGAAATCTATTAGTCATTATATGTTTTTCAGTTTGATAACTTTCTTCTGTACTGCAATTCCTCTTGGCCCTTAATAACTCGCCATATGGAATGCTCCGAATTAAGTTTTTGGGGTGGCAACTGTTGGCATGAAGCAAACTGTTGCCCGCGGTGGTTTTCCTGAACAATCTGCTGTTGATTTTATTATCCTTGATCTCCAATTTGAGATCTAGGAATTCAATGGTATTCTTGCTTGTTTCACTTGTAAAGTGCAAATTTAAGCCATTTTGATTGAGGACATTGACAAACTCCTGAGCCTGGATTTCAGTACCCCTCCAGATGCAGTAGATGTAATCGCTGTACCTCAACCAGAGGATGACGTGGTCAACAAATTGTCTGATGTTACGGACAACCTGCTTCTCCCACCAGCCGAGGTACAGTGCGGCAAAGCTGGGGGCGAAGCAGGTTCCCATCGCCGTTCCCTGGATTTGTCTGTACATCTTGTTGTCAAACAAGAAAAAATTGTTTTTTAAGCAGAGCTGGATCATCTCTAAAATCATTTCAGTGTGGAAGAGAAAAGACAGAGATCTATTTTTCATAAATAATCTACATGCTTCAATTCCAAGATCTTGTGGGATACAAGTGTATACACTGCTTACATCCATACTCAATAACAAATAGTTTTCCTCCCAAGTGATTTTATTAATGATTCCAAAAAAATCACTTGTATCTTTGACAAATGATGGTAACGACTGAACTAATGGCTGTAGAAAATGGTCCACATACTTAGATGTATTTTCTAGTGCACTGTCTCTTGACGAGACATTAGGTCTACCTGGTGGAATGGTGGCATCTTTGTGAATTTTAGGGAGAAGGTACAGTACTGGGATTTTAGTGTCTTTACAAGCTAAAAATGAAAATTAATCTCGGCTCAACAGCCCGTTGTCCCTCCACCCTGCCAATTTCATTAAGACATCTTTATTAGCTGTATCATACTCCGCTCTAGAGGAGATGCAGTATCTATCTTTATCAGACAGTTGCTTGTTCCCTTCATTGAGATACATGTCTAGTGGCCAGATCACGACATTGCCGCCCTTATCTGACTTTTTAATAACAATGTCAGTATTGGCCTCCCACTTTCTCAGTGCAATTCTGTGCATTTTCTTCAAATTTTGCACTGCGTTGGGTTTGCGGGATTCAAGCTTTTGAAGTTCTCTGATCATACCCTTTTCAAAACAGTTAATGGCATCATTGCTAATCAGTGGGATAAAAACTGATTTAGGTTTACAACAGGTGTCAACCCCCTTTCCAAATCAATATCCGTATTCATAAGGTTTAGGAATGGATCACCACTGAAACAGTCATTATCCACCAATTCATGAACTGTGTGTAGAATATCTACATCATCTATGGTAAGGACCGAGAGGTCTGCCTGTGCCACTCTCCGTGTTCTCGGCTTGTTAGTGACAAACCATTTTTTTAGTTTAAGTTTCCTGATAAAACTAAACAAATCAATATGAATTTCTGTGTAATCGTAGTTGGAGGTGAGGCAAAATGATAACCCCAACGATAAAACTTCACGTTGATCCTTAGTAAATGAATGGTTAGAGAGATTTACCACTGTCATGTTATCCATTACTTTTTCGCATTTCTGTGCCTTGTACGAGTTCCCACAGGGCTGTCAGTTGCTGTTGATAAACCATGCTTTGTTTCCTCCTCTTGCGCCACGACCACGACCTCTGACCGGGCTTTCGCTGTGTGCCTGTGTGATTTTTCTTTCTTTTGCCATCAGCGCAAATTCCTTTAAAATGCGAGCTTTTACTGCATTGGGCTCTCTTGTGAGAGAGATGTCGCTTTCACTATTGTCGCTATCTGGTGTCTCCACTGTGATTATTTCAGTTTCTGTTCATTCTGTATGGGTAGTGCCTTTCGATGTGGACGGTTGTTCATTTTCTCTAGGTTCTTTTGTCTCTTTTCTTAGTTGGTCTAATTTTTTACCAAACGTGAGGATTTGACCAAAATGATTGTTAAGTACAATACTTATCCCCCATAGGTCTGAACCTTGGCGAAGAAATGTCTGTGCATTTGTAACATTTTTCCGCAGATACTCTTTCTTCATGTTCTCCTACTTTGTCTTTTAAGGTTTTCTGTTTAGTTAGAATTTTATTCTTTGTGCACATTTTGACATGATTTTAATAGGATCATCTTTGTCTGTTTTTTTACAGATATCGATTGGAAATACAGAGGAGCGTTAACATGCTTTGACATCCACTGCAATAACCTGTTTTCTCCACGTGTTATGAACATTCCTATGCATTATGTTTGATACATTTGCTCATTTGAGCATGATTTCATTGTACACTCTCACAGTGATCAGTCAGGGAGTTTGACAAACTTGTTAATAGTATCAATTGCCCACTAAGGCTGTGTTAGACGTTTGTCATGAAATATTATTGGCTGCTAATGCACTGAAATACCCCATCCCCTGGGTCCGCATGTCATTATACAGTTGAGGGGAGCCGCATGGCCCCCCTCCTTGAGCCTTATTAGGCCCCAAGGACCCCATCCGCCAGGGCTGCATGACATTTAAAAGAGAAGGGGGGCCATGTGGCCCACCTCCCTGAGCCTATTATGGTCCCGGGGACCACATGCCCCGGAGCCTGCCTTAATTATAGGTGCGTGCCCCAATGCTCACCTGAAGGACCCACAGATCAGCAAAGATGTGGCTTGCGGGGGTGGGCCCAGGGCCCCCGCCATTATAGCGAGCTTCCGGTAGATCAGCGTGCTATTTACGTCCTTGTCTACACACCCAGCTTCATTGCGTTTGGGAAACTTCTCACAATAATGTCTGTAACTATAGTGGTGCTGAAATGCATATTTTTCACAAGCGGCCTCAGTCTATAGTTAATTCCATCTTTTACTCCTTTGATCTCTCATCTCTGTTTTCATCTAGATTGAATAGATCCAAATATTCCCACTCCCAAATCGTATCCTTTGTGCTCTTCATTGTGTGCTCCTAGCGAGTGTGTGCTATGTATACAGTCGTTTTTCTGTCCCTTTTATCCATTATCTCCCCCTCCGTCATCACCTCTGATTCAGCAGCTCCCCCTGTTGAACTCTCTTCTCTGGCATCATCCTTTTGTCGGGCTGTAGCTTCAGGGGGTGTTTGGGGAGTGACACCCCCCAAATAAATGCATTTTTGGCTTGATAGTTGGGTCTGGGGCTCTGAGTCGGGTCTGCTATCCCTGTTTAAGTTTTTCTTCTTGTGCCCCAAGAATGAAACACAAAACAATGACCTTTGACATAAATGGGAGAAACAGAGACACCTATCTGGTGTCCTTATTTCAAAATGTGAAAGCTGATAACCTAAAATCAAGTTCAACTTCCCTTCTTGTCCAAATTGTGAGATCCTCTACACATATTTTTTCACAGACCCTCCTTTTTGTTTATTATGACATATGAGCGCACTTTTAAATACTTTTGTTCGGGATGTGAGCTGTATATTTGATTAAATATAAATAGATTATAATGTTTCTCCATCTATAATATGAATCTAGTCCACGTTTAGGGTCCTCCTGAATACTGACTTGCCTCTTAGTTCACTAAGGCCCTTGTTGTTGGGAGGGTGAGCCATAAATATTTCTAAACACTATAACTTTTAATAAATGTCTGTCTATGCGTTGATGCAATATGATATACCAAGGATCCGCATGTTAAAGAATCACACTTTTTTCGTTTTGAAGAGATTGTATCATATGTGTACATGATGTTTAAAAAAAAATAATGTATAACATAAACTTTATTGATTTTTTTTTATATCCAGTGCATCCATTATTTTTTTTCTTTCAATTTTTTTATTAGGGTTTTGCATGCATTTCATTACAGTAAACTTTCGCTTATATATGCTCCAATCATTACATTACATCATCATCAACCTTTGCGTGAGCTATAGTGAGTGGGTGCTGTAGTTCGTTAGTTGCCGAAGGTATCTATTATAATCGGTAAGGCTGGTCGCCCCCTAGTGCGCTCTGCTCCGTCCCCGTGTATGTCTGCACAGTAATGTCGCCAGCGTCCGTCTCTATCGGGGTCAGCACTACCTCCCCAATGTAGTGTATGCAACGTTCCCTTCTTTCCCAGGTTCACTGTCAGGTCATGTATCTAGGACCACGGCGTGTAAGCCGTCAACCGGGGCAACTACCGCCTACGGGGCGGTTTGGAACGGGCCCTAGGGAGGGGGGGGATCCTTAAACTTGGAAAAAGAAGTGTTGGGGAAGGAAGGGAGTAGGAGGTGAAAAATGGAAGGGGGGGTGGGAGTGCGGGACTGGCGGGGGCGAGGTTCACGTGCCAGATTGTGGGAGGACTGATAGCTAGTGCGAGCGATCCGTCCTGAGATCTACCTAGGAGAGGGGGGGGGGGGGTCGAGCCTGTCGGTCATCGCTTGTCGCGACACAGGGGGCCGGGTCCGCGCTCGCTCTCGCACCTAGGTACTCTGTCTACCTGCGGAGTCGTCTGCGCCCTCCGCCAGGTTGGGGCGGCCAGGGGATGTCGGAGAGGCGTGAGGGGTGAGTTGTGGCACGTCCGGGGCGTCCCTCGACTCGTAGTTTTGCTTAAAAAGGATAAGGAGGAGCGCCCATTCCATAGATATCGGGTGTTTACGGGCGCCCTTCGCCTCCTCCTCTCTTAACAGTTCCTCCTCGGCTGCTCCCCATTTGAGCACTGCGCCTGCCCACGCCGGCATGGACGGTCCTTCTGGGGCCCTCCAATGCATCGCGATGTTCCTCTTCGCGAGGAGCACGGCTAGGGACATAAACTTCCACTGTACCTTCGCGGTTTTCTTCTTCGGGGACAACCCCAGTGCACACTCCTCCCAGGTGGCGGCGGCCGGGATTTCAGTTGTAGCGCAGACGGATTGGTACACCTCCTCCCAAAAACGGTGTATGGAGGGGCAGGCCCAGAACATATGCTTGAAATCGGCGTCTGTCAGGTGACATCGGGGGCAGTCAAATCGCGTTTCAGGGTAAAACCGGTGGAGTTTGTCTGGAGTAAGATACGCCCGGTGGAGAATGTTGAATTGGATATTTTTAAATCGCGCGTTCCTGGACACCTTTTTGGGGGACACCAGGGCTTTGCGCCACTCCGCGTCATTGAATACGCGGCCTGCATCGTCCTCCCACGTTTCCCGGAGTTTGTCCAGGGAAACGTCCGCCAACTCCCTGATCGCTTTATAATGCCAGGTGACCAGGTGACTGCCCGCTCCCATGCGCAGCACTGTATGCAACACCGGATGCGTCGGGGGTTCCCCATCGCGTGGGTTCCAGAAGCGGCCACTACTTTCCAGTAGCTGCCTGTGTCTCAGGAATTGTCTCTGGGGGAGGTCATACCACTCCACCATCTGTGCGTACGTCCTCAACTGCCCCTCCTGAAACAGCGCCTCCATCTCTGTGACGCCGTGGTCCGTCCACACCTGGAGGGCCCTCGCGGTGTAGTGTCCGTTCCGTCGCGGGAACCCCACCAGAGGGAGCAGGGGGGAATACAGCGGCCGTCCCCTTGACATGCGGTGTATCCGCATCATGCATCGGCGGGCTATGACGACCTGAAGCGGATGTGTGCGTATCGGCTTTGAGCCCGGCAACAGCATACGTCGGATCGCGGGCAGTGGTAGTCTACCCGCATCCGTGACTGTCTCCTCCATATGTCGCTCCGCCGTCCACTGGGATAACCACTGGAGCTGTGCCGCGAGAAAGTATGATTCGAAGGATGGGGCCCCCAGGCCTCCGGCCGTCGTAGGTAGATACAATGTACGCAGCGCTACTCGGTGCCGACCGCCCCCCCAGATCAAGGTTGCTAGCAGCGTGTCTAGTTCCCGGAAAAAAGCACGGGGTGGGATTATTGGAAGGTTTGTGAAGTAGTAGAGCATTCGCGGCACCATGATCATCTTCGCGATTGCGACGCGTCCTATAGGTGCTAATGGAAGAGTCTTCCAGAACTCCACAGCCGAGCGCAGGCTGATCAGTGCCCTCCGGTGGTTTCCCTCGAAGAGGTCTCTGGGGGAGTGGTATAGGCGCACCCCCAGGTATCTGGGGGGAGTCCCTTCCCATTTCAATGTCTGCGCACCTAGCGTTATCGTCAGAGATTCTGCGCGCGCGCCCAAGGGGAAAACGGACGATTTTTCCCAGTTGACCCGGAGTCCCGAAGTGTCCCCGTACTCCTGTAGTGTCGTCCAAATGGATGTAAGGTCAGCCGATATGTCACGGACGTAGATCAGTAGATCGTCCGCATATAGAGACACGCAGTGGGTGACGCCCGCTATGGGGATCCCCCAAGTCTCCCCCTCCCGTCGCAGCCTAATGGCCAGGGGTTTCATCGCCAGAGCGAAGAGGAGAGGAGAGAGGGGGCAACCCTGCCTGGTCCCGCTGGTCACCGGGAACGGAGCCGACACTAGTCTGCCGATTCTCACCCTGGAGGAGAGGCTCCCGTACAGCAGCTGTGTGTAGGCCAGCAGCACGGGCCCGACGCCCATACGACTCAAGACCTCGAACAGGTAAGACCACGACAAGGTATCGAACGCCTTTTCTAGGTCCAGGACCAAGCACGCCGCCCGGGGATACCGTCCCTTCGTCTGGTCCTGGACATGAAAGAAGCGGCGCAGATTGTGTGAGGTGTTACGTCGGGGAACAAACCCACACTGGTCTGGATGCACCAGCGTTGGGAGAATTCGACTGTATCGCTCTGCTAAAATTTTCCCGAGGATCTTGCAGTCCGTGTTCAGGAGCGTTATTGGTCGATAGGAGGCCGGGAGTACGGGGTCTCTATGATGCTTCAGGAAGGTCACCACGACCGACGTCCGCATCGAGTCTGGGAGCAGTTTACGAGTTACCGCCTCCTCGTATATGGAGACCAGGCGTGGTGCCAGCAGCGTCCCGAATGCGTGGTAGAACTCGATCGGGAGTCCGTCCGTACCCGGCGTCTTTCCGCGGGCAAGTGCCTTAATCGCCTGTTTCACATCAACCGCGAGAATCCGTTTGTCTAAGTCCTTGCCGATGTCGGGGGGGATCCCGGGCAGGGGCGACTCACCTAGGAAGCCGGCGAGATCTCTCGAGGGTCCGGCCCGTGGGGCACGGTATAGGGTCGCGTAGTACCCGTGAAAGATGCGCAAGATATCTGTCTGTGAGTATTTTAGTTGCCCGTCTGGGGCCATGAGTTCTGTGATAGGACGCGGTGTTGTGTCTTGTTTGGCCAACCAGGCCAGGAGCGATCCCGTCCTATTCCCCTCTCGGTGCGCTCGAGCCGCGTATGCGCGAAAGTTGTATTTACGCAGATTGCGCAACGTAACCGCGTGGGAGGTTTTGGCCTCTGAGAGTTGTGTCATTGTGGCGGCGCCCTGATCCGCCCTTTTCGAGAGTTCCATGAGCTGGGACTCCGCCCTTTGCAAGGCCTTGTCCAGCACTCTCCTTACCCCGACTACTTGCTGGATGCAGTGGCCTCTGGCGCACACCTTAAATGCGTCATTCTGGCGGAAGTGGCCCTGCATAAACTCCTCAAGTGTGTGACGGAACACCGGGTCTGTGAGGCATTCTCGAGGCATCCTCCAAGTCGGAATCGGGGGGTGAGGCGGTTTCCATCGGAGGACCATAGTGTGCGCATCGTGGTCCGACACTATCCTGCCGAGATAGTCAGAGTCCTGTACCAAGGGCACGAGTGACATGGAGCCGAGGAACCTGTCTAAACGGACCCTCAGATTATGTGGGATCGAATGGAAGGAGTAGAGTTTCGCAGTGGGGTGGCGGGTCCTCCAGATGTCTGCCAACCCCCATTTGGCCACCCATCTGCGGAGGTCCGCGGCTTGCTTGTGTGCAGGGGAGTGGGCCTGTGGGGGATGTGAGCGGTCCAGGTGTGGGTCCAGAGTGCAGTTGTAATCCCCTCCTAGGAGCCATGGGACTGAAGTGTGTTGTGCTAATGTGCGTGTGAGTGTGCCCCAGAATCCCTCCTGTTCCGAGTTGGGGGCATATATACTCCCTATCAGTAGTTGTTGACCCTCTAATAAACCCGTCAGCACTGCATATCGACCTTCTCTGTCTACGAGTCTGTTTTGCTCTTTAAATGGCACCCCCGGCCTGATCCATACTAGGGCGCCTCTGGCGAACGCGGAGTAGGTCGTGGCGCATATTATGCCTCGCCACTTTTTTTGTAGCCGGTCCACTTCCCCTACCGTCAGGTGCGTCTCTTGTAAGAGTGCAACTTGGGCCTGTTGTCGCTTAATGTAGGCATAAATAGAGTATCGTTTTCGTGCGGTGTGCATGCCTCGGACATTCAGTGTCAGGAACTTTATGTCTGTGTTAGGGGAGTTGTGAGGTGTGATATGGGAAGTCATCTGTATGTGTTCTCATCGTGTGGCAAACCCCACGGTCGTCGCTTCCAGCCCCACGCCCGCCGCCTATCGTCCGTCCATGCACTGTGTCGTCTATGGCGGTCACCTCGCCCGCTGCAGGAATGGTAGGGAAAAGGTATGCAGGGAGGGGGGTGAACAATAACAACGGTGGGAAACAGTCCCAATACTGGGGGCGCACCGCACAAGGCGGTGTGCCCAAACTAGTGATCATAGTGAAACTTTAGTTCGTAGTTGTGGGGGTGGTGGTTCTAGGTGGCTGCAGACTCTCGCTCTGGCGGTAGTCCGTATATTGTCAATGTCCATAGGTGTCCTGCCCTCTGTCGGGCTCTGTGGCGTAGTTCGTTCCCGTCGATTAGCCGGGTTGTGCGTGCTCGTGTCCCGTCTGTTCTGGTCTGTGGGCTTCTTGTTAGATGAGAGTGTCTGCGGTCTGAGGGGTCACCACCGGGGGTGTCACCGAGCCCTCTCGTGACCTCGGCGTGGCACTCCTTTCGTCGTCAGAGCTGAAGATGTGGGGGCCCCGCTCGGAATCTGTGTCTCTGTCCTGTGGGCTCATAGTGGCCACAGCCTGGAGTGCCTTCCGGCGTTCCGCCATGATCTGCGCGAGGTCCGGAGAGCTGGTGGAGGTAATGCCGGTCCGTGCACTGATCTGCGTGGAAGAAGCCCCTCGGCGTCGGCGATCCGGGCACCCGGATGTCCTCCTCGGGCGCGGGCTGGAGCTGTCCCCGGGGTGTCGTGCGTGTTGTTCCGCCCATGTCGCCGCCTCTCCTGGGTCTGTGAAGAAGTGTGTCTCGCCTCCATAAATGATCTTGAGGCGGGCCGGGAAAAGGAGCGCGTACTGCATGCCTCGCAGGCGCAGGGTGCGTTTCACTGCTTGGAAGGTGGCGCGTTGCTGTTGGACCGCACGGGAGTAGTCCGGGAACAACATGACCTGTTTGTTCTCTATCTGCAGTTGTCCCTGTTGCCTGGCCGCTCTGAGGATAGTGTCTCGGTCCCTATAATGAAGGAGCTTGAGTAAGAACGGGCGAGGAGGCATGCCCGGTTGCGGCCTGCGCGCCGGCACTCTGTGGGCCCTCTCCACGGAGAAGAACGCTGTAAGGGCGTCCGCAGGAGTGAAGGAGGCTATCCACTCAGTGATATATTTGACCGGGTTAGGCTCTTCGATTCCTTCCGGCAGATTGACGATGCGAATGTTACTCCGTCTGGAACGCCCCTCCAAGTCGTCCGTCTTGTTCTCCAGTGTCTTTATACGGGTTTGGAGGTCCCGGAGTGCGTTCCCATGTTGTTGCACCTGTGGTTCCAGCGTCTGGATCGTGCTGACGTTGTGCGCGACTTTGTCCGCCAGTTTCCTGTGGTCGTCTCGGAGGAGGCCCAGGTCCGACGCCAACTCACCGAACTTCCCCTCCATCGCCACTCTAGAGTGTTCTATGGCCGCCAGGACCTGATCTAGCTTCCTGGACGTATGGTCTTCGGTGACGGGTTCAGTGGTATGCGGGGGCCCCCTGGACGTGGATGCGGCCACTCGCGACGGGTGCGAGGTCGACGGCGCCCCCGCCGTCTTTTGATGACCCATGGTTGGGGATGGGCCCTCCCCACGGTGGCGGGTGCGCCCGTCCGCTGGTGTCCGCACTCGGGTTGGCTCAGCAGGGCCGTTCTCGTGGCAGATAGGTCACCCAGGGAGGAGTCCGCTTCTGGGCCCTGTCTCGTCGTTCCGGGCGCGAGTGCACCGCCTGCGCTCCTTCTGGTCGCCGGCCTGCCAATACAGGATGTCTGCGGGCCCCCTGCGGTCACGAGCCCGGTCCGTTCTCCGTATGGGGGTGCGCACTCCTCCGTCCCCGATCTGCAGGGGGGGCAAGGACGATCCCGTCTCCTTGGCTTAGGAAGAGTCCCCCCACGAAGCCTCACCGACCAGTCCCCTGCAGCTTGGCCGATCCCACTGCATCCGCTGTGCGGGCTCTGCCCTCTCCACGTGTTCCACGTCCAACCCGGCTCTCAGGCACGACGCGGCGCCAGGCAGAGTTCCCTGCCTCCTCGCCGTTCCCTCCCCAGAGCGTGGTCAGCGACCGCACGCAGCCCGGGTCCCTCCGTGTGATCTCCTCGATGGCCTGGCTCTGTGCTGGTCTGTGTCCACAGGTGTCCGCCCAGGCGGCGATCAGGGCTCTCCGTTCCGGGGGCGTCCCCCCCCCTCGCCGGGCGATCCGCCTCACAGCGCCTCCGGACAGTGCACCGGGTCTGGGGTCCCTCGGTGTCGCCCAGGTCGGGTCTCACCTGTGTGATGGGGCTGGCCGCCGGGTCGTCAGCAGCTTCTGGAGGGTGCAGTACAGTGTTCGCCGCCGTCACCCAGCCACTCGGTCTCACTCAGCCGCGGGGGGGGGGGAGGGGAGCAGCGCCCCCCCGTCACTTCGCCGCCGCAGCCGCCACCATTCGGGGCTGCGCTCCAGGTCTGGATCTGCTCTCCTGTGATGTGGCGCCAAGGTGGGTGGTCGCAATCGCCGACCAGGTCAGTCCCGCCGCGGGAGCCTCCGTGGCGCCTCAGGCTCGCCGCTTCCCTCCCAGGCTAGGCGTCCGTCCGCCATCTTGTCCGCGGATCGGCCAGCGGCCGCGCGATGTCTCCGGCTGCACCACAGCCGTCCCCGCCGAGATCCAACGCCTGCCGGAGGTGCCGCTATTGTCACCGGGCACGGTCCGATACTTTCCCGGGAAGATGGAAGCCCGGGGCAGGTATAACTGTCCGTTACACGGGCCGTCGAGCGGGAGCCTCAAAGAGAGGAGTCCGCCATCTTGGCTGGCTCGGCCACGCCCCATCCAGTGCATCCATTATGATACATTTAAACATTACATCTCCTTCCGTTCCGGTATGTACAGTATATGGTTGCATGCACTACGTAGCCAGCGGCTAAATCGGTACGGTTAGTATTATATCAATCATATACATAGTACATTTCTGTAGTTGTATAAACTGTAAAGTTCGGAATTGCATTTGATTGGTAGCAACTGCCCCTCCCGCCTCCCCTCCCATTCTGGCCTGTCTTATCCATGTCCAAATATGAGTCTACGTCCCAGGCTATCTTGTTCTGTGCACATGGTGCTGGTGAGCATGTGACCTGGTTAGGGCTAATCTGGATTGCATCTTTTGGTGCTATGGCTGGTCACTGTGTATCTACTGTGCATATGGTGGCAGATAAGGGATGAAGGTCTATGGTTTTAAAGGCTTCTAAAATGACATTCCACTCCATTGAGATCAGGTTTTTACATAGCCCTCGGGCCTCCTCCCGTCTTATAGCTGCGCTTTCGGCTCCACCCCAGCGTACTACTTCACTGTGCCAAGTGTAGATTTCAGGGGGTTTTAATGATTTCCATGTCATGGTTATGGACCGCTTGGCTATGATGAGGGCGAGATCTAAAAATATGAGTTGGACCTTCTGGAGGGCAGTGCGTTTGCGAAGGCCTAGCAGGCATTCCGCCACGGAATCCACGATCTGAAGGTGCGTGGCTGTTTCTATGTCCCGTCGTACCTCCCTCCAGTACCCTCTGAGGTGCGGACAGGACCATAGCTTGTGGGCTAAATCTGTGTCTTCCAACTTGCACTGAGGACAGCAATGCTGTGCGTTTGGGACCATCCGCTGCAGGAGTCGTAGTGTAAGTTAGGCCCTATGAAGAACCATGTATTGTATAAATTTAAATTTTGCATTGCGGGTCACTTTTTTAGGGTGTTCTAGAATGTTGGCCCACTCCTTGTCGGCAAACTCCCATCCTATGTCCTTGGACTATTTAGTCCGCAGGTCACTGAGATGCACCTCTGCATGTGCCTGGGTGCCGACATATAACCATATAATGAGGTGGCGCCCCACGCCCATGTAGTATAATGATTGAACTAATTTGTAAGTTCAGGGTTCCTTCCTCTGAGGGACCCAGTGTTTCTTCAGATATTGTACTATACCTGCGTGTATCATGTATATATGATTTGTCACCCCAGTGTCCCGTACAAAATTCTCATGGTCAAGTAGTATTTAATTATTGAATTGTGCCCCGACCGTGTCGACCCCTTCATTAGACCAGGCTGAGATCCTGCGTCTTGTGAGCATACCGCTGGGTAGAGGAATCCCCAACAGTGGAATGTTACCAACATATGGAGGGCATTGGGACATGTATTGCAGCATGTTTTTCCAGCATAATAACGCTGTCCTCAGTAAAGGCGGTGCATCAGGGGGAATTTTACTCTGTGGTAGTAACAATATATGGAGACTCCCCTGGTTGATATCTTGCATAGTGTATCCTATCTCCTGCATATTGCGGCCCGCTCTCCGATAGGGCAGCCATTGAAGCTGGCTCGCATAGTAATAGGCTTTGAAATCTGGTGCCACCAATCCCCTCTGTCCGTCCCTAGTTGCAGTTTCTTTAGGCTCACCCTTCGTCTTCCAGTCCCCCAGATTAGGTCTGTGAGTATAGTGTCTAGAATTTGGAAGGTAGTAGAAGGAATTATTATTGGCAGATTGGTGAATTAGCATAAAAGTCGGGGGAGAACCACCATTTTAGACACAGCTACCCGGCCGATATTGGCAGCGCAGTCCAGAAGGCCACCTTGGATCGTATCGCTCAATCGCTCTGGTAAGGTTGCCTTCAAGCATGTCTGCGTGAGCTCTATATATATTTATGCCTAGGTATTTAAAAATATGCTGTGCCACCAGTATGATCTATGACCCAAAGCTAATCATGTCTGGGCAGGCATTATTTCGGAAGAAGAAGGCATTCGATTTGGCCTCGTTGATAGTTAGGCCCGATATGCGCCTGAACCGGGAGAAGATACTAGGGATTGGCTCTAACAAGCCCAGTAGGTCATGCGCATATAAAATTATCTCGTCCACGTAGGCTGATACCAGATGTGTAGCGGTGCCTATTTGAATCCCAATATGACCCGCCTCCTAGCGCAACCTTAGCGCCAGTGGCTCCAGCGCTAACACAAATAGTAGTGGGGACAGAAGGCACCCTTGCCTTGTACCCCGACATACTGGATACTCCTGTGATATATGGCCTCCAGTGCGAACTCTCGCAGTAGGGGCTTCATATTGTAAAAGTATCTATTGGAGGTACTCAGGGGGAAGGCCAAATTTCTCCATGGCCTTAAATATATATTTCCATGTAAGGGTATTGAATGCCTGCCTCAAGTCATGCGTGACGCATCCCGCATTGACATATTCCTGGGGGGTAGTTGCCATGATGTGATGTAGCCACCTAGTGTTCAAGGATATGCTGCGATCTGGTGTAAAACCACATTGATCCATGTGGATAAGCCTGTTAAATAGGGAAGAAGCCTATTTGCCAATATTGTGCTTAATATTTTATATTCTGTTGCCAGTAGTGATAGTGGGCGGTAGCCCGCTAGGTCTTCCGTGTCTCTCCCCGGTTTGGAAAGGGAGACCACTAGTGCTTGCATGGTAGTAGGAGGGAGTTGGCCTACCTCTAGTAACCCACTGTACAATTTCTCCAGTTGAAGAACTAGGGCTTCCGAGTATGTGCTAAAAAAATGTATACGTAGACCATCTAGCCCTGGCGCTTTGTTTCGTGGAAGGTCCCTAATTGCAGCTTTTATTTCGGCTCTCGTGATGGGGTCTGCGAAGGCTTTCTTGTGCTTCTACGTTGAGCTGGGGGTACGGTAGGGCAGCTAGGAATGCATCTATAAGTAAGTTGTCTGTTGGAGGTGGCTTACTGTATAGTGTACTGTAGTACGTGCAAAAGGCCTCGTTAATGCCCTGTTGGGTATGTACCGTGTCTCCCCCGGGTGTGGTGATGTTGCATATTACTATGGGGGGTGGATCATCCCTCAGTATCCTGGCTAAAAGTGTCCCAGATTTGAGTGCATCGGTGTGCTTTACCTGGGTGTATGCCCTATGTTCGATAACTCTGAGGGTCTCTAGCAGCTCTGCATGCTGTATGCGCGCTTCTTGTAGGGGGGCCATTTTTGCAGGTTCATGCATCGCTTCCTGTTCTAATGTGTTCAGTTTATTCTCCACCTCTTTCAAGCTAGTATGTACGTCCTGCCTTGCACCCACTGTGGCACTGATTGCCGTGCCTCTTATGAGTGATTTGAGTGCATTCCACTCAACTAGTATCGAAGAGGCAGTGTTCCATTGTCTGCGAAGTAGTAGGGGATGGCATTGGACTGAGTACTGCAAAATGCTGTGTCTTCTAACATTTGGGGCCATAACTTCGACGTGGGGACCGGTGTAAGGATTCTGCCCCAATTAAAGGAGATCTCTAATGGGTTGTGATCTGAGAAGGTTTTTGCTAGGTAAGTGGCGTGTGTCACTTTTGTGACTATGGTGAGTGAGCATAGTAGTCTGTCAATTTGTGTATGCAATTGGTGAACTGGGGAGTAGAAGGAGTATTCCTTATTTGTCAGGTTCTGCATTCTCCACACATCACCCAGCGCCCACCCATCGACTGAGAGCCTCTGCCTGCCAATGGTTCTCGCTCCATGGAGAGGGGGAGCGATAGATCTACTCATGTATCCATGACCGCGTTGCAGTCTCCCCCTGGGATCCATGGGTACCCCACCCAGTCCGCCAATATCGTATTTAAGCTCATGAAGAATTTATCCTGGTCAAAATTTGGGGCGTATACACACATGCCAATAGACCCGATTCAGGCGGGAGACTACCGATTTTTCAAGCCAAAAATGGCTTTATTTTAGCTGTCTCCCACCTGAAATTGCATTTTCTACAATAGATGTCAATGGGGAATTTTTATTCTCCCGATGTTTTATTTTAAATCTCCCACGTCCCTGTCCTAAAATGTTGGAATGTATGCTTATAGGTTACCCATTACTACATGCATGTACCCTATGCAGTTTTTGTATCGAGCCTAGCCCCCGCACATTCCAGGTGACTAAGTTGTAAGAGCCGAACATGTGTGGTTGATGGTAGCGGTTAAGTGCAGATCCAAAGTAGCTAACAAGTACCTCAGCCTAGGACGTGGTACCAATTGTGTGTCAGGACCCCTAAACTTCCCCTGAACTGTAAATACAAGGTCCAACCATTGAACTATGCTGGTCCGTACAAAAAACGTAACTGTGCAAACATTGCTACATTTATATGGAGCATTCGCAATTGGGGGGGTGTCGCTTATGCCATCCATGGTGTTGCACCCGTGTATTTGGGACCTGAGGAGCTCGGGACTCATACTTGCATCATTACGTTACCCAACTAGCCTTATAAAAGGATATACTTGACAGTGACAATATGTGCCATTGCTGCTGCGTTTCATGTCCATGTAGCCTGAGAAGCTGCGTCCCATGGGCATAACTATTTCACCAAGTCATCCGCAGTCTGAGGCATCACTGTGGCGAATAAAGCGATGCTGCTCTCAGAGTCTGATTGCACAGTGCTACCCACCAAGGATTCCAATGCGGTATGAAGGCCACCTTCTCTGAACGTGTTTGCCGTTGCCAGCGCCTCTTCTTTGCTCCGTTGGGCCTGTTCGTGGGTAGGGCTAATTATTTGCGATTTACGGGAAGCCTTGATAGTGTGACGTGACCGCCGTCCCAGTGTTCGTTTAGGGCTAATTGGTAGGCTTTGGGATGTATTGCCTAGCGTTGGGGTAGGATCCATAACTTCTATCCATTCTGCTACCTCATCAGGACTGTCAAAAAAGTATGGGGTTTTTTCATTGATAATTTTCAAACGAGCCGGAAAGAGGAGTGCATATTTGAGATCAATAGCTCGTAATTTCTTCTTGACAGGTCGATAGGAGGATCTTTGGTACTGGACCATGAGGGTATAATCAGGGTATAGTGATATGCAGTGATTGTCAAACTGTATCTGTGCTCGCTCTCTCGCCTTTTGGAGAAGAACACCTTGATCGCTATAATTTAGGATCCTGGCTATCAATGGCCTTAACGGAGCACCCACCTTAGGTCTGCCGGCGGGGATTCTGTGAGCCCTTTCTACACAGAAGAAGTCCAATAAGCCTTCAGGGGAACCACTGCTCCATGAACCTGGCGGCATTAGATCCCTCAATGCGCTCTGGAAGCCCAATGACCCGCACATTGCTCCGCCTAGTTCTGCCTTCGCATCCTCGACTCTGTCTTGTAGTCCATTGATTTGTCTTTGTAACTGTTGGATTTGCGACGCATGCTCCTTATGTTGGGGTAAGAGCTCTTACAACGTAAGGCTGTTGGTCTTCACTGTAGTTGCCAGTTTGGTGTGGTCGGCCTTGAATAGCGTGAAGCCTGTCGTAAGCGAACCAATCTGTTGCTCTATGGCCTTACCTCTTGAAGTATTTGTCCGGGGGTGTTTCTGCATTTGTGGGTGGTATGAAGTCGAGCGAGGGCGTATGCACTGAGTGTTCTGGTTCTACTGCTTGTTGCGTATTAGTAGAGGTTGCCTCCGGCAGGTTCCCTTTGGGCCGCCCAATGATTCGTGCCAATCTCCCCCCTTGATAGCTGTTGTTGGAGTATGGCAGACGAATTTACTAGTAATCGTTCTTATGCTTGAGGTATGTCCTCCTTTGTCTGCTAAAATGCTGCGGTCCTCTTGGCTGCATTTAGGGTCTAGGCATGCAGGTATCCTCTATGTGTCCCACTTCTTGCATGAGTGCTGGGGCGTTGCACTTATCAACTATGTAGATCCCATCTATTCTCCACGGTGCCCAGTCATTTGTGCACTTCCTAGCCCTCCGTTCAAGGTTACAGACTCGTTCGATGCTGCATTGTGATGAATATGCCAACAGGTTGCAGTCTGGGCCTCTACCCCACAGGTTACTCTGTAAGCTGCCTGGTATGACGCCTGGTGTCGTTCCCTCCTCCCCGCTTTTCTCAATGCATTGGCAAATGTCTATGGGTGCTCCCGTTGGAGTGGTGCTATTGTGGCCAGGCACTTGCCACCTTTGGGGAGTTCCCAGCGGGGTGTAACTGTGCCAAGGTAAGTCCTGTTGCGCGCCTCCCACTCTGGTATTGCTGTGTAACCATCAGAATCAGTAGGGGGCTCCCTGGTGGGGAGCGAGGCGGGTGGGGTTTGAGAATTAGAAGCAGCGTGAGACAACATTTGCACACACTACACTGACTTCCCGTTGCAGAAGGGGTTACATTTAAATTGTTAGTCATTGTACATCGGGCCCTTCATGGCTCAGGCCCTATCTATCTATGAAAGCGGTTCTCTATCTATACTCCTTCGAGACAACTGCACTCCACTTCACAATTCCTGGCCCAGGTCCCCAGCTTCAAATGGCAAAGGATGGGTGGCAGCTCCCTTGCCTTGAAAGCTGGCCTGGCCTGAAATTCACTGCCTCTTGCACTACGGAGCACTCAGGACCTCACTCTTTTCAAGAAAAACCTGAAAACATTTCTCTTTGTTTAAACGGACTCTCCACACTCCTCAAGGCTCGCGCCGGGACACTCTTCGGAGTAGCTGTGCGCGCTATACATATATATAACATAACAGTGTAAGTCTGACCTTGTGCATCAGCGTGTTCCCAGTTGGGTGAAGACTAGAACTCAATATGTTCCAAAAACTTACAGTCTTGTTGATTCCTTTCTATGTCAATGCAGTGAAAGAAGGTCACCCACAAAACGGACCTTTTGGAGAAAGTTTTTAGGTGTAGAGTGAAGTCGATGACATCTTCCAACAAGCATTGGCATAGCCAATAGGTCTCACCTTTGGGACCTTATAAGTGTTTAGCTATGCAACAGTTGCATAACTAAATACTTATAAGGTCCCAAAAGCGAGACCTATTGGCTATGCAAAGCGGCCGTGCGGCCGCGAATGTGAAAGTAATCGCGGTAAAGCGCAGCGCCCGCGCACATGCACTGTAGCTCTAGGTTGGCCTGGTAGCACTTTTTGGAGCCCTCTCAATAAGTCTCGCCAGACCAGAGCATGCGCTAGGTCAGGCGAGACCTAAAAATGTGGTATTGTGGCCTGGGCTATCTAAGTCACTGCCAAGGTGAAAGATGAGTGTACAAAGGATGAAAGAATCATTAATTATAGTAGGATGATTTTGAGCACACTCTAGAAATTTGTGGTAGGCAAACTTGAAGCTGCCTCACTTCCTTGTTTCTTTGTTTTTGCAGAAGGATGAGTTATGAATTAGTAACTTATCCAAAGTGGGAAACTTCCCCTCTGGAGAGCCGAGAAGTTTGAAGTTGTAGGCTTCAAGGAAGTCATGATGAATGTTTAACTAACAAAGCATTAATTGAGCTGATTTTAAAAGACAATTGAGGAGGGGGTCTTACATTTTTTCATATTGAGTGGCATCAGATTATGCGTATTAGCATCTGCTATGTAGCTGGCTTAGACATTATTATCAGGGATTCTGGGAGGAATTTAACATGGAGGTTGTTTGGGTTGGACTCCCTGCAGGTGGCGTCTTCTCGAATGAGACGGGATGGAGACAGTAAGTTGTTCACATTTTGATCTAGTCTTGAAGGTGGTGCCAGCTGGGTTATCTCTGATAAGGACGGTCTGGTGCAGATGAGTGGGTCAAAGCAACCTTGCTTGATTTAGAAGACCTGGCCCATCGTCTGGTGTTATGTAAGAACAGCTAGCTTTATTTACTTGAGTTTTAGATAGCGCTGGCTAGACCCAGAGGTACCAGAGAGCTTTACATGAAGACAAATGAGTTACAAGGTCTGTTTTGTAGTTCTGGATTTTGAGGAAACCTCTGTCAAACTGAACTACAGATTTGAAGTTTGCTAAGGCTTTGACCCTAACTTTATCTTATGCAGTGTGTTTACCAAATGAAAAGAAATTCTTTTAAAAAGTGGCTGGGGGCTTTTTTACGCCATGTAGCGTGTTTATAGTAAGGCAGACATAACAGAAATGTTTTTACCACGCAGTGCACTTATGTTATACCAAAGGGACAGAAATGTATGTGTGCATTGATACATAGGAGAGCTCCTTACTGTGTGCAGTGATACAGGGAACAGAGGCCTGTAGCAGTCTCTGAAGATGTCCTTTACTGCTAGCAGCGATGCGGGGCAATGGCTGGCAGAAGCGCCTGGCGACGAACAGACACCGGATGTCTTTCCACGGTGCAGAGTGATGCACAGATGAAGGGGGCGGAAGTACAATATTCTAAAAGTGGATGCCTGGCGCAGGAGACTTCTTAAAGACCAAAGCTTGCATCCTTTCATCTTCAGCCGTAAAGGATGGTAAACTATCTTCCCGTGCTTAATTAGCTGAGCTCTCCGAGTCCGCCTGTTTTCCTGCTGCCCCCTCTCATCAGAGCTTCTGCTGTGACACTCTCCAGATCTTCGTCTTGGGCGTATCAGCCCTGGCCCAGCAGGGCACCCCAGGAGGCAGACCAGCTGGCATTCATTCCCACTGCTCCTGGGCGCAGGACTTCTGGAAAAAGTTACCATTTGTTTATTTGTTTATCTTCATCTGAACGCCCCATCCCCGCCCCACTCCCAAAATGAACCATCTGTCGGCCCTGACTCCAGCCCTGCTAATGGATGCATTCCCCCCTCATTACCCATCCCTGATGCTACAGACCCTCTCACCTCTCAGTAAACCCTGACAGGTCCGCCCCATCCCCAGCCCCCAAGCTCAAAATAAGGCATCCCTAACCCCCTCACCAACCGCTCCAAGCAACTCCGGACGGCTCTGCCATCTGCCGTGGATGGACGTGTCAGCACTACTGTTCCTCAGCAACGAACGCTAGCAATACTGTCCATCCTGATAGCGCAGGCATAGACACAGACACGCACGAGCGCATGCCCATACACGTAGACATAGCTACACCACCCAGGTTTACCTCAACAGCCAACATTACCAACACAACCATACATACAGACACACATATGTACAACCCCAGTGTTCCGCATGTACAGTAATAGCACTGCCGCCCCAGTAACAAAAACAAACATACATGGGTACATACTGTGTAGTTAGACATAGCTATGCAACCCAGACTTACCTCAACTGCTCACATGCAATTGCTGTAAGCCATAGCAGCATGCGTGAAACAGCAGACAAACACACACAATATATACAACTCAACTCTACCTCAAAAATCAACGGTATTGGTGTCACCAGCCATAACAAAACACACCCAAGTGCATGCACACACACAAACACACATACATACACACAAAAGAACAATCCATGTGTTCCCCCATGTCCAGCAATAGCACTGCCGCCACCAGTAACAAAAGAAACACACATGGGCACACACTATGCACTTAGACTTAGATATGCAACTCAGGTTTAACGCTTTAACTTCCAACACTTGCATCGCTCTATGGCGTGATAAAACCACACACAAATTGTCAGCTCTATGATCTATATGTACACTAACCATTAGTTGTAACCAAACGTACGCTCAGACACACACACAAAAATCTTTACAAATCATGTCCATCTCAACAGCCAAAAATAGCACTGTCGCGAGAAGAAATTAAAAAACTCACAAAAACGCTCACCTACGTATATGCACATTGACACACAGCCATGAATCCCAAGTTTACCTCAACGTTGTACGTTAGCACTACCATTAGTCATAACAACACGTACTTACCCAAAAGAGCTACACAATCCTTGCCTTGAGCAACTCCTGTGAGAAGTTGGCCTGGTATATGCTGTCCACTAATTAAAGTGGGCACATCGCACCAGTCCAAACAACCCTTATTGGTGATTAGGTTAAAGACAACATTTATTGAAAGCTATCCTAGTGGTAGTTATGGAGAGCAGCCTTCAGGCTAAGTCTCGAAGGAATATAAAGCAGCTTGTTTTACCAGATCAGAACCTCCTGAATGACCAAATGAAAGGAGAACCACACAAGAGATATTTAAAATATATGTATTAATTACAAAAAACACTCTATACTAACCTCTTTATGAGATTAGAGCACAAAGCACACAATATTAAATCACCAGAATGACAGTAAATAGCACAATACACAGCGGGCTCCAGGGGTAGACTGAACCATATACTAAGAAAGTAGTATAACAACCACGACTTAACTAGACACAGTGCCTAGAGCACGTAGAATCGCTGGGACCCCAAGGAACCACCCAAAGTAGTGACACAGGAGACCCACGGAGGACGGGTGCAATGTGTGAACACAGGCGCGAGCTCCGTACAATTCTATGGGAAAGTCGCGGTTGGAATTTTAGAGTTTAAGGACACTTCAGAGAGGACTTTAAGCAAACCCCTTGGAACATAGAAGGTTCTAAGGCCAGCACCCTTGAGAGTACCGAGATACCCATGTTACCTATCCCAGAGGAGCCGCATGCATAGGGGTCAAGTGGTGTCAGAAACCATCATCGTTTTCAATCGCGTGATGCAAAAAAGTGCTGCTGATGGTAAGATGAAAAGTGTCCGGTGGAATCCAAGGCTGGATCCGAGGTGAGAAGAACCTGAAAGCAGAGGGGACAGAGTCTGGGTCACTTCAGGGTGACCAGGGGCACGATAGACGAATGCCCACCGATGTCGGGTGCTTCAGGTGATAAGATGCGATGCTTGACTCTGCAGCCACGGGAACCAGGAAACATTGACGATGACCAAAGTCCGGAGGTGAGCTGTCCCACGAGGGATGTCGAGTGCTGCGGGGTCAGTGTCCGGATTGAACACCAACAAACCTTGGCAACTGCAACCCACGTGGGCAGAGGAAATAAGCTTCAGTGAGGACCAGCAAAGTCCTGGGGACTCTCCAAGCAGTGGAGAGTCAGGGCACGCCTGGAACAACCAGGAAAGCCCACTGAAAGTCAATGTTACCTTCACAGGGACCCACAGGCCAACGGACCAGGGATCGAGAAGGGGCCAAGAGCTGAATCACAAAATACCAGCCCACGGAACACTTGTGGAGTGTAGGCCGGAAATCTTCAGTGGAATTACTGCTCGGGGTCAGGACTACAAGTAGCCCAAAGCACATCCTCAGGGATTGCCAAAAAGCATATGCTGCTGCAAAAGTACACGGTGCACAGAGGTTACTGGTCTCAGAATTGCTGAGAGAGCAGATCAACCTAAGAGACCTCGGGAACCCACCTCCTGTGTTGCAGAAATCTTCGGAGTCCTCAGGAGCTCGGGAGATGCAAACTGGTCAGATGCGTTAAGGTGCCTGCTGCTGCAGGGGAGTAACTAATTTACTCCAAGGGAGATTCTTCAGTCATCCAGCGTAGTGTAGATCGTCAAAGTACTTGATTTCCGTAGCAGAGTTTAGTCCATGTAAAATCCAAAGTCCTGTAGTCAGGGTTCCTACTTTACACCCAAGGAAGGGGTGGGACAAACTCTGGAGACTCACCTATGGGAGGGTCAGGACAGAGGGGTGGCTACACCCATGTCCTTTGTCCAGTTTCGCGCCAGAGCAGGTGCAAATGGCTCCTACAACCAGTTTTAAATGGACTATGCACAGGGACACCAAATGTACCCCCAGTGCAGACTTCAAACACTCTCAAAGTGCACCCACCCAGCCCCAATACACTAAATCCTGTCTGGGAGGTGGTCACACCTCCCTGTGATAGGAAACCTATTGTCAAGCCTTCCCCTGCTCGAGCTTGGCTCAGCAGCAGGCGGGCAGACTCGTGTCTGGGGCTGGCAGCATCCATTTTGTGATGCCCAGGTCGAGAAAGCTGGTACCGGGTAGCCCGGTGAACCACAGTGGTGGTACTAGAAGGGAGGAATCATACCTCCCACACCAGTTACTGGTGTGGAGGTAGGATTCCAAGGTGTTTGACATCAAACACGACATGTTTCTAAGCAGCCGTTTTAAAGTTAGCATTTACCGCGAGGTTATAATGCACTTAAATATATATGGTTGGCTGCATCACAAACAACCCCAGAAAATAGGATCTGATGGCTGCAGAGGGGCTCTGCTCATGCTGGTGCACCCTCTCACATAAAACCCAGCACCTTGCCTTCAGGATTGATAAGGCCTGCCATAGGGGTCACTGATAGGTTTATATGTGCAGTGATTTAGAATAGATATAGTGAACCTATATCTAAGTAAGGGGTGCATGCACCACCTTACACAGACTGCAGTAGTAGACCTGTGGTGTCAGTTTGAATGGTCTCTCAGGGGTGGCACAATACATGCTGTAGCCCCTGGGAGGCCTCAGGAGTACCTATGCCCTGGGTACATAGTATACCATATACTAGGGAGTATTAAGGGTACCACAGAATACAATCTGGAGTGTACCTAAAGTACATGCAATCAATTTAGGGAGAAAGCAGATAAACAAGGGTCCTGGTTAGCAGGATCCCATTCAGACTAGTCAAAAACCAGTAAAACACCAGGAAACAAGCATTTACAATGCAATGGTCTTGGCATTGTTAAAGTTGGAGCTATTGGCATTGCTCATGACATTATTTTTGTTTATGTTTTTGTTTTTAAAACATTTTTTTAAAAACGGCATTGTTATTTACAATGTCAATAGCTTAATCACTCTCAAATGCGAGACCTATTGCATTTAAGAGGCCAGCCAATGGAGAAGAGGTAAAAAAAAAAGGGGCGGGTTAAAGCCCCACTCCTAAACATTAAATCTCGGAGCGAGACTGCGCAAGCGCAGCCTTCGAGCCGAGACCTAAAAAGCCCTTTTGAAAATGGTTGTATTGCTTTGTTTGTTGTACTTGTTAACAACTTTGGATTCAGAATACCAAAAACGTGAATGAGTTAATCAACAATATATTGTGGGTCCTAATCTGTGGAGCACATACACACACACACACACACACAAAATATCGAGGTCCAAGCTTTGACTCCTTAAGGAGGAGGTTTGGATTGCGACACCAGACTTTGAGCTTTATTATTTGGAAGCCCAGCTGCAATGAGATGGCTAGATGTCATCAAACATGCAAGTTTCCCACACACTAATAGAGTTACAAATCATTATAATAAACCGGAGGATGGGGTGGGGGATGCAGAAACAACAATGCTCTTGGGAGCGCTTAAATTCTGTAGGGCGTGAAGCCTAATGAGAACGCATTCACATGCACTGTATACCTCAGAACTGCTGATGGCTAGTTTATTCTTTCAACTTTTTTTTTTGATATGTACAACAACATAAAGGGGATGGAAGTAGGAAGGAAAATTAAAGAGGTTGGAGAATTAATAGGAGACGATGGCTTATCAGACACCTTCTGTTGTGTAGCTTAATTTGTGCTGCCCTGCGTGTGCTGGAAAATTAGCACAATGAGCCACCCACACACCTTGGGCTCAGAATAGTATGCACCACCAGTGGAAGGTAAAAGCAGTATAACTAATGATACAAGCATTACAGGAACAGCAAAAAAGCTCCTTGGGTAGCCGAGAGACAAATGGGCTCTCGATATTAATAAACCAATCAGTGATCAAGGCTGGACGTCTATTTTTGTTGATGTCCCAAGAATATTCAGAAATGCTCGATTTTGATTAATACATCTTTATTATTTTTATAGAGTTTCTACATTGTACCAAGTAGGTAAATAGATTTTTCTGGGACCCATTGGGACGGTCTAAGATGTGTGGAAATAGAGGAGGATCATTATCAGATGGTATGGAGGTGCTACTGGATTTCTACTACAAGGAAAATGTTATGAAGCTCATACATGAGGCAACAGATAAGACCATGAAGTGGACACCAGAATCTTGAATACTTGCATGTCCCAAGGGAAAGAAATCCGCTAGCAATTTTTTGATATGGCACTAGTCTTAGCGAAACAACTAATTACAGTGAGTTGAAAAGCACCTGAGACCTTAGGCTGACTACCTGGAAGCCAGAAGATCTAAAATGGGTGGTGTGTGAAAGCACCATACTCCATATAGCTATCGAAACAGATTTAAAAAAGCAAAAACGAATTTGCTGAGAAGGTGGGATACAATTCAAATTTTACTCATCAGAAATAAAACGGGTGGAGGGGCTGATCCACCTAACCCTCTCCCCAACCTCTTTACTAGTATCAGAAAAGGAGTGAGAACTGAACAGATTATTAGATTTTGGGTGACAAATTCTTGGACTAGCGCAGATTATAAACAGTTGAAGTAAAACAGCTCCGATGATAATGTCGATTTTACCACTATTCCATTTTGTTATAGATATATATTCTGCACTTCCAAGTTTTTTGCACACATTATTTTTTTAAACAAAATATTGGGGTACATTTTCTTGCATATATCTGGGCCAATAAAGGACAATGGTTGGCACTTAACATACTGTATAGACCAACAAAGGGAGGGGGATTTACCCTTGCCAGATGTGAAACAATATCAACTTGCGAATTTTGCACATTCATACTCTCTTTTTCAAAACTTCATTCATTACATACTGGGTTATAAAATTATCTTATAAGCCAGATGGCTGAGGAATATGAAATCAAGGATTTCTTGCGTTTGACTAAATCGTGAAATACGTTAGATATAAAACCCCGCATTCCTAAATGATAATTATGACTTGCTGAGGAATGTAAACCAGTTACGAAACCACTGATAAGTAACCAGGCATGAGCACCGCAAGTAAAATGTTGCAACAAGTTGCATTGCAGATCATAATGTACCAAATGTGCTGATGTAAAGTTTGCTGTGTGATGCAAGACCAAAAAAAGAATCCACAACCCAACATTAAACCGTACATCTACCTGAAACAGGCTTAGTAACCATAAATATCTGATGAAACAACAAACAGTTGTGAAAACTCAGCGAAGCTACCATGTGCATTCTCTGTAATGGGGGGTCCGATCCATTTCTCCTGCCCTATCCTAAGAGTAGGAATCAAAGATGCATGTTTTCTGCAGCTAATTGAAATTAAAAATATGCTGCCCCCCCCAAACAAACCTCGAAGAACAGCTTTAAAGCACCCAAAGAAAACACGTGAAAAAAAAACGTCGCTGCACGGTACTGTATAGCTACATTTCGTTTTGACCCACCTCGATCAGAGACTGCTGTCGTGTGAGAAATCGTGACTACCAAGCATTATGCGGGTGGTGTAGTGAGGTACTTAGTCTTTATATGCGCCGATTCGTGGATGGTCATTTTGCCGTTTGTAGTCCGTTTCCGAGTCTTTCTGTATAATGTACTAGGGGCCTTCCGCCACATCAATACTTCATCTCTCAGCTACCACGTCTCTAGTTTACGTCACTATCTAACTCACGCGCACATATACACACTGGCTTGCACGACCACAAATAAAAAAGCCCCACGACCTATAGACACGATACACAACTGGTATCTTCTTTAGTACCCATCGAAATAATGGACACATAAGTAGTGTAAACATGTTGTCAATACATATATGATGCGTCGCGCCAATAAAGTATTGTTGTAGTCCATTACAAATATAACCAGAGTACTTACGTTATTAAAGTATACGTTCTTTCCTCAATTACCACCTAATCTGCGAGAAACTCCGGCGCTTATATCAACCCTTTCCCCTACAATTTTAAATCCGTTATCCCAGCGGCCCCTGCGGCTCCGGCTGTGCGGTGCAGCGGCGGCAGGTCGAAGATGGCGGCGGCGCCGAACGGGCCGAGTTCGGCCTCGTCCAACCCCCGCAAGTTCAGCGAGAAGATCGCACTGCAACGACAACGGCAAGCGGAGGAGACGGCAGCCTTCGAGGAGGTTATGATATTGGTATGTTAATCCTTAAAAATGAGATGGGGATAGAAAAGAAGATTCCCTGTCTTGCTTCAATAAGGTAGGTCACATGTGTCTAAATAGAAGCATTATTATTCTAATCATATCTGATCATATCCTCTATAGAAAATATACAATTAGCGTATGGTTCAATGGAACGATGCAAATGGAAATTCCCTCCAAGTGGGGATCTTGTAATGCCATTTAAATTGCCTGTTAATTACAATAATGCACTCAAGGCCCCTGCCTGCAGATTAGCGGACTGTTTCTTTAAAGGCCCCACTTCTGCTTTCAACTTGTTTTGCATAGGGCACTTATCGCTGAGCCGAGGCACAATGGAGGCCCGCTCGGCAGCCACAGCAAAAGGCCGGCCTTTTGAGCCGCGCACAAAACAATATGTCATCTTGAAAAGTCAGCTAAGAGCACCCTGATAAAATGGACTTTCCTTAACGAGGCAGATTCCATTCTGTTGCAGTATTTTCTTGGCGCTGTGTGATGTCGTCTCCGGTCCTGCGGCTCAAAAGCTTTGCGTTTTCTCTGAGTTTTGGTCCTGACGCGACTTTTCTTCTTTCAGGCTTTGTTGGGGGGTTGGCGGTAGTCTGGGATTGTGCTTGGTGAAAGGCCGAGGTCGAGGGCGCGCCGGGATTTACAGCCTTTCTTTCCCGCCAAGCATATTTTGTAAGTAAGACGCAAACACCGGGGAGTAACTTTAAATAATTTCCCTACCATGAGGTAGTAGTTTTCGACCTGGAGGTCTAGTGCTCTGCAGAGGCAGAAGGACAGCACATTGACTCGTTAATCAATGGAGGTGGTCGCGGGTCCCACATGGAACGCGGGTGTTGAACCACAATACAGTTTCATGATGCGCAATGTGGACACATTCAGCGTTGCGTAATTTTTTGGTCTAAAAGTACCACCAGAAATGATCGCCTGCAAAGCCAGTGAATCCCCAGGGTATCGGCTCAGTTCATTTACCAGCGTCTGACAAAACAAGATATGTGCCGAACACGGGAGCCGAGAGCAGGGGGAGAGGACGCCATTAAAACCACTGCCTTTCTCCGAGGCGAAGCAGAAATGCCTCGGAGAAAGGCAGCGTGGTTTCGGATTCGGGGGCGTGTTTTCCTTTCTCTCCTCTTGCCATTGGCTGGAGGAGAGAAAAACACGCCCAGCGAAAAGCAACGAAAAAACACGCCCCCGAATCCGAAAAGGACGGGGCCTGTTTTGCGAGACAAGCCTCTTCTCCAATGGCTGGCCAGCAATTAATCTCGCGAGCGAGACTGCGCAAGCGCAGCCTTCGCTAGCCGAGAACTAAAAAGTGGGGGTAACCATGCAGTCAGATTCCACCTTCCTACAACTCCATATCCAACACTGACAATGTCATCAGTCGTAACAACACGTACATACACACTTCACAGACTAACACACATGCACACACAGAGATGTCTATGACCCATGTCTACCGTACACACAAACACATACAGATAAGCACAAAAACACACCCACGAAGCTACACATCTTCTGACTAGTTTATGCTAAATCCCGGCACAGACATCAGACATTACTACACAAATAGAAGCACATAGCACATACACAAACATACATACTCAGACACATGCAGCAAAACACACAGACACAAACGTACACAACCAGTACCTCTCTGAACCATAAACCCTGACCTGTCATCAGTCAAAACAACACACATGTATTGTAATGTGCTGTAGTTGGATTTATATCACTCTTCATACCTACAGTGATGCATTGAAGCACATTTGCGACTGCATAACCCGCTTCTGTAACTAGGTATGCATATGGGATTTCTAGTGTGCGAACCTGGCCTAAAGGCAGCGGAGGGCTAAATATATCTTAATGAGTGTGCTTTGAATAAAGTGTGTTCATGCTCTGTGACTTATGTAGGTAGCGTTTCAATGTCGTTCATAGGGACCACTCTTGTGCTCTTCTCATGTTGTGTCCCTGCTCCTTAGTGGATTGAAGTAAAAAGAAGCGAGAGAGAGGATGCTTAAGCATTATGTGTTAGTAAATGGCTAGACCGAAAGTGTGTATGTGTAGTGTGAGCTCTGTGGGAAGCAGTTTGTTGTTGCGTGTGTATGCTAGCAACTGCTCCAACCACATCACAGCAAGCATAAGCTATACATGTACATAGATGTAGGAGAAAATGTTAGGTGCAGTAGTGCAGGCATATAGCTACCATCATTTGGAGTGGTATGCACCAAACGGTTTAAACTGCATAGGAAAGTGTCAAGAGGCTGAAAGCTTCTGAGATGTACAAAGTGTGTGCACAAACACACACACACATACATAATCACTCACTCAGAAACAAACAGAGTTTACCAGCCCCTGCCAAGCTCTACGATCAACCCTAACACTGCTAGCAGACATGGCAACACACAGATGCAAAGTGTGCACAATGTACATACATACGTACACACGAACAGACATGCACACAAATACACACACACAACCACCAAAACCAAGTCTCCTTGGTCAGTCCTGACACTGCCATCAAATGTAACAGCATATGCACTCAAAAATATAAATAGAGCACACACACACACACAAAGCTCAAAGCCCCTGCATAGCTCTACACTCAATCGTAACACTGCCTTTAGGCATAACAACGAACTCGGAAGCAAATAGTGCACATACATATCCATATAAACGCATACAAAATCTCCTCTCAAACCCAGCTTAATCATATGCCCAGCTCGAACATTGCTGTCAGACATAACAACACGTATAAATGAATATACTATGAACTCATGCATGGAAACATGAAAAAACACACACAAGTATAGACAGATATACAGAGAGAGCTACTAAATCCTAGCCTCCCTTTACGCCCAATCCTTAAACTCCCAGCAGGCATAATGACATGTGGCTGCCATAGTGTTCACACAGGTAGACACGCCGACATACACATGCTTACACATGGACACACACTCATAGTTGCAAAATCCCAATCTAACTCTAGCCTAATCACTAGCACTATGATCATAAGTAACTCAACATGCGCAAACACAGAGACACACACTATCCTTCATAGCAAACATACATAAACAAAGCTCACACAGCTACAAACACAGGCAAAAGTGCACATGATAAGATGGCCCCCATCTGTTGCTTCCAAACCTTGCCCCCCTTTGCCCAACTTTAATATATTCATTAATCATAACAATATAGACAACACACAAAGAACAAGGAGCAGCTCATTTCATTCAGTCCTGATACTTATATCCGTATGCTCACACGTAGCTCCGCAAACACTGATAGCTCTAATATGTCCACACAGACACATGCACAGAGATACAAACGAAGCTCAACGAACACTTTCTACCTCACAACCAGCTTGGATTCTTCCATCAGTCTTGACACATCAAAGGCAGACCATAAAGACAGCCATAATTTCGCTTAACCTTAAGGATTCAATCAGTCTCTATGACACACCCAGATCACTTGAAAGCTTGATCAGCTCCACGACTGTAACACTTCTACTAATACTACGAAAACACATATGCACATTCAAAAATCCCAACTAACACCACATCCATCAGTGACACTCCTACTGGTCTTAATGCACACACCACAACATATCACTAGTTCTACAAACCATAATGTGCTGGAACTCACTTGCAAAGGCCTACCACTGCATACCCCACCCTCAAACGCTGCTAATCTCAAATGCCACACAGAGATACACAAATGAATTCAATTTTTGAAGTATAGGTCCAAGATAGCCTACCTGTTTGTCTGCCTCCTCATGAAAATATTTCAGAACCAACCACACACCCTAAAGAGTGTATCATGCTGCCCATGTCGGCAAGTGCTTCAGTGCCCCACATAGGGGTAACAAATGGTATATACATGTTGCAATACAATACAATTGCCAAAACCTATGTACTCTGATTCCACAACACTACATTGTCAAGCAAGAGAAGGAATGCTTCATCCGCGCACCAATTTAGGCCACAAAACTATTACTCCGCTCCCCCAACCTGGATACATCTTCTTAAATCCCACCTAATTCACCACACACACAAAACAGCCTGCTGTATAAGCACGCACACATATCTTCCTTCATAGTCTAGCTTCCTCACTTATGGCTATCTTCAACAGACCTGAAGCAATAACAGTACCACTACTCTCATTCAATCAATCAATCAGAACATTTATAAAGCGCGCTCAAGACGCTAAGGGGGGGGGGGGGAATCTGCTGCTACTGCGTGAATAGCCAGGTCTTGAGGTGTTTCCTGAAGGTGAGGTGGTCCTGGGTCAGTCGCAGGTGGGCTGGGAGGGAGTTCCACGTCTTGGCAGTCAGGTAGAAGAATGATCTTCCTCCGATGGTGGTTCTGCGGATCCGTGGGACGGTGGCCAGGGCGAGGCTGCTGGAGCGTAGCGGGCGGGTTGGTGTGTAGAACGTGAGGCGGTTGTTGAGGTATTCGGGGCCCATGTCGTGGAGAGCTTTGTGTGCGTGGGTGAGGAGCCTGAACGTGATTCTCTTGTTGACGGGAAGCCAGTGCAGGTCTCTCAGGTGGGGGGAGATGTGGCTGTGGCGGGGGATGTCGAGGATGAGTCGTGCGGATGCGTTCTGTATGCGCTGGAGTCTTTTCTGTAGTTTGGCAGGGGTTCCAGCGTAGAGGGCGTTCCCGTATTCTAGTCGGCTGGTGACGAGGGCCTGGGTGACCGCCTTCCTGATTCCAGTGGGGACCTACCGGAAGATCTTTCGGAGCATGCGCAGGGTGTTGAAGCATGAGGAAGAGATGGCGTTGACTTGCTTGGTCATCGTGAGAGAGGAGTCCAGGATGAATCCCAGGTTGCGTGCGTGGTCCGTGGGTGTCGGTGCGGTGCCCAGTGCTGTGGGCCACCAGGAGTCGTCCCAGGCTGATGGGGAGGGTCCTAGGATGAGGACTTCCATTTTGTCTGAGTTCAGTTTCAGCCGGCTGAGCTTCATCCAATCCGCGACGTCTCTCACTCCTTCCTGGAAGCTGGTTTTGGCGGTAGCGGGGTCTTTGGTGAGGGAGAGTGTAAGCTGGGTGTCGTCAGCGTAGGAGATGATGTTGAGGTTGTGTTTGCGTGCGATGGCGGCGAGGGGGCTCATGTAGATATTGAAGCGAGTGGGGCTCAGCGAGGATCCCTGGGGTACGCCGCAGATGATCTCGGTGGCCGCGGACTCGCTGGGTTCTGTCAGAGAGGAATGAGGCGATCCAGTCCAGGGCCTTTCCCCGGATCCCAGCGTTGCGGAGGCGGATGATTAGGGTGTGGTGGCAGACGGTATCGAATGCGGCCGAGAGGTCCAGGAGGATGAGAGCGGCCGTTTCCCCGTTGTCGAGCCGGGTCCTGATGTCGTCGGTGGCTGCGATGAGGGCGGTCTCCGTGCTGTGATTGGCTCGGAAACCGGACTGGGATGGGTCGAGGGATCCGTTTGTCTCGAGGAATGCAGTCAGCTGTTTATTGACGGTCTTCTCGATGACCTTTGCAGGGAAGGGGAGAGGAGAAATGGGGCGGAAGTTCTTGAGGTCTTTAGAGTCTGCTGTGGGTTTCTTCAGTAGGGCGTTGATTTCTGCGTGCTTCCAGCTCTCTGGGAAGGTGGCGGATGTGAAGGAGTTGTTTATGACGTTCCGGAGTTGGGGTGCAATGATGGTGTCGGCTTTGTTGAAGATGTGGTGAGGGCATGGGGCGGAGGGAGCGCCGGAGTGGATGGTGTTCATCACGTGGGTGGTGTCTTCAGTGCTGGTGGGTGTCCAGGCGTTGAGGGTGGCAGTAGGGGGCGTTGGTTCGATGGCTGGTGGTGGGGTCTGGGTGCCGAAGCTGTCGTGTATGTCGGCGATCTTGCGGTGGAAGAACGTGGCGAGGGAGTTGCAGAGGTCTAGCGATGGTGTGATGTCGTTGTTGCTGGCGCTGGGGTTGGAGAGCTCTTTTACGATGCTGAAGAGTTCCCTGCTGTTGTGTGTATTGTTGTCCAGTCGCTCCTTGAACGATGTCCTTTTGGTGGCGTGGATTAGCTGGTGGTGTTTGCGTGTGGCGTTTTTGAGGGCTGCCAGGTTTTCTGTTGACTGTTCGAGGCGCCAGGCTTTCTCGAGGGTGCGGCAGGATTTCTTTGATTCTTTAAGGTTGTCGGTGAACCATGTGGCTTTCCTGTTGCCGGCCCTTACTGGAGGGGTTTTCAGTGGTGCAAGGGCGTTGGCGCAGTTGGTGATCCATTGTGTGAAGTGGTGTGTTGCGGCGTTGATGTCAGTCGTGTCTGATGGTGGGTTCTGGTTCAGTGCTGTGGTTAGCTTGTCAGTGGTTACTTTGCTCCAGCATCTGCGGGGGATCTGTTGCGGGCGGTGGTGGGATGTCGTCTTCTTGAAGGTGAAATGGATGCAGCTGTGGTCGGTCCAGTGTAGTCCGGAGGAGTGGCTGAAGGTGACGTGGCTGCTGGCGGAGAAGATGGGGTCTAGTGGGTGGCCATCTGAGTGGGTGGGGGTGTTCACAAGTTGCTTGTGTCCGAGGATGGCGAGGTTGTCGAGCAGGCTGGTGGTGTTGCTGTCGTTGTTGTTCTCCAGGTGGAAGTGCAGGTCCCCAAGGAGGATGTAGTCTGGCGAGGCGAGGGCGTGCGGGCTGATGAGGTCGGCGATGGCTTCACAGAATTGAGTGCGTGGGCCCGGGGGTCTGTAGATGAGAGTTCCTCTGAGGGTGGTCTTGGGGTCGGTGTGGATCTGGAAGTGTAGGTGTTCAACAGCGTTGAGGGTGTCCTCCGAGTTGGTTGTGATGCTGATGGTGTTCTTGTAGATGATGGCGATTCCTCCTCCGGTTTGGTTGACGCGGTCCTTCCGGGTGATCTTGTAGCCGTCCGGGATGCCTATGGCGATGTCGGGGGCCGAGGAGGCGTTCATCCATGTTTCCGTGAGGAAGGCGACGTCCGGCGCATTGACACACAAACACAAACACTCCACCCCAACTTGACCTGCAGACTACTCCCATCAGTGGCCTTAAACTAGCTCCTTTGCTCTGTCCTAGTGACACCACCAAAACTGGTTTCTAATGGATACACTGGTGGCGTGTGGGTTTTTAGGTCTCCCTTAGAGACAGCTTACGTTGTCTCACCCGTTTCATGCTTACCAAAAATTTCCTAATAAAAAAATCATACATGTAAATATGCATAGAGGGGCTTTCAGTCAGCCCTCTTCATCCACTTGCCAGTTCATGTGTCATTCACAATTTGCTTCCACCAACCCCAAGCTCTAGAACGGGGTATGGGTTCTCCCACTTGGAATACTGGCGTCCTTCACTCTAAGCGACGACATTTTTGTTCTTGCACATGCTTCTAAAAAGGAGTGCACATCAGTGGGAGGGTTAGTAGGCCACTCTCTGCCTCAGTTTCAGCTTTAATTTCATGTGTATTCGTTTTTGCAATGGGTTGCTTTTTAACAAAAAAACTATGCACGCCACCTCTAGACGAAGGCATTTTTTATTTCTTTACTTTTTATTAACTTTAAACTTGTAATGTCTATTGTATATGTTTGCTACAAAAATAAATTAATTTAAAACAGAAAAGGTTTGTCAAGACCAGCCCAAATGACATTGTCAGTCGTTGCTGGGAATTAGAATATACAAGCTCAAAGTACAAAAACAAGGGATACTCTGGTTTGTAAACAGAAATCCATATATGCCAGTAAACAACTGAATGGCTGCAACTGGAATTAACTGTAATTTTCTCCACAGCATTTAAGCAGATGTCCAAAGCACCCTGTGTAAGTAATCGAATACTCTAGAACAGTAGAAACCATTGGTAAATGGACAACTTGAATATCCACTGGGGCCACTTCCTGTAGGCCCGCAGCAGTTCTTCCCTACCCCCATCTCGGTCGCTGTAAAATAGATTAACTCTTCTTTCCCCAGAGCGTTGTAGGCCTCATTAAACTAATAAAACCACACCGAGGTCCAGAAACAGACAATGGCGATGACGTCAGCTCGTCTTCTTGACACAAGCTAGCTCGTGGCATTGATTGCCTGTCCACGTCACACGATTCACCAAATATTTATTGTACCTTTTTTGGGATGAAAGGATGAGTCTTGACTGTCCCTTTCCGACTCCCTCCCAACACCCAAGCCCCGGCAAGCGCCGCTCCCAACACCTTTTAAAAGGGAAGCGAGGAAGCAACTGGCTGCTGTTTAACAACCTGTTGGGACTTCATTAGCGGAGGGATGTAAAGAGAGCGGCGGGGACTGACAGCGAGCAACTGGGGGCGAGAGGGCACGCAGCGTCAGACCCAGGGGGATGAAAGGGCAGCAGAGGCCGGGTCACAGAGGGTGAAGATGGTAGGGGGCGCCCTTCAACACTGTCATTACCCTGACTTGTTGTTGCTCCCCCCTTGACCCTTTTCTTCGTCTACTTTCTCTGCTGCCCGAAAGGCCACCATAACCCACCCCCCCCCCCCCCCCCAACCAGTTTTCCTTCCCGTATATGTATTATGGCCTCTCTAGGAATGTGGTCGTTCGGACAGTACTCTGCCGGTTCTACTACAACCTGCCCCTGCCTGGCTTGCCATCTCCCGGCTGCGCCCTCTTCCGATTAGCCCTGCACACTGCAACAGTAGCTTTGGTTACCAGGTGACTTCCTCTGAGGAGGACTCACGTCCCTGCGCCAACGCGTCAGCGCATTCTGGAATCTGTAGCGTTTGTTTGCTCCACGCAAGGGGCTGTTGCATCTGAAACAGGATTGTTAAAGAAAAGCCACGGCGTGGAAAAACTGCGTCTCCTGCCATGGAGTCGTATGACAAATATAGTCGAATCAGACACAAAACTTAATTTCTTTACATTTTACCTTTTGGATTAGCTGGGCCTTGTCGTCTTTTGATTGACTGGATGCAGGCCATCTATACAAAGGGTGACGTTTTCTGAGAGCTGCCGTACAAAGCCGAAAACATTAACTACGTCACCTGCATCTTCACTCAGACAAGACTAAGGGTGGACAAAATTAAACCTTCGTCCCAAAGTCTTGAATCTTTGCCCTCCGAAAGATAGGTGACGTTTTAATTTCACCCACCACTAGAGTTGTGTGGCTGAAGATGCAGGCTGTTTTCTGTGGTCTCTGTCGGCAGTGGTATGTGTGAGGAGTGTGTTTTACACTTCGAGAGCATTGGTGTGCTATGTATGTGTCTTTAGTTCTTTGGTGTGTGTCTGAGAGTGCAGGGAGGTCTGCGTTATGCATTCTGTCGCCGCTTTGGGAACTCCATGACGTTGGTGCATGTTTACAGACCTGCATATCTCAAACATATTTTAAAATCACAGACCTGCATCTCTCAAAGTGGTAAAACAATCACAGAATCACGGCGGAGCATCTCTCGATCGTGTTTAACAAACACTGACCGACGTTTTACACAGATGTCCAGTGAGCCCCGAAATGGTAGCATTTGACAGGATTGCGGTGCACTGTCCGTGGGTGGTCTTAGGCGTCAGAACAGCAGGAAGGGAGAGAGCAGGAAAGGAGAGGTGGGAGGAGAGAACCCTAAAAGAGCAGGATTGAGGGAGAAGTCAGGGATGTGGTGACAACGACAGTATCCAGGTCATGCCCTAGCGTTAGAAAGCATGTGCCACCATGGCAGCCACAAAGGAGCACCTGGAGGCTGCAGACTAGCTCCTCGTCACTGCGCAGGCCGCCCCCTAATGCATACCTTTACTTATGGCTCCACAGCTGAAGGGGGGCTAAGGGGGAGAGAGGGGTGCTTATTTCTCTAGTGTTCTTGCTACTGAGAGGGAAGATATATCTGGCACGGTGGCTGCACTCTCTGTAAGGTGCCGAAGGCAGGGCCCGACATTCGTCCAACCCCGGGTAGCATTGACTGGTCTCTAGCCCTCACCCTGGGTGGCCTGCCCTCCTACTCTGTGGGTACAACACGCCTCTGTTTCACTCCAGAATGTCGACTACGGCAACTGCAAGAAGCCAGATGTGATGTGCAGGACCTGAGACACCTACTTCTCTGCTAGCAGGAGAACCTGTTTTTGTGAAACACCATCCTGCGCCATGCCAAATACTTCATTGGCATGACATGCCAATCTTGCCTTTCCCTCGAAAACGAATGGGCCGCCTAGATACATAACGATAGCATTCTACCGCTCATCCCGCTCTACAACCCTCGACTAGCTGTTCTGTCGGAGGTGCCTCCTCTGGTGACATGCAGACACATGCCCTGCTCCCCTCTCACTACATATGTACATATGTCCCACGGTGCACATGACAAAGCCCCGCACCACCCCCCGTGATTTGCTTCCTCACAGCCCTGTGCAGCTCGAGACCGAAGCCTACCTCCTCCCCACAGATCCACACTCACCTGGTGCCGGGCACCTCTGCTTCTCCACTCCTCTGCGTGCCTGTCTCTTTGACCTTGCAGTGACCTTGATCTGTGGCTCCCAGGTGCCAAGACGTCTTCTTCGTACATCATGAACTGACAACAGCCAGAGCACACTGCATCCTTTCTGTAGCTGTCAGCCACCATTGAAACTCAATTTCTGCCTCAATTCAGGCCAGAGCAAGTCGCTAGGAGTTCCACAAACACGTCAAGACATGTCCCCTTTCCTCCCCGCCCCCTGAAAAGCCCCTCTTTAATATGCACCCTTGATTTCTAGAAAATCAACAGCCTGGGGCAAGTTTATGGGCGCTCTTTAGAAATCACAATGACGCCAGCTGTATGTTCTTATCAAAAGCAATGAGGAGAAAAGCATACATTAAATGTTCAGTTTTAAGGCGTTGTCTATATTTGTTTACATGTGTGTGAAGGAGACACGGTTGGGGTGTGGGTTTTGTGTGCTAAATCGGAGCCGGGAAGCGCAAACTGCGACTCAGCCTGCAATGAAACGATGCTCGTTTTTGTCAAAATATTGGTAGCAGCGGCAACTGCGAACTGAGGAGCGAAGTCTGCCTCAACTGCAAGAGAATAGGCATCGAATTCCACAGGGACGGAGTGAATGAATGAATGAAAGAATTATTTATTTGTGTAGTTACTTAAAACCATTACAATAAGAAAAAAGAAACGCAGCATTTTAAAATGACAGTTAGAATCTAGAAATCTAAAATCCAGAAATCTAAAAAAAGTGAGTCTATATGCACAACAATTGTTAACATTTTTCTTTTGCAGTTTTGGATAAAAACAATCAGGTGATACAAAGGTGACCGGGCGGGACCCGTGCAAGTGCCTGCCTGACGGCCAAGGGGGAAATGTCCATCAGTTTTGTACGGGTATAATGGACAAATTTGCCAAAGTTGGCCATATGCTTTACTGTGTCCAACGTGTAAAGTCGATGGACTGCCTCCTTTGCAGTGCGAGTGCCCAGTTGAAGTAGGATGGTCCGGAGGTAGAATCTGCGGACTTGGCGCAGAGCCGGGCAACAGAGTAAAATATGGGCCAGAGACTCACGTTTGTATTTACAAAGACGGTACTCCGCAATGACTAGCCTTGCTATCCCAGTTGGATATAGTTCTTTAAGGGGGAGATGATGTAATCTGGCTGCTAGGATCCTATGCAGGGCTTGTCTCCCCACTGCCTGCGTAAGGTGAAGTTTGAGGTTGTGCAGTGTGTGGGGGAGGCTTTGAGACTCGTGGAAGCCTCTTGCTACCAAGGATGCCATATCCAAAGTGCGGGAGCATAGATGTACTTGCTTTTTTATTGTACTTTTAATGGTGGCATACTTGATTATGCTGGGGTACCAGTTCTCTGTTGCAAGTTGCAGGAGGTTTTTGGCAGAAGCGAGACAGGCAAACCAAGGATTGCCGGGTTCATGGAAGTTGCTTTTTATAACGGCCTTCATGGAGTTCTCCGGTGCCGCCGTTGTTAAATAAAAGTATTTGCTCAAGGTCGTCATCTCTTTCAGTTTTTGTAGGTTAAGGTTAAATAATTAAGAGATGGTAGAAGTTTCTCCCTCAGTACTCTTTGGATAGCCGTTGTTGTTGAACTATCTAGGGGGGCGTGTCATTTGCAGAGGGACTAGGTGATTTTTTCCCTTTCTGTTGCAGTTTATAGAGGTGGACCCCTGGGTGGCCCGTTTCGCTAAGCCAAACCCCCAGATAGTTGTAATGTTGTATACAGTCCAAAGTCAGCGGACCCAGCCTCGACTTAGCCACTTTTTTTTCTGGTAGTGGCCAAAAATCACTATTTTGGACTTCGTTGGGTTGGCGACCAGCTTATTTTTGGCGTTGTAGACTGCAAGGGCAGTGAGTGCTTTTTGTAAGCCGATTTTGGTGTGATCTAAGAGTACCAGGTTGTCAGCGTATTGTATCAGTTGGATCTTGGTGCGCCCGATCCTGGGGGTGGCTAGTGTGGCTCCGTTAAGGGCTTGGGCAATGTTGGCTGTGTATAAATTGAAAAGCATCGGGGCCAGGACACAGCCTTGCTTTAGACCCTGATCCGTGGCGATTTTCTCTGTGGCAAACTCGCTCGAGAGTTTGACCCTTACCCAGGTTTGTGAATACAGCGATCTGATGGCTTGTAGTAAAGACGGGCTGATGTTCCAGCATGCCCGCTTCTGCCAGAGGATGGTGAGATCTACCCTGTCGAAGGCTGCTGAGTAATCAATAAAACAAGAGAAAAGCGTCAGGGTTTGGTGGGCCACCGCTTGTTGGGCTAAGTATGACAAGGCGGATATATTGTCCACAGTGGAGCCTCCAGGTCTGAAACCGGTTTGAAAGAAGGGCAAAAGGCCTTCAGTGCCAGCCCAGTCTGCTAGTTCTACGAGAAGAGTGCTTGCATAAGCCTTGCCCTCAATGTCCAAAAGGGCGATCATGCAGTAGTTTTTAGGGTCGTTTTTTTTGCCCTTTCTTGTATATTGGGTGCAGCAGCAGTCCCCTCCAGGAATCTGGAACATCCCCCAGGAGCATGCATTCGGCATATAACTGGGCCAAGTTTTCTGTCCAGAAGTCTGTGTCTGCCCTAAAAAGTGAGCCAGGCAGGCCATTGGGGCCCGGTGCCCCATTGTGTCTAATCTTTTTTAGAGTTGTACAGACTAGACTTTTGCCTGGAAGAACTCTCATCCGATGTTATGGGCGGTGCAACTATGGTGTTGCTAGTTCCCTCCCCTGGGGTTATGGGACTCTTTGGAGGAGTTATGTTTGAATCGTCTGTGAACAGAGTTTTCACATTGGCTACCCAAGTGCCCGCGTCACGTGGGTTCTCTTTGTTAGTGGCCCCATGGGTTAAGTTGTTTAGGTATCACCAGAATTCTTGGGATTTACACGGTGCCAGCAGCTCAAAGATCTTCAGCCATTATGTCTCCGTGAATTCACGTCTTGCAACCCAAACCTGTTTTGAATGGCTTTTTGCGGCTACTTTGAGTTGCATTTTGGCAAACTCTGACCCGGTTTTCTGATAAGCTCTGCATTTGGAATTTAATTGTTTGGCACTTTCCTTGATCGCTGGGACGAGTCCTAGGGTGTGTGATGGGTCTGTGGGGGTTCTGTATGTGGTGCTCTCCCAAAGCAGTGAGGCTAGTTCGTAGGCGAAATGATCCCATTCGTCTATGGTGCCCCTATTGTTTAAGCCAGTTTGCCAGCCTGTCCACGTTTGTTTGCAAGAGTCAAACTTATTAGTTGACATCAGCCCCCATTTAATTCTTCTGAGGAGTTTATGCTGTTCTTCCCCATTGGTTGCCCCAATACAGCGTAGAAAATGGCGAATGTCTGCTGTGATGTTTAACTGAACCACTAAGGCGGCATGGTCACTTTCGCTCCGTGGGTGCACAGTATAGTTTGACATGAGTTTTTGTAGTCTCTCACTTATTAAGATGTAATCTATTGTGGTCTGATTATTGTAAGTGGGTGTGTAGGATGCCCCGGGGTTGTTCTTTATAGATAAAGAATGCGTTGTTGCCAAATTGTATGCCTCCATAAGGGCATTGAAAATCCCTGTGGTCCCAGAGCGGTGGTTTTACGATGCATTTTCCCCTATTTTGTGCGTATTTAAGTCCCCAAGAATGATGGGTTCCATAGATGCAAACTGTAGAAGCAAAGTTTCTATTTGAGTTATCAGCTGAGTAAGCTTGTCCTTAGGGTCCGGCCCGTCGGGATTATAGTAGACTTTGATTAAGAGTATTGATAGTGGGCCGTCAACCGTATACAGGCCTTTCAGGGTGCCGGCCAGAAACATGTTCGAAGAGGTCTTTATTTCTTTGAAGTGTACTTTCAGCGGATCCTTAATGTATATGGAAATCCCACCTGATGGTCTCCCGAATATGCTACCTTTGATGGCCGGTTTGGAATATTCTGCATAGCCTCTTATCGATGTAGGTTGGATTCCCCATGTTTCTTGGGTGCAAATTAGGTCAGCGCCTTCGAGGAATGTAATTGCCAATGGACTTTGCAGGAGCTTTGTGATCCCTGCGACATTCCAGGTCATAATGTTTAGTGTTCAGATATTGTCCGGAGGGCATCTATGCTGGGCAGAGCCGTTTCTCAGTTGATGCCGAACCTTTGGTGGCGCAGTCTCCTTGCTTATGAGGGACCTGGTGTTAGGTGCTAGGGTTTAGGTCCCGTGGGAGCCAGGACCAGTCTTTGCTGTTATTCCCCATGGTCGAGCAGGAGCGGTTGCCCCCTACTGCGTGTGTTGTTATTTTGATTGAACAGTTGCTGGTCAGGTTTATTTTTAGACCGTCTTTGGTGCCATGGAGAATGGACCCAGTTGCTATTACTGGCCAGGTTGAATCCTTTTTGGGTGTCCTTTTCTGATTGATCTGTTCTTGAGGTCCCGGCTGTTCCTTCAGGTCTCTACTTTTCAGGATCACTGGATGTTTTATGGCAGACGGGGTCATGAATTTTCTTCACCAGTTTTCCAGTTGCTTATTATTTCCTTTCAGGGCCTCGGCCATGGCCAGATTGGTGAAGATTAACTCTGTTGTCTCATTGGTCTCGCTTGGTCCGGGGGCCAGGAAAGACACGCTGTCATTGTCAGTTGTTTTTATTTTTTCTAGGCCCGGAATGTTTGTGCAGAGTTTCAGGAGATTGCCACGATTAAGAATGCCCCATTTCCCCTGCAAGATGTATTCGGGGTACAGCAGTACTTTTAATGAAATGAAATGAATGAAATGAAATTAAATGAAAAAAGTATTTAGTAAAGCGCACTGCGGCCAAGCGGCTTCCTGGCGCTGAGGACCTGATCAGAACTCACAAAGAACATCCCGGGGGACTAGGAGGGGAACGCCTGACAGAAAAGAAAAGTTTTAAGGGCCTTGCGGAAGTGAGAGTAGATGGGAATAGAGCGAATAGAAAGAGGAAGACTGTTCCAGAGCTGAGGGGCCAGGACTGAGAACCGTGTGCCCCCCATTCTGGACTTGCGAAAACGGGGGATGCGCAAAAGAGACAAGGAAGAAGAGCGAAGAGTACGACAGGGGACATAAGAAGAAATGAGAGAGGTAATAAAAGAGGGAGGAGAATGGGAGTGAGCCTGAAAAGCTACACAGGCCAATTTAAAAAAGGATCTAAAGTGAACAGGAAGCCAGTGAAGGGTCTTGAGCGCAGGTGTGATGTGAGAGGATTTAGGAAGGGAAAGGACGAGACGGGCAGCTTGATTTTGAATGGCCTGAAGTCTGCGGGATTCGAAAGCGGGGATACCAACATACAGACCATTCCCATAGTCGAGGCGAGAGGTGACAAGGGCCAAGACTATGGTTTTAAGTGCGTCGGTGGAAAAGAACCGTGAAATCTTCCGGATGAGACGGAGGGACAAAAAACAGGAGGATACGACGGAACTGATCTGACTATGCATTGAAAGGTCATGACTGACTTTGATGCCAAGGGTACGGACAGAGGGGACAGGCAGAGGGGGCGGACCGAAAGAGAGGGGCCAATGTAAAGGAGACCAAGGATTGGAGGGGCCACCAGTGAGGACAAGTTCCGTCTTGTCCGGATTAAGCTTCAAATGATTGGCGCTCATCCACTCAGAAATAAAAACTAAAGTGGAACAAAACTTAGGAAGAGAATCAGGGGAGGAAGACAAATCAAAAATGAGCTGAAGGTCATCTGCGTAGTTGTACACAGAGACCCCCAGCTCCAGAAGAGAAGTGATAAGGGGTTGGATATAAAGATTGAAAAGAAGGGGGGAAAGGGAGGAACCCTGGGGGACACCACAAGTGACCGGACGGGAAGGGGCAGAAAAGCCAGATAGATGAACCGCCTGGGACCTCTCCCGAAGAAAGGACGCAAGCCAGGAAAAGGCCGCGCCCCGAATGCCAGCTGATCTGACACGGTCGAGAAGAATGGAGTGGTCGACCGTGTCAAACGCAGCGGACAAGTCGAGGAGGACCAGGGCTTGGGGAAGATTAAGATCAGCTTTCCCCTTAAGTTCATCCAAAACCGCGAGAACCACCGCCTCCGTGGAGTGGCCCGGGCGGAAACCCGCCTGATGGGATGCCAATAGACCATTCTCCTCGACGTAGGTGGACAGGCAAGAGGTAACATAGGCTTCAAGAATCTTACCAAGATAGGGAAGGAGAGAAATAGGACGAAAATTAGAAAGAAGAGAGGGATCCAGACCAGTTTTTTTTAAGATAGGGAGAACTATAGCAGATTTAAAGGAAGAGGGAACAGAACCAGAAGCCAAAGAAGAATTAAGATGAGCAAGAGGAGGGGCAGGGCAGTTAGTGAAGAGAGTTTTGAGAATACGAGCCGGCGCACAGTCCGCGGGAGAACCAGACCTGACTTTGGCTAGGAGTTTAAAAAATAATTCAAGGGAGATGGGAGGGAAAAGGGCAAAAGAGGAAAGGGGAGGGGGAGGGAGATGAATAGGGCAGGGTTGAGACACGATAGGAATGTTGGCTTTGATCTTCAGAATCTTGTCTATAAAGAAGTCATTGAGTGAGGAGCAGAGGGACTGTGAGGGGAGAAGACTGGGGGTGGAGCGATCAGAAGTGGTGAGATTGTGGACCAGGGAGAAGATTTCCCGAGGTTTATTAGCGGCGAGAGCCACTCTCTCACTGAAATATGAAGTTTTAGCCACTAGGATCGCCTTTTTATATTCAGTGAGGAGTGATTTGTATTTAGCGCGCAGGGAAGAGCTGTAGTTCCGTCTCCAGTGGCGTTCCGACCGCCTAAGGTCGAGTTTAAGGGCTTTTAGCTCTGGAGAGAACCATTTGTGTGCGTCGTAAGGACGAACCGCTTTGATCTTACTAAGCGGGGCAACTAGGTCACAGGAAGAAGAAAGCCAGGTGCTGAGGATCTCGGCCTGGGATTCAAGAGGAAGATCATTAAGGTCCGGGGCAGAGGAGGCCAAAGCGAGTGAGAGGGAATCGAGGTCAATCTGATTCCAATTGCGGGCTAATCGGTTTTTAGGAAGGGGAAGCTTGTCGACCGCACCCAAGTGAATAGAGAAAGAGATGATGAAGTGGTCCGACCAAACACAAGGAAAAATAGAAGGAGATGAAATAACAGGACGAGTAGACCAAATTTGGTCCAAAGTGTGACCCTGAACATGGGTAGGAGCTGTAACATGAGACGTGAGGTTCAAACAGTGAAGGGTGGCAGAGAAATCTTTAGAAGAAGAATCTTCCCTGATGTCGCCCGGCCAGAAGTTGAAATCGCCGAGCAACAGGACGGAGGAGTTATTGACCACCAAAGTGGCCAAAGATCCTGGAGGGAAGCTACAAAAGAGGGCATGGATTGGGGGGGGGCGGTATATAAGAACAACAGTAAGAGGGGCAGAAAGATTAAGTGAACGGGCCACCAAGTAGTCCACATTAGGTATAGGGGGATAAGTAAGAAGTTGAAATTTAAAAGACGACCGAGTGATCATCGCCACACCGCCCCCAGCCTTGCCAACCGGACGGTCAGCTCGAAGAGCAGAGTAGGAGTCGGGGAGGATGGCCAAAAGATCGGGAAGGGAATCGGAGGAAAACCAGGTTTCAGTCAGAAACAAAAAGTCAGGGGAATCTGTGGTCAAAAGATTAAAAAGTGCCAGCTGATGTTTAACTGCCGAGCGGGTATTAAGAAGATGGGCAGAGGCAAGAGTAGGAACAGGGAGGGAACAAGGGACAGGAAGGGGATCAGAGGGATGGGGAATAGGACAGTGAGTAATGGGTACAGGGTAGGAAGGGGGAGAGAAGAGGATGCCGTGCGAATCCAAGTGTTGCAGTAATGAAAGAGGGGGAAGGAGGGAGGATGACAGAGCAGTGAGTTGAGCTGCAGTGTAAGCCACAATAGGAACAGGGTCAGTGGCCCCAGGTCCCGGCCCGTCGCGGACGGGCGCAGACGGGCTTAACTTAGGCGCAACTTCGGCGCGCCTTCGTCGCGCCCGCTGCGCTCGTCCGCTGCGCTGCCGAGGGTGGGTGACCATATTTTAGGGACACATGAGGGGGGATGATCAGTGGGGCGTGGCAGGGGGTGGAGGAGCCAAAGAACTGCAACACGGCGCCCGGACCCGCCCAAGATGGAAGACCAGCCCGTCCCGCTCGGAGAGCCAGGTGAGGAGGGGGCGGTCAGCGGCGGCGGTCTGGGACGCGTGCAAGAGAAGGGACAGCGAGGAAGGATCCAGGAGCGCTATGGCAGGAGCGCAGAAAGTGCAAATGCAGGTAATCAAAGTTAAAAATAAACAAACAGTCTCGTAAAATAAGCGTTGCTCCCGGAGACGCCTCGGGAGGTCAAGAGGTAGATGCAGGAATGGGCGCGCTATCAGCTGCCGGCCTGAAGTACTTTACCAGGGGGGGGAGGAGCCAAAGAACTGCAACGCGGCACCCGGACCCGCCCAAGATGGAAGACCAGCCCGTCCAGCTCGGAGAGCCAGGTGAGGAGGGGGCGGTCAGCGGCGGCGGTCTGGGACGCGTGCAAGAGAAGGGACAGCGAGGAAGGATCCAGGAGCGCTATGGCAGGAGCGCAGAAAGTGCAAATGCAGGTAATCAAAGTTAAAAATAAACAAACAGTCTCGTAAAATAAGCGTTGCTCCCGGAGACGCCTCGGGAGGTCAAGAGGTAGATGCAGGAATGGGCGCGTTGGAGGGTTGCCTCCTGCATGTCAAGGGCCTCTATAGAATTCCGAGTTGATTTCGCCTGGGTATCCAAGTCTTCCCCAGGCGAGTTTGAGCTTACTACCATCTGCTGAGCATTGCTCCTGAGCTTGTGGTTGTGGGCAGTGCATGAAAATAAGTCGTCGGTGCGTGTTTGAGTGGACTTCGTCTCCCTAGAATTGATAGATATGCTTTTTGATTGAGGTTTCTTATGGACTGATACTAGCGTGGAAACACATTTGTTTGTTTTGGGGTTTCCTTGATTGATGCTGATCGTACATGCATTGTCCAGTTTGGTCACTAGAGAACACTTTATGTTGGATTCCGGAATTTTATTATGTTCGTGGTTTGCTTCCTCAGCTTGTGGCCCTTGTGAATTGTTAAATTGCCACCTCGGTTTTTCTTCAGTCGTGTCCGGGGACTTTGATAGATGCGCCGTAGGGAATCCTAAGATGCCTTGAGGGATGGTTTCAATGTTGGTTGTACCTTCTGTTTGTAGACCTGAAGTTTTTTTATTTGGGGTCTATTTTTGAGATGAGGTATTATTCTTGCGATGGTCTTCATTCTGATCCTCAGTCTCCTGGTTTTCTGACTGAAGCCACTGCCAGATAGACCCTTTATTGTTGGTTTTGATTTTTTTTTATTTGTTTAACTTTTTTAATTTTTTCTTGTTTTTTCTAGATAAGTGTTTGACTTGTTGTTAGTTCCTTGGCCTTTGTCTAAATTACAGTTGTTTTTTGTTTCAGGTTCTTCAACACTGTTTATTTGGTCCACCCATGACCCCTGTCGTTTCATGCGAGGCTTCCTTATCGTTGGTTTGTAAGTCCTTCGTGCTTATGATTGTCTTTGTGTTTTGTTGGGAATATAAGATGTTCGGTCGCCTGTTGAATTAGTTCTTAAGGTCCTTGACTAGAGTGCTCATTTTCTCTGGGAGCTTTTCCAGATTTTGTAGTATTGGACTGCAGCCACAGGACTCTTGTTTGACTGTATTTGCCTGGGCTCTGTGTATCAGTGAATTCAAATGTTCCAGTTTTTAATCTAGCCCGAGATCAGGCCGGCGACTGTTTGTAATATATTTATTTGGGTGTCCAGTTTATCTGCATGCATTATGGCAGCGTTTGCCATTGAAATCAAGGCATCGTTGATCAGTGCTAGATGATTTTCAATTATTTGAGGCTGCTGATCTATTTCCGCTCCCATTTTAGGGGAGCCAAAGGTCCATGGGTCGTTTGCTTGTGAAAGAATGCTGGAGTTTGAAGGATTAGGGCGCCGTTTAGGTGAGAAATGTTGACTTGTGGACTCAACTGGTGCTGAAAAAGAGTCAATGGGCTCCGAGTGAAGTCTTAAAGGAGTTCTATGTGTGCCCATGTTGTTTCTTGAAGCTGAGAGAAAGGCCTTACACAATTCTAAGATTGAGAGGCCAGGAAATGAATTTTAATTGATTGAAAAGTACTCCACTGTTTCCTGTTTGGCTATTATCACTGTTGGGTGTTCGGGAGGTAGAGGGAATTGTGTATAATGTAGGTAATACGGGAGATGTTCTCAAGGTTGGCTGGTGCTTTGGGCTGTGGGACACTGGGCTGGGGCCATTAGGATGGGCATCTGTTGGGGCTGCCTTTTGTACCACACTAGTTTCATTTGTGTCCCTGTCATTGCTGTTGGACCATGTCGTCATGATTGATGTGAGTCCCGTGCTCACCACGCCCCTGGAGTCAAGCTATCCTGGCTGAAGAGGGGTGAAACCCCGAAACCGGTCCTAGGATGCTTGATTCCGGTCCAGGGAAGACATGGCTTGGCAGTTCGGGCTGGACGGTTCCCATGAGGCACAGGGTCAGACTGATTTGCATATGGCCATGTCTGAACTGGGGTGGCAGAGTGGGCTAAAGAACGGTGATGGATTAAACCCAGATCAGTTGACTGGGGGTGAGTGCTTCCAATGTTCAACACTCCGTCCATCATTTCCTTTGGTTTTGTCATGATTGTTTGACCAGGTCATGATGCACTGTTTGGGGCGTTGGGGGGCGATGCAGTCGTCTGGTCAATTGACTTGCTGTTTATTATTGGACCCCCTTGGGATGACGTGGGAGCCGGGTTTAGCTGATGAATTTGATGACTCGTGGTACCCTCCGTTGATTCCGTTGATTCACTTATTATAAGAGCGTTGGCTCCCTTGACCATGAGGTCCGTTTTTGCAATCCCTGGGTTGTTAGAGCTGGATGAGCCTGGAACCGTTGTTGTTTCTGGTGCTCTTTCCCCCCTAACGGTGGTTATTTCTGGTGAAAGTGGAACACCTGGCTGAAATCCTAAACTTGTGTCCGTGTATTTGTAGGCGTCTGCCGATGTTCTGACAGATTTTTCTGCGCAGGGTGTGCAAGGTGTGCAAGCTGCTCTGTCGGATTCACAAAATTAATCGTCTTAGGTTGTGTAGCGCAGGAACGCTCTTATATCACTGTTTCCGTTCGTGGTGGTCGTTTTCTTTATGATACTGGTTCTATTCCAGATTGTCGTAGTTTCTCTTGTATGTGTGGTCCTTCCTGATGGAATTGCGGATGCTGTTGGCGATTCACCCATTTGCGGGTCCTCCGAAGGCCCCTCCCTAGGGACTGACCCTGGTTTGGCACACCCTCTGCCTAGGGAGTGCAGCATCTTGGACTTTTGCTGCCTTGCTGATTTGTGGGGGCGATGATTGTCTTAGTGTTGGACCAGATTTGAGTTTCTGGTCCACATGGTTGATCTTGTGCTAGGCTCTCGCTGTGGAGGGCTGGTGAGCTGGCGTGGGCCCTCCTATTGGGCTGTTGGACCATCGGACAGCCTCCCAGCAACCTCTGTGGCTGTGTGCCCACTCCCCCAACTAGGTGGCTTGGGCTGTAGGAGATTCTTTAAAGTTTTGCGGGCCTCAATCTTGGGGATAGGCTCTCCAAATGCAGTTTGTTAAAAATGCTACAGTGCTCTTCGCCCACCATTCGCCTCACCAATCACCTCACCTTAGCTCTTGGGATGTCCTGGTGGGCGTTCTGGTGATCAGGTGTCTGTCTGTCTGGCTGTCTGGGTATCCAATGATTGTGGCACCTGGTGGGGCAAGCAGGGCGGCTGTGGGTGGCTGTGTCCGTCGTTCTCTGTCTCCGCCCTGCTCTCTGCTTGGTAGTGGACCCTGATGGGTGCCTGTGCTACACAACTACACAGCCGCCGTCTGGCTCTCTCCGCTCTCGGCACCTGGCCCTGCTGGAGCAGGGTTTTCTATTGAAAATGTATTGAAATTTAAACTCCAGTTTATGTTTATATGTTATAATTAAAATTACTGATAATTAATCATTAAATATTAATCTTGTTGAAGTTTCTGATTAACCAACTTTACTAATGAAAGAATTACACGTGGGAATGCATATATGTTGCTTTACTCATACGTGAACTAAGTTGGTGAGCAAATTAATTAAATATGTGTGGCTAAAGTGCTATTTGTTATGTGTTTGCGCTTTAAAATAACGTGCTTTAATGCTTCTATGTGTTGCAGATGGCTAGATAATTACATACACATAAGGGTATTAGTGGGAATTAACACTGTATAATCATTACGATGTGCTAACGCTGTTTTGTGTCTCTTTTAATTAAGATGGTCCGTTTTGGCCTAATCCAAGATGGCCGATATTTACAGCCTGCATTTGAGTAGATGAAATACGAAGAGAGGCCTCGCTGAATATGGTTGGAAACCACCTGACCTCGGCCTCTGACTGTATTAAAAGTTTCCGTGAGGACAGCAGCTCTGGGCTTGCTGCCAGCTGCCCTTGGAGAGGAATAAAGCCACAATGAACTCTGATAAACTTGCGGTGGCTTCACTATGATTCCGAGGAAGAGCATTCATGGATGTAACATTTTTTAGTTTGTGCTTCCTTCTTCCGTGTTTTTATTTTTGAGATTTTTGAGAGCGGAGGTTTTCGAAATGTTGCAAGTCAACATCCTTTCCTGCTAGCTCTGCTCAATGGCTCAACGGACGTTTAGAGTTTGTTTGTAACTTTAAATATGTTATTTTTCCTATAAATATTGTTAGACTAGAGAGGGTCTAAGGCCACTTCTTCTTGAACCTATGCTCGAGAGGATCAACGCTGATTTAGAGGACGGCGACTCGGGAGACTTTACTGAGAGACCTGTCCTGACCCATTTACGACATTTAGCTAGAATAGGTAACTATGAGAATAATGATTTTGCTATTGATTGACTTTCATTTGAACTAATTTAGATAAAATAACCTTTTGTTTGAATCACAGTGTCGGGTGGTTTTTCTTTGTCATTCATTGAATTTCCAAATGTGTACTCTATGTTTTTAATCATGACTCAAGACAGATCTATTAGGTCGCATTGACCTCGGTTTAGATGCAGATTGTTTAGGATTTCTCTCGTATATTCAGTGTGGATAGAGTAATAGAATGAATGTTAGTGTGATGGGCCCTAGCGTATGATGAGTGTATGTGCGTATGACTGTGGAATTACTCTGTCCGTGTAAGTAGGGAGAATTTATATGCTCTGATCTGCAGCAGCCCCTGCTCCATGCTCCCTCCTACTCCTCCTACTCCCTCTGGAGGGGGGCACCAGCTGAAACCAGGTGAAGACTTGCGCTGGGTAAAACTGCACTGATCGTGGAGGCCCGTAGAGGGACGCAGGTGGAGAGCGGGTAGGAAGCGGGAGCAGGAAGGAGGGTACGGCTGGTGGAATGGCAGGCTCCGGGCCCGTGTTCGTGATGGTTCCCTTCCCTCGCTCGATAATCCTCACTGAGCCTCGCAGCACCTCGCAGCACCTCTGTCCAAGGGGCACCTCTCACCAAGGGGCACCTCTCACCAAGGGGTGCGGAATGGGAGGAAGTGCAGAAGCTTCTCCGTCTGCCGTCTGTCACAGCTCACCTCAGTCCACTATGTGATGGCGGGAGACCGGGGAGATCCTGCTGCCTCCCTTGCCTGTTGCTGCACGGGAGATGAGAAGACCGGGAAGCTCCGGGCTCTGCTGCCAGCTGCGGCACAATCGTGGAGAAGTTGCGGGAAATCGGGAGACTGGGAAGCCCCTGCGGCCGCTGCCGCTGCATGCCTGCTCACTCAGGCGCATCGAAAAACACGGACTGGACCGGACTGGACCGCCAACACGCATTACAATGGCAGGACAAACAAATACCTCGGTGAAAAAGAAGAGGGCCACTGCAGTTAGCCACAGCCAGTCCTGCTACACTGACCCTGGTGCATTCAGTGTAACACACGCATACACGCAAGAGCTTCAAGGAAGGAGTGAACGAAAAGGTAATTCACTCCTAGTGGGAAAAAGTTCCGATTGTTCCAGCCCACCCTAAGAGTGCCATCAGATCATGGCCTGCTAGGGTATTACCTGCTGCCTGGTAAGGGGGTGTTCATTGCCACACGTGCCACTCCATTGCGGGTTTGTAAAAGCCATTGTGGTGCCTAGAGGCATTTGTAGGAAGAACAAGATACACAGATTTCTAGTGGGCACCTTGTATCAGTCCAAACAACCCCTTATGGTGATAGGTTAAAGACAACCTTTATTGAAAGCTATCCTAGTGGTAGCTATGGAGAACAGCCTTCAGGCTAAGTCTTGAAGGAATGTAAAGCAGCTTGTTTTACCAGTCTATAATCTCTTGAATGATCAAATGAAAAGACAACCACACCAGGTATATATTCAAAATATATGTATTTAAGATAAAACACACCCCTCTAGTCTCTTTATGAGACTGGAGTTCGAAGAACTTAGTTTACAAGTCAGCAATTATCAGTAATAGCACAAATACACGTTTGGGCCCTAGGGGCGTACCAAACCATATACCAAAAAAGTGGTATAAGAACCACGACTGGAATAGACACTAGGCCTATAGACTCTAGAATCGCTGGGACCCCAAGGAACCACGCAAGGTAGTGACACAGGGGACCCACGGGAACTGTATACAGTGTGTAAACACAGCCGCGGGTTCCCGTTATCTTTTATGGGCAATGTCGCGGTTGGAAATGTAAAGATTAGGGACACTTCCAATCGAGTCAGGACCAAACCCTTTTGGACTTAAGAAGTTCTAGGGCTAGCACCCACGAGAGCACCGGAGTATTCGAGTTACCTCACCCAGGGAAGCCGGATGCATAGGTGTCTTTTGGTGTCGGGTCGCGTCGTCGATTTCAATGGGAGCCTGCAAAGAACTGCTGCTGCCGTGGAGAGAAGAAGTGTCCGGAGAGATCCAAGCCTGGATCTGGGATGGAAGGAACCTGAAAGCAGAGGGGACAGAGTCTAGGTCACTTGCCAGTGACCTAGGGCAGGATGGACCAATGCCCACAGATGTCGGGTGCCTGAGGTGAGTTGATGGGTGTCTTGACTCTTCAGCCACGAGGTCCAGGAGGCGTCGACGAAGTCCATGAGCCGGATTCAAGCTGTCACACAAAGTCTGTCGAGTGCTGCGTTGTCGGTGACCAGAATGGACACAACACGCCTTGGCAACAGCAAGTCACTGGAAAAGGCGATTGCAGCACTAACAGGGCAGTTCTATAGTGGGCTGCACGTCCGAGACACATACCACCTCATAGCACTCTATGCTGATGAGCGGTTACTGTTCCTGAGGGGGTGGTGGGGAACTTGGCAGGAACCCGCATGCTGCTAGAGAGATTTGGCTCAATATCGGGCCTGAGAGTGAGCTGGGTAAAGTCTCAGCTTTTCCCGGTGACCCCAACAGGACACCCCCGGGGGACTTGGCGAGATTACGTTGGGAACCTAATTGTCTACCATATCTAGGTGTCCTTATATACTATGCCTGGCCGGATACCTATGAAGGACTGCGGTGCAGACCAGCAAGGTCTGAGGGACTCACCCAGCAAAGGTAAGTCAGGGCACGTCTGGAGCAACCAGGAAAGCCCAAGCAGAAAAGGAGTTGCCTTCATGGGGACCTGCTAGACAATGGGCTAGTGATCACGAAGGAGCCTCAAGCGGTCGCACTTGGAGCTGGCCCACGGGTCACTCGTGGAGTGGAGGCCAACAATCTTTGGTGCAGGAGGTGCTCAAGGCTGAGGCTACTCGAAGCCCAAAGCACAACTTCGAGGAGGACCAGGAAGATAGTGTTGCTGCAAAAGTTCACGGTGTCCAGGGGTCATGGTTCCACATCACCCACGATAGCCACGGGCCTCAGCTTTGCTGTGGACTCAGGGTAGCCTCGGGGAAGTCTGAAAATTTACCTCTGGTGATGCAAAGACTTTGGCGTCCGGCGGGAGCTTCAGTGATGCAGACTGGTCAGTTGCTTCTTTGGTGTCTGCCAAGCAGGGGAGTCACTCCTTGACCCCAAGGGAGATTTCTTCAGTCTTCTAGTTAAAGTAGAACATCGAAGGCCCAGGATATATGTAGAGTTTTGTCCAGGGTAATCTAAAGTCCTAGGGACTGGATTCCTATACTTATAGTAATTTTAGGGGATGGACTAACTCTAAGGCCCCACCTATGGGTGGGCCTGGAAAGAGGGGTGGTTACACCCATTTCCTTTGTTCAGTTTCACGCCAGAGCAGGGGCAGGTAGCCCCTGCAACCGGTTTGAACTGGTCTATGCACAGGGACAGCAAACCTGCCCCCAGTGCAGGACTTCAAAGCACCAGAGAGTGCTCCCTCCCAGCCCCAATACACATCAGCCTGTCTGGGGAGGTGGTTACACCTCCCCTCAACAGGAAACCTATTGTCCAGCCCTCCGCTGATTGAGTTTCGGTCAGCAGCAGGAGGCCAGACCCGTGTCTGTGGCAGAGGTATCCATTTTGTGATGCCAGGGCTCAGGAAAGTCCTACCGGGTTTAGCCAGTGTGAACATGTCTATCCCTCTAGAAGGGTGGAATGCTACCCCCGCCGCCAGAATTGGTGGGGGGGGTAGTATTCCAAAGCGTTTGACACCAAACACGACATGTTTTGATGCAGCCATCCCAAAGTTAGCATTTACCGCGAGGTTATAATGCACTTAAGAGTATATGGTATGGCTGTATCACAGAACAGCCATAAGGAAGTATTCCCGAAAGCTACAGAGGGGCTCAGCTCATGCTTGGGCACCCTCTCACATAAAACCAAGCACTCTGCCTTCAGGATTGTTAAGGCCTGCCATAAGAGTGGCTTATAGGTTTATATGTGTCTGTATATGATAGTGATATAGGTAGCCTATACCACTGTAAGGTGTGCAAGCACACCCTTACCCAGGCTGCAGTAGCAGACCTGTGGTGCCATTTTGGAGTGCTTCCCAGGGGTGGCATAATACATGCTGCAGCCTCTGAGGTACCTATGCCCTAGGTACATAGTATACCATATACTAGGGGCTTATAAGGCACTCCAGAATCCAATTAGATATGCACCTAATGTACATGCAAACCATTTTATAGAGGAAGCAGCTAGGCTGTGGTCCTGAATAGCAGGGCCACAGCAAGACATTAGGTCGAAAAACAGTGAAACACCAGCAAAAAGTGGGGGTACCCATGTGAAGCAGATCCTACTCTCCTACACACAAGCCCATCAATAGGGACAGTGGGGCATCCACCTTGGAAGTGCACTTTCACCCATGTGGACTTGGCATCCTGCTGAGAGTTTTAAATGGCGGGTGCTGTCCAGTACTGAGGAGCCCCATACTTCTTTATTGTGAAAAGGAGAGTACAGGCACTTGTCACCACTACTACAATACATCTAATGGGAGAGTATCCGAACTTCTAAGGTGGAAATAAGCGCTCTGGGATACTGAGTGCCTGCTCTTTAATATTAGCATTCATCACTCAGCAGTCTGTCAGCTGTCAACGAGCAAATGTCCAGGACATGACAGTATTCCGGCTGATCTATTTGTTTCAGAACCACTGGTCTGGGCACCCTTCCTCACCTAGGCTATTAATGCATCAGTAAAAGGGGGTCATCCTTCAACTTGGTTTATATCGGTTACACTGCCAGTTTAATTAAAAAAAACTCTAAGTCTAATCTTGGTTGCTATAGACCAGTTTCTTCAATTGACTCTGTGTGAAAGTTATAGGGAGGGTCATCTTGAATAGACTTACGAACTGGGCGGATGATAACTGTGGGCCTCATTAATGAAAAATGTTGCATCGCTGCGTGAAAACAACAATTCAACACTTTTCAGTGTGCGCTCCTTGTGACACCATGGATGCGCCATATTTACTGCACAGGGCTCCATGTCGCAAGGAGTTACAGATAATTCAGTATTTCTGACGTGTCTGTAGGCACAAAAGTGACGCATTGCTGGGGTGTGTCTGAAAACAGATGCAACTCCAGCAATGTGTCCTTTCACATGGGGCAAGCCCCATGTGAAAGGGCCTGCATCACTCTTACACCTGCTGTTGCGTCCTAGATGTGGCTCAGTGAAATCTCATAGATTTCACCGCACCACCACTATAAGGCTTTTTTTGCGGGGGAACACCCACCCTGCATACATTATACCTGGCGCAGGTATAATGTAGGCAGATGCGTCACTTTGTAAACAGGGCACAGTGTCAAACATATTTTATGCTCCCACAGCGTAACAAAAAGTGACGCAATGGCGCCGTTAAGGGCTCATAAATATGGCCTACGTTCTGGCAAATATCCAACATAGTTTTAGACCCGGCTGGAGGTCAATTGATCAATGTCTGAATTTGTATATATGAGGTGTGTAGATCAGTTTCTATCCATACAGCATTCATGGACCTCACCCCAGCATTTTTTATAAACAGGTTTTTATTATTTTTCAGTCTCAAAAACTTTATTCGATTCAGAACAAAGGAATCATAAAAGTCAAACAATTTCATTTACAAACATTATTTCAAAATCATTTTTTAAAAAGGCATTCTTACAATTATAACACTAAACTGTTAAAATTCATTAGCTAAAATAATCACAAATAAAACCCCATAGCTGTTACTTCCAATCAAATTAAATGATTTCATTGGTTCTTCATGCCAGGGCATACATTAAAGTGCCGGTCAAAACAAATAGAGAATCAGAAAATCACGATGCAATGATATACAATATAGATAATCAAGGGTCAACTTCATGGTGCCCGATTTAGCCGTAACGTTTCCTGATCAAAAGTGACATCCGTATAAAATTTAGCATTGCACAGCAAACACCAGGTGAAGATAGGGATAGTAAATGATCATAGCCCTCTTCATAATGGCATGGTTGCTTTTCCTTAAGGATCGGCTTAATAAACCTGATTCTCGGGTCCTTATATAGGGAACAGAAAAGAACAATGTGCATCGTGCTTTGGCTATCTTTGTCATTACAAGGACAGGGTGGCAGTCTCTCACACCAACCCCCCTGTTTAGGAAACGCAAAGAGAAAATGCAGGGTGTGTAACCTAAACCTTGTCAGGTAGAATCGCCATTGCACATGGTTTGTAAAGGATAAATAAAACTGGTGCAGCAAAGTAGCCTTAGGGGCATAAGGGCTAACCAGGGAATTCACAAACGGTGATTTCCAATAAGTTGTTTTAATTACAGCTTTGATGTTTCCCTGTATATTTTCGGGGTTGTCAAATATGTCACCCAGGCCTAATTTATGAAACATTTCATTTACATAAGATAGCCAGGGGATCTGTTTCATGTTTGCCAACTTTAAACAATCCCGGAGGATATCTCTAGTAAGCTGTAAGTCCTCTGATTGCCATATTTTGCCCCATAACAATAAAGGGGAAAGGCGAATGGTGTCACTCACGTAACTTAGACCTAATTCGTTGTGGACAAATCTGTTTGAGGAGCCTGATGGAGTAGCCAATACACGCTTTAAAAATTTATTCTCCATAATCTGTAGTGAGTCAGGGCTTTCAATCCCCCAAACTCCTGCCCCATAAGTAGCAACCGACAAACATTTAGCTTTATACAAAGTTTTTAAATGTGTGACAGGTTTTTGTCCTAGTTTGCCACAGAAACGGAACAGACTCTCTATAGAGCGACTAGCACTTTGAACTCGGGTCTGCATTAACGGGGCCCAACTTAGTTTGTTGTTAAAAAGGTTACCCAGATAATTAAAGTTTTCAACCTTTTCAATGGTAGAGTTGTTAACTACAAACTTTCTAGTCTTAGTGCCCTTTGGGCCACAGACCATGGCGAAGGATTTGGCAAAGTTAACCTTAAGGTCTAGGTCCAACATGAATTTGTGGAAGGCATCAAGACAGTGCTGCATACTGTTTCCTGTGAGTGTCATAAGTACCGTATCGTCGGCGTAAGAAAGCATTGGAATGCTCCTGCCGTTGACCTTTGGAAAGTCATAACAATTATCCAACAGATATTTTTCCAGGCCATTGGTGTACACAAGAAACAGAAAAGGAGCTAATATGCATCCTTGTCGGACGCCCTCAGTTGAGAGGATAGACTTAGTTTTCTCTCCCCCTGGCCCAAACCTTATGGCTACAGTAGTTGATTCATGGAGTCTACGGAGCAAGGTGACCAAGGGTTCCTCGAAGCCCATGACCTCCATCATTTGCCACAACTTGCTCCGACACACAGTGTCAAATGCACTTGAAAGGTCCATGAAGGCAAGGTGGATGGAGGATTTCCTTGCCTTCATGTATTTACCTATGATCAGGGCCAGGTTCAGGCACTGTTCTACAGTACCTTTACCTTTCCTGAACCCATATTGGGAATCCACAATAAGGCCCACCGAATCTGCCCAAGTTTCCAATCTAGCTAAAATGACCCTACCCAATATCTTACACGATGCATCAATTAATGAAATTGGGCGATAGCATCGGGGATCTGATCTATCGCCCTTCTTAAAAATTGGCACCACTATTGCCTCCTTCCATGATGCCGGAATACGGCTAATAACGACTGCTCTAAAAACATTTAATAACAGGGGGGCCCAAACCTTAATATTATGTTTAAAAAAGTCCAAAGGCGAGGGAGGAGCCAAGATGGCGGACGGACAGGACGTCTGAGCTCCCGGCTCCGCAGCCCGTCTGCTGTTTACACGACATCCTGATTTTTAATCCTGCCTACGGCACGAGCAAATGTACCCACGAATGCGCTGATACCTTCCGCATTCCTCCGATGTTCCCGCCGGCTTTTTTGATCGAGGATTCATAGAGTTTGCCGACTTTGGACTTTGCCCACGCATTCTGGCCCGACCACCACCGCCGGACACCGCTTATCACGTACGGTGAGACGACCTGGGGCTGGACCGGCGCCGGGGGAAATGTGACCGGACGTGGAGTGGGCGGCCTGGCGGAGCCTTCTTCGCGACGGAGAGAATTCCTGTACGATTGGGTCCGGGCTGGCGAATCTTCCTTTGTCCTCCTACCAGCGGTCAGAGCGGTGACCGTTTGAGAGCGCCCACCACCCACATTGCAGTACAGCCGAGGGCTCTCCCATCGTGTGAGCCCCGTATAGCGAGCAGCAACTCCTCTTGCCCTCACAATTGTTCCTCCGTCCTATGGAGTCGCCCTCGCCCCTCCGAGGCGGGCTGGCGGCGGCAATGGTGTCGGTGCCGGTCTGCTTCGCCGGAGGGGCGGAGGCCGCCATGTCCCTGACGCAGGCTTCACTGCCTGCTATCGAGCTGGAGGGTGTCCCGATGGCGCCTTTACATACAGTCGGCATGCTGCAGCAGGGAGCAGACCTGACCTATGGTGATATCCTTCTAGCCCTGGGGGACTTGCGGGCGACATGGTGCCAACGCACTCGAGAACTGGAGTGGAAGATCGATGCTGCTATGCCATCCAGGGACCTACTGCGGTTGTCTGACCCCCCAATGCCTCTCATTCCCTTCGAGGCGGATACAAATTGGCGGCAGGGGGATACTATGGATCGTCCTCTCCCTGGTTACAGTGTCGAGGGTTTTTCTAATGCTCAAGTTGCAGATACAAAGCTCCATTCCACTTTACAAACTGAGACTCTGCCTCTGCGGGTGTTGCCGTGTCTGCCTCAACATCGCCGGAGTGTGTGCCTTTCGGTGGGGAAAACTGTGTTTGTCACTATCGATGTGGTGATGGTCTATGACTGGGAACTCTCGCTTCTTCTCCCTCTGCGTCTTCTTTGCCGTGAGCGGCCATCTTGCTCCTTTGTTCTGCCTGAGGTACACTCCCAGCGGCGGCCATGTTTGGTGGGGTCTCCGCGTTCAGGCCAGGGTTGATGTTGCCTCCCTTGATGATCCTGCTTGACCGCCTGGCATGACCCGGACTAGAATATTTGCTTATGTATTGGTTGTGCCGCATGTGTGTAAATTGCTACTGTTTACCGCGGGGGTGGATCTGTGGGGCCGCTCAGGATCGGGCCGGGGCTGGGCGATTTTCTTTAGTTTGCTGTACGTATTGGCGGGCGGGGACTAGGATGAGGCTGCTAATTATTTGCCTTGCTCGCACATTTGGAATGGAGTCTCCCCACCTGCCGCTTTGCTTGCTTCTTCAGTTGTGCTGATGATTATCAGGGTGGGGGATGCTTAATGGGCTGCGGTGACCGGGAGTATGTAACATTTCCTCCTCCTGCCTTCTCTGGGAGTCGGAGACTGGGAGGTTATTTCCCACTCTCCGGACTCTCTTTCCTACTTGGGGTTCATTTGGGGCGACAGGCATGCCTATTGGGGGGGGGTGGGCCATGGCCTTCCGCTGGTATGCAGGGTGGGGGGATGGGATGTGTTCTATGTCTTTTTCGTCTCTATGGCCCTCTTTCTCTTTCTTTCTCCCTTCCTCTTTGGTTTCTTTTTCTTTTATGTTTCTTTGTTTCTTCGGGGTCGGGGTTCAGTGTTAGTAAGGAGCTTATTGTGTTTTATCATTCTGTGGTATAGTGTATGCTCTTAGTCCCTGGATGGTGGCCACCTGTCTCCTCACCAATGCCTTCCTATACAACGCTTCCTTCTGGGTGCTCCGTGAACGGTGATGTCTCTCCTGGTCAGTGATTAGCTTCGACTCCTTTCGAAGTACACTACGTTGTACTCGATAAAACCATAAAATTAAACCTTTTCTTATCCTGACATTATTGTTCTATGTTCTCCAATGTCATAGCGGCCGGCCCCGAGGGGTTGTAGGCAGACGCTGTGTATTGTGCATCTACCGAAATAAAGGTTTTAAAAAAAAAAAAAAAAAAAAAAAAGTCCAAAGGCACTAGATCAGGGCCGGGTGCTTTTAATGGTATGCCTTTCGACAGAGCATCTTCCACTTCCTGTAAGGTGAACGACGCGCTCAAGGACAAGGAAGACTGAGAGACCACCAAATCCCTAACATCTCCTTGTGATGGTTCATTGGATAGAGTACCATGTGGGTTAAAAATCTTCCCAAAGTGTGATTCCCATGTTTCACATGCAATCTGCATCACAATGTTATCCTTGCCATTACTTGTAAAAAGGGGGCGATTAATAACTTCTCAAAAGAGCCTGCTGTCCTTCAATTCCGAGGCCTTCTCTAAATCTTCCCAAGCTTGGTTTTTTAGGTCCAGCTTCCTTGTTCTTATGGCTTCTTTGTATGCCAGTCTAGATGCTCTAACCACTTCTGTGTCCCTGGGTTTTTGTTTTAATGCCGCTTTCAAGGATCTGTGTGTTGCCGAACATGCGGCGTCAAACCATCTAGGACCAAGCATTTTGCTTTTACCAATTGGTTTTGTGAGGCGTTCGGCTACATACCCACATAAAGATTCAAAATTCCCTATAACCTTTTCAGGTGTGGTTGTAGGTGTTAAACATGCCTCGAACTCAGAGCTATATCTATTTAGGATCTCAGCCTCAAGACCTACCGCGTCTATTTTGCCCCATTTAAGTGTAATACCTTTGTTCCTACTATACTTTACAGGTTGCTCCCAGACAGAGTGTTTGGGTTTAACGGGACAAAGCAAGGATAAATTTAGAGGATTGTGATCACTGGCAGCATTAGCGATTACTTCCAGCTTGTCAACATGATGGAGGTGTCCACTAGAGACAATTACAAAATCAATAAAACTCATCATACCTCTACTTCCCTGAAACGTCGGTATTGGAGCAGAATTTGGACCAACCCAGGGTTCCACTATACATAGATCATTTAAGATAATGATGTTGTTTAGAGCGTCCCCCTGTGGTGTATGTTTGAAGTGTAACAGGGGTTGGTCATGGGAGTCACTTAAACCACACGCCTTCGAGTCCCCGTAGGTGCATAATGAGCAGTTAAAATCTCCCTTATTTTTCAATAATAGCAACACAGTGGTACATAAAGACATAAATACATTAAGCAATTACACCTGTGCAGTTTCAGGCAGACAATTATTGTAATTTAGAGACCAGTGAATAGCTCATCTATGGTAGCAGTTCAGTAGGTGCATACAATCAGAAGCCAGTTGCGGAGCAAGTAAAACAGTAACCATGATAAAAGAAAAGACAATTAAACATGCCTGGACCACTAGCTGCCATTGCAAGGTTATCATGCAAAGAAAGAACAAAGGGGACGCACCCAGTGCTTAATTTGAGCTGGTGATTTCCGGCGTTCGGCACCGGTACTCATTTGTCAACACCAGTGCTTGTGACAGTCTGCCACAAAATGGCGCTGTCTGGCTAATTGAGAGATAACCACAACAACAGTTAGTTATTAATTTAATGTACATTAAAAATTATTATTTCCTGCCGCCTAAGCAATTCTTATATCTTTGGGGGCCGGGAATAGTTCTAATATTCAGACTTGTAGAAATGTGATGGTTAGTAGTCGTGTTGTTACATGCTGCAAGCTGTAGAGGCCTCCTGACGATGGCCCTTGTATTGTTTTGTTTACAAATTAAGCACTGGACGCACCCCATGAGAGATGACAGGAGTGACACTCTACGGAAAAGCAATCCGCTAAGTAATAATTGGGAGAAGTTAATAGACTTTTGCATGACAGACATATATGCATTAGCAGGGTAACAGTATTAAGTAAGTGATGGTAGAAGGGGTCTTCTGAGTATTCGGAAAAAAGTAAAAGGGGATATTAAAGGGAGAAGAAACGTGCAGAGTAACCTTGGGTTGATACCTAAGCAAGGGTGTCTGGTGTCATCACTGATCTGTTCTATAAATGCAGCCTCAATTTTGTACCAGGGCATTGGCGTAAGCCAAGTACCTCCTCGCTCCATAGGGACAGACTCTATGGGCCCGATTCACAGAATTAACTTAAGACAAAATCCTAAACTTACTACTTTTGGTATTCACAGAATGCACTTACTACTTTTGGTATTCACAGAATGGATTTACGACTACTAACTTTACGTCCGCACTCGGGACGGAGATTCCAGCCCGGAGGCGGAGCTTCTGGCCCGGAGGCGGAGCTTCTGGCCAAGAGGTGGGGATTCCGGCCGGTGGCGGAGATTTAGCGATGGCCGAAATCTCCACCTCCGGGCCGGATGCTCCGCCTCTGGGCCGGAAGCTCTGCCTCAGGGCCGGAAGCTCCGCCTCCGGGCCGGAGTTTCCGGCCCGAGTGCGGACATAAAGTTAGTAGTCGTAAATCCATTCTCTGAATACCAAAAGTAGTAAGTGCATTCTGAGAATACCGAAAGTAGTAAGTTTAGGATTTTGTCTTAAATTAATTCTGTGAATCGGGCCCTATTTCACCCCAGCAGATTACCGTGACACATCAGCATGATTTCCAAGGTAGTGAGGAGGCCTTCCAATGAATAGTAAGAAGGTGCCACTACAACAGAAAGGCAAAGTCAAAAAATCTAGAGCCAACTTTGCCGGTGTGTGGGTGGGTAAAAAGAACAAGTATGTAGCATTCTGGCTTGTGTAGTCCTGACCTACCCATTACATCTACAAGATCTGTTGTAATCTCTTTCCAATACAAAGCTACCACCGGACAATCCCAGAAGATATGTTTGATATCTGCACCAGGCGCATGACAACAAGGGCAGTCAGAGCTTGCAGTAGGGTGCATCCTGCTTAGTATTGTGGGTGTTAAATAGGCGCAGTGAGGGATGTTTAATTGGATATATTGAAAACCGCTGCTATGTGAGAGTTTAGGGTGAGTTAGAAATGCAGCCCATTCCTTGCGCCCAAGTCTCATTCCCACTTCTAATGCAGATCCATTAGAGGAAGGCTAGTACAGTCAGGAATGGTTCGGACAAGCCAGGAAATACATTTTCTACCAGTACCCCGTGTGTTAAGAGTTTGTAGTAGAGGGTAGGCGGGTGGTACTACCTAGGAAATGTCCCCAAGAGCTTGAGGGGCTACTGTGAGGTGCCTGCGTGTCAAGGGCTGTCCTGCAGGGGGACATCAGAAGGTCAAAGGGTAGAAGAGATCTTTCCTGAAATAGGTCTCTCACACATTGTAGTCCAGAGTTTTCCCAAACTTCTGGTGAGGTGGGTGCAACACTGTCTCTAAAGCATCAAACATTTCACAAGGGGATCCCTGGAGCATAGTGTGTAGTAGGCTTGAGAAAGGCTGAGCCCTGCGATAGACATCTTGAGCTATAAAGAGCAATTTGTTGAACGTGTGAGGGAGTTTAGTGTGCGGCAGGAATAGATCTCTAATGAAATCCAGGGCACTATGATGCAGTGACAGGTTTGTTTCGTGAAGGAATTTCTCAGACAACCAGTAGGAGGGCCACTGCAATTGCGCGGCTAGATAATAGTGTTCAAAATCTCTGGCACCAAGTCCACCACAATCCATGGAAGTTTTAACTTGGACAAGGCAACTCTCTGCCAGCCTGTGTTCCATATCAAATCCTTCATCATGCTGTCCAGCGTACAAAAGGCCCTCCTCGAAACAGGGATGTGTAAATTAGCAAAAAAATATAATAATCTCAGCAAAATAACCATTTTAGTGAGAGCACCCCTGAGACGGACAGGGGGAGAGTTTTCCAGAAGCTGATCTGGGCCTTAAGAGCAGAGATTGCATGGCATAAGTTCCCATCAAGCATGGCCACGTTCGGATGATAAATGTTAATGCTGAGGTGTTTAAGTCAGGCTTTCCCACTTGATCTGGCACGCATCTACTTCCACCGACTGTCTTGGGCAATCAGGGCTTAACAGAAATAAGCAGGTCTTGGTCCAAATAATGCCAAAGCCCAAAGATCTTCTGAAGGCCATCAAGATATGTGCAATGAGAGATATCTCCCTGCGAAGGTCCCTAATGTAGACAAACATATCATCTGCATAAAATGACCCTGCATGAGTCTCATTAGCAATCCGGATACCCCAGTCTCAACAAAGACTTGCTGGGCCTCTTCATTTTATTTTATTTGTATAAAGTTGTATTTTTGTTTTTGTTTATATTTTATGGGCTATTATGTGTTGCTTTTATGGAGTTTTTTTTCAATCAAAATAAAGACTGATGATAATGATGAACATTCATCACAGGTGCGTGTTTTTAAAAATTACAAATATTGCTAGCTAGTTTACGCAGTTGCATGCAGACATAAGATATTGATTAATGCCCTTACTTACAAAGATGCAAAGTGAACAAGACTTACCATGAGCCAGGCTGAAGAAGTAGTCAATATAATAAAAGGACAAGCCCAAAACCAGTCGGTCTGGCTTTAGCTGCCAACATTTTGGTGTTGTCAATAACTTTGTTGTCATGGTTTTTGCAATACTTTATTCTTGTGAACCTGCTATGCAAAAACCATAGACTAATAGTAAAAATATTTTTGATCTCAAAAAAACACTCCGTGGTCAGTGGCACTTAAGGAAGTTTCTTTGGAGCAGACGCATCAAGCATTTTACAGGTCGCAAATGGGCCAATTCGCAGATTCGCACCATTTGCCACTGGAAAAATGCCTTTTCCAATGCGTGTATCTTTTTGCATTCACAATATAGGTAATTGCAATTTTTTTTCGATTACCGAAATTGCGAATGCATTTAGGGAATCGCAATTTGCGATTCCCTATTTGAGATGCTTGTAGCATTTCCTAAATGGGACTGTGCATTTAGGAAATGTTAATTACCACCAACTTCAAGTTGACGGTAATTTGTGCATGCATTGAAAAATGCACAAAAAATGCATTTTCAATGCGCTATGAGAGCATGTGTGTGCTACACATGTGCATACTTACCTTTTTTGGGGGTGCCTCAGAGGAGCCTTAGGCCCCCAGGCACCCTTGGATTTGCATTCGCAAATTACGATTACCAATTTGGTAATCGCAAATTGCGAATGCATTCCCATTCATTCCTATGGGCCTGTAGGCGCATAGGAATGAATGGGAATGCATTCCCTAAGAGCGATTCGCAATTTGTGAATCGCTATTAGGGAATGTTAAGGATTTGCAAGATTATTTGCGAATCCTTCATGCATAGGCCTTTGCGATTACCAAACAGCGAATCCTTAGTAATCACAATCCTTGGTAATCACAAATGATCACCTTGATGCATGTGCCCCTTTGTCTTTGGAAGTGCTCCTTGTGAGAGGGTAGAATCCCGGATCAGGAAGTGGCCCTGTCACTATTGGCCGGCAGCCCTGTAAGCGAGCTACAGAGAGTTGTGAGGGGAGAGGCTTAGGACAGAAGTTTCCTTCAATTGCCCTCCCCCTCCTGTAAGCTTTGCGTTGCATGTTACATTATCTGACCGACTGTGGTTGTGAGATGTGTTCCACTGTATCTTTCTACGATGTGTTGCAGTACACTGTGCAGTTGTGAGCTTTACCGTGTGTTACAGTACACGTGTTTAGTTTTGAGATTGTGTTACTGCACACAGTATGTTACAGTCCACTTACGAGCTTGCGCTATCACTCACCCTCAGTGTAGTTACGTCTTGTACTACCTACCGTAAGCGGTGGGACATGGACGGCCCTCCTTCCCATGCGTCTGATGTGTCTCTGTGCGAGGCCCATGGATAAGTGACATTACATTATCCGCTTTCTTCACGGAAATTTGTGTACTAGTGAACGGTCTTTCATTACACCTTGCATTAAACCTCTGAGCTCCCCCTAGTGTCCAGTTCAGTGAATGCGCACGCAGACAAGAAGCTTGTGTTTAAAATCATTTGGCAACCAACGCACACAAAAAAAACGACTAGTGACCGCCCGAGTGTGAAGCCAAGCTCGGGGGGTAATATGCATTCCCTCCCATGTCTCTACCTGAAGTCCGGCAGGTAATAAATGATAACTTATGGAATGCAAGTTAACGTCTTTAATGGAGTTTAGGTACAAAACGTGCATTAAATGCTTTCCACGCCAGAGAGCCAAACTGTTTTGACACCTCCTCTGATAACCCCAAATGCCAACCCCAGGGCTCCTCAAACACCCAAGAGCGCCCCAAGTTCTTTGCCATGCGTGTGTTTGCTCCCCCTCTCCCAGCACAATGTCCTTGCACCCTACAGGGCCGAAGCGACAAACAGCATCAAAGGGCCAGTCCCCGGGGTAGGCAGGAGCTTCGTTCTCATCTCCACATAGGGAGAGAGGGTAGCCCTGAATAAATATTTGTCCCTCCCCCCTGGACGGCAGCTTCTGTTAATTCCAGTTCCTCGCTGGACTTTGAAGGCCTCATTATAGCGTTTGAAATGTCACTGAAGCACCCTCCAGCAGTCAAAGAGCCTTTAAAAGCCCATAAGGCCACATTAACTAAACAAACTGAGGATATGACTTCAATTTCCAGTGTTGATTCACCCACTTGATGCAGTGTGTGATCTTGCACAAATCAGTTTATCTCCCAATGCCTCGCTTCTCTTAATTGCAAATGGGAATTATTTCGTTAGTTGGCTGTCGGCAATAAAGTGCCATCTCCATTGGAAATGTAATTTCCTAAAGTGCAAAGCAGGTGCAGATCTGCACAAACTGTCCAGCTCGCAGGGGACAAATTGAATTAGGGACTGACGGCATCTGCCACACCCCCGTGTCTGTCCGAAACATCTCGCCTCGCAAGATAATCGAGGAGACGCCCAACGACCAGCAACTGAATTCAACTACTGAGGCTCAGAAGGGACACCAGAGTGGCCTGCCGTCACTTACTGCTGGTAGTAGCTTTTTGGACTCGTCGTCTAGCAGGGGTAGTTGACGCATAAATTACAGATCTGATAAAGTCCTCGGACAGACAGAGAGAGTAATTAACGAGTGTGAGCGCAAAGATAAGGCTGGAGACTGACTAGGTGCAGTCTTACGTTATTGGATTAGTAAAGAAATGGGCTAGTTTCGACCCCTACTAGCTGGTAATATGTAAATATGTTGGTAAATCCAAACGCGACATCTTGGAGAGAGTCTGACACGCACACGATCACACAAGCAGGTTGATTTAGAGCGCGCAGAAATGGTGGAAATTTGCGATATTTACATTGCCGCACATCACTAAAATTCCTAGAGATGTTGCGAAATGCAGTAATACCGGTTAAGATACCGAAAATACCATAAACAATTACCAAAAGAAAAGAGCTTGTGGTGACCAAGTACAGAAATACACAGTAATGCGCCGAGCATCCGAGGTTTCGGCTTTTGGGCTGTAAATCCTGAAGTATTGGTAAGCATTGTAGCTTCTTCCACGCACTGTGTGCATGAAAGTGCAGGCAGATACATTCACTGGTAGAGAGAGAGAACACTAGGTGGGCTTGGACTGGCTCTAGCTATTGCCACCCAGGATCACATCAAATAACCAGACACCAAAACAACTCCACCAAACATCTCTCCACTCATGGGTATCCGAGTTCATGGGATCCAACCATCTCCCTCCCTCAGGTCAGGTCCTAGGTAAATGGTATCTTGAGAGCTGATTCCTCTGCCTTCAGATATTGATTAGAGCACTCAAAGCTCGATTTTGGAAAAAAGCGCCCTCCTTTTTCTCTTAATTTTTGCATTATGTGTTTGTCGTATAAGAATATGAGGGAAGGAAAGTCCCTAATCCAAAAAATACACCATTGTCTCAGCCAAAGAGACTTTGCCATTTGAAAATAGTGAGCTAAATTAACTAATTTTCTTGATCTCCAAAGAAAATGTTTGCATCCTTTAAGGAGATTATAAAAAAGTTTCTACTTCAGCCACAAATAAGGTTTTTAATGCCATATTTGGACAGTGGATAGTGCTGATGGTAGACTTCTCTATTGCGTATGTGAGTTGATAAACGGCGCCTGGGCTTGTAAGGAGACTAATACAGTTTATAAATGTGCTGATCATTGGATTTCATAAAAAGTCATGTTTAAGAGTGAGAAGTATACCAGAAGGACAAGACAACATTTCCGTCAACTAATCTGTTGGTTTATTGACACTGTACATGAAGGGATTTTTTATCAGTTTTGAAGTACCAGGAAAGGCTTATAGATTAGGAAGGAGAACAAGAAATACCACAAGTATAGGGCAGGAGTCTGTGATATTTGTCACAAAAAATAGTGTTCTACAAACAGCAATGAATGATAGGTGTTTCTTCTGGAAATGGACTAAGTTACCTTTTACCAGCAATTGCCCCTGCTGTACACTGTGTAGTGCATTTGAAGACGCCGTAGAAATGCCAGGGATCGCACATAAAACCCTTCTTGACATTGCCTCTTGTTCTTTGACTATTTTATAATTTATTGCACAGTTAATTAAAACCAATGCGATACAATAACACATAATAAAATTCGTTAAAAATCTACAGCATGTTCTTTGACTATTTCTTTGCCCGCAAGCACTAGTGTAGCGAGCGGCAATTGGCCCCAATGCTAGAAATGAAAATGAACCTATTACTTACAGGTAGTCTTCATCACTCAGATTCAAGGACTCCTCGTCCAGTCATAACCAGTGAGGTGGCACTGCTGCCCAGACAGCACTTTTAACATGTCATTTCAACAGAGTTTAGTCCTACCACTCTTTCGGCCTTTCCCATAAGACCCGGGTTCCCGCTGTCAAATCCTGCTTTCAAAAGTCAACCGACCAATACAAATATATTTTTAGCGGTGCCCCATATAAGAGGGCGGGCGGGGATGAGCGCTAGGATGAGGCGTGCTTGAATCGGATTAATGAAGATTACCGGTAAGTAATCAGTTCGTCACCTCCTCTTCAGTGCTCTTCGTCCCAGTCATAACCAGTGAGGAAGATATACAAAAGCATCCAAGGCACCCAATTAAAAAAAAAAAGATATTTATTAGCTATATCTTTTCTTTTTTTTCTTTTACAGCAAACAACAACTTCATTGCAGCTTCTTACACACCTGCAGCAAAAAATAATGAGTCATCCATATTGAGCTGCAGTGTGGCACAAAGGAGCTGGGTGAGGGCCGAGTGGCCGTAATACATACCCCTGCAGGGAGACCCCAGCCATTTCGGTCCAGGAGGTGGAGACTTACCTGGTCAAATGGTCTTGAATATTCTCTTAAACTAGAACCCTATCTCAAAAGTAAGCCTATGAGATAGCCTGCTTGACTCATCTACTCAGTCTAGCAGTGGTGAACCTCTTCCCTTTAATTGCAGCACCATGTGATACAAACAGAGCATTAGACAAACAAATGTATTTAGTTCTTTGTAAATAGAGGAATAATGCGCTCCTAATGTCTGTTGATGGAGCACTAATAATTTCAGAATCACTCTCCAATACCGGTAGAACAATTTCCTGTGACACATGGAAATGTTTTTGCACTTTAAATGTAGGATCCGACCTCAAGACTAACCTGGAAGGATCTTTAAATGGGGGTAATTAATTACAAAATATCCTACCTCTCCCAACCTTTTAGTCGAAGTTATTGTTTAATAAAAAGGCCACTTTTTGCTGATAACAATGCAGTGTCTGCCGCATGCAATGGCTCAAAAGGTTTCTCCTGTAAACTCTTAGGTACAACAGACAAATTCCTGCTACCACCAGGAATATGCATTACTGTGTTTTTTAACATGAAGCAAAGCTTTTCATAAGTTTGTAAAAAAGAGTAATGACCTTAGAGATATTCCTAGATGGCTTCCTAAAACTTCCAGTTGCTGTCCATTGGGCTGACATGCCAGAGGAGTATATTCCCAATATAAAAAAACAAGCATTGGCAATGCATCGGTTTTGCCTAAGTAATGAATAACAAGCTGTGTTCATCAATCATCGTCTGGGAGAAGGAAAGAGCTCCCTGACAGATAACACTGGAGTGGAGAGGATGAGGCACAGTGGCCAGAGCTGCTGACTCGAAAGCAAGGGATCCCAGTTCGAGTCTCAGCGGTGCCATGCAATATACTGTGATTCTCTGCAAATCACTTAATCTCTCAGGTGATAAATTGTTACATAAATATGTTGCAATAGTAAAAGGCAAAACTATATGAAAATATAGTTCAACCAAAGCGGATGTTAACAGTATTTCGGTGGCAGAGCAGACAAGGAACAAGCATTGGTAAATGCAGGAAAATATACTACAGCCAATAGAAATGGAGGAAAGGTAAGTGGCACGCACGGAACCTATGAGAAGCCAGGCAAGAGAGGAGGCGGGATTTAAGCCCCCTTTTAAGTTTATATTAAAAACAATGAAATTTCTCAAGCACACTGCAAGCGATGTGCAAGCAAAACCTAAACAGCCCTTAAAAAATGAAATATGCATAACTGATCACTTGACTTTGCATTTCAACTTTTATCTTCACAAATTTTCGGCAGGGTCTTGAATTAGTTGCAAGTGGTGACGGCTTTCTACATGCCTAAATGTCAATCACAACCTCTTTAGAGCATCCTATCTCCTGGAGAGCTAGCCATTTAATTTCCGCATCATAGGATGCAAAGATTTCCGCTGCACTTATGCCAAGATTCAAAACTGAATGGGCATAGGATGCAAAGATAGTTGTGAACAGGTCCCCTTTATAAAGTGATTGATCAATGGAACCCATGGACAGCAAGGCCAATATGGGGAGATCAAAATTACCTCCACCATCTCGGGACAACATTTCTGCAACAATTTCAGAAGGATAGGTTTTTGGGGGAAATGCAAACAACACTCCTGCCGACCACAGAACAGCTGTTGCATCCACCATGCAAGCATTCAGGTTCCAAATGTGTGCGCAAAATGGAAGCAGAAGAGTTTTATCTGTGGACGCAAACAAATCTCGCCATGGCATCCCTCACATTTTCACTGTCTTTTGAAATGACTGAGGGCTTAGGTGAAGTAAGGCTGATGTCTGTGAATTGCGACTTGGTCTGTTTCCTTGAATGTTCTCTATTTTTGGGATAAATGTCACCTTCATGGTTAGAAGGTGTCTCACTGCCCATAAAAAAATCTCTGTAGCAATTCTGAATATGATGCTGCACCTCGTACCACCTTGCATGTTGAAATAAGGCTTCACTATCTTTTTGTCAGACCCGATTAATATCACAGAATTCTGTAGGTCAGAAGCAAGTATCTGGAGAGTGTCATTCCGTCATAACTCCTTCCAATTTGAGGCATGTGATAGCACTTCTACAGATCATTCTTCCTTCACTTCTCAGCCATTGAGAGCTGCTCCTGACTCCCATGAACGTATTCCCTATGTCCTATGTATTTACCAGGGGGCTTGGGTGTTGAAAACGTGTTCCTGTTTTTTAGGTTTGCTTAATCCAGCCACCAGAGAAGAGGGGTTTCATCTACTTTGAAACAGGGATCAGATTTGGGTACTGCTGTGTTACTGGAAACCAATGGTCCAAAGGATGAAACACTATGGGTTTTAGGGGATGAGGTGCACAAGTGACGACGATATTAGCACCTGAATCAGTGAACAATGCCTGGATATCATCTTCTTCAAAGATAGAACTTGTGATACTTGGTTCTGTAAGGCTCGTACACTGTTCTCTGGAAGGAACACATGTGCCCTCTGCATGTTTATGTACGTCCCAATTAATGTTTTATTCTGCTCTGTACAAGACTGGACTTCAGGAATTTTATGAAGAACCCCAGGTATTATAGGCGATCATATATGTTCACAACATTGGACTCCACCTTAAAAACAGAATAGCCAGAAATGAGCCAGCCATAAAGGTATTGAAATGACTGCAATAGAGAGAAGCCACAACTGGAGCAACAACTTTGTGTATATGATGCTAGCCCAAAAGGGAGTGCTCTGAACTGAAAATGTTGCTCCTGTATTGCAAATCTTAGAAACTGTTGACTGTCCTCCATTATTGTCCCATGGAAATGCGAGCCCTGTAAATCCAGGGGCAAAGAATACCGCCTTTTGACAATACTGGAATTACAAACTAAAACGTCAACATTCTGAAGGGTATGTAATGGACACATTTGTTGAGTCATTTCAGGTCCAGAACCGGCCTATACTTTGTATCTTGTTTTAAGACAAAAAATATTATTGAGTATTCACCACATCTCCTCTGAGAATGTGGTGCTGAGGTTATGGACCCTTTCTGCAATAGCGTTTTGTCCTCACGAAAACATTATCTGCTACTTGTCTGCATCTTTAGGAATTTAAGTGGACCAAAAATGATGGTTCTAAGGTCAACTTGGAAAGACTGTAGAATATCCATATCTTATGATGTCCAGAACCCATTGGTCAGCTATTTTGGATGCCCATTTTGCATGATACTTTGATAAACGATCTCAAATCATTATCCCTGCATAGTCAGGTCATATTGGTTTACTGAACATCAGACTGTGGTCAGGAGTTGGAGTAAAGCACAGCCCCCCGCCCCCCTCGGGTCCTGCCTCTAATTGGACGTTTCTTGTCCTATAGACTTTGTCCAGGTTCCCATTGCAAACAAAAAAATTGCTGAGCCTCTGAAGGGATAGAGCATTTTTCTTTCTTCTGCTGACTTTATCACTATCTCATTGAGTTAAGAATCAAATAGCTTGCCCCCTTAAGAGATGATGTTGATTTAAAGATATTTGTCATTGCTCTTCCTTCCAGATACGCCATAACAACCTCCTTCCAGCAACTTATGCCCTAAATGATGTTGCCGTCATCTATAAAGAATCAAACGCGGTGACAGATAGGAATTGGGCTAAAAGCTCCATTTTCCCTAGGACTTCTGTGGGATATTTCCCTTTCTGTAAATGATCGACTAACACCTGAAAGTCATTTAACATTACCTGCGAGGAATATCCCCCATAAGTGTAGACCCTCAGTGCAAAATGTGACGCCGAATATCCCTTCTATTCGACCTTCATGTCCACCACATCTGAAAGGTGTGATTCCTCTGACACCAAGATATAGGTTACCACCATGCTAGCCGGTATTGGGGCCACCTTAAGGACTTGAGGATAACTATCCTCAAACTGCATTAAAAAAAACTCAAAAAGGAGGCCTTTTATAGATCTATCCACTCCTTAAAGACCACGTTTTTAGGTCGAGGACTACCGGTCTGCCGAAGGCAGAACCGGAAGTCGAGATTTAATGTTTCCTAGAGTGGCTTCTTAGCCCGCCTCTCTTTTTGCCTCTCCTCCATTGGCTGGCTTCCTAAACGGAGGCCAGCCATTGGAGGAGAGAGCCGTCCCTCCAAATAGGCTCCGTCTTTTTCAGATTCGGGGGCGTGTTCCTTGCTGTTCTTTCCACTTTTTAGCCACGCCCTTTTTAGAACAGCAGGAACACGCCCCCGAAGCCGAAAAAGTTTTGAAGCTTCCATCCGCCATTTTGTAGCTATCGTCGGGCCGTGAGGATCTTGTTTTACTCTGATGTCGAAAGCAGCCGAATTCTTCGCCTGGTTTCCATGGGAGTGCAGTAATCCTCTCCGTGGCGAGGTGATAAGATTTCACCGGGTTCTCGGTGGCTGGAGGTGGGTAGACTTTGCCCGCTCGTGCACAGGCCCGGGGCGCGGCAGATTCTGAAGTACACACCCTGCGCGTTGCGTCTCGGGCCCCAGCCCTTCACTCGCAAATACAATTGAACAAACCTTGTAATGAGACTTAACGGGATGATTTCTAAAAGTTAAAACCTAGAGTCAAGCAGAGCTGGTCCCAAAAGAAGTTTGTATTTATAGCGTCCGCGCCAGATGGTTAGTTAGGCGTGTATTGCGGCAGAAAGGAAGGCAAGCGCTATACTTCTGCGAGGGCAGGATCTGAAGCTGGGGAGAGGCAGTGCAAATTGTCTAAAGTATTGGAGTTTGCAGTATTTCTTTCAAACGGGCCCCTAGAATTAGGTTCTGACGTCTCTGCATTTCTTGCTGGGGTCAGAGATGTAGTCGCCGATCTTTTTAGTATCGTTGTCGCACCATTTTGGTGAAAAAAAATGAAACGTTTTGGAAAGCTGGTTTCAAAAGGAGCAACCAGCGGAATTCTTCGCCTGGTTTCCATGGGAGTGCAGTAATGCTCTCCGTGGCGAGGTGATAAGATTTCACCGGGTTCTCGGTGGCTGGAGGTGGGTAGACTTTGCCCGCTCGCGTACAGGTCCGGGGCGCGGCAGATTCTGAAGTACACATCCTGCGCGTTGCGTCTCGGGCCCCAGCCCTTCACTCGCAAATACAATTGAACAAACCTTGTAATGAGACTTAACGGGAGGATTTCTAAAAGTTAAAACCTAGAGTCAAGCAGAGCTGGGCCCAAACGAAGTTTGTATTTATAGCGTCCGCGCCAGATGGTTAGTTAGGCATGTATTGCGGCAGAAAGGAAGGCAAGCGCTATACTTCTGCGAGGGCAGGATCTGAAGCTGGGGAGAGGCAGTGCAAATTGTCTAAAGTATTGGAGTTTGCAGTATTTCTTTCAAACGGGCCCCTAGAATTAGGTTCTGACGTCTCTGCATTTCTTGCTGGGGTCAGAGATGTAGTCGCCGATCTTTTTAGTATCGTTGTCCCACCATTTTGGTGAAAAAAAATGAAACGTTTTGGAAAGCTGGTTTCAAAAGGAGCAAGGTCTATAGATATACCCTCTTACCTTGCAGTGTGGTGACGGATGTGCCATAAAAGAGTAGAAAACATGAAGCCTGTAGCGCGAGGACATCCCCACCCCCCCCCCCCCACCAGGAATGTTCTGAGCCTTCCTTGAAAAACATTTGTCCAATTCTGAGGGTTGCTCTTTGGCAGTACTTTGGATGACAGAATTTTAGGGACTGGGCCAGAAAGCTGTGCTCTTCAGAGGATACAGGACGCTGCTCTCCAATGCCTGATACTGCTCAGAAGAAGAAACGTGGGTGCTTCTAACCAGGATTCATTTTTGACCAAAAACGCACAAACCCATATCCTTTCAAAAGGTTACCCTTTAAGGTACCTTAAAAGTTTGAGCGAGAACTTTAAACCGATCAATGCCATCACAAGGAGATGTTATTCTCCTTTCAGGAAAGAGCTGAACTTAAAAATGCCTGCCTTTCTAAATCACTAATTCACACTCTCTATCTCACTACCTCACTCTCTCTCTCAAATACACTAAGTCACTTACACTCACTCTTTCACTACCTCACTCTATCTCACTACTTCACTACATCACTCTCTGTTTCTATCTTAATACCGCACAACATCCCTCACTACCTCACTCTCTCTTTCACTACCTCAATCTTTCTCACTACCTCACAACATCACTCACTGTTTCTATCTCACTACGTCAGAAAATACCTCTCACTCTCTAACTCACTCTTTCACTACCTCACACTCTATCTACCTCACTCTCTCTCACTACATAACTCTCTATACATCACTACTCCCCTCTATCTATATCACTACCTCACTATCTCACTACTTCTCTCTCTAAAAAGATCACTACCTCACTCTCTCACTACCTCACTCTCTATATCACAACTTCACTCTCTCTCTAACTCATTACATCACTCACTCTCTATCTCTCTACCTCACTCTTTCTATCTCACTAACTCACTTTCACTGTCTCTTTCACTACCTCTCTCTATCTCACTACATCACAACACCACTCTGCTTACATCTCACTACCTCACAACATCCCTCTCCCTCACTACATCACTGTTTCACTACTTCACTCTTTCTCACTACATAACTCTCTCTACCTCACTACTCCACTCTATCTCACTACCTCACAACTTCTCTCTCTCAAAACATCACTACCTCACTCTCTAGCTCACAACCTCACAACTTCACTCTCTCTCACTCGCTACCTCAATCACTCTCTATCTCACTACCTCACTTTTTCTATCTCACTAACTCACTTTCACTCTCTCTTTCACTACCTCTCTCTCTCTATCTCACTACATCACATCACTCTATGCTTATATATCACTACATCATAACATCCCTCTCCCTCACTACCTCACTCTTTCACTACCTCACTCTCTCACTACCTCACTCTCTATCTACCTCACTCTCTCTCACTACCTCACTCTCTATTTCAATACCTCACTCTCTCTCTCTATCTCACTACCTCACTCTCTCTCTGCTAATGCAATAGGTATCACATATGCAAAAAAAAGCTAATGCCAATAGAAATGACAATGCCATTTATTTAGGGATACAAAAATGATAAAAAAATAATGAGCAATACCAATAGCTCTACCTATAATATTGCCGAGACCATTGCATTGTAAATGCTTGTTCAACATGTCATGGATTGGCAACACGTCAGTTTGGGGTGCCATGTACTGCACCCCCCAAAACTCCTGTTCTCAATCTGGGATTTTCCTGGAATTTTAACACATTTCTTACATGCACAATAACCTCCAGTAACTGTCTGCCTTGGATGTATTGACCCTCTGGGCCAGTGTCCAGATTTCCTTCCGAATCCATACTTTGCTTTCTCTCAGGAGGCTGCGCCACCGCATGCTCGCTGCCTCTTTCATCAGAGATTCCAGCTTTGATCTAGTCCTTGAGGCTCAGGATCAAGCGATGGTGCAGATAGGTCTCCAGGTTTTCTTCTCTGGGAGCTTTTCCCCTGCTCCCTTTCATCAGGCACTGAAGCCATTATTTCCCCCACCGAGGAAGTGCTTTCAGCAGGAAAATCGGCTGCAAAATGAGTCATTGCTCTTGGCTTGCTTAAATAGAGCTGGGTTTTTGGGCAGAAAGATGCTCTTGCAAGCGTTAAATAATGTAAATACACCCTTCCCGATCTAATTGCCTTAATCACGTTGTTTGCTTAATTAAAGCAGCGCGGGGAGACCAGGACGGGGCACGGATGTGGCTCCCATGCAGCCATTGAACCGCCGCCTCCTGCTGGGCTCCTACCCAGGGTACCACAGAGTGAGGAGGGCGTCGACCCGCATTACCAGGCGCGCCCCCGGCTAGGCTCAGCGGTCTATTATAATCCACAGAGAGAAAAAGACTTGCCTAACTTCCGTGCCAAGACAGGAACCGGCAGGAGGGGACAGCAGGAGAAGGGCCTTATGGGTCTTGCAGTGCTCTCCTGCCGAGACCCTCTAGTATAACAGAAAACGATAGACTACTGCACGTGACTCAGTAAACTCTCCCAATTCTGTAACACGATGGAGTCCAGGCGATGCAGGAAGGGCTGGGGTATGTAGACATGTAATGCAAAGCCTGATAAGGTAATAACATCTCCCTATTCTTGTTACCATACTGTGTCCAAGAGACCAGTAGACCTTGAGCTGTGTCTGGCATGAGTTTGACTCTGCCTCAGCTATTTGAGCTACCCTGAGACGAGGACTTGCCCGGAGTCGTTAAGGTTTCCCTCTGGGTTAGTTTATTTTTGCACTTCTCAACACAGTCTGGTTTTAGTCCCTTCACCCTTGCACACTCTTAGTACCAGTAACATTACTGCACACAACCATCATGCTACATAGAGGAACACACCTGAGGATACAAATCTAGGGTGAATGTATCTCTCTCTCTCAGAGAAGGGGTTGCAGGTCAGGAGTGAGGCGCACTCACAGACCCTCGGGCCAGTCCCAGTAATAGCAGCAGAGAAGGGGTAGCAGGTCAGGAGTGAGGCGCACTCACAAAACCTTGGGCCAGTCTCAGTAATACTATCAGATAAAAGGTAGCAGGTCAGGAGTGAGGCGCACTCACAGAACCTTGCGCCAGTGAAAGTAATAGCATCAAAGAAGAGTAGCGGGTCAGGAGTGAGTTGCACTGTTTTGCTGTTCGCCCTATGTGGGAAGAGTATGCCCAGACGTGGGCTCACTACGCCACTGGAGTCAAGCTATCCTGGCTGAAGAGGGGTGAAACTCCGAAACCTGTCCTAGGATGCTTGATTCCGGTCCAGGAAAGACATGGCTTGGCAGTTCGGGCTGGACTGTTCCCATGAGGCACAGGGTCAAGACGGATTTGCATATGGCCATGTCTGAACTGGGGTGGCGTGGTGAGCAAAATAATGATGGATTAAACCCAGATCTGTGACTGGGGGTGAATGTTTTGCCAATGTGCAACATTCCGTCCATCATTTTCTGTGTTTTGCTGTTCACCCTATGTGGGAAGGGTATGCCCAGACGTGGGTCCCGTGCTCACTACGCCACTGGAGTCAAGCTATCCTGGCTAAAGAGGGGTGAATCCCCGAAACTGGTCCTAGGATGCTTGATTCCAGGAAAGACATGGCTTGGCAGTTTGGGCTGGACTGTTCCCATGAGGCACAGGGTCAAGACTGATTTGCATATGGCCATGTCTGAACTGGGGTGGCGTGGTGAGCAAAATAATGATGGATTAAACCCAGATCTGTGACTGGGGGTGAATGTTTTGCCAATGTGCAACATTTCGTCCATCATCTTGTGTGTTTTGCTGTTCGCCCTATGTGGGAAGGGTATGCCCAGACGTGGGTCCCATGCTCACTACGCCACTGGAGTCAAGCTATCCTGGCTGAAGAGGGGTGAAACCCCGAAACCGGTCCTAGGATGCTTGATTCCGGTCCAGGGAAGACATGGCTTGGCAGTTCGGGCTGGACTGTTCCCATGAGGCACAGGGTCAAGGCTGATTTGCATATGGCCATGTCTGAACTGGGGTGGCGTGGTGAGCAAAATAACGATGAATTAAACCCAGATCTGTGACTGGGGGTGAATGTTTTGCCAATGTGCAACATTTCGTCCATCTTCTTGTGTGTTTTGCTGTTCGCCCTATGTGGGAAGGGTATGCCCAGACGTGAGTCCCGTGCTCACCACGCCACTGGAGTCAAGCTATCCTGGCTGAAGAGGGGTGAAACTCCGAAACCGGTCCTAGGATGCTTGACTCCGGTCCAGGAAAGACATGGCTTGGCAGTTCGGGCTGGACTGTTCCCATGAGGCACAGGGTCAAGACTGATTTGCATATGGCCATGTCTGAACTGGGGTGGCGTGGTGAGCAAAATAACGATGAATTAAACCCAGATCTGTGACTGGTGGTGAATGTTTTGCCAATGTGCAATATTTCGTCCATCTTTTTGTGTGTTTTGCTGTTCGCCCTATGTGGGAAAGGTATGCCCAGACGTGAGTCCCGTGCTCACCACACCACTGGAGTCAAGCTATCCTGGCTGAAGAGGGGTGAAACCCCGAAACCGGTCCTAGGATGCTTGATACCGGTCCAGGGAAGACATGGCTTGGCGGTTGGGGCTGGGCTGTTCCCATGAGGTACAGGGTCAAGACTGATTTGCATATGGCCATGTCTGAACTGGGGTGGCATGGTGAGCAAAATAGCGATGGATTAAACCCAGATCTGTGACTGGGGTGAATGTTTTGCCAATGTGCAACATTTCGTCCATCATCTTGTGTGTTTTGCACTCACAGACCCTCTGGTCAGTCCCAGTAATAGCATCCAAGAAGGGGTAACAGGTCAGGAGTGAGGTGCACTCACAGACCCTCGGGTCAGTCTGAGTAATAGTATCAGAGAAGGGGCAGCATGTCAGGAGTGAGGCGCACTCACAAAACCTTAGGCCAGTCTCAGTAATACTGTCAAAGAAAGGGTAGCAGGTCAGGGGTGAGGTGCACTCCAAAATCTTTGGGCCAGTCCCAGTAATAGCATCAGAGAAGGGGTAGAAGGTCAGGAGTGAGGCAGACTCACAGCCCCTGGGTTCAGTCCCAGTAATAGTATCAGAGATGGGGTTGCAGGTGAAGAGTGAGACGCACTTACAGACCTTCGGGTTAGTCCCAGTAATAGCAGCGGAGAAGGAGCAACAGGTCAGGGGTGAGGCGCACTCACAAAACCTTGGGCCAGTCTCAGTAATACTATCAGAGAAAGGGTAGCAGGTCAGGAGTGAGGCGCACTCACAGAACCATGGGCCAGTCCCAGAAATAGCATCAAAGAAGAGTAGCAGCTCAGGAGTGAGCTGCACTCACAGAACCTTTGGGCCAGTCTCAGTAATATTTTCAGAGAAGGGGCAGCATGTCAGGAGTGAGGTGCACTCAGAGACCCTCGGGTCAGTCCCAGTAATAGCATCAAAGAAGTGGCAGCAGATCAGCAGTGAGGTGGCCTCACAGAACCGTGGATCAGTTCCGGTAATAGTATCAGAGAAGTAGCAGCAGGTCAGGACTGAGGTGCACAAACACAACCTTGGGTCAGTCCCAGTAATAGTGTCAGAGAAGGGTAGCAGGTCAGGAGTGAGATGCACTCACAGACCCTGGGTTCAGTCCCAGTAATAGTATTAGAGATAGGGCTGCAGGTGAAGAGTGAGACGCACTTACAGACCCTCGGGTCAGTCACAGTAAGATTATGAGAGAAGGGGCAGCAGGTCAGGAGTGAGATGCACTAACAGACCCTGGGTTCAGTCCCAGTAATAGTATCAGAGAAGGGGTTGCAGGTCAGGAGTGAGGCGCACTCACAGAACCTGGAGTCAGTCCTAGTTAGATTATGAGAGAAGGGGCAGCAGGTCAGGAGTGAGGCGCACTCACAGAACCTTGGTCCAGTCCCAGTAATAGCATCAGAGAAGGGGCAGCAGATCAGGAGTGAGGCGCACTCACAGAGTCTTGTATCAGTCCAAACACAGGAAAGGGGTAGCAGGTCAGGAGTGAGGTGCACTCACAGAACCTTGGGTACTTCCCAGTAATAGATACAGAGAAGGGTTGCAGGTCAGGAGTGAGGCGCACTCACAGAATCTTGGGCCAGTCCAAGTAATAGTATCAGAGAAGGGGCAGCAGGTCAGGAGTGAGGCGCACTCACAGAACCTTGGGTCGGTCCCAGTTATGTTTACCACAAAGAGCCGCTCCTAGTGTGATAACCCAAACGAGTTACAAGAACGTCGTAAGTGTGGGCATCTCACAAAAAGTTACGGACTGGTCTCACACACCACCTGGTGTCATGCTTCATCATTGACCAGTCCTCGCCCTCTAAAACCTTCGTTTGATAGAGGGCGGGCATGCACTTGACGACAAGGATGCACTTTCTAAATGACTGAGAGGGGGCCCGTGAAATTGTGAGTGAGGTTAAAAATCATTATAGTAATCAGTGGTAATTTTAATGTGACTGAAAACTATATGATATTAAAATGTATGTGACGGTGAATGGGGTAATTAGTGTCCCCTAACCGTCTTGTGGGTGGTCAACATGTTTCTGCCGGAGTGGCCCTGTTGGGTCCATGGCATTCATCAGGACCTAATTATAAATGGGGGCTCCGTTCTTACCAAGTGCTGGTAAGACGCTACCACTGTATGAGTGTAGCGAAGGCCACACTTCACTTCATAGAATGCTTCCAATGGTGAAGCCTATGAGACAAAAAATATGTGAGAAACAAAGGTTAGTTGGAACTCGTTGGGTCGGACGTACCTGTAAAGAAAAAAGGAAATACAATGCATGCATTGATATCTAGGAGTGAAAAAAGTGTATGTGACTTTGTGACACTCTATTTGTGTACGCATTTGTGAAACTTTGAGGCTGGAGGCAGACAATGCTGCCACCAATCTTACCCTAATCAGATAGACAACTTGTCCCAAGGGGGGAAGGGGGACGGGGGTAATCCACTGTTGGTCACTTCTGTAGGAGAAAAACATAGAACCGAGGGCTCCATCAAAACGTACCGAAGAATTACTGCACAGACAGAGTAATAAGTCTATACAAAAGAACTCTTATTGAGCAAATTTAAATGGAAGACATAGAAGACACACAGTCGGTATTGTTGGTTAGTTGTTTGGGTGGGAATACACACTCATATGCACGCACGCTCATTAGTCTCTCAAAACACCCATACTCTTACTGTGACACAAGGTGGAAAGCTCCTTTGTCCTTAGCGTCCGCTCGATCCTCCCGATTGTGAGAAATGGAAGGAGCGGGCGCCGTCTTATATATGAAGTTCGATTGTATTAATTGGTCAATTGACCGCTAAACATATTCAGGTGCGGGATTCCCGGTGTCGGAAGAGCGCCGAGCCTGTGTTAAAGATGTCGGTTCAAGGCGTGATTGAAAGAAAGGGCCCCATTCGTGGTGAGGCCGGGGGTGTGTCAAACGTCCTTCTGCAATTGGAGGAGGCACTGGGAGGCGGAGGCCCGTGATCGGGAGGCAGAGTAGTGAGGGGAAGGGAGCCTGATCATTGGACGCGCCCATGCATGCCCGCAGGATTCCGTGTGACAAGAAATCCTATATGCGGTGAGGCTGGCCCAACAAAGAATGTGATAGGCTGGCTCGCTGTTGGGTGGAATTCTGCACGTTTTCGCCAGCGCAGTTATGAAGGGCTCTCGTTATGTGCCCAAGCGTCTGTTGTCAAGGGTTGGCATGGAGACGCTGTGTAGGACTGCATAAACCAAGATGTACTATAGGTGGCCTAACCAGGAACGTGATTAACTGGCACAATATTGGGCCGAGTGTTGCATGTTTTCCGCCCGCACAGTTGTGCAGAGCTATCGTTATGTGCCCGAGCGTCTGTTGTCATGAGGTGGCACGGAAGCGCTATGCATAGTTGTGAATGAGGCGCCTAGCGCAGAGGCAGCTGATGAAAGTGTGACTCACAATTTAGTTAGTTAGTTCACATGCCTCGCTGCCGGGGTGAATATTTGTCCTACTAGCTGTACAACTTTGCATAGTGCTTCCGTGCCACCTCATGACAACAGACGCTCGGGCACATAACGATAGCTCTCCACAACTGTGCGGGCGGAAAACATGCAACACTCTGCCCAATATCTTGCCAGTTAATCACGTTCCTGGTTAGGCCACCTATAGTACATCTTGGTTTACGCAGTCCTACACAGCGTCTCCATGCCAACCCTTGACAACAGACGCTTGGGCACATAATGAGAGCCCTTCATAACTGCGCTGGTGAAAACGTGCAGAATTCCACCCAACAGCGAGCCAGCCTATCACATTCTTTGTTGGGCCAGCCTCACCGCCTATAGGATTTCTTGTCACACGGAATCCTGCGGGCAGGCAGGGGCGCGTCCAATGATCGGGTTCCCTTCCCCTCACTACTCCGCCTCCCGATCACGGGCCTCCGCCTCCCAGTGCCTCCTCCAATTGCAGAAGGACGTTTGTCACACCCCCGGCCTCACCACGAATGGGGCCTTTTCTTTCAATCACGCCTTGAACCGACATCTTTAACATAGGCTCGGCGCTCTTCCGACACCGGGAATCCCGCACCTGAATATGTTTAGCGGTCAATTGACCAATTAATACAATCGAACTTCATATATAAGACGGTGCCCACTCCTTCCATTTCTCACAATCGAGAGGATTGAGCGGACGCTAAGGACAAAGGAGCTTTCCACCTTGTGTCACAGTAAGAGTATGGGTGTTTCGAGAGACTAATGAGCGTGCGTGCATATGAGTGTGTATTCCCACCCAAACAACTAACCAACAATACCAACTGTGTGCCTTCTATGTCTTCCATTTAAATTTGCTCAATAAGAGTTCTTTTGTATAGACCTATTACTCTGTCTGTGCAGTAATTCTTCGGTACGTTTTGATGGAGCCCTCGGTTCTATGTTTTTCTCCTACAGAAGTGACCAACAGTGGATTACCCCCGTCCCCCTTCCCCCCTTGGGACAAGTTGTCTATCTGATTAGGGTAAGATTGGCGGCAGCATTGTCTGCCTCCAGCCTCAAAGTTTCACAAATGCGTACACAAATAGAGTGTCACAAAGTCACATACACTTTTTTCACTCCTAGATATCAATGCATGCATTGTATTTCCTTTTTTCTTTACAGGTACGTCCGACCCAACGAGTTCCAACTAACCTTTGTTTCTCACATATTTTTTGTCTCATAGGCTTCACCATTGGAAGCATTCTATGAAGTGAAGTGTGGCCTTCGCTACACTCACACAGTGGTAGCGTCTTACCAGCACTTGGTAAGAACGGAGCCCCCATTTATAATTAGGTCCTGATGAATGCCATGGACCCAACAGGGCCACTCCGGCAGAAACATGTTGACCACCCACAAGACGGTTAGGGGACACTAATTACCCCATTCACCGTCACATACATTTTAATATCATATAGTTTTCAGTCACATTAAAATTACCTCTGATTACTATAATGATTTTTAACCTCACTCACAATTTCACGGGCCCCCACTCAGTCATTTAGAAAGTGCATCCTTGTCGTCAAGTGCATGCCCGCCCTCTATCAAACGAAGGTTTTAGAGGGCGAGGACTGGTCAATGATGAAGCATGACACCAGGTGGTGTGTGAGACCAGTCCGTAACTTTTTGTGAGATGCCCACACTTACGACGTTCTTGTAACTCGTTTGGGTTATCACACTAGGAGCGGCTCTTTGTGGTAAACAGTTATAGTGGAGGCTGCCAGCTCCTAGAACCCCATGCCTCTCGTTCCCCCTCCACAGATTTAGTGGAGTCTTCTTGTGTGTTAACTTCGGTCCCAGTTATAGCATCAGAAAAGGGACAGCAGGTCAGGAGTGAGGTGCACTCACAGAAACCTGGGCCAGTCCCAGTAATAGCATCAGAGAAGGGGCAGCAGGTCAGGAGTAAGGTGCACTCACAGAACCTCGAGTCAGTCCCAGTAATTGTATCAGAGAAGGGGCAGCAGGTCAGGGGTAAGGTGCAGTCACAGAAACCTAGGACAGTAATAGTTACAGAGAAGGGGGTGCAGGTCAGGAGTGAAGGGCACTCACTGACCCTCGGGCCAGTCCAAGTAATAGTATCAGAGAAGGGGCAGCAGGTCAGGAGTGAGGCGCACTCACAGAACCCTGGGCCAATCCCAGTAATGATATCAGAGAAGTGGTAACAGATCAGGAATGAGGGGCACTCACAGAACCTTGGGTCGGTCCCAGTAATAGTATCCGGGAAGGGGCTGTACATCAGAGTGAGGTGCACTCACATGATCTCGATTCAGTCCAAGTAATAGTAGCAGAGAAGGGGTAGCAGGTCAGTTGTGAGGCGCACTCACAGAATCTTGGGTCCTTCCCAGTAATAGTATCAGGGAAGGGGCAGCAGGTCAGGAGTTTGATGTACTTGCAGAACCCTGGGCCAGTCCCAGTAAAGATATCAGAGAAGGGACAGCAGGTCATGAGTGAGGCGCACTCACAGAACCTTGGGTCAGTCCCAGTTATAGCATCAGAGAAGGGGTAGCAGGTCAGGAGCGAGGCACACTCACAGAAACCTGGGCCAGTCCCAGTAATAGTATCAGAGAAGGGGCATGAGGTCAGGAGTGAGACACACTCACAGAACCTTGTATCAGTCCAAGTAATATTATCAGTGAAGGGGTAGCATGTAAGGAGAGAGGTGTACTCACAGAACGTCAGGTCAGTCCCAGTAGTAGACACAGAGAAGGTGTAGCAGGTAGGGAGTGAGGCGCACTCACAGAGCCTTGAGTCAGTCCCAGTAATAGTACCTGAGAAGGGGCTGCACGTCAGAGTGAGGTGCACTCACAAAATCTCGATTCAGTCCAAGTAATAGTATCAGAGATGAGGTAGCATGTCAGGAGAGAGGTGCACTCACAGAACCTCGTGTAGTGTAGTTCCTATTTCCCTTATAGGCTCTGCGCATTGGAATAATATAAACTATAGTTCTGGCATAGGACTGAGGTCAGTATGCCACTATCGAGTACATTAAACTTAATTACTTTGAGTGCCAGATAACTCAGAGGCCACTAGAAACTCCTTGAATAAACAAGAAGGGAGTAGTTTCTGGCAACCGCATAAACATGACAACTTTGTTTCCCTTAGAGTCGGAACATGTCTCAGAATCGTGGAAACAACAGATAACAGTTTCACTCAGTCAATCGTGCATGCTTAGTTTCTTCAGAGTTACACAGAAATAGATAGACGGGCGTTTCAATAAAAGGGTTTATTGAACAGTCTTGTTTCTTGTGTAAGAGATATGAGCTGTTACAATCATTAGACAGTAAGCAAGATATAATACGCACAGCGTAAGCAGTAAGAAGAAATAATACTGCAATAGCATTGTCTTTTAGCTATGACATATATTCATATATACATACATAAATAACACAGGCTAAAAAGTGAATACTCGTCTGATGCTTTTAAATAGTTCTACCGCAATGTACCTAACCTAAGTGTAGCACGAGGTAAGAAGTAGGTGCTGTTTTCTATAGTATGGTATATACTAAGTTTAGTATGCCAAGAGTCCCTCTAGGTTCTAGTCAACTCCATACCTTAGAATGAGAGAGGTGGGAATCTCTTTCCGGGTCTCAAACTCTAACACCCCGGGAAGGGAGTCAGAACACTGGAAGCTGGATTCTCTGCGAGCAGGGATGACAGCGTCTGGTCAGTGCATCAGACGGGGACTCGAATTCCTTCCGAACTTGCCATGGCGAGCCGTATCGAGTTGTGCAGCCGAGCCGTGGTTTGCCATGGTAAGGGAAGGCATATTTATACCTGGAAGGTGCCTAGGAATGTTAGAATTGACGTAAAGTCGGGCAGAGGAAGATGTCATGAATGAACCCCTAAGGAATAGTAGTTCATGCATAATAGATAAGTTCTTGTAGAAATCAATAATCCTAGCTAGGGAAAGTCCCAAAGGCTTAAGGGTCTGGTTTCTAAGAACTCGTGACGTTGCGATGGACGGATGTAGGTGACCATGCCTTTATTTGGATAGCATGGCTAATGCCTAAATAAGGACTGAGATTCTATGCCTAAATAAGGGCAATGCGAATTGTGCCTATATAAGGACATGATTTAGCAAAAACGATATACGGACATCTAAATCGAAACACAACACTCGGGTCAGTCCCAGTATTAGTATCAGAGAAGGGGTAGCATGTCAGGAGAGAGGTGCTCTCACAGAACCTTGGGTCAGTCCCAGTAATAGACACAGAGAAGGGGTAGCAGGTCAGTTGTGTGGAGCACTCACAGAACATCGGGTCCTTCCCAGTAATAGTATCAGGGAAGGGTCAGCAGGTCAGGAGTGAGGCGTACCCACAGAACCTTGGGCTAGTCCCAGTAATGATATCAGAGAAGTGGTAGCAGGTCAGGAGTGAGACGCACTCACAGAACCTTGGGTCAGTCCCAGTTATAGTATCTGAGAAGGGGTAGCGAATCAGGAGTGAGATGCACTCACAGAACCTTGTAATAGTATCAGAGAAGGGGTTGCAGGTCAGGTGTGAGGCACACTCACAGAACCTCCTATCAGTCCAAGTAATAGTATCAGAGAAGGGGCAGCAGGTCAGGAGTGAGGTGCACTCACAGAACCTCGAGTCAGTCCTAGGAATAGTATCAGAGAAGGGGAAGCAGGTCAGGAGTGAGGCGTACTCAAAGAAACCTAGGCCAGTCCCAGTAATAGGATCGGAGAAGGGGCTGCAGGTCAGGAGTGAAGTGCACTCACAGAACCTTTGGGTCCTTCCTAGTAATAGTATCAGAGAAGGGGTTGCAGGTCTGGAGTGAGGTGCACTCACAGAACCTCGTATCAGTCCAAGTAATAGTATCAGAGCAGGGGCAGCAGGTCAGGAGTGAGGTGCACTCACAGAACCTCGAGTTAGTCCGAGTAATAGTATCTGAGAAGGGACAACAGGTCTGGAGTGAGGTGCGTTGATTCAGCAGTGCATGGGTCCCAGTAGTGGGAGGGAGGGATACTGCAGAGCAGGACTAAAGTGTGTAAACAGCGCTTTGTGTTTTCCAATGCTAATGTAGCAGGAGGTGCATTGACTGATTTGTACCTGTTTCAATGCTGTTGGACATCTTGAAGGGCTATGGGCAACCTGTCTATACTCCAGCTCTGGGCAAGAGAGCTACAGTGGCATATTTGAATAGAAATGGCTCTACAATGCTACACTCTCCCCCTAACCAAAGCAATACAGTACAGCAACATTGTTTGCTGCTCTGTGTTGTTCTGTTTACATAATAACTGTGCCCCTTAGTTGCAATTGTGACCAGAGGCCCCTCAGATGACAGAAACCCCAGCCTTGAATCAGTGTGACATTTGACCAGAGAAGGTTGTACAAAATGATAACATAATAATGCATTTGCTCTAAAATAAAAAGCTAAAGCACACAATTGGCCGGGTACAAGATACATGCTGCCAGTGTTCACTTCTGTATAGTAATAATTTAATAACATTTAGACAGAACAAGGCAACAAAGTTTATATCACGGAAAGCTAGGGGATGGTCAAATTAATACATTGTTGGATCATCAACTATGTTCTGGTGTAGGAGGCTGGCTTAGTTTATGGTGCACACTTATGTAATTGGAGCATCTTGCATTTATCTAGCCAACCCATATGGTGATTTTAGTGGTCTTTGTCCGTCTTAGAAAGCTCTCTAAGTGGTAGCTGTGGAGAGCAGCCTTCAGGCTTAGTCCAAAAGGAGTGTGAAGCAGCTTGTTTTACCAGTACTAATCATATAGTGTAGGCTAAGTGAAAAAGAACCACACAGGCAGTTATAAAAATATGTATTTATTAAAAAAGACTCAATAACACATTGCAACATCTCCTCCCCGGAGATTTAATCACAATACACACAATACTTCAGTAATAGAACAAATAAGTAGCACAAATACACCGCGGTCTCCATGGGAAGACCAAACTAATAAGAAAGTGGAATGTGACCCACGACCTAAGTCGAGACTGGACACAGAAGACGTAGAAGTTTTGGGGACCCAAGGAACCACCCATGGTAAGTACCCTGGAACGACACAGAGGCCGTATGCAGAGTGTAAACACGACCACGTGATCAACAAAAGTCAATTGAGAAGTCGTAGTTGCAGTTTATAAGAAGAAGGACCCTTGCCAGAAGAAACTCTGTGGAAGATGGAAGGTTGGAGAGTCACCCCACCTCTGGATACCCTGGGAACCAGGATACCTACACCAGGGAAGCTGGCTGCATAGGTGCGAAGTGACGTCAGAAACCGCTGTAGACTACAATGGAGGACTTCAGTAAAGATGCCATTGGCGAAGAAGTTGAAAAAGTCTGGCGGAACCCAAGGATGGATTCAGGATTAAAGGTACCTGCAAGCACAGGGGACAGAGTCTATGCAACTCAGGAGTGATCTGGAGGCATGGAAGACGAATGCCCACCGATGTCGGAAGATGCAGGAGAGTTGAGGGTGACCTTGGCGCTGTAGCTGTGTGGACCAGGCGATGCTGTGGAAGACCAGGAACCATTCACATGCTGTCCCACATCGGATGTCAAGAGCAAGGGGGTGGTTGCATGGCGGGAGCACCAACAAGCCTTGGCAGCGAAAACAAATGTGGCCGACGAAAAAGGTGCAGTGTCGGAATCAGAAATGTCCAAGGGATTCACCAAGTGCAGGTAAGTCAGAGTAGGCCCGAGCAAATAGGGGAGCCCACTGAAGCCAAAGAAGACCCTCAAGAGGACCCACGGGCCAAAGGCACAGGAGTCGCAAGAGGACCTCGAGCAGCTCACCAATGATGCAGGCCGACGGTGCAGAGGATGTGGTGAGGACAAACATCTTGGCAGCAAGAGATGCTGGAGGCTGGAGCTTCTTGGGGCCCGAAGATCTCTAGAGAAGAAATTCAATAAGCCTTGGCAATGGCAAGTCGGCACAGTGCACAGGGATACCGCTCCAGCGATTCCGACAAGGGATACTCGCTTCAAATTTGCTGTGAAGACTATACAGGTCACAAGAGAATTGCAGAACCACAACCTGTGTTGTTGAACTTTTCGGAGTCCGTGGGAGCTCAGGAACAGCAGACCGGTCTGCTTTGTTGCAGTGCCTGCAGATGCAGGGGGTGACTCCTTCACTCCAAGGGAGATTCCTTCAGGTGTCTTGGATGTCCACAGGCCCAAAGAAGAACCTGTATGGAGAACAGGCACAGACGACACAGAAGACTGGCAGGACGACGAGACCAGGAGCAGCAGGAGTCTTCTCAGTGCAGTCTCGGTTCCCACAGCGAAATCCACCGAAGTCAAAAGTGCCCAGATGGTTGAAGATGAAGTGGTTTCGGATCTGAATCTTGTCCCATGACGAATCTAAAGAACCAACCACAGGTAAGCCGTTACGTACCCTAAAAAAAGGGTTGGGACGATTCAGGGGCAGTGGCGTCACTAGGAGGGTGCGGGGGGTGCGGACCGCACCGGGTGACACCCTCACGGGGGGTGACACCAAAGGGCCGGTCCGGTCGGTGTGGTGTGGTGCAGAGAGAAATTGAAACCAGAAACGCAACGACGCAACCTAACTATTCAGCAGGAGGTGCCTGTGCGCAGCGCGCACTGTCTCCTCCTCAGCCGCGTCTGCGCGCCTCGGCAGTGACGTCGTCACTAGAGGGGTGCAGTCGGCGATGTTGTTTTGGAATACGGGAATCCGAATCCCGTATGTGCATTGGGCCCCAAGTGCGAGTGACTTGGCATCAAGAGGGACGAGGAGGTGAGGAGGTCTCGTCTCAGGTCGCCACTATAATTTCATTTTATTCCAAGGACAGGAGCGGAGCCTGGTTTAAGGCTAGCTGCCGACCGAGGTAGTCCCCCCCCCTGTCTGCCACCAACTCAGCAACTGAGTGGCCTATTGCGTATTGCTAGCCTATTCACAGTGCCGCACCGGATGCCAAGTTACGGAGGGCGCCGTTTGTATGGAACCGAGTGCCGGGCCCGTTACTAATTTTCATTTTCACAGGTCAGGTTCCTGGAAACAAAAGAAGTCAAACAACACTGCTCACACGCTGGCGGTGCGCATTGACAGCAGGCCCGGTTCTAGAGGGTGGTCCGGGTGGGCCAGGCCCACCCAAACATGAGCCTGGCCCACCCAAACATGAGCCTTGGCCCTCGCAGTGAGGATATGAAGGCCAATAGAAAATGGGCACTTTAATTTAAAACGTTCCTCCGAACGTTGTTTTTCTTCATATTCTGGGAGATGCGTTATTGGGCCTGGGCTCGGGTGGGCTGGTTGTGCAAGAACAATAGGGGCATGGCAAAGGGAACAAATGCTTTATTTGACACTGAGTAACTTTTGCCTACCGTCCTGTGCTGCTGCGTGGATATTTCCATTTTTGTTCAGCATTTGAGAAATGAAGTTTGTTTGTTTATTCTGATTCACCTTTCCTGACTCCTGCAGCTGCTTATCAGATCAGGCTGTGACACAAGGAGTAGGTCAGAGAATGTGTTACTGTTTGTTTTTATTTAAAAAATCTGCACAGGCCCAGCAAAGGCACATCATTATCATGGCCATGGATGCAAGGCATCAATAAAACATGTCCAGAGAACTGGTGATTAATGATCCTGCTGGAGAGCAGTCCTTTGCCTGCTGGTAGTTCTGAAAAGCAGATAAACTGTATTTTATTTGGATAGCTCAGTGGGTTACTGCCTTTGTCACAGAGATTCTTGTGTTACTTGCAGTTCAAACGTTACAATCATAACACACGACAGTGGCTATGAACTCTCATCAAAGAGCTGCAGACAAACATGAATGGTATAGTTAGAACTTCACTTTTTTTGTGTTACTATAAAGTTAGAAATTCCCCAGTCTTTCATTATTTTAATGTTGCTAAAAAGAGTTTGGGCCGATATACATTTTTATTAGTAAAGCCAAGCCCCAACCACTACGGTATGCTTTAAATCCTGAGTTTGTGCTTCCCCAGCCCAAACCCTCTTTAAATTTACTGCCCACCAGTATGGATGACATGTGATTCCTACATCTTGTAATCCTCATTGGCTCATGTGACATTCCCTGTAGACGGAATTACATACTAGCGATAAAACCGGCCCTGTCATTGCCTTTCTGTTTTTATTTAATTAGCAATCAGGTCATTAGGGCAACTGTGGAACATATTTTAAAGTGCGTGCTAATTATATTTACTGCTATATTTAATGTTTTAAGGTTGAAGGTGATTTTGCTAATGTTTTTTACGGGAATAATGAAAGTAGAGCTGGATGGGGCTGATATGGGGCTGGGGCCTGAAGGTCAGCTGTGAGATAAGGTACACAGGAGCGGGATTGTCGAAAAGTGGATAATCGGGCCTGGAAGTACTTGTGTTAAAACCTGGCCTGTTGGAATTTGAGGGTTTGTACTTACAAACGTTACTAAGGATTTTGTATGTTCCCGTTATTGCCAACTGTGTCCACTGGTGGACTCGGAGCGGAGGAGGTCCATGCGGTAAGTCGTGAGGGGGTGATACCAGGAGTTACCCGCACCGGGTGACACCAACCCTAGTGACACCACTGTTCTGGGGTCCCTCCCCGAGGAGGGGCTGGACAGTGGGGAGGATACTTCTATGTCCTTTGTACAGTTTTGTGCCAGAGTGGGAGCCAACAGCTCCCTGGACTGGTTCCAACTGGAGTATGCAAGGAGGGCACCAAATGTGCCCATCAAAGCAGTCTAGTGGCGCTGGCCAGCTCCCCCACCGGGGCCCAATACACTAAGTCCTGTCTGGAAGGTGGTCACACCTCCCTGTGACAGGAAACCTATTGGCTCAGCAGCAGGAGGGCAGAATCATGTCTATAGCTTGCTGTCAGACTTTGAAAGACTGGTACCAGGAGCACTGAGGGCTTCCTGGAGGAGCCCCACAGTGCATGGAATCATACCTCCAACACCGTTTATGCTTTTGGGATATGATTCCAAAATGTTTGATACCAAACAGGCCAGGGTTCATTACAGCCAGTTTAGAGTAAGCCACCGCACAATGACGCATGGCAACGGTATGTCTGGTAATGGCTGATGCACTTACAACCCTAGAGAATGGACTTAGAGGATTGTAGCGGTGTCCTGCTCATGCAGGGACACCCTCACACCTATAACAGAGTACCCTGCCTTCAGGATTGAGAGCCCTGCCTTAGGGGTGACTTATAGGTTTTAAGTGTAGTGAACTCAGATATAAGAAAACTTATATCTGTCATAAGTGGTGCTAGCACCAGCTTACACAGGCTGCAATGGCAGGCCTGTAGTCACAATTTCAGTGGTCTCCCATGGGTGGCATACTACATGCTTCAGCCCATGTGGAACCTCTGGTGTACCTATGCCTTGGGTACCTTAGTACCATATACTAGGGACATACAAGGGTACACCAGTAGCCAATCTGGGGGTACCTAAGTACCCACCAAGGCCCAATTTAGGGAGGAAGTAGAGACTGGGGTCCTGATTAGCAGGATCACCGTCACACTAGTCCGAAAAACTGAATGACACCAGCAAGAAGTGGGGTTAACCATGAAAGCAGATCCTACTCTCCTACATTTGGTCAGACTATTAAGTAAAGAAATCAAAATGTACACCTGCTCCTTTCAACTAGAGCAATGTAAGAAGGGAAGTTTAATATGTTAGCACTTCAGAACATTATAGAAACTCATGCAAAGAGCGGACTGGTGGTCAGTGATAAAGAAACTCCATCTAAATCACTTTTTTAAGGTGGTTTATTCCTTCTATAAGTAAAACTAGTATGGCTAGCGACTTTAATCTCCTGTACTCCCTGCAGCCCACCATGTACTTTAATTCACATCTCACCCCTGCTCAGGTAGGGTAGGCCTAGCCCACTACTTAAAGGCTCCATAGAAAAAAAGCCTTTTTGGAATCCATTGGCTCTTCTGCTTGTCAGTCAACTGTAAAAGTCAGCTTGTCACTGATCATAGCCCTGTTTAGACAATGGCCTGTAGACGTGTCAGTGCCTTCTGTCTTCACAACCCCTTTTAAAGGAAGTTTAATATCGTTCTAAGTACAGTCCCACAGAGACCCTGAAGCAGCGCGACTAAAACAAACCCTTTACAGACGTCACCCAACCCAGGAAAACTCACACACCACTTATTAATCGGTGGGGCCCATAACACTCGAATCCTTCCCCACGATCCGTAAAGATGCCCTTTTTAGAAAGGAACAAAAATGGATTTTCAAAATCTCAAGCCATATCAATGGCCTCAACGATGAAATTCCCTGGGCCACACTGAATAATGCTTAATTCGCCTTTATACCACCTCTTCCCCCCTTGGCTGCATACCCAACATCCACAGCGTCAGATCGGGCTACTTACCAGGGTCCTTTCATACCACACATTCCCCAACCACACTGCATGGAAGAATTTATTCTCCACTAGTAAATTAGCCATGCCCCTTAGCGTTTTATGTCTATTACGCCATTCACTGGACACGGACTACCATCATACCGCTGAACTAGCCATGCCCCATAGCGCTTTTAGCCTTCAAAGCGCCACATACTGGACATTGCCTCTTGAGCCTCCTAGCCTCCAACGTCCCTCACACTATTGAGAGACCTGACACTATCACACAACCCCGGTTTTCCCGCTTTCCCTGTTCAGTATTAATACAGTTTCTTTGGCCTTTTTAAACTTGGGAAGACAGTACTTCCAATACGGCCGACCTCCAATGCGGTCTAGTCTATCATCACTTGCCCAACCTTCACTTCCGCTATTTCAGCTCCCCCGCCGGCTCCGTTCCTTACAGGAGCCAGAGCCAGGGTAGGAGCATCGCTAGTTGCACGCCTCCCGCATGTGAATACCACCTTCCAGCCACCTACGGAGCACCGGTAAGACCGTGTACTATTCTGATCGCTGTTCCCACGTTGCGATCAAAACCCTTTTTTTCCTGTTCTTTTGTGTTCTAGGGTGAGCAACAAACCGCTCATTCGGCGAACCCGTCTAACCACGACCCCACAACTGGGGGTGAGTCGCCACTACGCACGTTCTTGTCGTGCGATCTGTTTGCCGTATTTATAATCTAGTACAGTTTTCTTGTACATCGCACATTGAGCACTGCACTCGCTGTTACTGAGATAGTCATTTCACTACGGCGTCTAACCACAACCCCATAACTGGGGGTGAGTTGCCACTACGCACGTTCTTGCAGTGCGATCTGTCTGCCGTATCTATAATCTAGTACAGTAGTCTTGTACATCGTACATTGAGCACTGCACTCGCTGCTACTGAGAAAGTCATATCACTACAGCGAGTCACTTTTTCACAATTTGGGTCTTGCGATCACGCAAGTTCCCTGTCTGATGGCGCCCTGTTTTTAACCTTGAACTCCTCACTTGCACTTTCATTCGTAGTCCTCCGCTTGACGTTGAACTCATGTGTTCTTCGTCCCCACGCATGCACAGCATGACACCATCCTGGATTTTGCTGTCTTGCACAATTTCCATGAATCGTGTCAAAACTTTGTGATTGTATGTCTCGTGTTATTCTTTTTTTCAGGTCTCTTACTTGCAGGTCCCTCCACCTCCCTGGGACCGCATTGATCTTTGCTGGTGATGTACTCATTTTATTCTCACTGGCATTGTAGTAGAGTTATTTCTGAGCACTTTCTCCCACCACCACGGTCCTGAAGAATTGCTGAGTGATCCGTAAGGGGCAGTAGGCAAGAAACATGTCGACCACACTCATACATTTGTTCCTGTGGATAATTAACTATCCAGACAGGGCTCACATATTTTAATTAGGTTGGCACACCACCTGAATAAATACAATTCCCTGTGGCAGCGCCAGACCTATTTTAGGCCACTAGCACACTCACTCACTACACTGTTCACTTACCCCCACGCACCTAAACAGCTGTCTCTTAAAAGATCTCCGACAAAGAGCCCCTTCACGGGAGCCCATCGGGCATTGCAGCACCGGCCCGACGAGGAGCACAGCCCAATGATGAAGCATATCACCTTGCTAGGTGTGTGAGGCCAATCAATGAGAGACCTGTTCTTTTCCCTTTTTTCCCCCCTTGAGGAACTGCACACCCACTGCCTTTCGCATATCTTTGGAGCATTGTGCAGGACCTCGCTAAAAAGCTCTCGGTTCCCCCTTTTTTACAAGCGTACCGCATGGCGGCCCAGCCGTGGAACCATAGCCCTACGAGGGTTAGCAGAAATCTTGCCGCTGATCAATAGTGATAAAATCTTCCCTTCCTCCCTTCCTTTCACCCACTCAGCCTCAGACATCACATACCACGACCAACGCCATGGAACAATACCAAGGGCTAGCATTTGATGACGACCTGGTGACGGAAATCCTAAGAACACCTTCCCTATTAGACGCAGACGGAGCCATTGCCTCCACCAGCCAAGGTGGCGATTGGAACAGCATCACCAATATGAAACGCCAACTGATGAAGATCATCATGCACGGCGCTATTATGAGGGAATACTTATGAGCAAACATAGCCCCCAACGGATTGATTGTATCCAATATGCCAAGAATCTTCCTGGAAGACAAGCAATTCAAGGAGGAATGGTCCCTAGTTGCCTGGAAGTGCACTAGGGACTGGCTTATTCTAATAATCAAAACAGCGAAACGCTTGGCAGACGATTTAATCATTAAAATAACCATTGCAGAAAGAGCACTAAAAGCAACCATAACCATAACCAAAACAAAACTTGCTGAAATTAACAATAAGATCTCTGAAAATAAGGAGTTTTTAATGAGACAAAAAATATCCAAACTCCAGAAAGACATTGGCCACTTCAACAAGGAGAAATTCTACCCATACCTTAAAGATGACTACCAGCAAGCACAAAGTGACTACTCGTCAGACGATAGCACAACCCCCCGACGAAGAACCTCATCCAATAGTAGCAACTCGAACACAGACAGCTGGAGGGGCCAGCAACAATACTACCAGCACGGGCCCCCCAATACACAGTTTGCTTACGCAATGCCTCCGTTTCAAGGGCCCCCCATGTGGCAACTCCCAGGCTTCCAACAGGGCCCACCACCTTCCTTCAACCCCTTCCACCAACAACCTTTTTTAGGCAGAGGCTGGGGCAGGGGCAGAGGAAGAAGAAGAGGAGGGAACAATCCACAGAAGCAGGTGCAGTGGCAGGACCAGACAGACCAAGGACAGATGGAACTCAGGAGCCACAGAGGCAAGAAAAATTGATTGTCAACCTCTCTAATTGGCCTCTGAACCAGACGGAAGAACGAGTCCTCGAAAAGGGCCTTGGGTTCGTACCCACACCCCAAGTAGACAACTTCAGAACTCACTGCAAAGTCCATGACTTATTCAGAAACGTCAGACTCAGGAGTTTCTTTAAGGATAAAACCTCACCCATTGGTGATGATACAGGCTTGCGAAGACAATCAACCTTCACCCCCACCACGGCAATGGTGCCTCCGGAAGTTTTGGCCTTTGAGAAAGCAGTTCTCAAGGACATCAACTCCATGAAAACCAAGGATACCTTCCACAACACATCACGTTTGGAAAACAATTCCATCAAAAATCTGGGCAATGACAAGACCATTACTATGAAAGAGGCAGATAAAGGTGGAGCAATTGTTATCATGTCAACCACGGATTACAGAGCAGAGTGCCTACGACAACTCAATGACACTCTGTACTACGTCCACATAAAAGAAGACCCCACTAAAAGACCACTCATCACAATAAGATCTCTCGTGACTAATGCACTGACACAAGGATGGATATCTAAGAACGGATCCGAATTCCTCATGAACGACAACCCTCGAGTACCGTACTTCTATACGTTACCCAAACTCCACAAAGGCACCCAACCACCACCAGGGAGGCCCATTGTGTCAGGGATCGGGTCTGTCCTAGAACCCCTCTCCCGTTTTTGTGACCATTTCCTACGACCATTGGTACAAAAGACCCCTACATTTCTACTCGACACAAGGGATGTACTGAACATCATTGAACTGCACAACAATGAGGGATCCGGACTGGATGCCTTGATTACCCTGGACGTAGAGACCCTCTACACTAACATTCCTCAGAGGGCCACACTGGAAGTTGTAGAAGAAGTCCTACCCGCACAAGCTTGGAACTCACCTACACCAATATCCTTTGTTATGGAATGTGCGGACATCGCCCTTACCGAAAACTACTTCCAATTCGAAGATCAAATCTACCAACAAGTACAGGGCACTAAGATGGGGAGCACCTTCGCCCCCAGCCTGGCATGCCTCTACATGGCCCATTTCGAAGCCAAACACATCTTGACCAGTACCAACATATACAAAGACAATGTTACCCTATGGCGCCGCTACATAGATGACATCCTCATCTTTTGGAAAGGTGACCTGGATTCCATACCCCACTTTGTTGCTTGGGTCAACAGACTTAACCCTTTCCTACGCTTCACTGCCAACACTTCAGTCCATGAACTCCCCTTCCTGGACCTCCTAATACATAGCTCGTCCACAGGCCTAACCACAAAAACCTACAAAAAACCTACCAACAGTCACAGCCACCTCCTCTTTAGTAGTTTTCATCCATCCCAAAGCATTACGTGACAACTTACCTTATGGACAATACTTAAGACTTAGACGTAATTGCAGCAAAGTGGAGGACTTCTAGACACAGGCACAGGAACTCACCACCCACCTAACGAGAAGGGAATACCCAATGGGACCCACCACAGCCGCCTGTAAAAGGGCACGTAACCCCAACAGGGAGGTACTACTCAGACCCAAAGAAAAAGCGAACACTGATCAAATAACATGCATGACGACCTACACGCCAGAGTCCAATATAATCAAAAAGATCTTAAAAAACATTGGAGACTGTTGGACCCAGGAGACTTTCCAATACCACAACCCAGATTTGCCTTCAGGAGAACCAACAACCTCAAAAACCTTCTAATCAGAACCAGACGTAGGAGAGGACCCCCTGTCAACCAGCGACTCTGGAACCTACCACCAGACATGGGCCACTACCCTTGTGGACAATGCATAGTGTGTCCACTGACAAAAGTGAGTAAGACTATCAAACTCACAGAGCATCTAACCTGGGCACAAAAAACACACACAAACTGCAACACACGCAATTGCATCTATCTAATCATTTGTCCCTGCCAGCTCATGTACGTAGGGATGACAACCCGCCCTGTAAAAATCAGAATCTCTGAACACCGCAGCAACATCAGGTGCAGGAGGGATAACACCAAAATGTGTGCTCCATTCCTAGAAATGAACCACACGGCCAATGACATAAGCTGGTCAATGCTCGAATCCTTCCCCACGATCAGCAAAGATGCCCTTTTTAGAAAGGAACAAAAATGGATTTTCTAAAATCTCAAGCCATATCAATGGCCTCAACGATGAAATTCCCTGGGCCACACTGAATAATGCTTAATTCGCCTTTATACCACCTCTTCCCCCTTGGCTTCATACCCAACATCCACAGCGTCAGATCGGGCCACTTACCAGGGTCCTTTCATACCACACATTCCCCAACCACACTGCATGGAAGAATTTATTCTCCACTAGTAAATTAGCCATGCCCCTTAGCGTTTTATGTCTATTATGCCATTCACTGGACACAGCCTACCATCATACCGCTGAACTAGCCATGCCCCATAGCGCTTTTAGCCTTCAAAGCGCCACATACTGGACATTGCCTCTTGAGCCTCCCAGCCTCCAACTTCCCTCACACTATTGAGAGACCTGGCACTATCACACAACGCTTGTTTTCCCGCTTTCCCTGTTCAGTATTAATAAAGTTTCTTTGGCCTTTTTGAACTTGGGAAGACAGTACTTTCAATGTGGCCGACCTCCAATGTGGTCTAGTCTATCGTCACTTGCCCAACCTTCACTTCCGTTATTTCAGCTCCCCCGCCGGCTCCCTTCCTTACGGGAGCCAGAGCCAGGGTAGGAGCATTGCTAGTTGCACGCCCCCCACATGTGAGCACCACCTTCCAGCCACCTACGGAGCACCGGTAAGACCGTGTACTATTCTGATCGCTGTTCCCACGATGCGATCAAATCCCTTTTTTTCCTGTTCTTTTGTGTTCTAGGGTGAGCAACAAACCGCTCATTCGGCAAACCCGTCTAACCACGACCCCACAACTGGGGGTGAGTTGCCACTACGCTCTGCCGTATCTATAATCTAGAACAGTAATCTTGTACATCGTACATTGAGCATTGCACTCGCTGCTACTGAGAAAGTAATCACTACGGCGAGTCACTTTTTCACAGTTTGGGTCTTGCGATCACGCAAGTTCCCTGTCTGATGGCACCCTGTTTTTAACCTTGAACTCCTCACTTGCACTTTCATTCGTAATCCTCCGCTTGACGTTGAACTCATGTGTTCTTCGTCCCCACGCATGCACAGCATGACACCATCCTGGATTTTGCTGTCTTGCACAATTACCATGAATCATGTCAAAACGTTGTGATTGTGTGTCTTGTGTTATTCTTTTTTTCAGGTCTCTTACTTGCAGGTCCCTCCACCTCCCTGGGACCGCAATGATCTTTGCTGGTGATTTACTAATTTTATTCTCACTGGCATTGTAGTAGAGCTATTTCTGAGCACTTTCTCCCACCACCACGGTCCTGAAGAATTGCCGAGCAACCCGTTAGGGGCAGTAGGCAAGAAACATGTCGACCACACTCATACATTAGTCCCTGTGGATCATTCACTATCCAGACAGGGCTCACATATTTTAATTAGGTTGGTACACCACCTGAATAAATACAATTCCCTGTGGCAGCGCCAGACCTATTTTAGACCACTAGCACACTCGCTCACCACACTATTTACTTAACCCCACGCACCTAAACGTCTGTCTCTTAAAAGATCTCCGACAAAGAGCCCCTTCGCGGGAGCACGTCGGGCATTGCAGCGCCGGCCCGACGAGGAGCACAGCCCAATGATGAAGCATGACACCTTGCTAGGTGTGTGAGGGCAATCAATAGGAGACCTGTTCTTTTCCCTTTTTTTCCCCCTTGAGGAACTGCACACCCACTGCCTTTTGCATATCTTTGGAGCATTGTGCAGGACCTCGCTAAAAAGCTCTCGGTTCCCCCCTTTTTTACACCCATAACACCGAAAACATACATTCTCTCAGTTTTTCGGATAAGTGACAAGCTGGCGAGCTGCAAGACAACACGGGGTACATTATTACAATTAGTTTCCTAAATAATATCTATATACATTATATACATTTAATTCTAAAGTTTTCTGGTTTAAACATCAAGGTACTTTGGGTCGATGGACCAACTAGTAGGAATCAGTTGATGGTGATTAAGTCCAGCTCAATCACAATTTAAACCTTTAACTTTTATGAATCATAACTTTTAATTCTAATAACCACAGACTCAGGTTAAGTTAGCATGAAATTTTATCTAGAATCATTGGAAAATGAATAAGTGAAAAATTTTATTAGACAAAGTATAGACAATAATTCAAAAGCATTTAAGCAAAGATTAATATAGGAAACGCAAAATACTCATTACCCTTGGCCTTAGGGCAATGACGAGAAATGGTTCACCAGAGCATAAACCGCAGATCATAGAATAGGTTCCCAAACTGACTGACTGTCCCTCTAACCTCCTCGGACGTATTCCCTCCCAGGATTGAATCCCGCGACGATCTCGTTCCTTTCTCCCATCAAAGTTCGAAGTTCAGAATCTGTCAAAGTCTTTTCAGCATCAAGGAGATAAATCATTTCAGCAGACAGCGTGTCGTGTTAAATAGAAAAAGCAAGTGCGTTTGTTAACATCATCACAAGCACCATTTGTTTTAACCTTTTACTAACTTGCTATACCCAGAATTGAAACTTTTTAGTGGCTGTATTCAGTCTGATTGGTCCATTGGAGGGGTGGTGGTGGTCACCTCATTGTCCTCCTTGCCTAAACCGGTTCTGTAAATTACATATTCAAGCATCCTTGTGACTTGTCATATTCCACCATTTGTAACAACTGTTATTTTTAATGAATGCTGTAGTCCAAATTCTTACATCCGTTCCCAGGCTCTTGTATAAAAATCTTGGCATTCACTCTTGTCCTAGGCCAGTGCGACCTTGACATCTCTCACTCCAGGCATGGGCCACACACTCGTGACTATGACTTCAATTCTGCTCATGCGCAGGGGCCATCTTGATCACACGTGATCAACCTCTCTCGCCAGTGGCCATTTACTCAGCGAGGCCTAGCAGGCCCGAACGAAACTAATATGAAAACAACATAATAGAAAATAAGCCTTTCTGTTTACACCCACCATTCTAATGACCCATGTGTGGTGTTACCTAGCGTAAGCTACATTTAAAGCCATTTTACTTACCATCTGCATTCGTTTTGCCACAATATTTTACTACTATGAAATACATGCAAGTTACTTCTATTTTCTACACAAATCACAAATCTATGTTAATTTAATTTCACATTGGTAAATGAATTCGGTTTTGCAAATGCCAGTTAGTTTCCCGCGTGTAGTGTCTAACGAAAAGTGCATTTATTGATTAGTCCATACGTTCAAACAGTTAGTATCTTTAAGGTTATGAGATCATCGACTTTGAAAAGGGTACAAAAATGTTTGTATTCTCCCCTGCTCCATCAATTCCCCCCTTTGGTGATTTTTAACATCACCACAAAACCATCTCTACCAATTTATCAGAAATCATGTTTCTTGTCCTTTTTGTCAGTTTCAAACAATTGTGTTCTTCACATTCTGTTTCTTACTCCTGTTATACATTTTCTCTTTAAACTCTTCTAATTCTATTCCTCCCATTTCTCGTTACCTTTGTTTATTTTTCTCATTTTGTCTTTTTATCTTATTTTGTCTTTTACTTTTTCTAATACATACACATGCTAGTTTCAATATTAATGTCATTAATATCACTATTGTCACTGGTATTAATATTTTTCCAATTAATGAGCTACCTATTTCTGTGAACCATTTCTTTACTGAGGAAAAACTCTTACCAAGTTTCTCCCATGCACCATCAACCTCCAGTGGGGTAATTTCTTTATGCAATTCAGTAATATTCTTTATATACTTTTGTATATTCTGACTTTTATCAGGAATGTAAGTACAACAATATTGTATCAGCATTCCACAGACTCCTCCCTCTTTTTCCAAAAGAATGTCAAGGGCAAGTCGATTTTGCATCACCATGGCTCTCATGGCAACCATCTCAGTATTTACCATCAAAAATCCTCCCGCAGTATTCTTTGATAAACGATCTACTATGGTTGACAATTTCCGAATCATATATGCATTAAAAGATAAACCCACTGCTGGTATAAGTGCTCCAAAAATGTCACCTATTATCTCAGAAAAAGTCTCCCTTCTTCTACGTGTTATTGGTTTACCTATCTCGTGAGTTCCTTTAATTCCCCTATCTACATGAAATATCTTTGGAAAGACCAGGCCTAGATAGTATGTTCCGTACCAATGGTCCGGCAACCTATAGTAAGCTTTGTTACCGCAAATAAAATAGATCCCTGGGAATACTGGATCTTTTCCTCCTTTGAATCCACATCCCCCTATGATTCTGTATGTATCTCTGCATTCACTGGCACCCACGAAATAGTTATGATACATAGTGTTATCTCTACGAATGCACAATTTCCCTTGTTGTGGCAAATCTATCTCTATTGCTACATCAGTTTCGCTCCTATCATAACTTCCTTCTTCAAAACCCCAAAATGGTGTTTTCATCTTTTCTCCTGTCGCTCTCCTTTGAAATGTAACTCTTCTATCCTCTACCATGTCTAAAAATACTTTTTCTTCTTTCCTTAATCTACAAGTAAGTAAGGTTGTGTCTAAATGCATACGCTAATGTTAATTCCTTTGTTTCTAAGACAAATTCTCCAAAAACTTTACCAGGCTTCACCTTATTTAGTTCAGAAACTACAGAAACTTTAGCAAAAACAGCATCCATATCAGTATAGTAATATTCTAGTTTGCATGTCTTATAAAATAAACTAGCTAACACACTGCAAGTTATTCAATACGTCAAGGGAAGGTGATGATATGTTACACCCTCTGTCACAGACGCAGGTAACTGCATACAGACATAACAATCCCGAACATCCATTGTTTCTACATATTCATATAAAAGTTTTGTAAACACATTCTTAGAAAAATCATTTATTGACCTGTCTCTATGTGTCCCAGTATTAACTATCAATGTTGCAGTATCCTTTGCATTATGTGCCTTATCATTATTTGTTTTATTGTTCATTCCAGATGTATTTTCTGCAGTTAATCTAAGTGGGATGACTATTGCTAAAATGAACCAAATAAGCATCAATAAGCCTGTACAATAAAAACACATTCTACACCATCGGCGTAGAACACTACATGATGATCTTCTATTTTCATTCTCTGCCATGATAAACTATAATCTAAGATATGTACAGAAAAATGTATCTCTCCACACTCAGAAGGTAAATGGCCTTTGAACCAATTGCCCTTGGCGCACTGTTTGGTCCTTTAAAGTTTCTTTAAGTTCATCAGCTTGTCCTTATTTGGTTTCAATCTCTTCAGGATGGGTACAGTTCACATTCACCCTCCTGTTTGTAATGTTCATTTGGGTTCTCCTGACTACTTTCCACCTCTTCGATGTCAGGCAATGCTATGTAAGCCCATTCAGGTGATTTGTATTTCAAATTAGGTCTCTTTACTCTTTTTGGTCTCTGTAATTGTCCTTTATCCAAATTTATTTGATTCCTTTGACTTGTTATCTCATTCACTTGCTCCTCTTGATCTTTGTTCAGATTTATTATTTTATATCTTAGTCTTTGACATTCGTCGGGCCAATTATTTCCTTTACGTGGCCTTTTTAATCCAGTCTCTGTTTCCTCTCGTTCCACTTTCCCAGCTCTTTTCCTTGGTTCTCTCCTTTGTCTTAATTCTCCTTCACTTTCCTCTGATTCTGTCTCAGACCTCCCTTCTCTTTCTCTAATTTTGAACTTTATAATTTCTGATTCTTCATCTGATTTTAAATTCTCCTCTTTTATTCCAGTTGCTTCCGAAAGGATTTCCTCGAGACTCGTGCTTTTACTTGGTTGTTCGACATCACTATGTATTATTTCGGTCTCTCCTGTTTCAATATCAATTGTCCTGTTTTCAATGTCCTCAGTTTGATTTTCACCGAATTCAGATTTCCCTGTTTCTGATGTCGAACTAGTATCCAATATTTCCAGATGTCGACTTACAGGTCGATCTTCAAGATCTGGAATTCTGGCAGTTTCAAATTCTGTCTCAGATGCTGAACTGGTGTCTGATATTTCCAGATGTCGACTTACAGGTCGATCTTCAAGATCTGGAAATCTGATTGTTTCAGTTTCTGTCTCAGATGCCGAACTGGTGTCTGATATCTCCAGATGTCGGCTCACAGGTCGATCTCCAGGATCTGGGACTTTGATTGTGTGACTGGCATGTATCCAATTTTTCACACCTGCACACTTTACTGCTGTGTTAGTCACCAAGATCACTTGTCGTGGTTTGTCCCAGCGAAGAAACTGACAATTCCTTCTTCGGTGCACTTTTATGCAGACCCAGTCTCCTGGACTCAGATCATGAGCTGGGTGTCTTTCAAGTGTGATCGCATCCAATCCAACCTGATGAAACACAGAATGCACCACATCAGCCAATCCTTTGAAATAGTCCAGAATAAGATCATCAGTTATAGTCAGCAGTTTGTTGACAGGTACGAATGCTTGTCTCAATACTCGTCCCATTATGATTTCATGCGGACTCAAACCAGTTTTTCTGTCTGGCACACTTCTCATGCTCGAAATTTTATATAAAGTTGTCCTCTGGGAAGAATTAGGTATTCCTACCTCAATTCACATTCAAAATATACGTAACATTCACTCGGGTCCACTCTAATGGGCCACTCACACTCCGTTGCGTATTGGCACAAAAACCTGTAATAGATGGATTGATGGCTGAAGTTTATTAAAAATAATATATTTAATCAAAAAACCATTGTATAAAAAACATTTTGATCAAGAAGATCACAATAAAGCATTTACATAACATTCAATATTTAAAACCAGTTCATCATAAAAATGCCAAAATCATTACACAAGAGTTTTTTTTTTAAAAAAAGACAGACAATAGCATTTGTCATCAATTGCAACAATCAAATCAGAATGTTAGACCACCGTAGTCCTGTTCTTTTATAAGTCATAGGTGTCTACAATCATTTTGTATACAAACAAATTTGTGGCTATATTGAGAGCGTCAACGCGTTTCGAAGGACTAGTCATATAACGCCTTCTTTTTCAAGACAGTAATTTATGTGACTCCCGTTCTTTTAAAATTTGAGGTGATAGAACTGCCCCTAAGTTTGAATGGTCTCCTCAATACTGTGAGTCCCAATTATTCCATTATTTCTCTCACAATTTTTGTAGTTTGTAACTCAAGCACCTGGTATTTATCGGCAACTTGGCCTTGATTGGAAAGTCCCAGCCTCCGCTTACGCCTTTTTTTGTAGAGATAAGGTTCCTGTATTCAGTTGGGTATATTTCCTCTATTTATAATGGGCAATCTTGTACCCGCTTTCTTTGTCTCCACTGTTCATCTAGGAAACCCGCATTGATTTATGATTCCACTTCAACTTTTCTTTCGCAATGTCAGGCTCTATTTGCTTCAAAACCGAAAACCGGCGGCGTCTCTGTGCGTCCATCCTGGTGCTTTCTTTCCGTCCACACAAGAGGTAGGGCATCTGGCCATTTGAGTCCTGTGGCGAGACACATTTTCCCTAGCCTATTCTTGATTGTGCCATTTACTTGCTCAACCACCCCATAAGCCTCTGGTCTGTAGGCACAATGCAGCTTTTGTTGAACATCTAATGCTTCACTTGTCAGCTGGATAACTTCATTTTGAAATTGACTTCCTCTGTATGTTTCAATCGTGACTGGAAAACCATATCTAGGAATGAATTCTCTTAGCAAGAGTTTCGCTACAGTAATTCCATCATTCCTTCTTGTCGAATAGGCCTCCACCCAACGAGAAAACAAACAGACAACCACCAGAACATATTTCAGCCTGTTACTCGGGGGCATTTCAATGAAATCTAATTGCATTCTGGTAAATGGACCTCCTTCTCGTCCTATGGTTCCTAAACTCCCTACTGTTTTTCTTCCTGGAGTCAACTGTTGACATATAAGACATCTTTGACAAAGACTTTCAGCTATAATCCTAAACTTTGGGCTGTACCTAGTCTGTTTAAAAAGTCTGATCATTGCATCTCTGTCTATGTGTGCCTGTCCATGGTACATCCGTGCCATGTTAAAGATCATGCTGTCAGGCATAACTGGTCTTTCATCCCTGTAGACCCAAACTCCATCTTCCACTCTTTATCTAGAGCCTGATTGTATCCATATCTCTTTTTCCTCTTCACCTGCTTCTTCCTGCAACTGTCTCACTTCTTCCCAAGTTTCAGCTATGTTAGTAAACATCAAAGGACATGAAACATGTTCTTTTTCCTCCTCCGATTTATTGAGGTTGTATTTCTAGCACAATACTGAGCTATTTCATCAGCGAACCTGTTACCCTCTTTAATGTAGTCATCACCATTCTTGTGTGCAGCACACTTCACGGCTGCAATCTGTTTGGGCAGCTGCATCACCTCAAGCAGCTTTTTCACAAACTCACCATTCCTTATTGGGGTCCCCGAAGAAGTCATGAATCCCCTCTGGGACCAGATCTGTCCAAAATCATGTACCACGCCAAAGCCGTACTGGCTATCCGTGATTACAGTAATTCGGAAATTCCTTCCCAGTTTACAGGCTCGAATCAAAGCAATCAGCTCAGCAACTTGGGCTGAACGTATTCCTCTCAAACAAGACACTTCCATGATGTCTACCACCGTGCATACAGCATATGCAGCACTCAAAATTTCTTCTTCTGTTCTTAAACATGATCGATCCACAAACATCACATAGTCTGACTCTTTTAGAGGTTCATCTCTGACGTCATGGCGACGTTTTGTGCAAAATTTAAGTAAATCCAAGCAATTGTGATCCACATCATCTTTAACTTCTGCATTTACTGCATCAGGTAATATAGAGGAAGGATGCACACTAACACATCTCACAATCATTAAATTGTCTGCACCCAAAATCACCTTCTCAAATCTGGTTAATTGACTATGTGTCATGAATTGGGTCTTTGTTCTGGTCAAAAGGATCTCAACTGAATGTGGGACATACACTCTCAACAGATATCCCATCACGATGCCTTCACTCTGTTCCAAACTCACAAACGTGGCTGCTACTGCTTTCAGACATCCAGGCAAAGCTTTTGCTGCTGGGTCCAAAACAGCTGAAAAGTATGCTATGGGCCGCCTCCTTCTTCCATGCCTTTGTACTAGTACTGAAAGTGCGTATCCATCCCTTTCACTACAGTACAACTCAAATTCTTTCTCATAATCAGGCATTCCCAATGCTGGGGCTTCACACAACCGGTTTCTCAGCTGCTCAAAAGCTTCCATCTCTTGCTCATTCAACTCAATTGGATCTTTTACATCACTTTTTGTCAAACTCTGTAAAGGCTTGGCAATCAATGGAAATCCATTTATCCATTGTCGGCAATAACCAACCATTCCAAGAAACATTTTCATTTCTCCCTGAGTCATTGGGGCTCTAATTCCTTTGATAATCCTGATTCTTTCAGTCGTTATATTTCTCATCCCTTTTTCAATCTTATGACCTAAATATTGCACTTCTTGATGACAGAACTACAGTTTAGATGGGGACACCTTATGTTCTCCTTCTGCCAAATGATTCAACAATGCAATGGTATCAGTAATACATGCCTCCTTGGTGCTTGATGCCACCAACAGATCATCAATATATTGGACCATAACTGATTTTTCTGGCATTTTCAGACTTTCCAGAGATTTCTTCAGAATTTGATTAAAAATGGAAGGACTTTCGGTATACCCTTGAGGAATTCGGCACCATGCCAAAATACGCTCGCCAAACCGGAAGGCAAATAATGGCTGGTTTTCAGGGTGCAATGGAATTGGGAAGAATGTATGGCACAAATCAATAACTGTGTACCATTCTGCATCATGTGGAATTTGATACAATATCACAACAGGGTTTGGTACAATTGGACAACAGGGAACAACAATTTTATTCACTTTTCGCAGGTCTTTCACTATCCTATAGGTTCCATTAGGCTTTTTCAATCCCATAATAGGTGAATTACATGAGCTACTCATTATTTCTCCCAGAATCCCTTGCTCGATCATTTTATCAATCACTGGTGTTATACCCTCAATAATTTTGGCTGTTAATTTGTATTGTGGAGTACTCGGGTAAACTGCTTCTTCTTTTACAGTAATCTTTACAGGGCCAACTCCTTTCATTAGCCCTATATCTTCACCCGTAAAATCCCATACCTCAGTTTTTACTGTTCCTTTCAGTTCAATAGGAATTTTCTCTGCATCAAACACAGGAAATGTATCACAATCTTCTGGTTCAAGTGCTGCTATAGTCACTTTGTACAAAACATCATCATCAGATGTTTGGAATGCAGTACCATCTGCAGTACAGTAGATGGTGCAGTTCATTTTACAAAGAATATTGCGTCCAAGTAGATTTACAGGACTGCAATCGCACACTACAAAACGGCGCATGCCTTTGAAGGGACCAATTTCCACCTCGACTGATTTGGTAAGAGGGGCTTTAATCTGTCTGTTAGAGACACCTACGACTTGGATGAATTCACCTGAGAGGAAGGTTTGGAATTTCAACTGATCTTACAATAGAATGGGTAGCACCAGTGTCCACAAGGAAAGTAACATTTACACCATTCACCTTCCCATCCACGAACGGACCTGACTGATCTACCTCTGGAGTTGCGCCAAGCACACACTCCTCTTCCTCTCCTAGGCACCGTCATAAACTTTCATCCGATTCATTTCTATCTGGTCGTAGCCAATACTGTGAAACAGCAGCTGCGCGCTGCAATTTTGTGACCTGCTCTCCACCGTAGAATCCTGTCTCTGCACTGTATCTTTGGAGATTTACACCCTGTGGGAAAGGCGGCTGTGGCACCTGACTCTGTTGCGTAACTACCTGTTACTGTGGCAGTTGTTGATAACCCACCTCATTCTGCACCTGTGGATTTAATGATTTATTTTCGGAATTGACTTTTGGGGGTAATTTACACTTGTTTTTCCAATGCCCTAATTTTCCGCAATTATGACATGGCAATTTCTTTTTAGCCTCTTCTATATTCATATGTCCTTTCCCTTTACCAAGGTTTGGTTTCATTTTTATCTGCCCTGCTTCATTAATCTGGTCAAGTATTTGGGCTTCCTGTTATTCTGCAACCTTCACCTGTGCCCACATTGCTTTTTCTTTGAGCTTATGTTGCCTAGCTCAAATGTCATCGCTACAATATTTTGCATACCTCAAAACCTCATCCACTGTACTACACTGCCAACACAACATGTGCTGCTTAATCATTTCGCTTATCTCGGGTCTCAGACCATACACAAATCGATACACAAAATGACTCATGTCTTTTTCACTCAAGTTCTCATACCCACTGTACTGTTTGAAAACTAGAAGCAACCTTTCATGATAAGCATGCACAGACTCTTTGACTTCCTGAATTGTTCCATCTATCTTTACTCAATCTGTTTTTCTTAGAGGGATCTCATTTTTCAGAAAAGTGATTACTTGCTCATATTTCCTCATTACCTCTGGACCTGGAGCTCCCGTTTTAGCATCCCTAGGATATTCTTCCTTTGGCCAATCAATAGTGATTTTACACTCCGTCCACAAATCAGGAAGTACAACAATTTCAAACAATCCATCCAAATCTTCCAACAACACCTTTGAAACCTTTACAAACCTTTCCACTTGTCTATACTACTCTACAGGTTTTTCCCTCAATCTTGGAAAATCATTCGTAAATGACAGTATGTTCTGTCTGGACCATGGAACATGCATATAACCTCCTCCTGGAATTGCTCTCATTGGACATTCTACTACTGGTTTCTTTTCTTTTACTGGGAAGGCTAGAGTTGCTTTGTCAGCTGTACCTTCTTTCCTCTTTACCCATATACTTCTCCATCTATCTACATCTCCCCATTTTCTCAATAACACAATTAGTTCTTTTATCTAAGTTAACCGTCCGGAGGTGTTCACATTTTCTACATCTTTCTCACTAAAATCTACTCTGTAAGGTTTCTGTAGTCCTTTAACTTTTTGCAAAATCTACTCCTAACCCAATTGCTGTGTCCTCCAATTTCTCATGCAAATTCTTGGCTCTCCAGGTAATACTCTTACACATGAACATCAATTCCTCATCTTGATATGTTTTTAATCTATCTGTACCAATACTTCCTAAAATCAATTCTTCAATGTCTATCTTCAATTTAACTACAGCCAAAGGTTGTGGTTCTGTATCTTTTAACTGCAGACTCCTCACCCATTCATTTAATTCTTCTGCTCACATTTTTCTCGAGCGTTTCAGTTGCTGACTCAACTTCCATTGGAATTTTATTTATTGGACTCTGATTTATTGTCAAATCCATAGGTGGAGTAAATCTGACCGAATCTTTTGTCTCCCTAATTTCAGGATAAACCTTTTCTCGTACCTTTTGCATACTAGAGTTTAAGGGAATCGTTAAAGACTGTTTATCTATTTTTTGATTCTCAAATACATGTATCACTGGACCTATAGTTACGGGTACAGTTACAGCTTCTACATTCTTTGTCAATTCTTTTATGTTCTCAGACAATTCTTTTGTTGTTCTTGCTTCTTTCAAATGGACCGTTTACTTCAGAGAATCGTTCTAGATTTTGGTTTATCTCAGTTTCCATTGGCAGTGCATTTGGGGTCACCACCGCAGAAGCCTGTTGATATGGAAGGGACCTTTTATTTAATATGTCTTCCAGCAACTCATCATCCGTATCATTAACTCCATATCCACACCTTTCTGATACTATATGCTTCTTTTTCTCTGTATGCTATTTCCCTGTACCTTCCTCAACTGTTCTAGCAGAAAGCATACCATCCGTCATGTTAGCGTACCTCCATCTTCTCATCCTGTCTTCATGATTCCAACCCCATACTCTTCCAGGAACAAACCCATCATCTCTAGCACCTCTATTTCTCTCTCTCTCTCTCTCTCATACATCTCATCTTCCCATTCACCTAGGGCTTCAAACTGTGTCGGTTTAGGTCTCGGTTCAAGCTTCATCATTTTATTTCTTACATTTCGTAGTATAGCTGTGCTAAATGAACTTGTTTCGGGAAATGCCAATACTCCATCATTTTGAGTATATTTTACCCAATTTTCCAACCAAATACAAGTGTGATATCCATATTTTATAATCATGTAAGATGCAGGTGTTTTCGGTGGAGGAAGCACTTCTCCTTCTCTTGTTACAATCTTTTTATCCATCTTAAAAAGGCTCTTGAATTTCATAAACCATGAAGGTTTCTCTATTTCTCTTTCATCATAATAAGCCATATTTCGCCGTAAGTTACAGAAACAATCCACACAACTCTTCTCCAAGCTGCTTAACTATCCCGCCCTATTCCAGCGCGAATCATATTAATGCACCAATCAGGAAACTTTTAGTCACTCTCACGCTGACCTATTCCAACGCGAATCACACTAACGCACCAATCAAACAACTTTTCGTCACTCTCACGCTGACCTATTCCAGTGCAAATCACACTAACGCACCAATCAGACAACTCCTCCTACTTCCGCGACTGACCAATCCCAGTGCGGTTCTTGTTGACGTCAGCTCTACTCCTGCTTCTGCTGACCCCTCCTTTACAATAATTTATCGGCACAATTTTACGACTTTCTGGTTTGCCAAAATTGGTTAGTTACAACATAAATCACATTTCCATTTTCCGTTTCGCTAAACCAAAGTGATAGTTGTTCCAAACATTCAAGAATACTGTTTTGTTCGATAAGTGTAGCACTTCACTCTACCTTACCCTTCTCTCAAACAAGAGGTAAACCCGTTTCTCTGGGAATAAAACACATGTGGAGACTATACTGCTCCTGAGAATTAAGGCCAGAGTTTCACAAGAAAACCTATTGCTATTCCACTTAGCTCAACTCACACAGAAATTTCCCTAACATAACACACTCCTGTGTTATCACCAAATTGAAATCAGACAATGCACAATTCCATGTGACTTCTCTTGTCACACAAATCCACTTCCTACTTCCCGGAAGCTTCAAAATTCTGATTACATATAACGTAATGCAAACTCGACATGGAGTGTTAATCACAAAAATTCAATAATTAATAATCCCTTATACTGACCTATAGTAACCATAACTCTGCTACCAAGAAAACTGATGCAGTGCGACTAAAACAAACCCTTTACAGACGTCACCTAACCCAGGAAAACTTACACACCACTTATTCATCGGTGGGGCCCATAACACTGAAAACACACATTCTCTCAGTTTTTCGGATCACTGACAAGCTGGCGAGCTGCAAGATAACATGGGGTACCTTATTACTATTGGTTTCCTAAATAATATCTATATACATTATATACATTTAATTCTAAAGTTTTCGTGTTTAAACATCAAGGTACTCCGTTAATTTGGGTCGATGGACCAACTAGTAGGAATCAGTTGATGGCGATTAAGTCCAGCTCAATCACAATTTAAACCTTTAACTTTTATAAATCATAACTTTTAATTCTAATAACCACAGACTCAGTTTGAGTTAGCATGAAATTGTATCTAGAATCATTAGAAAATGATAAGTGAAAATTTTTATTAGACAAAGTACAGACAATAATTCAAAAGCACTTAAGCAAAGATTAATATAGGAAACAGAAAATACTCATTACCCTTGGCCTTAGGGCGATTACGAGAATGGTTCACCAGAGCATAAACCGCAGATAATAGGATAGGTTCCCAAACTGACTGACTGTCCCTCTAACCTCAGAATCTGTCAAAGTCTTTTCAGGGAGATAAACTAACTTGCTATACCCAGAATTGAAACTTTTTAGGGGCTGTATTCAGTCTGATTGGTCCATTGGAGGGGTGGTGGTGGTCACCTCATTGTCCTCCTTGCCTAAACCGGTTCTGTAAATTACATATTTATGCATCCTTGTGACTTGTCATATTCCACCATTTGTAACAACTGTTATTTTTAATGAATGCTGTAGTCCAAATTCTTCCATCCATTCCAGGCTCTTGTGTAAAAATCTTGGCATTCACTCTTACGCTAGGCCAGTGCGACCTTGACATCTCTCACTCCAGGCATAGGCCACACACTCATGACTGTGACTTCAATTCTGCTCATTCGCAGGGGACATCTTGATCACACGTGATCATCCTCTCTCAGCAGCGGCCATTTTCTCAGCGAGGCCTAGCAGGTCCAAATGAAACTAATATGAAAAGAACATATCAGAAATTAGATATCGAAAATAAGCCTTTCTGTTTACCACACACCATTCTAATGAAATATGTTAGATGTTACCTAGCGTAAGCTACATTTAAAGCCATTTTACTTACCATCTGTATTCGTTTTGCCACAATATTTTACTACTACGAAATACATGCAAGTTACTTCTATTTTCTACACAAATCACAAATCTATGTTAATTTAATTTCACATTGGTAAATTAGTTAGGTTTTGCAAATGCCAGTTAGTTTCCCGCATGTTGTGTCTAACTAAAAGTGCATTTATTGATTAGTCCATACGTTCAAACAGTTAGTATTTTTAAGGTTATGAGGTCATCGACTTTGAAGGGGGTACAACAATTTTTGTATTCTCCTCTGCTCCATCAACCCTCATGCCTGCAACTGCCCATACGTTTTGCCAACTATGCTTTTAAAGGGAGACCCAGCATCGGCTGGCACTGAAGTGCCAGAGGTTTCACTGATTCACAAGAGCCTTACTGCCTGGAAGAAAGATGGCAGAAGTGCAGAGAAGAAGTGTATCTGGTTCTGATCTCACAGGGACTACATGAGATTGACATTAGAGACGCTAGGCAAAAATGAGAGAGAAGATATGGCTTCATGTTACCATCTTGCAAAACAGGTGAATTAGGACTTGTGGGACTGTTGTTGCCACAATTCAGTACTAGGAACTCAGAACTGGGCCCTAGTGCTGAGAAAGGAAGGGGAGAACCCACAAGAATTATGGCATGAGCCACTTAGGAATTCTGCCAATCGCTGTTGGATTAACCTTATAAAATGATGCTAACACAATTCTGTAGTCAAAATGCTGCCTAGACTTGAGAATGCCTGCTTGACGAATTCCTGCCTGGTTGGAGAAGGACTGTGATGTGTGTAGCTCCTGCTTCCACTTGAATCTCTGGCTCTACAAAAGCATCTATCGGGGTCCGAGATGCTGACTTTGTGCCATAAGTTCCAGAGTCACTTTGCAGGAAGCCTGTCTGCTGTGGATCTACTTTAATGGGGAAAAGAGTGTGGGAAATACAAGAAGTAGATACAGTTGGATCTTAAGAGAGGAACAGGTGATGTGGCTTGCCGGCTGTCCAAGGACCATTACCTGGTAGTTTGTGAATTTTTGGATCACCTGGGGAAAGGTTATATCACTGAAGAACTAAGGGCCAGATGTACGACCCTTTTTAGCAGTTGTAAACTGGAAATTGGCTTGTTTGTGACCGCTAAAAAGCTGTGTGGTATGTACAAACCCTATTTTGTGAGTCTGTATCCTATTCTCGACTCGCTAATTAGGGTTTGCGAGTCGCTACTAAGAAGGGGCGTGCCAAGTGCGTCCCTTCCTCATATGAGTCGCACTGGTATGTATGATTGTTTTGCAACCACAAATGCAGTCGCTAAACAGTTGCAGTAAACCAGTCGCAAACAGGAAGGGATCCCTTCCCCTTTGTGCTGGGCAACAAAAATATTTTTTAAGAGCAGGCAGTGGTCCCACGGACGACTGCCTACTCTTAAACAATGAAACAGAAATTTTTAATTTTTCTTTTTTAAATACATCCCGTTTTCCTATATGGATAACGGGCTGCATAAATCAGTCACAGATATGGTGGCTGCTGACCCCAGCAAGTCACCATCCCTGTGATTGCTAGCCATTCCCAATAGATTTCAAATTGTGACCTGCCTCATGAATATTGATGAGGCAGGTAATTTGCGACCACATTGGGAATCGCTAAATGTGTCTAACACCCATTAGAACATTACGTTTTGCAATCGCAAATTACGAGTCACAAAAAAAATATCGCAATTTGTGACTTGTAAAATGGAATGGATGTATATCTGGTCCTAGATGTTTATCTATCTGCTAGTTCTAAAATAAGGCCATTTGTTTTTAATGTATCATTGAATAGGGTTTGTTAACGTATGTCTTCTAAAGGTTTTTCCAGATTTATATCAGATAGATATAACAGATAGTTTAAATTTTATGATTACTACTAAGAAAGATTCATAAACTTAAAACTGCTCTGTTTTAGACATGTCCCTCTGGAAGGTACTCTTGTCATGAACCTTTGTTTACATCTCCATACTCTGTGTGCACGTCTGCATCATGCCCTAAGTGCACTCATGTTAGCACCAGCCAAAGACTTGAACTGGACTAGCAACGGCATGGGCGTAGCTTCAGGGGGCGTGTTTGGAGTGTTACACCTGCCCCAATAAATGTATTATTTAATAGATAGTTTGGTACAGGAGCTGTTAGTCGGGTGTTTCAGATTTCACCTGGGATTTTAAATACTCAAACTAAAACACACACACTTTCGTCTGCTTTAAAGGTCTTAAAACATGGTTAATTTACAAAAGAATGTGTTTTACGTACACCTTACAATCAGCACTCCTTTCCCTTTCCACTGGCCCTAAAGCCCCCCTCATGCGCTGCTTCTCATATAATGATTAACATGATATGTCAACATGATTGTTGGAAAATCTGAAGCTCACACCCCTCCCCCCAGTCTTACTGACCAATCTTAACCCCTGGAGAAAGGCTATGTGTCTTTGGAAGACATGCTATGCTATGGCTACAAACACAAACTACATTGCCCATGATTCCTGAACTATAAAGTTATTTGATAACAGCTGTGGCCATCTTTGATGTTGAGTATATGTTTAGTTCCTATATGACAGCTTAGAGAATGTTAGCTCCTAATTTTGACTTTGGTGACAAAGGGAAAGTATATTAGTGATCAACTAATTTTTAGGTGTTTGAATTAAAAATTTGAAAAACAGTTTTTTGCAGCCAAAGAATCCCACATTGGTTTAAGTGATAGATACTGCTAAAAGCTCAGAGTGTTCCAGTAAATCTTTTTAAACAGAACGAGAGAGAGTGAGAGGATTTGATTGAATTATGAATCAATCATTCATGTTTACTATAAAATGCCAGTCATTCTATAATAAGGCTTGCTTTAATTACTGGTAATGTGTATTACTCTAATTCTCTCTTCCTTGTCCAGTTCCTTTCATAATGAGGCTTACTTCATGCTTCTCTGGTACCCACAATCTTCCAAGCTTTCTTCTGTTTCCAAAAGACTGATGCCTGACCATTCACTATAACTACCCCTTCGCTCCAACCCGCACCAACATTCCTCCTGGACTTTCCTTGAGCTCATCATCCAAAAATTATATGAAGGCTCAGCGGAAGGGAGGAAGGGTGAGTTGTAAGTACTGGGACGAGGAAGAGAGAATCAAAGTAATGAAGATTACTGGTAAGTAATCCAAGCACTACCTCCTCATCCTCTTCCTCATCCCATTCCTTTCACAATGATGATATGCTCAGGCATTAGGCATTCTTATCAACATATCAAAGACCAGAGCTGGTGTCTGCATGCCTGTCAGTCTCCAAAAGGTGAGGGGACATCCAAAGGGCTGGTCAGCATGTGGGCTATTTTTTTCTGTTTCTGGACCTGTTTTAGGGTCTTCTGGGCTGGTTTTACTGCTAATTTCTCTGATATTAAAACAAACCTTGCCTGGAGCAACTCAAATCGATGCAGTCTTCCATAACTCGCAAAAAATGTATACAGGGTGTCTTTACAAGTTCAAATTTGCCCCAGTTTGCAAACATAGGCCACTTTTTTTTAGCTGTCTAATTGACTAATGGGGGCCACGTTTATTAAGGTTCCTAGGACTATTTTCTGTCTCAGTACAACCCTTGGGACATCACCAGCAATCTACACAACTTGCTGTAGAAGCTGAAAGTCTACAAAAAACAAGGGGGGGAGTGAAGAGGTAGTGTCCTAGAAGGGCACTGGAGGTGGATACATCCTCCGCTGGAAATCTATATAAAACACAAGGATCCACCTGTAGATGGGTTTCTTTCAGTGGAAGTTTTCTCACTGGTTAGAGTGTGTCTCCTACATTGGTTGAAAGCACACATTGTTTGCTTAAATACCCCTCACACACCAAAAGGGCCCTTGGTGTCATGCTTCATCATAGGGGTCTTCCCGTCCCGCTGCGGGACGGGGCATGCTACGACCTACGACTACGCAGGATCACTGATCTTCAGTACTATGTGTGGTGTAGGAGTTTGTGAGAGGAAGGGTCAAGGGTGAGTGAAAAAGTGAGATTAAAAAGGAACTGGCCCCTGTGGACTAAAAACTTTAATATTCCCTGGAGCTGGTCCTATTAAAATCAGTGGGTCAGAGATGTCCTGCGTTTTTGAGCGGATACTCCTAATCAAGTCAACATGTTTAGAAGTTCTGGGGCTTCTTCATCAGGACTATAACTGATCCCTTCTATTCTCACTATGTTAACGAGAATGGTATCGATAAAGTGAAACTAGTGTTATGTACAAATAAGTGTGGATGCAAGTAATCATGCACTGTATACAATACCCTTTTGGTATTCTACACGATAATTTTGTGTTTTTTAGCAGTCACTGCTCCATGAACCTCAGAAACGGGTGGGAAGGGTGTCGCAACTGAATTTGTTTCCTGGACACTGCCTCGCTCAATAAGCACCTACCCACGGCCTGGAAGCTGAAAGTCTGCCTATCACCTAGAAGTCTGCCTTCTTCTTCAGAGATGAAAGAAGAATACCTGACCCTGTAGGAGGAGAGACTGTCTACTATGTGAAGCCACCTGTATTTCCTGAGAGGCTACTGACTGCCCTTGGGTGTAAAGCAGGAGCCTTACTGTGTCGTGAGGGATCTCCTGGTCTCCCACCATGGCTCTTACAGTGGGCCTCATGAGGATATCAAGCCTAAAAGTCTGTGTGGTATGCAACTGCACAATGAAAACCCATCGGATCTCATCCTGGAGGCTGCATCTGCGTGGGTGCCAGCCAAACAGTCCTGCTGTGCACGTCCCTCACAAAAGAAACAGCCCTAAGTGAAACCACCACTGCGATCTTCTGTCAGTGGAAATGCTGATGAGAGCATCAACACTAGCAGCATCTGACAGTGCCCGCCATCAACAATGTGTATGGACGAGAGGCTCGACAAACACCCCCAGAAACCATCTCTCCGACGAAGCACACACATGGCCGACTTTACCCAAGCAATGGGTCTCACGGAAATCTGGCGCGCACTAAACCCCACCACAGTATATTTCACGCACTACTCCAATACTCACAAAAGTATGTCCCGCATTGACTATTCACTCACTTCCCTGCAGATACAGGCCAATTTCAACACCCCCAAGGACTCCCAAGAGGTATATCGGATCACTCCCCTCTCAGGGTGGAACTTACCTTTCATCGACACAGTACCCGAGGCCCTATAGTCATTAACTCATGGCTCCTTACGATCCCAGACATCAACGATGACCTTGCGGAACACACAAATCACTACTTCAGTGAAAATGTCGTCTCTGTTGACTCAGCAAACACTATTTGGGAGGCGTATAAGGCAGTGATTAAGGGGCACGCATTGCCATTGAAGTGCGGGTATCTTAGGAACCAAGATATGCAGCTGACTCAATTAGAAAGGGACCTGCTCCAACTGGAAACAGAACATAACACTTCCCCCTCAGAAATCACAGCCCGTAATCTCCAGAATAAGCAACTGGAGTAGAATGCCCTTGCACGTGAAAAAACTCAGGTAAGACTCCTCCGCACCCGCCATAGAGTGTATGAGCTTGGCGAAAGAGCTGGGCAAATGCTGGCTTGGCTAAAACGGCGAGATCAGGTGGCTAAATGGGTCCCTGAACTCCTACTAGAGGACGGGAGACAGTTAACGGACCCACAAGAGGTGGCAGAAGCATTTGCAGACCACCTGGAGGCGGTATATACCTCCAAGACTGTCACCTCCTCTGATGACTCACGTCAGCTCCTAGAAGAAATGACTCTACCCACACTTTCAGATAGTGACAGGGAAGCTCTAGATGCCGAAATAACAGCAGACAAAATCTGTAAAGCCATATTTGCTATTAATTTTGGGAAGGCAATGGGACCCAATGGGATCCCGATCAAATTTCTCAAGGGAATGGCCCTTAAAGTGGCCCCACACCTAAAAAACATGTATGAGGCGAGTCTGGAACAAGGTGTTCTTCCCTTGGATCAAAGATTAGCATATATTGTCGTCATCCATAAGCCCGGAAAACCAGCGGCCAAGCGTGGCTCATATAGGCCCACATCCCTAATAAGCCCAGAAGCCAAGGTGTTAGCCAAACTTCTTGCGTCCAGCCTGGTCGCAGTCCTCCCCTCACTGGTCCATGACGACCAGTCGGGGTTCATACCAGGCCGTAACACCGCCTTAAATATCCGTAGAGTCCATAACGTCCTTAGCAGGCAACCATATTTACAAGAAGACGCGGTAATATTGTCATTAGATGCCACCATGGCGTTTGACTCGATAGAATGGCCCTACCTCTTTGAGGTCTTGGCGAGGTTCGGTTTCGGTCCTCAATTTCAAAAAAGGGTGGCACTGCTATACACTGCACTGTTAGAGCAAGTCAGAATAAATAATCATACATAACGTACTTTTGCCTTGCAGAGGGGGACCAGACAAGGGTTTCCCCTGTCCCCCCTACTATTCGCGCTGACTCTCGAGCCACTAGCACACTGGATAAGACGTGATGTCTCGATACGTGGACTGCCATGGAGCGAGGATAAGGAAGATCAAATTTCGTTATATGCTGACGATATCCTGATCTATTTGACGTCCCCACGGGCATCAATTAACAGCCTGCTCAACGTCATTACTAATTTTGGTAAATATTCGGGGTACACTATCGACTGGTCTAAGTCGGTACTCTACGTCTTACATGGCCCCCCGCCTAACTACCTCGTGGATACACGATTGAAGTAGCCACTGGAGTTTTCAAATATCTAGGGATCTATATTACACCCGACCCAAAACTATTTTATGATCGAAATCTTCTTGGCCCCCTCCGACGGCTACAAGACGATGTCAAACACTGGAGGTCACTGCCCTTGTCCCTCCTGGGAAGGGATCCCCTATTTAAAATGCTTGCACTCCCCAGATTTTTATATGTGCTCCAAAACTGTCCATTCCCAATTGCCAACACCTATTTTACCGCCATCGAGGGAGAAATCCACACTTTTTTGTGGGATGGAGAGACGCCTCGCATTGCCCTCCGGAAACTGACAAAAGGGTGGTACGAAGTGGGAATTGCCCTTCCAGATTTACGCCTATATTATTGGGCCACACAACTAGTAGCCACCAACCAATGGATTCATAGCTCCCATCTAATCCGGCCTTTCATCTAGAATGCTATCAAACTGGACGAGAGGGCTATCTAGGCGCTCTCTATAGTAAGACCCGAAGAGGCCGTTACTCGGGGCCTATTTCGCAAACAGTAACTATCTGGCAGCAGACCACCAAACGCTTGGGATGGGCGGACAGACTTACAAAAGCCACACTGCTTTGGTCCTCTCAGCGACTGGGTCTGCTGTGTCACCATACAGGATTCGATAAATGGGACACTATTGGTATTACTAATATAGGGGACTTAATACACAGGGGCAAACTTCTCACCTTCAAAGAGCTCCAAACCAAACACGCTCTTGCACCGGGTGAAGTTTTTAGATATTTACAAATTAGACATGCCCTTCTCACCAACATTCCAGATGTATCCTCTCTGCCAGACTCTTCCCCTTTAGAGGACGGATTACTTTCGGAACCGCTCCCGACAAAGGCTGTCTCTTGCACATATGGAAAACTCTGTAACAATCTACCTGACTCCTTCCAGACTCTTCGGGAAAAGTGGCAGAAAGATGTGGGCCCACTGGATGAAGACGACTGGCAGACTGCGTTAATGTCCCCCAGGGAAACAGCGATAAATCATCGCTTTCGCCTTATTCAACTAAAAATCCTACACAGAACCTATCTCTCAGGTGTGCTTCTGACCAAGATAGGCAGCCGGGCAGACGCACTCTGCCTCAGACGGTGTGGTCAAGAAAGTACCTTTTATCATGTCTTGTGGGACTGTCCCGAGATACGCCCTCTATGGAATAATGCAACTAAAAAAATGAAGGACACTGGGCAAACAGCTCCATGGCTGGGAATATTGAATATATGGGAACCCAGTGATTTGACAGAAATCGAGCAACAATGGGTGGCATTGGGGTACCTGTTAGGGAAGAGGGCTATAGCAATGCTCTGGGGATCTGATAAACGGCCTTCAATGATTAGATGGGTTGTGGAGATGGACCAATGCATGATAGCGGAGAAGGAGGTCTACAAATTACAAGGTTACCCCAAGAAGTGGGACAAGAAATGGGGGGGTGGAACGTCTTTAGGGGGGAGATCTGTACGTCACCAATGGAAGACATGGCGATGCGCAGACAAACTGAACAATAATCTCTCAACTGTCTAGTTTATGTAACACATGCTTATTGATGTATGGGTTTTTACCATATTTGATATGTATGATATTGCAATGATGACTTTCAATGTAATAAAATTGTTATATAAAAAAAACAAGGTGAGCAGGTAATGGGGTCTCACACTAGAGACTAAGGGCCTTTTTACGAGTATGGCAGTCCTGGATCCACCATACTCAATTTGGCGGTCCGACCACCACCACCCGTCCACCCTATTACGAGTGTGGTGTGGGACCACCACAAGACTGCAGCCTCTGCCGGGATCAAGGATCCCGCTGCAGTCTTCAAAGGGGCTGAATATTCTGGCAGTGCCAATTGCCGGCACCGCTGAGCATATTACGACCTGCATTTTCACCGCCCATTTCATAGCAGGTCGGGTGGTAGAAATGCAGCTAAGGGGTCCCTAATAGGGTCCCTGGTCGAATCTGGCCATGGGGTTGAATGTGGGGGGCACATGTTGTGCCCACCAGAAATTGCACCGGCGTTCGTGCACGATGTGGCATGCACGACATGGTGCATCCCTCCCCATTCAGAAACATGCTGCAGACTCTCCCACAGCAGCGGTATGCTTGTTAGGCTCTCCTATGAGCCTAACATACCACCGCTGCGTGGCCGCCACAGCACCTCCCGCCCGCCTTGGATTAAACTCATAATCCGGCAGGCGGTGTAACATGGGCTTGGAAGTCTTCCGGGGATGCAGAGGTGGCAGTCCCAGCCTCCGACCGCCAAACTGATAATAAGCCGCTAAATCAGATATGCTGTCCACGTTCTGCAACAGGAACCGAGACTGTTGCCTATGTGATTCCTTTAATTTGGGTAGCAATGTTTGAATAGACTTATGGATAGTTTCAAGTGAATAGAGGTCTTAGGAGCTGCACCTGTGCCTGATCTTTGCCTTTTACTATAATTGAAGAACTACAGGTGAAGAAATTCGATTTTCGATCTCGCTTGTATTCAGCCACCATTTTTTTGGGGTTCCACCACCATTTTGTGTTGCCCTCACTCAGGCAGCACAATGAACGAAGTTTTTCTGCTGATCTTACTGCGACGTGTCAAAAAACCTTCTGCCTCTGTTTACGAGACTGATGTCAGGGACTGGCTGAGTCCACTAATCCTCGTCTGGTTTGACTAAACCCTGTCTCAACTGTCTGTCGGTTCACACCATTCTTTCCTGACTTTATCTTATCTTCTGGCCTTCGCTATTCTCTACTTGTATTCTCTCATTTCACAACTGTCCTCCAAAGCATACAAATATGTCCTGCCACCTGCAAGTTGAGTTGTAGACACTACCACTGATTAACTTGTGGGGAGGAGTGACAAAAACAGTTGGAAGAGAGGTTTATTTGGGTTACTTGATATCTTGTTTTCAAACTTTTCTCATTGGTTATATCTTGTTTTCAAACTCTTCTCATTGGATAACCATGTATGCATTGGGAGTGTTTTTGGTGAATCTATGTGCTATAAAAGATTGTGCGCCATGGAGTAAAGTGGCAGTCTCCTAAGAACATACTGAGTGTACTTCTGGGACAACTGTACTTAGCTGCAGCTAATAAACCTGATCTTCTACGCTCAACAGAATGTCCTGTGTCTCTGTTCAACAAAGCAGGTGAACTCAGGAGATTAAGGCGTGCCCTGCGCCGCCAGGCCCATAAGGCCCTGGTTCTTCACAGGTACTAAACCAACTCCTAGAATGGACCTAGTGTCAAAGAAGTTGGGTCGCTTTATTAGGCATTGTAGTTAGTTTTGTAATCTTGTATCTGAGCCCCATTTGATTGTGTTGTATTACAATTTGCTGTGATCATAAAGTACTTTCTGTTTAGTAGGAAATGCACTGGGCTGGACAACATAATTGTGTATGTTGACTGGATATTGATTTCTGAGCTCTTGCCACCACCACACTACCTCCCTGAGGAGCATTTGACTGCTCGCCTCCACTATCTTGTGAGTCGATGGTCAGAAGTGGTTGTACCTTGCCAGTTTGCAGAGCTATCGTAGGACAGACGCCATGGCACCAGGGGCAAATGACCTTAACTAACATAGTTGGGGCCTGGTAGACCCAGCCTGCTCTGCTGCTCCTGAACAGGGTCTAATACGTTGTCAATGTATTGCTTAGAAAAAAGAGTGATGATGGAGTGATTGAGAGAGTTGATGCAAATGATTTGATTACTCCCACAGTTTTGGTACAAAAGAAAACATGACTTGTGTTTGAGTGCCATCTGATCCAGAAGATACATGAATTGTTAGCAACATTGGACAGGGGCAAATATTTTTCATCACTAGTCCATCACTAGATCTGAGGTTAGCCCACCACCAAACTGAATTATTGCATGAAGTCAGTAAATTGACTACATTCATCACTCCCAAAGGTGCATTTAAATATTCAAGTTTGGTTTAGCCTCTACTTCTGTCTTTCAAAAACCCATGACATCCATGTTTGGGAAGAAGGAAAGAGTGGTGGCTTCCCAAGACAAAATCTTGGTGTTCTTGGGAAGGGTTTTGGAAGCTTGGCAGGATAGAGGGCTGACTCTGCTATTGATGATGATCTTTATTGATTGATTACTTAAAATCTTTTACAAGAGCGATAGTATAAATGAAAAACACTAAATATAAAAAATAAAATAAAAGACAATATAAATTATGTGATAAAATGATGCCATGTTAAAATTTGGGGTATCATAGCGTTTGTTGCCAAGCGTGGTTAGCAGCCACCAGGGATGTGGGGTCAAGTGATTAGCAAGTACGGGGTGAAACCACACTACGCGAGGCCTGGGCTATGGAGTGCTCGGTCTGCAATGTTATGGCTTGCAAGCATGCATAGGGTTAAATTGTGCATGGTGCGAGTGTTAGAGTTAATACGACAGATAGAAGATGATACTCTGCCCGGATCGATAAAAATTTAATATTGGGATCGCCGATTGCGTGCTGTGTGAAGTGTGGGTTTATTTGGCGCATGGAGGTGCAAAGGGGCCCACCAAGAGATTATGCCGATGATGAATAGGGTGCTGGATGGAGGGCCAGAGCTGTATGCAGGCCCCTAGAGTGGTGCAACCTTCATGCGTACCTGCGTGCGCCATGAAAATCAAGGGTGCGCAGTGCAGGAGCGGAATCGTTGTGTCCAGTTCGTATGGGGAGCTCCTCCAATCAATGTTACTATGACTCTTGATGATCAGCAGCTTGTAAGTTGCAGACTTTTCTCTCCGTTACTTCGGTTGATCTTAAGATCCTTGCAGCTTCTGTGTGGAATCTACCGATTCTTGCGAGGGCATTGGGTTCCGTGGTGGTGAAAATAAGCGTTATGGCCTCTTTTCATGTTCTTGCACCATTTTGCAAAAGCAGAGTTATTAAATAAAGTCGCATATGATGTGCTCGGCTGATTCTGTGTGATATTGACACAGGCAGCATCCCTTATTTCTGGGCAGTCTGTGTTTCCAGTGGGTCCTGTAGGCCCAAAATGGCAATGTGAGGAGCCTGGTTCTCAGTATGTTCTGTAGGGCTGTACTCCCCAGCCCGGCTTTCAGGTATGGTTGACATACTGTGGTTTTGTGTGAATGGGCAAGGCCCTCAGCACCGGGGATGTGCCTGATTCGTTCGAGGTCCTGTAACCTTGAGATGCGTTTGCCCTGTTTTTTTAGCAGGCTTTTCAGGCTGGCCATTGTAGAAGGTGTGTCAGTTGTATTGTCTGAGGACCAGTCCAGTGTCTCATTTACCTTTGAGAGGTACCCAGCCCAGTGGCTGTTGTTGTCCTGGAACACTAGTTTTAATGCATCACTGAATGCGTCAGGCCCCGCCTTGGACACCCTGTGGTGCAGTTTAATGATGTATTTTTTACATTCGATGTCCATCGTTGAAATGTTAAACTCCACCCGAATCAGTGTGCGCCTGGTTGGGTTTGGAAGATTTAATACCTTTCTGTGAGCCGTTATGTGTAGTTGCTCCAGTTTTTAAGTGGATGACCCAAGAAGACGAGGTGGCCATAGCTCAGTGTGGGGATCAGTTTGGCTTGCATGACACATTGGATGTCCTCAACAGAATGGCTCTGGAGCTTGTGATTTAATTTTCATAGCCCATATGTGAACTTGGCTGCCTTTGCATCAAGTGTGATGGCCTGCAAGTTCGGTCTCCCGTTGTCTGTGAATTGTATTCCCAAGTAGTTGTATTTATTGGTAGTGGTGATCCTTAGCGGTCCAAGGTGCCATTCCAACAGGTACTTTTTAGGTTTGTGGCCGAAGACCAAGACCTTCGTTTTTGTGGCATTGGTGCGGAGTTTGTTTTCCATATTATACAGATGTAAAGACTCCAATGCCCTTTTCATGCCAATTCTGGTGTGGTCTAGTAGTACCAGGTCATCCGCGTATTGCATGATGGGGAGTCTAAGATGGTTTCATTTGGGTGGGGAGCCGTTGACTTTCAATAGCGCCTCACCCAGGTTCGCAGTATATAGATTAAACAGAGTATGAGAGCTCGCACAACCCTGTTTTAGCCCTTTGTTGGTATAGATCTTAGCCATCACATGTGTCTGTGAGAGCTTCGTGCGAACCCATGAGCCTGTGTGAAGCGTCATAATGGCTGCCAGAAGCTTCCTCAGGATGCCCTACTTTGGCCCAAAGAATGTTGTGATCGATGCCATCAAAGGCTGCACTGTAATCGACAAAGCAGTCGTAGAGCGGTGGGGAGGCCACTTCTGTGGTTTGAGTTGCCAGGTATGACAGGGCGATAGCATTGTCCAGCATGGATAAATTAAACCAGAATCCTGTCTGGGGTATAATATGATTTTTATTTATCCAGGCCTCTAGATCGCTCAGCAGCACTTTTGCAAACACTTTCCCATCAATATCCAACAAGGCGATCAGTCTGTAGTTCTCTGGTTGTGATGCGTCCCCCTTTATGTAGATCGGGTGCAAGATGGAACCTTTCCATGATTTCGGCACTGTCGATGTGAAAAGTCATTGATTAAACAAGCTGTGCATATGCGGGGCCCAGAATTATCAGTTTTCATTGAAAATGCTGGCCGGTAGGCCATTTGGTCCTGGAGCCCCATCCTTCCGAAAGCTCTTCAGGTTTCTTTTTCTGTTGTCACTGTGTGGGCTGCCTCTGGTTCACCTGGATGATTGCCCAACACCTCCATAGGACTGTCCGATGTTTTTTCTGGGCGACATAGAGCTTTGTTGCATGGGCTGCCCATTCGTTGGCTAGTACAGCATTTTCTGTGTGGGCTGCGCCATGGAGGTTGCTGACATATCTCCAAAATTCTCTGGTTTTGTTGGGCGCTAATAGGGCATAGATGTGTTTTGATTTCTCTTCCATGCAATTCTGTTTCAGCTGCAGATAGTTTTTTGGTGCAATTTTCTAACAGATTGACGATTTCTTTTTGTCCATGCGCCCTGTTTCTTCCTATGCTGTTACTCCGCCTGACAAAACCTCTTTTTGCTCTCAATGAATGCTTTGCTCTCATTCAATACTTTGTTGTCATGGAGGTGGATGGGCCCCTTTCCGATGTGTCTTCCTTTATATAATGAAGCACTGCCTGCACTCAGAGCGTTGAATAATGAGAGCATTGTTTCTGTCCAGCTTGTCTCGATGCCCGTTGTGGATGTGACCTGCTTCCATTGGCAATATCTGGCCCAGCAGGAGAGTCCCCATTTGAATCTTTTCATTGAGGCCGAGTCGCTGGTTGCAGTAAGTATCTGGCCGGTCAGAATATGGACCTCATGCGTTGTAGCACTTATGTTCACAAGGATGGCTACTGGATGATGATCGCTCAAGGTAGAATGGTACACTCTGTATCCTTTGCACCTTCTCAGCAAGACTTTACTTTAAAAGATGTAATCGAGCGTGGAGATGCCTTTAAAGGTTGGGTTTGTTTTGCTATTTGGCGGTCCTGTTTGGCTTGCGCTCTCCAGCTATAATTCATTGATGCAGGCCTCCATGATTCTCCACCCACTCTCCCCTTTGTTTTGTCCTTGACAGAGCAAATTTCTCAAGTTAAAGTCCCCATTCACAATGCACTTATGGCCCGGATATTCATAAAGATATTTTCTAATCAGGTCTGTGATTTTCTTAATGTTCTTGAGTTTTTCCTTCTTCTTTGAATTAACATAAAGGTTAATTACTGCAATGGTGGTTGGTGTTCCATTTAGTATCAAACCATTTATGTTCATAATCTGGACATCGGGTGAATGCGTAGGCCATTACTTAGCACTTACTTGCAGGTTTGGTTTTATGGGGATCAAAATCCTGTCTGAGGTTCTTCCAAAAAGGTTTTTCTTATGAGCCAATGTGTGAAACGCCTGAAAGCCATTTATCGAGCTTGGTGTTGTCAGCCATGTTTCCTGTAAGCATAGGATGTCTCCTGTTTGAAGGAGTAGCAGAGTATCTTTGTTGGCTGTGGTCATTTTGAACCCAGCAACATTCCAGCTTACTATTCTAATACTAAATCTTGTAGGCTGTGCCGTTGGTCCTTTAATGCTGGTTGTTTGTGCTTCCCTCAAGATCTGGTGATGGTGATGTCCGCAAGGGGTCGTGTGCTTTTCTCTGCTAGGACTGTGCCCTCACGTTTGTATGCAGCGCTGCTGCGATCCAGGCCCAGTCATCTGATTTCCTTGAGTTGTGGATTGCATTTGCCTCTGTCCAGTATATGATTCTACCACTCTTATGGAGCTGGATTTTGATGTTATTTTCACAGATATGGTTTGGGATCAGTTTAGTGCCCCTTAATAAACAATTGTGTTTGCGACCTCTGCAGTAGGATGTGGGGGTATTTCTCAATTGTACAACTGTCTACACGTATCCCCCACTCCTTAAGTGTGTCTTTTTCTGCCATGATGTTTTGAGTGTCGACCCGGCTTGTCCACTTTGTCAAGGTTCACACTCTGTGGCTTATCCACGTGTAGTTCTTAAAATGCACGGATGCTAGTTGGGCTGTTGTTAGGTAGGCCAGTAAGGTATGCTCGACAAGAGGTATAAAATCTTCAACCGGTTAAGGATATCTCCTAGACCTCTGGTTTCAAATTCGAGGGTAAAGATCACTGCGAGCGGTGAATTGGCCATAGAGTCGTCTTCCGTTTCTTTATTGTCTTCGTCGCTTGCCTGGTCGTTGTTCATATGGGTTCGTTCCCTTGTCCCCATCTGGCTGTTGCACGATCTTCGCCCAACTTGTGCTGCTTCGTCCAATTTAAAGCTGGGGAGCTGCTTCGCCATCTGAATCCTTTGGGGGGATGTCGCCATCCATGCTGTTGTGGTTTGTGATTCGGATATGTTCAGGCTGTTGCGTTTTGTTTCTGAAGACGATGTTTGTGGCAGTCATGCTTGCGGTGATGCATATCCGTGAACCTATGTGCTGTTGTTTCAGCTGCCGGGCTTCTACTAGCCTTGGGTGGTTCCTTTGGTTCCCCATGAGGATCCAGGCTGTCTGCTCCATTTGGCGCACTATTACTATTGGGGTTTACTGCCTCAGAATAGGACTTTGCCTGAGGTTTGGGAGCAGAGTGTGAGATAAGAGAGGTCGAAGTTGCCTTGTTTCGGTCGTCTATGTTTAATAAGTTGGGACTGTTGGGTTTGGTTGCTTCCTGGTGCTTTTTCGCCTGTGCCACTTCATCTAGGGGTCTGGGTTTTGTCCGGAAGATAGATTGGTTTGGTAGACATCTGAGGGTGCTGTCTGTACTAGTTGGCTGGTTATAGGCTGGGTTTGGTGGCCTTTCGAGCATCTTTTTTACAAGTGAGAAGCCCTATTTCCTTTTGCTTGTTTTCTGTAATTCCGCAGTTTTTTCTTTTGGCGTCTAGAAAGCTGTCCTGTGGTTTCCTTTTGACCCATTCCTCTAGAATGGTCATCATCCAAGCTTGTTTTGGAGCTGCAGTCTACATCCAGGAGCATGGTGTTGATGGAATCTACAGTATCAGTGGGGTCACCTGAATCCGTTGGGGCAGTTGTTACCCCAATGGGTAATTCCGTGTTTGCAGTGTTTTCCCTGTTTTGTTTGTTATTTGTCCACGCTTCCGTGCATTGATTTATTATGGTGGATAGCAAGTCTGGCAGTGTCGTTAACTTTTCAACTATGGCTTCACATGTGTTGTTTGCTGGCCCTTTTTCTCTTTGGGCCTACAGGTCGACTTTGGAATTGAGCGTATCCACTTTTTTATCAATGGTAAGTACACTTTCAGTCAACATATGTATTAGATCTACTTGTATCTCTAGTTTATTTAGATTGCCACATGAGTACCTTCACTGCTGCCAACAGGGAAGAGTTTATTGTATTCAAAATATGTGTTGGGTCGTCCTTGTGGTTGGAGCCTAGGTTTTAGGAGCAGTTACCGGATGGTTGACCCATCGGTGCTCCTTTGGGTGTGTCTGTCCTTGTTAGTGGTTAGCTGTCAGTGTCACAGGGGAATTTTCAGTGAGTTGGCCCTAGGTCGTGGAGTTGCTCCTAGGGTGAAAGGTGCTGTATATGAGGTACTAGGTGCACTGAGATTGCTGAGTTGTTGTTGGGATTTCGTTCTTCCTATTTTGATTGCTGGAGTAGATCAAATCTGGCTGATTTCCTGGATGCTGGAGTTGTTGAAGTCATCCAATAAGTCGTGTTGCAGGTTATTGATGTGATGGAAGAGGGCCTCTATTTCAAACACGTTCCTTTTTTGAGTGGAGCTTATGGGTTTTTGGCACTGCAATTTTAACTGAGTCGTCGGCATTGTTTATTGTTGATGATATCTCGATGGTCTTGGTTATCACTGGTAGCACTATGTCTTGGACAGGTATGCTATGATTGAGGTGATTGATGGTGGTGCTTTGGGCGCTGTAGCTTTCCACAAGCATGCCTGCCGAGTCTGCGAGTCTAGCCATCTCTGCGATTAGTGATTCTTCAAGGCTGTGGTGGGCTGTGTTATTTTGGGTGTGGGTGAGGGCCTCTCTCTGCTTCGTGGCTACTTGATGAGGCGTTGCAAGGCTTGGTCTGGGGTCTGCCACAGATCTCTCATCCCCCACCGTGCAGGCTCCCATTGTTTCTACCTTCAGTCTTGTAAAGTATTGATGTATTGGGACGCTTCTTGTGGCCGAATTGCGGGACTCACGACCTCTGGCGGTGCCTTGGCTATCCTCTCCCTCGGCTGCTGTGGCCTTGCTATGCACTTTGGGGCCAATCATGAGCCACCTGGACTTGCTTTCCTGTCCTCTCTGTGTTTCCCATTGAGGTCTTGCACTTGAATCAGCTGTGCCTGATTCTGTTGGGTGCGCTAGGTAGGTCAGTTCTTACGCTTACGAAGGAATTGTGACACTACCAAGGAATTTGAGACACAAGCAGCTCTGCTCGAACGCAACTTGGAGGTTCGACACTATCCTAAGAACATTATTCGCCAAGCTCACAAAAGAGCAAAAAACAGCCCAAGAGCAGCCCTTTTGGAAATAAAAGAGAGACCCGATTTGGAAACAATCACCTGTGTCACCACGTTCACCCCCGGCTCCAACAATGTCCAGAAGGCAATCAAGAGACATTGGACTATATTGAACTCAGGAACATTCGAACCTGGTCCCCCACCTTTGTTTGCATTCAAGCGTACGCAGAACTTAAGAGACCATCTGGTACATACAAGACCAAAACCACAACCCACACACCAATCCACACTGTGGTCTCTACCACCTGTAGTGGGACACTATCCCTGTGGCTCTTGCTCAACATGTGCAGAAACTGCGATCTCGAAAGAAATCGACCTAGGTCTAACGACACCTTGGCGCCAAACTAGACACACAAACTGTAATACTACTAATTGTGTCTACACTATAGTTTGCCCATGCAACAAGAGGTATGTGGGTATGACCACACGAGCAGTCAAGATACGCATAGGGGAGCACAAAAGCACCATAAGACGCAAGAAGACCAATACCAAATTACTAACTCATTTTTCTGAACTTGGACATCCAGCAGAAAGTCTGCGATGGACCATCATAGTTTCTAATCCCCATTGGAATAAACGGACCTTGTTTATACAAGAACAACGGTGGGTCCATAAACTGAGATGTGACTCAACGGGTTTAAATGATGAAATCCCGTGGGCCGAACTAACATAATTCCCAGAGAACCCCTTGCTGATTTCTGAGCTGAATCAACCCAGGTTCCGACTTGGCATACTGTTCTTCGTGATCAGAGACCACTACCGTGTTACGAGACTCACTACTGTACCATCACATTGTGAGTTTTCCATCTGCTATACCTGCCAGACTAGCAACACGTCCAATACTTTTGCGGCTGCTCATCAACTGTCACCCCTTTCTTCTTTTTGATCGCTGCCTGACATTTGGCCAATGCACTCTGGCCTTTTTTCTTCTTTTTTCTCGTTTAATAAGTGAATGAACGTACCTCCTTCGCGCATTATATTTTCTGCGCTACAACATTCTGATTTCACTTTTTGCAACCTTCGTTCTCACCCCTCTTTTCGCCTAACGCTGTTACGATCTAACTGATCGTCGTGACAACGCTCCTCCCACATTGTTTCAACCTACCACGGTACCTCCGGACGTGTCCGTGACGGATCACGTTGTCATGGATACCCAGTAGAGAGCGTCACTACGTCACCTCCAAGCATCCGTGGTGCTTCCGATTTAGAACGCGTTACCATGACTACTCTGCGGAGAGCGTCCGCTCGTCACCCTATAGCATCACTCGACGTCATTCCGTCACTCTCCGTATCCTATTGACCGTGCACTTTTTTTTTTTTTAACGTTTGTTTAGAATACTTATAAGCCCTCCGTGTCCACCACTTATCTACCATTCCGGCGTGTTACGGAGGAGGGGTAGGTTACCACCCTGCAGGCGACTGAACACTTGTGAGTATTCCGCCACCATGGCAACACGCTCGACGTAGAAACGACCTGGACAAGGTAGACTGAGAATACTTTTTGATTCCCCTTAGTTTCATGCTCGCAGCACCCGAACCGCTGACGGATCCCTTCCCTTTCAACTCGGAGGGTAGGCTTGTTTCGTCCTTAGTAGCTTTATTATGTTTGTTAAATATTCTTACTTATGTCTATGACATACCACTGACACCCATACGCACACCGGGTGTTTCTTTTTCGTTGTTCTAATCGCCGCTGTAAAAAAGACCTGCACTCCGGTCTTTTCACATCACATGGGCACATTTAAGTATTTCGACGAATTTATATGTGCACTGTGGATAGCGGCTATATTCTCCTGAAGCAATTTCTTGGGTGAATAACTTCACTAGAACCTACATGTGTAAATTAGAAGCATGTGCATTAAGTTTATTTCTCGTGCCACTATATAATGAACTTACTGCATTTCTTTGGCACTTCTACATGACAGATGTTGTATTTTCTTGATCTGTTTATATATGTGTGTTTGTCCATCTTTTTATTTATTTATTTTTTCAGGTTGGATTTAGGTTTCCCTTTAAGAAGGAGCACCTATAAGCGCTACGACGCAATTCCCTTAACTATAAAGGTAAATTTGGTTCTTAGTACCCTACTTTCTCTGGAACCTTTATTTGTTTATTTACTTTCTTAATCCCACTTATTTTCTTTGGTCCTGACGAAGCGCAATCGGATCCCTTAAGGACCTATTCATATGCGCGAAACATGTTGACCTTATTATTTTTTTGAATTCTCACCCCCCCATTCACTCACATATCCTGAGAGTTGCGGAATAATTTTTTTTATATCTGCCCTCGTTATATTTGTTCTCGAGGACCTCCAGGATTATTTTTAATTCATGCTGGATAGAGCCGCGAATAAAGGTCTTGGTTTCTACCCAGCTATTTTAACGCACCACTCACATCCCTCATAGACACACCCACACACCCACATGCACAACTGCGGCGTCTCCGAAAAAAGAACTCCGACAAAGAGCCCTCTTGCGGGGCCCGTGGGGGACTGCAGCGCCACCCCCACGAGGAGCAACGCCCTATGATGAAGCAGGACACCTGAAAGGGTGTGTGAGGGCACTAAAATCTAAAGGAGAAATTCCCCACACTCAACCCAGCCTAACAAAATCCTTATAACACACATAGCATATCTCTCTCTATCCCCTTTCTTTAGGAACAGCTACCCCCTTTAAATTGAAACGTGACTCTGAGGGAGCATGGGTACTGGACCTATTTTCTAATTATGCTCCCGGTCCCCCCCTCTCCTTGTTGATAATTTAATGAACGGCAGTTAGCCGTGGGACCTTCCTATCTTCTTTTCCTCTATTTATTCTGGGTTCTTGAGAGTACTCTCTCAACACAAACGAACATCTACTATGGACAACGCAGGCCTGAGCTTCGATGATGAAACCATAGCGGAGATCCTTCGGGCACCATCACTCCTAGGAGAAGATGGCAGTGCAGCAACAGGCAGCAAAGCAGACGACTGGAAGTCCTTACAATCACTAAGAAAACTACAAATAAAGACGGCTCTCCACGGGTTGATGATGACCGAATACCTGAGAGCCAATGTCGCACCTAACGGTCTCCTAGTCACTATACCCCCAAGGATTTTCTTGGAAGACCTGACATTTCGCACAGAATGGTCACAAATTGCTTGGAAATGTACACGAGACTGGCTTGTTTTAATAATAAACACAGCTAAACGCCTCTCGGACGAACTCCTCATTCAAATTACCATGGCTGAAAATGGTTTAAAAACAGGGATCTCCATTACCTCATTCAAATCCAGATTAGCGGAAATTAACGAAGAAATGAGTGAACATAAAGACTTTCTGACTAAACAAAAGATCACCAAGTTACAGAAAGACTTGAAAAGATTCAATAAGGAGAAAGTATACCCCTACACCAAAGAAGACTACGTATTCCCTAACAACGAAACAACATCTGATGAGGGGAGTAGCAACAGATCTAGTAGGACAGGATCTGTGGGGAGTGATTCAAGTTATGAAGGGCAACAGTATTCATCATATGCTAGAGGAATACAACAACCAACACGCCCCCCTTTATTCCACAATCCCCCACCACCATTCTCACACTCCTCCTTTCAACCACCAGCCTACCCAGGCCAATGGATGGGACCACCTCCGATGTGGCATGTACCTCCTACCCATCATCTCCAACCGCCTCATTTTCAACAATACCAGAACCCCCCTTTTCAGAACAGAGGCAGGGGCAAAGGAAGAGGAAGAAGGAGAGGAGGCTTCAAGAAGGTACAGTGGCAAGATCAGGAACCAATGACACTACGGAGCCAAGCAAGAGGACAGAGACCCTAGTGGTTAATCTTTCATCCAGACAACTGACAGCCAAAGAAATCACACTACTGGAAAAGGGCCTGGGATTTGTCCCTACACCTAAAGAAGATCCCTTTCGGTTACATCAGGAACTTCAACAGTTCTTCAGAAAAATCAGACTGAAGGCCTTCTTTCAAGGAAAACCTGACAACCCCCCTACTGAGACAGGTTTGAAGAAACCTTCCAAATTCACTCCAACAGCAGCAATGACCCCACATGAGATCCTGACGTTTGAACAAGCTGTCCTTAAAGACATAGGAGCTCTGAACCCTAAACGATCCTATGACAACCTATCAAGAGACGAAAGAACAATTCTTCGAACTCTGACAGAAGACCACAATATAATTATCAAGCCAGCTGACAAGGGCGGGGCCATTGTTATTCAGGACCAAGATGCATATGACAGAGAATGTGACCGACAATTGGCTAACACCAGGTATTACGAATTGATCACGGTGGACCCAACAAAACGCCTTCAGACCCAGATCAAGAGCATGACCAATGAGGCAGTAACGGAAGGCTGGATTTCACCACAGGAAGGGAATTTCCTGACCACAGAGGAACCCCGTACTCCATACTTCTACACTCTACCTAAAATCCACAAGGGGCTCACCCCCCCACCTGGCCGGCCGATCGTATCCGGAATTAACTCTGTACTGGAACCTCTGAGTAAGTTCTGCGATTTCTATCTACGACCTTTGGTCAGTAAAACTCCGACCTACCTGAGGGACACTACCGAAGTCCTAAATCTGATAGAACTCTTCCCGGATGCGGACAAGATTGACTTCCTGGTGACCATGGACGTGGAAGCACTTTATACCAACATACCACAGGATGCCACTTTGGAAGTGCTGGAGAACACACTCCGGAACATTGAACCATGGCCCTACGAAACTCCAATTACATTCATCTGCGATTGTGCTTCCCTAGCTCTGAAAGAGAATTTCTTTGCTTTCAAATCACAACTGTACCACCAAATACAAGGTACGAGCATGGGAAGCACATTCGCGCCGAGCCTGGCATGCCTTTACATGGCACATTTCGAAGATAGGCATATCCTAGGAGCAACTAACCCCTACAATGAACACATTCTACTTTGGCGTCGCTACATCGACGATGTGATCCTGTTTTGGCAAGGAAATGAGGAACAATGCATCGCTTTCTGTGATTGGGTCAACACTCTGAACCCATATTTGAAATTCACCAGCACTAGATCTCAACACAGCATCCCCTTCTTGGACCTTCTTATTTCACTGGAGAACGGCTGTCTGCACACTACTAACTACAGAAAACCTACAGACAGGAACAATCTTCTGATCTATGAGAGCCACCATCCCCGTGCTCTAAGGAACAACCTCCCGGTAGGTCAGTTCTTACGCTTACGAAGGAATTGTGACACTACCAAGGAATTTGAGACACAAGCAGCTCTGCTCGAACGCAACTTGGAGGTTCGACACTATCCTAAGAACATTATTCGCCAAGCTCACAAAAGAGCAAAAAACAGCCCAAGAGCAGCCCTTTTGGAAATAAAAGAGAGACCCGATTTGGAAACAATCACCTGTGTCACCACGTTCACCCCCGGCTCCAACAATGTCCAGAAGGCAATCAAGAGACATTGGACTATATTGAACTCAGGAACATTCGAACCTGGTCCCCCACCTTTGTTTGCATTCAAGCGTACGCAGAACTTAAGAGACCATCTGGTACATACAAGACCAAAACCACAACCCACACACCAATCCACACTGTGGTCTCTACCACCTGTAGTGGGACACTATCCCTGTGGCTCTTGCTCAACATGTGCAGAAACTGCGATCTCGAAAGAAATCGACCTAGGTCTAACGACACCTTGGTGCCAAACTAGACACACAAACTGTAATACTACTAATTGTGTCTACACTATAGTTTGCCCATGCAACAAGAGGTATGTGGGTATGACCACACGAGCAGTCAAGATACGCATAGGGGAGCACAAAAGCACCATAAGACGCAAGAAGACCAATACCAAATTACTAACTCATTTTTCTGAACTTGGACATCCAGCAGAAAGTCTGCGATGGACCATCATAGTTTCTAATCCCCATTGGAATAAACGGACCTTGTTTATACAAGAACAACGGTGGGTCCATAAACTGAGATGTGACTCAACGGGTTTAAATGATGAAATCCCGTGGGCCGAACTAACATAATTCCCAGAGAACCCCTTGCTGATTTCTGAGCTGAATCAACCCAGGTTCCGACTTGGCATACTGTTCTTCGTGATCAGAGACCACTACCGTGTTACGAGACTCACTACTGTACCATCACATTGTGAGTTTTCCATCTGCTATACCTGCCAGACTAGCAACACGTCCAATACTTTTGCGGCTGCTCATCAACTGTCACCCCTTTCTTCTTTTTGATCGCTGCCTGACATTTGGCCAATGCACTCTGGCCTTTTTTCTTCTTTTTTCTCGTTTAATAAGTGAATGAACGTACCTCCTTCGCGCATTATATTTTCTGCGCTACAACATTCTGATTTCACTTTTTGCAACCTTCGTTCTCACCCCTCTTTTCGCCTAACGCTGTTACGATCTAACTGATCGTCGTGACAACGCTCCTCCCACATTGTTTCAACCTACCACGGTACCTCCGGACGTGTCCGTGACGGATCACGTTGTCATGGATACCCAGTAGAGAGCGTCACTACGTCACCTCCAAGCATCCGTGGTGCTTCCGATTTAGAACGCGTTACCATGACTACTCTGCGGAGAGCGTCCGCTCGTCACCCTATAGCATCACTCGACGTCATTCCGTCACTCTCCGTATCCTATTGACCGTGCACTTTTTTTTTTTTTTTTTTTTTTTTTAACGTTTGTTTAGAATACTTATAAGCCCTCCGTGTCCACCACTTATCTACCATTCCGGCGTGTTACGGAGGAGGGGTAGGTTACCACCCTGCAGGCGACTGAACACTTGTGAGTATTCCGCCACCATGGCAACACGCTCGACGTAGAAACGACCTGGACAAGGTAGACTGAGAATACTTTTTGATTCCCCTTAGTTTCATGCTCGCAGCACCCGAACCGCTGACGGATCCCTTCCCTTTCAACTCGGAGGGTAGGCTTGTTTCGTCCTTAGTAGCTTTATTATGTTTGTTAAATATTCTTACTTATGTCTATGACATACCACTGACACCCATACGCACACCGGGTGTTTCTTTTTCGTTGTTCTAATCGCCGCTGTAAAAAAGACCTGCACTCCGGTCTTTTCACATCACATGGGCACATTTAAGTATTTCGACGAATTTATATGTGCACTGTGGATAGCGGCTATATTCTCCTGAAGCAATTGCTTGGGTGAATAACTTCACTAGAACCTACATGTGTAAATTAGAAGCATGTGCATTAAGTTTATTTCTCGTGCCACTATATAATGAACTTACTGCATTTCTTTGGCACTTCTACATGACAGATGTTGTATTTTCTTGATCTGTTTATATATGTGTGTTTGTCCATCTTTTTATTTATTTATTTTTTCAGGTTGGATTTAGGTTTCCCTTTAAGAAGGAGCACCTATAAGCGCTACGACGCAATTCCCTTAACTATAAAGGTAAATTTGGTTCTTAGTACCCTACTTTCTCTGGAACCTTTATTTGTTTATTTACTTTCTTAATCCCACTTATTTTCTTTGGTCCTGACGAAGCGCAATCGGATCCCTTAAGGACCTATTCATATGCGCGAAACATGTTGACCTTATTATTTTTTTGAATTCTCACCCCCCCATTCACTCACATATCCTGAGAGTTGCGGAATAATTTTTTTTATATCTGCCCTCGTTATATTTGTTCTCGAGGACCTCCAGGATTATTTTTAATTCATGCTGGATAGAGCCGCGAATAAAGGTCTTGGTTTCTACCCAGCTATTTTAACGCACCACTCACATCCCTCATAGACACACCCACACACCCACATGCACAACTGCGGCGTCTCCGAAAAAAGAACTCCGACAAAGAGCCCTCTTGCGGGGCCCGTGGGGGACTGCAGCGCCACCCCCACGAGGAGCAACGCCCTATGATGAAGCAGGACACCTGAAAGGGTGTGTGAGGGCACTAAAATCTAAAGGAGAAATTCCCCACACTCAACCCAGCCTAACAAAATCCTTATAACACACATAGCATATCTCTCTCTATCCCCTTTCTTTAGGAACAGCTACCCCCTTTAAATTGAAGGGTGCGCTTTAGTGCCTCCCCTCCTCACTTTTCTCACTTTTCTGGTGGTGATGCGGTTCCTGCGGGCCTCAAATACCCTCTGTGAGTGCTTCCAGTTGATGTAGAAAGCGGAAGCCTGCTGTCTAAGCCTACAAGCCCGTTCTCTTGTCCGCTCTCTTGACTTTAACTGTCTGGTGTGGATGTGTTGGATGGTTGTTTGGGCTGTTGGAGCTGGCGCAGGCTGTTCTGCCAGGGATGTTGGTCTCATTGATAGACGGATGGATGATTCTCCTGGGTGTACTTTAGTTCTTGATGTCCTAAGCCTTGTGGCTGGCTGGCTAGAAAAAGGTGGCTGGAGAGGACAGAATGTGGGCTGTGTCGGCTGGCGCGTTACTTGACACTACTTGACACTACTTAGCAACCCGTCTTTTGGGTCAGGACCCTGCCGACGTTGACACGGCGCGTCCACAACCACAGCCACAGGCCATAGAGGCATAACCCCCTCACCAACTAGCGTACTTGGAGGGCCCGCACCCACCCTTAAAGTCATTTCCCTCAGTTCCAGAGGCGGTGGTCCAATTTGGACCAGTTCAGACCGGTCACTGTGGGCGCTCTGCTCTGCTCTGCACTGATTGCCCTGTGCTCCCCTTTGGGCGCTCCTGCTGGGACCACTATTCTGGCTTACGCTGGGTCCCTTTATCCATGCACCGATGCTGCCAGTCCATGCACCGATGCTGCTGCCCATCCAGCCAGTCAAGCTCCTGTTGGGACCCTACAGCTGGGTGCCCACCCCCGCCGCTGCTCTTTCGGCTTCACTCCACACACCAAGCGGTGACCGTGGCGATGGTGTATAGGGCGTTGTATCCTGCCGGGCAGTGGAGTGGCGGTGGTGCGACGGGACGATGCGATGCAGCGATGTGGCTTGCCGGAGGACCCCCCCGGCGGGCCTCTCGTTGCTCTTGTGGCCTGGGGCTTGCTGGTTTTGCCAGTTTTGCCACTCAGTAGGCGGTAAACGGCGGTTGCAAGGTTTAGCGGGGGAGCGGCAGCAGCTGCTGCTGCACACTAATCATAGCGCATTGTCTCTCGTAACACCCGAACTGGAGTTCTATGGAACAGCACCATACTCCATAGTTGAGCTCTTGAGAAGAGCCAAGACTGGGTATGTGGGACCTTCCAGTAGAAGACACCTATCTGCTCCATTGCAGCTGATGCTGACAGACTGGCTGGCTGCAACTGACGTGGCTGCCTCTGGTCCTCCGAGGATTCATCTATGTACCATCTGCTATTGGATAAATTTAAATTTTTACTTGAAGAGGATGAGTATATTTGGGGCACAAAACAACAGCTTAGAGGCTATAATCTGAGCAATATTTACTGTGAGTTATTGAACAGATGACATCTCCAGAAAATAAAGAGACCAGTTAAGGTTGTATTTGGAATTGTTTCAATTTTATGGTAAATTGGTTTTGCAGCATTTTGCCCTCCTGTTAGAAAGTTACTTAAAAATAATATCTATTTTGTGAGGTCAGAAGAACAAGATTGTGTGTTTCAAGCCCTGAGGGTGCTATTATCATAGTTCCCACTTTAAGGTTGTTTTCACAAGAAATATTGATACTGTGGATGCATGTGGAGAAGATTTGGGTGCTGTTTCTTAGTGTGGTATAATTGAAAAAACAATAGATTTGCCTTCAAGAGCCTTAGATGAGGCAGAAAAAAGATACTCAAGAATTGAACAAGAAGCTGTGGTCTGTGTGTGGAGCATCAAACATTTGAAAATGTATTTTTGGGGGAAGTTTTTTGAACTCAGTACAAACCTGGCTCAATAACATGAACCTTGATAACTTTGAACCCCAACTTTCACCGAATGCCAAGTCACTTGGGTTCTCCCTGGACACCAACCTCACCCTCAAGTAACGCATTGCAAAAAACAAAGATAGCCTGGTACGAGCTCTCTTTCTGAAGAAAGTCAGGCCATTTCTGCCTGAAAGTAACTTCAGAACTGCTGTTTAAGCCCTCGTACTCTCACATCTAGATGGTAATGATGCCCTACTCTGTGGACTCCCAGATGCCACACTGCCACCCCTTAAGACATCGGTCTTCAGACTGTGGGTCACTTCCCCCCTGGGGGTCCGTGGTTTTACTCACAGTGGTGCTCAAATGTGCCTGCATTTACCTGTAAATGAAGACAGCCTGGAAGCACCGCTTACGCGTTTTCAGGATGTCTCCATGTACACAGTTGAAGGGCATAAAAAAATCGTGGGGACTGTAATACTGAATATCATGGGAGCAGGTACAGTAAGTGTGGAGACGGAGTCAAAGAGGTGGCTAAAAATACTACATAATATTCTGCATTTTGTTGCTGTTTTCACCTTCGGTTAACTGCATATAAAATAACGCGCGCACACCTTAAATAAAAAATAAATGCAAATGTAACTAATGGATGGAAATGCACTCTTTTAAGTTATGAAAGTTCTTTTGGTTAATGTGATAAATACTGATTTCTGTATGCATGACCAGAGAGTCGGAGAATTGCATCCTGATTGGTGCAGTGATGAATAGTGACTTTTTTTATTTATAATCAGTGCTTAATTTGAGCCGGAGCTTTCCGGTGCTGAGCACCAGCACTTAATTGGTATCCGGTGTTCGGCACCGGCACCTAATTGTCAACACCACACTTAGGGCAGTCTGGCACAAGGTGGCGCTGTTCATGTAATTTAGCGATGAGCTGTATAACAGTTGCTTAGGAAAACAATATACATTTAAAAATTACTAATATCTGCCTCCCCAGTCATTCCTTTAGCTTTGGATAGTTGGATAATCTGAACTGTCACATTTACATGCGAGGTAGATGGTTAGTGGTTGTTTTGGCAGTGATGGCCGGGGCGATGGGTGGTGCAAGCTGCAGTGGCCTCCTGGACGGAGCCCTGGCACTTAATATTTTGCAAATTAAGCACTGTTAATAATGCTACAAGGTCTAAGCCTGGGACAGAAAGCACTGTAAATATGTCATTATATTAAAATTGTAATGCACAGTATTAAACAGGCTGCAGCAAAATGTAGAGGTTGGTGTAAAACAAGTGTTTTAAAAATATACACTTTGTAATAAGTAATCAGACTGTATCGAATGCAAACATTTCTGTAAGTGTCAATTAAAATGACACGCGACAAACCTCTGCTGATACCACCTTAATATTACCTCTCAAAAACAATAAATATTTCTCACCGTGAAGTTAGAAGTGACTCCATCAATTAAAGCCTATATTAACTCCAAAACAGCCTTTATATTTGGTGGTTAACCAATATCACACATTTACATTTCTAGCTCTCTATCCCTCCCCCTGCTTCACATCATAGGAGCCCCTCTACCATGCCTACTATGAAAAGAGGTGTGGGGTCCATTTTCCTTGCTAGCATTATGTTCAGATCACCCAGACAGCACACAGAATAAGTTCCATGTAACAGGGTGGGAGGGAGGATGTTAAATGGATGTTTTTCTTTAAAACAAAGCGGCAGAAATTCTACTTTAGGCATCAAGCCTAAGAGTGATGGCCCCAGGGAATGGGTAGAGTAGACACCCTGCTTCACAGAGCTGTAAGTATCATTGGTGCTGCAGCTGCAGAATTATGGCTGTTTTACTATCCTTCCTTTCTTGCATTAGGGGACCAGTGCATACTTGCTGTATCAGTGTTGTTTTCGGCCTCAGAGCAATAGCCCAAGGGAGGGGAAAACAAAAGCAGAGGAGACACCTTGGTTTCGGCATCAGAGAGATGGGAGTGTGAGGAATGGCGGAGACATCCTGCTTTGTAAGGCAGTAGCTATCGTTAGTGAAACAGGTGCAGTGGCATTGGGGCCCAGGGGTTTAAGGGGCCCATTGCATCACAATTATGAATGTCGTAATTCATAATCCAGTGGCATTAGGGCTCATTGTCTTTTTAGGGCTCATTGTCTTTGGTAGCATTAGGGCAGAGGGCTCCCTTGCTGCAAAAAGAGGGGCCCCATGCAGGAACTCATGTTTTTTCAGAAAGGGACAGAAAGCCTGTTTCAAAATTGAAGTGATGGTCCGGCATGCCGTGGAAGGGGTGATAGAATAAGAATAGATAGCCTGCTTCTCATGGTTGCAGCTATAATCAGTGCAGCTTTTGCAGTTTACACTAGGGCTAATGATTGCAAGGGGCTCACAGCACTCAAAATATTGGGGGGTAGTGTTTAGGGTCACTTCTGTTTTTGTTTGATGCAGTTGTTTTTTTACATTTAGCACGGATTATGAGCTACAGAAACGCACCCCTGGAATGATCTCATAAAACCCACCGCATGCTATCAGCCGTGCCCCTCCCGCTCTCCCAATTTTTGCCATAAAGCTTTGGAGGGGGTCCTGGTTTCAAAACATTTTCCACTCAGTGCGAAAAAGTGTGAAGGTTTCTGCCTTACGGGCTTCCTCCATGCAGCAGCACGTCTCATCCAGGGCCTGAATTCGTATGATCACATCACCCCGATCATGATGGAACGCCATTGGTTCCTCTTGCTGGTGCACATCATCTTCAAAAACAGCTGCATCTTTTACAAAGCTATCACGACCAGCAACTCTGCTTTTCTAGCAGAGAAGCTCACCATCATCTGGTGCATCTCGGCACATCTGCAGACAGGAACCAACCAAACTGCAGGCTAATAAGTGTAAAAAAGAAAAAAACAAGACAGCAGGCATTTTCCATCTATGCATCGAGGATCTGGAACAACATACCTGTGCACAAGAGGACTGACCCAACATTACTTAAATTGCAGACAGAGTTGAAGACTCGCCTCTTTGAAGAGCAATGCAACTCAATGTATTAACTGTCTTCAGCCCAATTTTTCTATCTGGGTAGAATGTGGATTGTTGTTGGATGCAAAAACCACTAAAGCAATCAAGGTTTGTTTCAGAAGAGGTTCTAATCAGAGAAGTGTTCCACTTGCCATTAATACTAACAATGGAGTCCAGTGTACATCAAGTATGATGAGACAATGTTTGGTAACTAAGGGTATTAAAGGCAGAAAGACTGTGCTTTACTCTTTCCACATGAACCGCTTTGTCAACCTTTTTGGTTGAGTGATTGTGGAAGCGGTACAATTACAATACTGTCTAGACAAAATGCAGTTCAAGAATTGAAATGCATAGTTTGGGCATACCAGTGTTCCACAGGTATTGCGCACTTTGAAGTACTGGGTGGGAGAGAGAAAACTTGTCAATCAAGTAAATCCGGGTGGTTGGTCAGCAGATCTGAGTCAGACTAAACTTAGAAAAGCTGTACAGTCAAGCTATGGGGAATGTGGAAAAGACTCAAGACAACGGTAGGGATTGCATTGAACAGGAGAATGGTGTTAGAAAAAGGAGAATTAAGGTTGGAGTGATGGACAAGATAATACACTAGTTGTATTATAATACACTATAAAAGGTTGTTTTCAAGTTTGTAAGCATCAGAAGAGTGGAAAACGTTGGCAGAACTCCCGTCATGTTGTGGAATTGATCACGGTGGAGTTTGAGAAGGTTGACAAAGAAGGATGAAAAGATGTTTCAGAGTATGGTGTTGATGTTGGAGTTGGTACGCGGCTGATAGTTAATTCCTCATGTGGCACCCAAAGATCAATTTGTTCATCCAATAAAAGTGTGGATGAGTGTGCTGGGGAAAGTTTATCAGGAGAGCAAACCAGTTCTATTTGCATGCAGAGGCCCTGTCAGATAATAGCAAAGATAAGTGAGTGAAAACTAGAATCAGAAAATCTTTCTGAGTGAAATTCCACCCAAAGAAATTGTAAAACTAAGTTTACATTCAAGTTAGATGTCATTACTTGCCATGTTATTTCTTATTGGGTATTAAGGAGGGAGAAGTGTTATTATGTCATATGTGCATTGGACTTTCACAGCAATCCTTGCCTGCAATGACTAACCACATTGTATCACTGGGTGGAAGGCAGCTGCAGTTTAAGCCCTCTTTAAAATAAATACATTTGGGTTAACAGTAACTTTTTTGTCATTTCTTCATCTACCTTGTGCTATTCATCTATATTCAGAGCCTTTTACAGAGAATGTCTTCTAACATTTGTATAGATGACTAGGCACTGGTGCACCTGATGAGCAAAAAAGGGTAATTTGGCGATTTATTGGGAGTTTTATTTGAAAGCAATGTATGTACCCGAGTAGCCATGGTAGCTTCATTGGTAGCCATGCCATATGACAATTCTGACCGGCACGTGGGTTGTGAGTGCAGATGATGCATTATGCAGTTAATGTGCACAGGTCCTGCATAAAGGTCTCCTAGGGAGGAGTCAGACTGAAAACCACATTAGAGAATGGTAGTCTGGCAGAAGTGTTGCAAGGAACAGATATGACCATGACAGGTGTCAATGCACTCAAGTTTCCCACAATGCAGTAGAAGTGGCAGTTGAAGTTGGGTCCTGTTGTCAGAAGAACCTGTGCACTCCTAAATAAGAGGATGTGGTTTGTGTCATTTTCCTGTGGATTACTGTTCAAGTGTGTGGCAATGTTATTTATGAACTGTGCCATCCAGAATGGTGGTGACATTTGAATGCAATTTTTAATTGTGAAGGTTTGCTATGGGGAGTGATGTCCAACAGCCCATTCTGTTTTGAGATGCAACTAGGTAGGTTGAACCCTTTAAAAGAAAGCTAAGGGCAGCATTGTGTTGATGCTGCGTAAAGGTTCGGATTTGCAAGAGGCTGCTTGAAGGCTGTTGTAGAGGTACAGGCTGACTCCACTTTTGACCGGGCGCTTGGCGATTGTGCTCATTCGTCGCGGTCAAGAGGAACTAAGCTGACATTGTCAAGGTTGGGCTGATTGGGAAAGTGTGCGGTGGATCTGAATCTGGTCCTGAAGAGAGTGCACAAAGTGCAGGTTGTGCCACAGTAGTTGCAGCATCACAAAGGGGTGACTTCGGAAGTAGATTGTAGTATGCAAGAAGAGGTAAGTGTGAGGAATGTCACGTCTCCTGCCCATGTTTACGTCACCCAAGAAGGTGGTGGAGCTCAGGGAAGATGATGTTGCTCTGGAAGAAACTGGGTGCCGTACGTGGAAAGAAGCTTCAATTAATGGTGAATGATAATGGTAAGGACATGTGCATATCTTTCAGGTTGTTCTGTGGTATGGGCAGAAGACTATATGAGGGTCTTCATGTGTGTTGGTATTTTCCATTTGAAAAGGGGGGAAATGTGTTGTATTGTTTACTGTGTTGCAGCAGTGTTGGTTGAGCTATGCCATGGAATGTTCTTCCTTCATGGTAGGAAAATTGACAGTGAGGTCTGTTTGGGAGTCGGCCGTGGGCCATCATCGTTCACTGTTGTACCTTATAACACAGTCAATAAACTTCCTGTAGACATCAGATATGTGTTTGCTTCTTCAGTTTATATGTGACTAGTCCAGGGGAGACACTTGTTTAACAACAATGACTTTCTTCTATAGCTTAAAGACCCAATGTATACATGTTGGATTTGTTGCATAAATACTATGACTCTGTAGAGCCTCTCTGTGATGCAGGGGTAATCTGTTTATGTCACGAGTCGCTATTTCACTGTAGACGCTATGTTCATCTTAGAGGTGTTGGATATTTGTCGTAGATCGCCTGAGTCTGAAGATCCAGGGAAAGAGATGCTGGGTGTTTTATATTGGTTTAATAACTGTTAGACCCTGCTTCCAACAGAGCTACGGGTTCGTGAGCCTGGCCCCTTGTTTTTGCAGGGCCTGGAGAGGCTCAGAAATATTTTATTTCAACGTATAACATTGCCAATACAGAGGTGCAGGTGTGTAACACGAGTCATAAATTGGTGTAGTTCCTGTTTCCAGTATTGGTTAAACTGTAGCCCCTTTTTCCAGTGTAGATAGTGCATGTACAGTGAAATGAATTTATGAAATTGGGTAAATGGTATCTCTCTGTAGATCCTTTTTTCCCAATAGGGATGCTATATGCGTCACATAAATGGCAGTTCTCTACACCCTTTGCTTCCTGCACAGGGACGCTGGGTTTACTCTGGGCAGCTCTCTGCAGACCCTGTCTGCGGCACAGGGATACAGCCTTACAGCCATAAATCACGTTTCTCTGCAGATGTTGACTCCTGTACACGTGCGGTGATAGATAATATGTTCATTGTACATCCTGTTTCCTGATCAAAGCTATGGGGTTTGTGACAGACTGTATTTATTTCTAAATATTTGGTCGAGACATTGGATTTGTAGTAAACGTGACATTTTTCTGTGGATGGTTCTTCCTTCACAGAGGGGCTGGTTTGGAGAGGGATTGCTGCTTAATTAAGGCTATGCCCCTCTCGTCTGATTCCCTGTAATGACCCTGTGTCTTCTTCCTGTGCACGGTAAAGGTGCTCTGCAGCCACCACACTCCGGCAAACTCCCAGTTCTTAAAAAAAAAAAGTTTTCTTTTTTGTCTTCCCCGACTAGAAGAGGGAAGCAAATGAAGTTGTATTTCCCCGATCTAATTTACCAAGTGCCCCCCTTTTCTCGTCCCAAATGTTGGCCTGTAGTAGGCACACCGCCCTCTTCATTTCAGGGGAATACATGTTTTCTTTAAGACAGCTGTGAGGAGCAGGGAGTCCTTGGCAGGAAAGGGAAGAAAGAGCTTTGCTGGAAAAACAGTCCCTGTTTATCTTCAAACGCAAATAAACAAAAAAAACAAAAGCCCATTAGAACAGAAGAGCCAATTGGCCATTTGCAGAGGGGCCGATGAAGATTCTCAGGCCGGGTTTGTGTTTTCGGCTGCACGTGTCGCGCGGGCACCTCCACACACAGGCAGCCTTCTTTACTCGCGATAATTGGAGCCGCGGTCCCCTCAGGGGCACAGTCAGCCTCTTCATTAGGTAAACAGTTCACTCTACACATGCCGCAGCTTAATGGAGTTATTTTCTCAGAGCATCCTTATACCGGGGCCTCGCAGCTGAGCTCTGCCTATCTTCGCTCCCCCACCCCCTCGGAGCACAAGAAGACACTGTCTGTGGCAAGAAGATACAGCGGCTTCCATCACGCTCATCGCTTCAGTGCGCCCTGTTCACACAAGCGCACAGGAAGCGCATCACTGCGCCAGACTTCCTTTGTCTGCGCTGGGCAATAGACTCCATCTTTGAACGCCTCCTGGGCAGACTGAACCATTGTCTTTGGGGGAAGTTTTTCAAGGAGAGACCAAATGATGAGTTCGGTACTCAAAGTCGGTTTGTAACAGGTAGGAATCGCTCACAGTGCTGCACTCGCCAGTGCAAGCCTTGTCTTTCCTGAGTCCATTGTCCTTCCCATTCTTTTTATCAGTGCAGTCTCCGCACTCGTACACTTGCTATTAAAATGCAGCTTTGTGAATACTGAAAAAGTATAAACTTACACAAATGTGGAAGTTTACCTTTGTGAATTAGGACCTCAGTGAAGAGGGCAGGATGAGCTCCTGCTAGTGAAGCTGGGTCCTTGACATAATCCATAGAAATATACTTCTACCAAACCTCATAATGTGTTTCCACCTTGCTATAGGTGTAACACGACAAGCCAGGAATTGAATTCTACTGTTCCTTTAAGCAATACTCCATACTCAAGTTTCTATACTGTTCCTTTAAACAATACTCCATACGCACGTTTCTACACATTCCAAATAATAATTAACAAAAGTAAAAGCTGGACCTACATGGTGGGGGTGCTAGTGAGCCGTGCACATGATGGGTGCATAATTGGTGAGTTCTCCTGGCCCACTGTACAAATCCGCGAACACACCTCGTCCAACAGAGTGCGCGGGCCAAGGCAGTGCTCTGTCGGTAGAGGTGCTGCCTGGCTCGCTGGGGGACGAATCAGCACCATAATAGACCGCGGCTGCCCGACGTGGGGCCTTGTTGGGGACGATCGGAACAGCAGCCCCGGCTGATGAGGGACATCGAGGGGAGACAGTGCCGGCCATGGTGCCGGAGTGTGTAGGAGCCTGCTGGGGCACTGCTCGACTGACTGTGGCACAACTGTTCCTTCTGGAGGGGCTGTGGTGCCCCAGGTGAATGCAGAGATGGGATAGGCCTCTGAGATGGGCTGCGTTGCATGAACTGGGACCAGACCTCCGGTGCAGCCTGTGATCGGTTGCTAGTGGGTCCTGCCCCTTTTTTTCACCCCCCCTCTGCAGAGAATGCGCCACATTGGGGCTTTAGCTGCGGCCTGTTGGGACCTGAAGCGCGGTCGAGCGCATGGCTGCTTCTGCGCCTGGGCCCAGCTTTGAGATCTCAGGCAGGACAAGATGGTTGGGCTTGGGCCTGCAGTCACTCCTACAGGGGTCTGCCTCTCTTGTCCTCCCTACCCCCATTGGCGGAGAGTGCATCAATGGTACGGTGAGGGTGGGGTGAGGGGACAGAGTTGGCACTGTCCTCCCTCCCATTCTCTAGGGTGATCATGACTAAAGTGGACCAGAGGCAGTCCAAGCTCCACTTTGATAAAAAAACAGGGTGCCATCCAGGGAGAGAATTTGCAGCAGACACCCTTGCAGCCCGCTGACTCAGAGGTGGGGGAGCTGATCAGGGAGCTGAAAGAGGGTCTATGAACCATGGATGCCATGATTGTCCATCTTAAGGTACTGATGGATTTCTTCCAGATCTACCTGGATAAACACAAAACCAGACTAACGGAGGCCGAAAGTAAGATTTCAGATGTAGCGGACTCTACCCGAGAACATACTCATGCACTGGCCACCCTCTCTAAGGAACATGCTGCAATCAAACATAAGAATTACAATTTGGAAGGCCACTCAAGGCAAAATAATGTTCAAATTATAGGGGTGGCGGAGTCAGACCCAGCACCCAAATGGAAAATTTTGTGGATCAAATGATAATTTAGTTTTTTGGGAAAGAGGCATTCTCCCGTCTTCTTTGTTGAGCATGCCCACAGAACCCTGGAGCCTAGGCCCAAGCCAGGGCAACCCCCACAACTGATTATAGCCTGCTTACTGAACTATCAGAACAGAGACGCCATTCTGCATCTCAACAGATCTCAACTGGATTTACAGTATGCCAATTCGCAGGTGTCATTTTATCTGGATTTAGAGCCTATGGTCCTTGAGACATGACATTCTTTCCTCAAAGCAAAAAAGGGTTGTGCAAAAGGGCGATCACATATTATATATTGTACCCAGCTAGAATGAGGGTGGAAGTTGGCGGTCAGGTACATTTCATTATGCAGCCAGTCATAGACTTCCTGGAGACCCACTGTTCACTTGATGCACATACGGATGCAGCTGGGGCTGCAACACCAGTGCTCTGAAGGAGGCAGTGCCAACCTTCATCCTGATGCAGTATAGTGCCACTCCATTGAAAAACTACCATGAAATATTTGCTAAACCACAGTTTTCTCCTTCTTTAAAAATAGTATTGGCATAACTGCTCTCCATTGAGTCTTGCTGAAGGAGGATGACCAATGAGTGACTACTGAATATTCCTTCCATGATGTATGCTGATGACACTCCTGTTTATCTATGTTGGACCCAATTCAATGTTTATGGTTATTGTTCCAATATGGGGGGGTAGCGAGAGGGATAGACAGGGTGGAGTCATCACCTAGTGCCTAGTTTGGCACCTAACACTGTTGTTGGATATTTGGAGTTGATGACACAGTTGCTAGTTCATTTGTAGTCAACTTTAGGGTGCTCAGGCCAGCTGCACACTCTCTGTCTTACCCTAAGCGTTTACTGCACTCAGCAGTTATGAACTCTGTCACAAGGGTTTTCTTTTGTTTCTGTATTGAGTGGGCTCTTTCGTTGACTTATGTTGGCTTGGGAAGTGGGTGAGAGGAGTGTTGGGGGCTTGTTGCCATGTTATTTGTTGAATATCTCACACACGTGCAAGGGTCATGCTGGGGGATGGTTATAGTCATTACTACAAAGCAAACACAAGATGATGGACGGAGCGCTGAAACTTTTCAGACACTCACCCCCAGTCACAGATCTGGGTTGAATCCATGATCGTTCTTTAGCTGACTTTACCATCTAAATTCAGACCCAGCTACATTGCAAAGTCTTGACCCTGATCTCCTTGTGTTTGCTTTGAATCCATCATCGTTTTTAGCTCACTTTGCCACCCCAGTTCAGACACAACTATATGCAAATCAGTCTTGACCCTGTGCCTCATGGGAACAGTCCAACCCAAACTGCCAAGCCAGGTCTTCCCTGAACCGGAAACAAGCATCCTTGGACCAGTTTTGGGGTAACACCCCTCATCAGCCAGGCTAGCTTGAATCCAGAGGAAAAGTGAGCAAGGGACCCACGTCTGGGCATACCCTACCAATTTAGGGCGAACAAAGCAAATACAAGGAGATGGAGGATGGAAGGCTGAAACTTTTCAGACACTCACCCCCATTCACAGACCTGGGTTGAATCCATCATCGTTCTTTAGCTTCCTTTGCCACCTCAGTTCTGACCCAGCTATATGCAAATCAGTCTTGATCCTGTGCCTCCTGTGTTTGCTTTGTTCACCCTAAGTTGGCTGGGTATGCCCAGCATTGGGTCCCTTGCTCACTTTGATGCTGGATTCAAGCTAGCCTGGCTGATGAAGGGTGTTACCCGGAAATCAGTCCCAGGATGCTTGTTTCCGGTTCAGGGAATACCTGGCTTGGCCAGTTCGGGCTGGACTGTTAACATGAGGCACAGGTTCAAGACTGATTTGCATGTAGCTGAGTCTGAACTGAGGTTGCGAAGTGAACTAAAGAATGATGATGGATTCAACCCAGATCTGTTACTGGGGGTGAATTTCTGAAAAGTTTCAGTGCTCCGTCCATCATCTCCTTATGTTAGCTTTGTTCGCTTTAAGTTGGCAGGGTTTGCCCAGACGTGGGTCCCTTGCTCACTTTTCTACTGGATTCAAGCTAGCTTGGCTGATGTGGGGTGTCACCCCGAAACCGGTCGTATGATGCTTGTTTCTGGTTCAGGGAAGACCTGGCTTGGCAGTTTGGGCAGGACTGTTCCCATGAGGCACAGGGTCAAGACTGATTTGCATGTAGCTGGGTCTGAACTGAGGTGGCGAAATGAGCTAAAGAATGATGATGTATTCAACCCAGATCTGTTACTGGGGGTGAATTTCTGAAAAGTTTCAGTGCTCCGTCCATCATCTCCTTGCGTTTGCTCTGTTCACCCTAAGTTGGCAGGGTATGACCAGACGTTGGTCCCTTGCTCACTTTTTCTCTGGATTCAAGCTAGCTTGGCTGATGTGGTGTGTTACCCCAAAACCGGTCCCAGGATGCTTGTTTCCTGTTCAGGGAAGACCTGGCTTGGCAGTTTGGGCAGGACTGTTCCCATGAGGCACAGGGTCAAGACTGATTTGCATGTAGCTGGGTCTGAACTGACGTGGAGAAGTGAGCTAAAGAACGATGATGGATTCAACCCATATCTGTGACTGGGGGTTAGTGTTTGAAATGTTTTAGCGCTCTGTCCATCATCTCCTTGTGTTTGCTTTGTTCACCCTAAGTTGGCAGGGTATGCCCAGACGTGGGTCCCTTGCTCACTTTGCCACTGGATTCAAGCTAGCCTGGCTGATGAGGAGTGTTACCCTGAAAACGGTCCCAGGATGCTCGTTTCTGGTTCAGGGAAGACCTGGATTGGCAGTTCGGGCTGGACTGTTCCCATGAGGCACAGGGTCAAGACTGATTTGCATGTAGCTGGGTTTGAACTGAGGTGGCAAAGTGAGCTAAAGAACGATGATGGATTCAACCCATTTCTGTGACTGGGGGTGAATGTCTGAAAAGTTTCAGCGCTCCATCCATCATCTCCTTGTGTTTGCGATAGTTATTAGTACACCATTGGGAATGTTTAATTTTCTACAACACATATGGTACACGATCAGGCTACAACACCAGTTATATTAATTAGCTGGACAGTGCATGGGGTTATCAACCTGAGGAAGTCTCAACAAGTGAAAGCCTATCTCTGAGGCATGGGGCGGGTATCATATTTCTCCAAGAAATGCACCTCACACCCAGACAGCACCAAACACTTTCACTCACATAAGGGCCCCATAAGTACTTTGCGTCATACTCCTCCTACTCCTGGTGGATTACAATCCTCATCCATAACACAGTACCATTCACACTGCTAGAATGGCAAGCAGAGACTCAAGACCACTGGATACTGGTTGTGGGGTGTATTCATGGCACATCAACGGTCCTCCTTAATATTTATGGCATGAAAACTGACACCCCGGAGTTCTTTGATGACCTGATAAGCAAATGCCATACCAACGCTACCTTACCCAGGATCTTGGGGAGGAGACTTCATCCTGGCCTTATCAAGGCATGGTGACCTGCCCATTACATCAGGTGGCTGTTGCACTCAGTAAAATTATGGAGCTCTATGACCTGAGAGACGTATGGAGAGTAAGACATCTACATCATACAGACTTTACCTATTACTCTTTCATCCGCGACTCTAGCTCTAGCATTGATAATTGGCTGGTAATGCTCCAGATTATGGAGACAGTGCAGGAGGCCACCATCTTGCCTAGAACGTTAACTGATCACTCCCGGATTGTATTGGTACTTGGATTCCCAGTTTCTTCATGCCCCAGCAGACATTGGCGAAGGTTAGGGGGACTGCTTGATCTTGTTTTCAAATCCAAAATCAGGGGTAACGTCATTAACTTTTTTTTAATGCATTGATGATCGGTGGCCACGGTGGGGGTACTTTGGGATGCCTTTAAGGCATATATTCGGAATGTGCATCTTCAAAGGGGTCGGTATCTTGAAATTGATTACAGCCAGACTTGACCTGCTTAAACATAAAATCAAAGTTCTCTGGTCTGAGTACGATGATACCATGATCCCACTGTTCTACGACTTTTACAGGAAGCCCTGAGGACTTCTATGACACTGCAGAATGTAAGGTTCTGTATTGAGGCAAGCGGAGACGAGTTTGCGCCTATGGTGAGGCTGACCAACAAGGTAGTACACTGACCTGGGTGTTGCAGTCATCCACACCACATACACTGATCGCTGGCCTACAGGGCCCAGAAGGGGCTACGAAAACATCCACTACAGATATCTGGGGGGTCTTACATGATTACTATGAATGTGTGTACTTGTCTAGAGCCACACACACGCAGTCTGAACTCACTGCATACCATGATGAAGTGCCACTGGGATGGATGGAAGGAGATATTCTGTAACTATTTAACTCCCCATCAACGTCGGCGGCAATTCCTCCATTTGAGCGGAGGAGCGTCACACCCCTGCTGCAAAAGCAGCATAGGTGAAAAACAAAATGATAATAAAGTGAATTTATTACCATTTTATTTTTCACAGATGCTCTCAGCCCGAGCCAAGAGTCAGGAAGGGGCTGGGCAATTGCTGCTGATTTGCAGCAAGGAAGGAGTGGTGCCTTCTCCTGTTTATAGTGCGCATGTCACTTTGGCTGGCTGTCTTGCGACTGCCAGCCTGACATGTGCACTTTAAACTTCTCCACCTAAGCTGTCTTAGACTGCTGTGTGGAGAGAAGGCACAGGTCCCAAGCACCTACTGGAGCATCGAGCCAGCCCGCTCCAACCAATCCTAGTGCGGCTGTCATGCTACTTAACAATATCTGCAGCAAGAGAGCAGCATCTGGAGTTGTAGAGGGCAGCTGGCCGAGGCTCTGAGCCTTGCACTGGGACTTCCAAAGAGGAGAACACCGAGGACGCGTAGGTAAGCAAATATTTTATTATTATTTTTTTTTTTGACTCATTGACATGCATTGTGGGAAACTCGCACTGCCTTCAACCTCAAGTTCAGAGCTATCAATCATTGCCCGTTTTAAATAAAGCACTTTTAACGAGTCATGAGTGAGAGCTTTGGCATCAAGACTAAAGGGATATATCACAGTGCCAGTCAGTGGGTTAAAACATCCACTTCGCACCGGTGCCCCACACCAATATATATCACCACCATCCACTGATTAATGGTGGAGGACATTAAACTGGCAATAACTGCCCTAGACAATGGTAAGGCACCAGAAAGTGATTGCTTCCCATGGAGTTCTATAAGGAATATGCAGACTTGCTCTCACCGATATTACTTGAGGTGTGGGGCAAGGCAATTAGAAGGGGTAAACTGCCACTATTGAGGACAGAGGAGGTCATAATGGTTCTCCTGGAAACCGGGATGCGACCCGGAGCTGTGCTCCTCTTATCAGCCTTATCAGTTATTAAATGTTGCTAATGAAATCTTTGCTAAAAGTTTGTCTCAGAGGCTGCAGCCGCTAATGCAGCGACTGGTCGTGGCTGATCAGGCGGGTTTTATACCTCAGAGATCCACAGCACTGAACTTGCGTACCCTTGTGGCCCTATTGCATAGATAGGGTCTTATAGACGCTGAGGGCACACTTTTTGAAGTTGATGGATTTACTCTATATGTGTCCGACTGCCAGCTTGCGGGTTAATGGTACATTAATGGATCCATTTCCAGTAGCCAGGGGCAAGTGGCAGGGAGGCCCATTATCCGATTCCCCACTGATCTTTGCATTAGCCATCGAGCCACTAGCTCACAGAGCGATACAGGTGGAAGCAAACCAGATGTTACTTTCTCTGTATTCGGATGAGATTATCTTGTTTTTACAGCACCCGGAAGAAAATATTGACCCGATTATTAGCGATTTAATACGCTTTGGGGGATACTCTGGTCTTCAAATTAATTGGGACAAATCCAAAATACTACCACTGACAGACTGTACCTCTTCCTGGCGATTGAATTTCCCTCTACGCTAGATGGCAGATGACATGCGGTACTCGAGTGTTCATGTCACAAAAGAAATGGAAGATCTAACCTAACGAGGCAAAACTTTGGGGTGGCACTCGACTCGCTCAAAGCCCAGGTCGATAGATGGATTAAATTACCTATATCCTTGTTGCGACGAATCACCATAATTAAAATGGTTGTTTTACCAAGGTTTTTATATTTGTTTGTTAATGTCCCAGTGGTCTTACCTAAGATCTTCTTTCGTCAACTACAAGAACTCACTAGACTGTTATGGGGGAAAAACACCAACGCATTTGTTGGCAGTCCTGACTCAACCCTTGGACAAAGGCGGCCTGGTAGGTCCTGACCCCTTCCTTTATTATGTTTGGCCCTATGCACAATATTGGTATCATAATACTATAAAGCCCACGCATTTAAAAGTTGAAACAACCCTAGTTCGGCCAGATTCATTAACCATGGTGGTGGCCTGTAAAAATCACTGCAAACGAGATGAGGTGTATGTGATTGCCACCATGGTCCAAACGTGGTGGACCATCATGAATCATCTGGGTATGAATATGGTGTACTCCCCACTTTTGCCAGTCGGCAACAACTTCCTCATGTCACCATTACTCAATCAACCCTCGGTGGACCTCTTAAATGATTGGGAGTGGAAGTGCTGGGTGATTTTTTAAGTTGTTAACACTTTAGGTGTTTTAGGAGCAGGGGCATCTAGTACCCTGGCTATGCTGCTGTACCATAGATTATGACACGCTGCCAAGTCAGTATTTCCTACATATTCAGATGTTAAATGGTAGCGGCAGTTTCAGTCGGTATCCTTTCAAGTATTTGCCCGGCGGTAATCGCCTCTCATACCACTCGATAATTTACCAATAAAAGAGGCAGGCGCCGGAGACTGGAAGGCAGGAAACAAAGTTTTATTCCGTCGGAGCAGAACACATCAGATCAGACAGCAAGGTATCGTCACGAGGTGCTCTAACTGCATCTCTGAGACCTGGTCTCTTATACACTGGTTTATTGCTTTATTACACATAGTATATTCTTGAGATTCCCTTGATGTACGGGGGAATATCCCCTGAAGCCCCGGTTCAGATCCGTTCCCACACATAGATACAGTAGAAGTTCCCACCCCACCCACAGTAGGAGATGGCTATTGCGCAGCAGGGTATTCCGCCAATTCCTGGGGGTGTGTGCGACCGGTCGGGTCTCAGGGAGTAGGGGCTTTGATCTACTGTAATCCCTTTGATGTGGGGTGTTTCCCTTACAGTAGGGGCAATAAACTGCATCCGCAGGGCTAGGTGATGGCCTGGGACCAGTTCAGACAATGGGGCGCAGAGGAAGGGGGTTATCAAAGGAGAGGCATGACCATGTATAGGTTGTCGGTCGGAAGTGGTTCCGTAGCAGGGTCGCGCAGAAAGAGAGGGTTTATGGCCTGTATGAGAGAGCGGGGGTGGCCAGCGCGCGGGGGATGCTCGCAGCGCCAAGGGAACCGCGCTGGCGATTGACAATGAGTGGGGAGAGAGTGGGGTGCCTAAAATGGCGGCCGTGCATTCGCTGTGCGTGGCGCTGGGGAGAGGCAAGATGGCGCAGATAATGTTCAGTTTGCAAGCTAAATTTCCACAGTCCTCCCTTTTAACATATCTCGCCAGCTTGTCCGGCCAATATTCACCTTTGTTAGCCTTTCAGTTACAGTATCGTCAATGTTCGTCATACATTTAAAGATACAGAGTCTTTAGGGTAGGCAGGAGTAATCTGACACATTTGTACATTGTCTCATACAGTTTGATAAAGTAGGCGAGGAGGAAGTACATTCAAAGTTGCAGTATAGTCGTGTACATGGCTGGTGTTGTATGAATGTTACTATACAAAGTTACATTTTCTTAACTTCTCAGTGTACAGTCGGAAGTGATTGATGCAACATCATGAAAACTTGATAAGAAGATAGTTAATATAATAAGGTGGTTGGGAGAGGATTTTCAACTTTGACATGGGTTCTTCTTTCCAGTGTCCTTGTTTTATAAAGAGCTATCACTGGTAAGCTCTCATTGTTGTTCTTCTTTCGTTGGCACTGTTGAGCACCGGCGGTGGAGCTAAGGTCCAGCTCAAATCCGATTTCTCACGTGGCAGGGTGTGACCACTCACTGTTCTTTGATCACAGTCCTGTTCCTTAACACAGTTCACCACAGGTACTTTGAGACAGGGTGCCGGCCTTTTGTTCCTTGGTAGTAGGTCAAAGTCATAGTCCAAATGAAAGAGGAAGAGAGAATGGGGTGGCGTGGGATCGGATCAAAAATGCGGACCAAGGAGAGCAGAATCTTTCAGCACTGGGCCCATCAATCGGGCCCGACGGGTTGAGACTTCAGGCACGCTGGTCAGTGAGCAGGGGCCTCGATGTAGCCCTTCGCGCTTATCGTTCTGATAATGGTGTCTCGTCTCACACCCTTTTTGCTTCGTCGCTTCCCCCTTGGTCGATGTCATAGATGCTTTATGATCCGCAGCCAGACTGTGCGTCACGTCCGACCCCTCTCTTCCGATGGCTGCAGGTTATCCTTGAATAGGTTATAAGAAACGAAAGTCTTAGAGATTTTGGCAGGGAAGACATTTACATACTTCATTCTCTCTCCCAACCACTGAGTAGTTGCGGAAATGCTCTTATCTGTTACTATATGATTGGTGTCTATTAACTCTGATGTAAATGTGCGTGTTACTAATCTATTAATTACTGCTGTGGTGCAGGGTTCTGTGGGTGTCCCTGTCCATCGTCTGGCCTTCTAGGTGTCAGTTTCTGCGCCCTATAATACAAGGTTTGGTAATACCCGTAAGTGCGAGGTGCTACGGTCATGCGTTCACGAGTATCCTTTTCATACAGTAGGTGACCCTTTATCAGTTTAAAACAGGGCCATCAGCTGTTTCGTTCGGGATACTCTGAGACGGCTAGTATAGGGCTGGAGTTATCTTTGGGAGAACAGGGTGCTTTAGACATTCTATTTCGGGCTAATTGGTCAGGGGTAATTCTGGGCGGTGGAGATGGTGTCCTTTAAGAACAAAAACCACTGACATATAGTCCCCGTGTTGAGGGTCAGATTGGGAGACATCAGTCGTCTTACCTGTCCTTTCCTTCTCAGCCGATTAGGTTTAACGTTCGCAAAAAGGAGAGGTAGTAACGTGGTAAAGTATGGTCGTTTTTGTTTCTGTCAATTTGTTCGAACACCACCGTGTTCAGGCCAATTATACACTTACCAAAGAGGTGTATGTCGTTAATTTATTCAAGAAGAAAGAGGGCAAGAAAGAGCCTTTTGCGAGGGAGGGGGAGAGAGAGTGAGAGAGAGAGAGAGAGAGAGAGAGAGAGAGAGAGAGAGAGAGAGACGTGTGCATCAAGTAGGCTATTTCGGCATACATACGACACAAAACGAGAGAGAGAGAGAGAGATGGGTAAGATAATAGGCCACTTGGTGCACACACAACATGGAGTAGCATGGGTCTGTTCCATGTAAGAAAACACAAGCGGGGAAAAGACATAAATTCGGTGATCACGTACACACAAATGCCGGATAGGGTGTGACAGTACATGCATCAAGACGGAGACTCAGGGCTGCGTTGAGCACGGGGACCTCTCCTTTCCTGTCCTCTATTCCTATGCATGCTGCGTTCCTTTAGTATTTTGTAGTTTATCTTATGGGTTGTCTGACCCTTTATTCTCCTCCCTTTGATCGGTGGACGAGCACTTCAATCATACAATGACGCTCTCTTCAAGTGACCCAAACATGAAATGCATACACATTCATATCGTATAATCGTAGTACACACGCACAATCATATCATACAGTTTTTCATGTTCCCAATGATGGTCTGTAATTTTACGCACTATCTCACAACGTTTGTCTATGTTTTCCCTGATATTGAACTTGGTGCGGTCCATGTCCACTCCACTTTTCAGTCGGAACTTCGTCGTGACCTATAGAGGGGAAAATAAGAGGGGAGGGGAGGTGCAGTATTCAAAATACCCCAGCGCGCGCAGACACGAAATGTTCTACCTACCATGTACCAGGCTAGCCGCAGGGGTGGGTAATACCACGGACCTATTATTCTTTAGTTCGAGGCAAAGATGCTCTAGTTCATTCATCTCCTAAATTCGGGTTCCCTGGTCGTGCATGTATTTCTCAATTGGTCGTGTATTATGGTGAAGGATACCATACCTTGCGTGCGACATATACCTTAAGTTATAGTTCATTATTGATCTGACAATTCTTGGAAAAAGGGGCAGGCGTGATGGGTACAAATTCCGTTAAACAAAAATATTTTAGGCAAATTGAGTCCGTATTATCTGTATGCTTTCGCTTAGGAGTGACAATCTTTTATTTAAAAGAGAAACCTTCAACAACCCAGATGATTAGTCATGACACTGATTCCGTAATTCCTTTTTAAGAAGCCCTTTATTTAAAACAATGTCAGTGTAGAAATACGGGCCTACAGCCGCTATAGGCCGGCCACGGTGCGAGATGCGTCGAGCAACATGAGCAACACTAGATTAACATAAAAATCGGTTCCCCCCTCTCCCCCATCATCATGTGTGAAAGCATCGCATACATATATATATATATCTCTTTTTAACACAAATGTCACGTGACTGGAACGCCACAAGGAGTTGTAGGCCACTCCTACATCAGCGCCATCTTAGGGCGGGGCCGGGCCAGTGCACAGTCTAAGTCTTTCCATGAATTAGCAGTTGAACCAGAATTCCTTTCGGTAGTTCGAGAACTTTCGTTGGCGTCAACTTTGCGTCAGCATGGCGTCACTGCAACCTTGTAGCAATGCCATGGTTCGTTCTTAGGGCGGGGCGGCAGGCGGGTTCTTCCGCCGACGTTTTACTTTTTCACTGCACCAAGCAGAGGCAAGGTGGCCGTCGCCCGGGGGGCAAAAGAGCAATGGCGGTGGTTTTGTCCTTACCGGAAGTCCGCAGGAGTCGAATGTCAAATGACTCCAACCAAATTCTGCAAGGCTGAGGGGAGCGTTCTGTCAAGGGTGGGGCCCATGCCCTAGCAAACGAGCTTTCGAGTCCAGAATTGTCTCACGGTGGGCCAGGCCTGGAACCGGAGGGGTCAACCGCCGGAGTTCAAGGGCAGCAGTAGCAGCAGCTCTTCGGTACGGCTATCGGAGAGGGGCCAACAGCAGCTACAGCGGCAGTTCAGATGGTATTGCCACCGGAGTGGTTCCAGTAGCAGCGACAACAGCAGTTCGGATGGTATCACCACCGGAGTGGGCCCCTGCTTACTTGGCTGCGGGGGCCCACTCCCCGCGTCGGGTGCTAGCGGCAGTCCTGGTGAACCCTGTGCTTGGGTGGTTGCCTGGCGGCCGCGTGCAGGGGTGCCGGCTCAGCCGAACGGCGAATGAAGTGGCAGGGCGCAACTCAGCTGGCTGACGTGTGAAAGATGCGGTTGGGGTGCCCTCATCTGCTGGCGAGCCTCCACCTGGGGAGGTGGGGGAGGCCCGTCCGCGTCGCCTCCCCCCGCCAGGGCACCCTCCGTTATTGAAGGAAGAAGTGAATGGGAAGATCCGCACAGCGTGCCAGGGTGAAATTCAGCAGGCCGATGAAAAAGATGGCTGGGTGCAGCTTAGCTGGCCGGCGAATCAAAGACGGTTGGGTGCAGCTTAGCCGGCCGGTGAGTCAAAGACGGTTGGGTGCAGCTTAGCTGGCCGGTGAGTCAAAGACGGTTGGGGTGCCCGGCGAGCCTCCACCTGGGGAGGTGGGGGAGGTCCGTCCGCGTCGCCTCCCCCCGCCAGGGCATCAGCCCTTATTGAAGAAAGAAGAAAGAAGACGGGTAGGCCCGTACAGCATGGCGGGCTCCGCCTTGGTGTTGCCCGAACTTCGGCGCTTCGTATAGCCTCCGGCCTATTCGCACAGTCGCCCGCCACTGATGTCAAGGGATTTTTGCATGGCTTTTATAGCCCAAAGTCAACTAAAAGGGACCGCCCAAAACAGGCCAATGTTGCAACTTCGAGGAAGGAGAGGCGAGGACGGTGTCACGTGGACGTAAATGCTTTGGGATGCAGGTCGCAGCAGACTGTCATGTAAATAGTTGTTTAAAACATGTTCTAACCTGTTCATTTTGCCGGAATGTTGTTATACTTATAAGTTATTAAAAAAGTTTGACCATACTATTTTGCTGGAGCGTTGTACGTATCAGCGATCTAGTTAGCGTATTCGGAAAATGGCGTTGTTCGATTGCACGTGATCCTAATCAAGTGTGGTGACGTTGATGGTGGGTATCAACAAACTTCCTGTTGTGCCCATTGGGGTCCCTATTTTTGTTCAGTTCCAAAAGGACCGGGCACTGGGATTTCCAGTGTCCGAACCCTCTACAGAACGCACATTGATTCCCATCTAAGTCTCTTCGTCCGTTGTAGGGTGTAGGTGTATGGTCTCTAGGGGGTGGCTTTCTAGGGGCGGTTGGTTGGTAATTCTCTTTCGGGGGTTCCCTTCCCATGGTCACCCCTTGCAACTGTGCTATCATTACCCTCTCCTTTAATTCCTTTTTCTTCTTTTCTGACGCCCTATCATTCTCGTTCTTCTGGTTTTCGTAGTATTGGGCCATCTGGAGAATTGCTGCGGGTTTGGAGGCTGCCCAACTACTCTCGCTGGTCTGTAGTTTCTGGGAAACTTCTGGTGACAGACCCTTTACATAATTCTGGACAAAAAGGTGATGTCCGGTTGCGGTGGTCATGTCTTGGCCACTGTAATCGGAGAACACAGTCTCGAATCGGGAGAAATATTCAGACACATCCTCCTGGGGTTTCTGGCGGCAAGCCGTCACTATCGACCAGTCTACCTTTCTTTCTGGGATTAGAGTCTTCAGCTTTTGTACAATCTTGTCTGGGAGCTCTAAGATGGCCTTCGGGGGTTTCTGTCCTGGTTCTCGCTGTTTATCTATGGTATCGAGTTGTACCCAGGTATATCCGAACGGCTCAGCGTGGTCGACTTTCCGGATTTGTTTCCACACATCAGCCGGCAGGCATAGCCCAAAGAACAAGTCGATATCTGCTAACGTCATTATCGTTGAGCCCAAGGCTGTACCCAATTCAGTGTAGAAGGCAGTCGGGTTCTTTCTCAAGTCGGGTAGAGTCTTTCTAAAGGTCAAAATATCTTGCCGGTCCCACGGCTGGTAGACCCAGTTATATACAACCCTTCCCTTTGCATCTTGGTGGTTGATGTCGTCGTGTGTTCCCTGACCTCGTGGGGGGACCCAGTAGGGGGCAGCTTCTTTAATGGGCATCATGGCATCGGCCCTTCCTCCCTGGGGCTTAGTTGCTATGGGGGTTTCTGTTTTGGTGGTCTGTCCATGTTCTTTAAGGTGTCGGTAGACCTCGAGTGTACGAGTGAAGAGGTTCGCTACATCGCCCTCTCTTTCTTCCCCAATGTCTACCTTCCTATATAGAGCCGCTAAGCCTTCGGGACCTTTATCGTGGTACCTATCCTCATATGCATTCAGGGCGTGATAACAGAGCCGTACGACGAAGTGTCGTCTGCGGCTGTCGGCATACGAGTTATACACGTCTGTTATATACTCCTCACTTTCTTTTCGCTCCACCAGCGTCCCTACTATCTTGTCAATTCCTGCTCGTTCATCCTTAGTTAATCGATTCATTCTGGTGGACTCTTTCTTTCCTATCTCATGGTCGTCTAGCGTTGTAGTCGACGTTGGGTTCGGCACAAGAGGCTCAGCCGGCGCGGAGGCCGTGAGGGCCGAGGCCCCTGTACTACTTTCGCTCGTGTTCGGGGGTTGTGGGTGTTGCACTATTGATTGGGAGGGTGCATACGGAGGGGGCATGTAAATGATCGGGGGACCTAACAGTAATTCGTCATTCGTTCGCTGCTTGGAGGACAACTCAGGGTAGAGCAAAGAAGGGGTCCTAACAGCGTACTGGCCTGAGGTTTCGGGCTCCTGTCTTAGTTTAGTTTCCCTTCTCTCCTTTATGTCTTCTTCTAACTTTCTAGCGGCAAGGTGAGCTGCCTTTCGTAATTCCTTTTCTGCTTTTACTTCTTCCCTCTTTTTCCGTTGCGTCGCTTCTTTGCGCCACATGCCGATACTGTCAAGCATAGTAGGCGTCGTCTTATTGCTATGCAGAGCTATTTCTAGCGCTTCTATCTTATGGTCGTCGAAGGATCCCATCAGTGGCCACTGACTTTCGGGGTCCTTCTTGGTATATTTATGCCACAGCTTGCTATAGGCTACGGCGACTAGTCCATATTTAGTGAACATGTCCTTATTAGGGGTGCCTTCCAGTGGAGCCGGGTGGTTCACCTCTAATAAGCGGTCCGGGCAGAACCAACTACCAATCAGTGGGGAGAAGATAGGCATGACGGGTTTCAACGGGGACAAAAGTCAGCACTACCTATCTTTTCACTGCTTGCAAAGACTAGACAGAATATCTCTATTCTTCGTTATTTGTAAGCAGAGAATACCTCCAAAGAACCAATATCGAACAACTAGTGTTCGGACAATCAATCAATCAATCAATGGGGAGATAAAGATAGGCACGACGGGTTTCAACGGGGACAAAAGGCTGCGTTACCTACCCTTCACTATTTGCAAAGACTAGACAGAATATTCCTATTCTACGTTATTTGCAAACAGAGAATATCTCAAAAAGCACTATTCTTCAAAACAATCAATGTTCAGACAATCAATCAATGGGGAGATAAAGATAGGCACGACGGGTTTCAACGGGGACAAAAGTCTGCGTTACCTACCCTTCACTATCTGCAAAGGGAGAGAGAGAGAGAGAGTATTTCTACTCCTCCCCGTTTGTAGACAGCGAATATCTCAAAAAGAACAATCAATGAGCAATACTAGAATTTCCAAAGCTTCAAACAATCAATCAATTATTTCTCAATTTGTCGTGTATCACGACCTTACCCGGACCGCGTGGACAGTTTCTCGTCTTCCGCCTCCAGCGCCCGATCGTCCTCTACTCTCCGTATTTGCCGCGGCACTCCTGATGGTTCCCAGTCAGGACCGTAGATCACTCGAGAGAGGTCTGCTCGGAACCAGTGAAGTTCGGATGATCGGCTGCCAGACGAGGGTCTATTGGGCAGGAGCTCTCCCGATCGTTGCAGTCGTTCACTCTGTCGTCGGGACCTCTCCCACTGGATCCACGTGTCGCTGATGGGCCCCACGTTTGGGACGCCAATTGTTAAATGGTAGCGGCAGTTTCAGTCGGTATCCTTTCAAGTATTTGCCCGGCGGTAATCGCCTCTCATACCACTCGATAATTTACCAATAAAAGAGGCAGGCGCCGGAGACTGGAAGGCAGGAAACAAAGTTTTATTCCGTCGGAGCAGAACACATCAGATCAGACAGCAAGGTATCGTCACGAGGTGCTCTAACTGCATCTCTGAGACCTGGTCTCTTATACACTGGTTTATTGCTTTATTACACATAGTATATTCTTGAGATTCCCTTGATGTACGGGGGAATATCCCCTGAAGCCCCGGTTCAGATCCGTTCTCACACATAGATACAGTAGAAGTTCCCACCCCACCCACAGTAGGAGATGACTATTGCGCAGCAGGGTATTCCGCCAATTCCTGGGGGTGTGTGCGACCGGTCGGGTCTCAGGGAGTAGGGGCTTTGATCTACTGTAATCCCTTTGATGTGGGGTGTTTCCCTTACAGTAGGGGCAATAAACTGCATCCGCAGGGCTAGGTGATGGCCTGGGACCAGTTCAGACAATGGGGCGCAGAGGAAGGGGGTTATCAAAGGAGAGGCATGACCATGTATAGGTTGTCGGTCGGAAGTGGTTCCGTAGCAGGGTCGCGCAGAAAGAGAGGGTTTATGGCCTGTATGAGAGAGCGGGGGTGGCCAGCGCGCGGGGGATGCTCGCAGCGCCAAGGGAACCGCGCTGGCGATTGACAATGAGTGGGGAGAGAGTGGGGTGCCTAAAATGGCGGCCGTGCATTCGCTGTGCGTGGCGCTGGGGAGAGGCAAGATGGCGCAGATAATGTTCAGTTTGCAAGCTAAATTTCCACACAGAGGCCCCTGCTGAGCTGGCAGTGCTTACTAAACTGATTCAAAGGTCAGACATGTCTTAAACCATATTGTATATCTATAGAGAGGTGGCGGCTGCCACTGCTCAATTATCATATGGGGCTAGGAGAGAGCGGGAATAAGACTTGGGGAGACCAATCTCGGACAAGGCCATGGGGGATAATCTGATGTACAAAATGCAAAGCAATTAATGCTACCTTACTACATATAGCTTGGGCCTGTCCTGCATTGACCCCCTCCTTGGAGTAAGATATTTATTGGCGAACATGCTAGGTAATCCTTTGGACCCCACACCTGAACCTGCCTTTCTGGGGCTGATGAAAGATCTCCCCAAATCAATAAGGCACTTCACGTCAATGGCACTGCTGCTGGCAAAGCGGCAAGTAGCAGGCACTGGATGTCTCCTGTGACTCCCATGGAGGCAGCCTGACTGAAGGATATGGCTTACAGCTGTGAGGCCATAGAGGAGTATAGTGACTTCATGGATTTCTGGGAACCCTATAGAGCATATGTGAGGGCAGAGGCCACTGCTACACCACACGCCATCGCCCTGGTCCTGAGGATAATGCGGGCTTAACCATACATAGTCAGGGGTGACATCTACCTGTGGGTGTTACCATCGAATGAGAAGAGTGGCAATGTTGTGTAGTCATGCCAATGAAACTAGCTGTTGTTCAAGTACTTGCTGGAATAAAGCTCATGGTGTAGTGATATAACCTAATCTTTTGTTATCTCTCTTTTGTTGTTTGTTGGGAAAAACTGATAAATTATATTTTTTTTAAAGCTGGACCCACATACCCCAATATACTGATTGTGTTACTTGGATGTATATCTACTATCAAACAGTCAAACCCCCTGCCTGCAAACTACTTCTTGAATAACGCCACGAAGTCTTGAGATAAAGAAGGGAAAGCGTAACCTCCTCACTACCGAGCAAGTACAGTGTGCAGACAAAAGGGTAGGAATAAAAACCTGGATGATTAGCTTTCTTCTTATATGTCTATGTCAAGAAATAGTTTGCAGGCAGTGGGTTTGGCTGTTTGATAGTAGATGTTTTCCCATGTACCGTTGCGTAGGTATCAGTTCAGGGCCCCCCTTCCGTGTGATTGTTACATCGATGTACAGTCTAAAGTAATGGACTTTCAGCTTTTTGCATAAGGAAAGCCAGAAAAGTCAAATAATAAAGGAATTAAACACAGATGAAAACAACTCAGAAGTACATGTGCCATCATATATGCACCCCAAGTTTTAATCAATAAATACTGTGGATGCTATACATATTGTGTTAAAATCACAAGGATGTGATTGCCTGTGATATATGGATATGGGTAAGATTGCATATGATGCATTCAGAATGTCACAAAAAGGGCCAATGTAGCCCTGCTCCAGCATTCCAGGGGGACCATGTGTCCCAGCTCGCTGCAGGCTGGAGGAGGAGGCTCGTCTGATTGAGAACACCTTCTGCTTCTATGCTTTATAGCCAGTTGAGGCGGCGTGATTTGCAGGTGGGGTTGTGGCCCAGGAGGAGGGTGGCACGGGGGTAATTTAATTTTAATTTTTTAATTTAAACTTACCATCTCCTCTGGTCCCGAATCGCGTCCCATCTCCTCTTTCCTTTCTCAGGCAGCCTCCCTCCCCTCCCCTAAGCCAATCACAACGCTGCAATGGCAGCGCTGTGATTGGCTAGGACGCCGACCCTACAGGCATCTATGGGGAGGCCATTTTCTCTATGTAGGCTGTGTGCAGCCTACATAGAGAAAATGCAGAGTGCGTATGACTGGTTTGGTCGGCCCGGGAAGGGCTCCTGAGCCGATCATATCCAGAATAACCGGCTTAAGATAAAAAGAGTCTGTGAGGGATTGTTTAGATTTTCTAGTATTCTTGGCAGTCGTCCCATCAAAGAAATGCTCCCATCTATAAAGCAAAGGTTGTATCTGTTGCCGCCTATTTCAGGGAGTGTGAGGGCCACTCGCCCAGTAATTCTTTACATGTAGAGGTAAACGCCTTTTTAAGGCGTTTTCTATGTGTTCCCCCTGTAGGATCGTCTGCCATCCTGCACTGGAAAGCAGGGCTGAGCCATCTGAAAGACATTTCGTCATTCAAACCCATTTCCTTTTGGTGCTCTATATGGGCCAAACCTGAGACTGACCTTACAAAGGTAATTAAAAAGGACTGCCTAACTTTAGACCATGTTCTTAATATCCTGCGGCTGTCTTCCATCAACAAAACTCTTGATCCTAACGCTGGAGAAATCGGCAATGAAAGTAGCTTTGCTTGATGGGAGGGTAAGGAAGAGAGCCTCAGCCGATGAGACGAAGCAACATATATTTCCTATACTTTGCCCGTCAGTTTCCAACCCTATCTAGCCTGAGTGACAAACCTACAACATCGCTTTGTCCTCAGTAGACCACAGTTGAGTAATGTACACTGTCTTGTCGCTTTCCCTAACCTAAACAATGGGATACAACCACAGTTCCATGTGTGATGGAATCTCCGAAGAGTGCACTCTGCATTTTATGCTCCTTTGTCAGTTTTCTTTAAATTTAAGAAAGCAATTTTTCAAATCTATTTTTATTTTTTCATAACATCAGGGACCACAAAGCTGCCATGCAACTTTTAAATGCTATGTAATCGCCAGCTCGTTGTTTTAATGTTGCATCTTTTATTTGTAAAGCAATCTTTGTCAGGAAAAGAATGTCCTAAACATTTCGGATTAGTATTGTTCAATTTAAATTATTCCTGGAGTGCTCATGTTAACTGTCAACTTGTCTCTTGATATATTGTATTTTATTGTTGACATTATATGCTTTTATGGCCTATGTTGATAGTGCCGAAATAAAGATCTTTGCAATTCCTTAGAAGTCTGTACAAAAACACAAGGACAGTATAACAAAAAAACAGTATGCACTACCAAATATTATACACAAACCACGAATAAACCTAATTTCACTTCTATATTGACTAAAGGTTTCTCCTCATTGGGGCACTTTACATACACTATAATAAACATACTATGAACATACTGGCCAAGTAGTAGGATTACAGGGCTGTCCTATCTCTGGTGCTCCTTTCTAATTTCTTGTGGTTAGCTTGTGAAACTGGTGCACACAATAACCAGGTCTAAGGGCACAACTCTGCTGCCCAAGCATCCATTGAAGGGTGGGAGAAAACTGGTTGGACATTCAAACAGGCCACTTGCATCATTAAAGGAGGAGGTGGCAATAAAGGAAGACCTTTGTTGAGCTCGGTTCCCCCTCACTCCTGGCATAGTGGAAAACACATTTTGAGTACAGAATATATTGTCGCAACATCGCGGTTTTTGGACTCAAATCACCTGGCGTACGTCTCATTCCTGGTGGTGCTTATAGAAGACCTAAAAAAGTATTAGTTATGTGAGAAAAGGGGTAAAATGGTCCCGATCCCTTACTGGCTGTATAATGAGCACAGAATTTGTTTTTGATACTTGCCCTTGACAGGGGGAAAGCCCCTAACCCCCTAATTTATAGATAAGGTTCAAAGTGGTTGTAAGGGTAAGATTCTTTATAATTCTTAAGGGAAAAAAATTAGAGTCAGACAAAAGATCATTTTGTTGGAAGTTTCTTTAAAGTATATTCACTCTATCCATGAGAGTGAGTGAGAGACAGCCAACACGGGTTTCACCCCTTTACATGGCCATCCGGCCTGGGGCTTCCTCAGAGCTGTACATACATTCATAGTGAGCAAGGAAATAAAGAAACAACTGCAAGAAAAAACTGTGACGCGACGCAAGGGGGTGGTGTGTATCCCCGTGATCACCGACAAATAGAGGGCAGAGAGATACAGTAAGGAAGGGGAAAGAGGGAGAAGACAAGGCAGTGGAGTAGGGGAGATAGGGGGATGAGTTGTATAAACAGAACGGAAAGGAGGACGGAAAAACACAGAAAAACTTCATATAATCATGTTAGCCAAAAGGATATATACATAGAGTGTAATGACCAAAGTGAAGAAGACTGCGGGGGAAAGGAAGAGGAAAAGGACGGGAAAAGATGAAAGAAAAGAGACGAAAGTGACAGATTAGAGGCACAGCAAACATCATATAATCATGTTGGCAAACAAAATATTTATATATATATAGGTTTCAGGCCTGATATAGTTAGGAATTAGCATTTAAAAAACCTTAGAAATTCACTGAAAAAACAATAGGTTTTAGGGGTGTTATAGTTAGCTGGACATTTCACTCGATCAAAACCATTGAAATTCCTCCGATGTAGTTATTTGTACTAACTACATCTTGCGCGCTAATTTATAGTGTCTCACAAAATATATTGGATAGTGACTAAACTGTGTGAATATCTGTATCACTATGTCAGTTGTTGTGTAAACTGCTCCACCAGTTGGTTACTAGCTATGTGAAAGTCTATATTATTTATTGATTAGTTAACTGAGTATTTGTATGGGAGAGTGAATGTGGGTGTGGTTCGGTGGGGGTGTGTGACTGCCCAAAGATGTGTGAAAAGTTGATTCAGTAGGTATATGAAGTTAAAACTACATGATATAACAGTTGTTTGGGTGAGTGAATATCTTTATGGGTTTGGTGATGAGCCAATATATGTCTCAATGGTACATGTCCAACAAACTAGAAAAATAAAAGCCAGTGTATGTGTCAGTTGTTGTATATCAATAAGTATACATAAGACTCAGTGATTGTATGAGTGACTGTATAGATAACTGTATACTTGTAATAGTGTTTTTATAACACACTAAGTATGAGTTATTATCTATATGAATAGATGAAGTGGTGGTTTTATAAGTGTATAGCTAAGTGAAAGTAAGTATGATCCATTGTTTGCATAAGTGAGTAGGATGACTTCATAAGTGATTAGGATGTGTGCTGGTTTGTAATGTCGATATATGTGTATAAGTATATTTGATAGTGTTCTATTGATCATTGACAGCATGTATGAGTCAATCTATAGGTAAGTGATTAGATGTGTGTATAGATCTAGGAATCCCCCGGGGCATGGCCCTTTTTTAAAAATGTTTTATTTTGGAGGGGGGCTGTCTTGCCCCCCTCCTGTGGCCACTTATGGCCCCGGGGACCCCATCCCCTGGGGCCGTTTTTTTTGTTGCTTTTAAAAAAAAGCAAATTAGGAGGGGGGCCGCGTGGCCCCCCTCCCGGGCTACTACTAGCCCCGGGGACCCCATCCTCCGGGGCTGGCCCTCTTCGTTGGGGGCCATGTGGGGGTCCCCAATCCCTCCACGGTCCCAGCCGTCTCCCCGCGTCCTGCGGGAGCCGGCATTGCTTTTCCACATGGGGAGCAGATAACATGCTGCTCCCCATGTGGAAAAGCAATCTGCTTTGCCTCATTGAAGCCAGAGCAGGTTTCCTTGCTCTGGCTTCAATGAAGCAAAGCAGTTTGCAATGACAGGAGGGGAGCCGTGAGGCTTCCGCCCTGTCATTGCAAACTACTGTGTCCTGGGGGTGGGCACCCCGGGACACAGCAGGAGCTGGCCCTGGGGGGTGGCGGTCCCCAGGGCCTATACAAGGCTCCAGGAGGGGGGCCGCGCGGCCCCCTCCCAGATTTTGAAGTTGCCCTGGGGGGTGGCGGTCCCCGGGGCTGGGGGGGCCTGAGAGCCCCCCGCACCAAATTTTTTCAAGCCCCGGGGGGTGGAGGTCCCCAGGGCTGGGGGGGCCTGAGAGTCCCCTCAACTAATATTAAGAAGCCCCGGGGGTGGCGGTCCCCGGGGCTAGGAGGGCCTGAGAGCCCCCCACACAATTGAAATAAGCCCCGGGGGGTGGCGGTCCCTGGGGCTGGGGGGGCCTGAGAGCCCCCCCCACATAATTAAATAAAGCCCCGGGGGGGTGGCAGTCCCCGGGGACCCCTCTGGGCCCCCCTTTACATAGCTATTGCCCCCGGGATTTGGCCCCCCCGGGGGCCAATTACCAAAGAAGCGTGGGCCTTTTTTTTTTTGGGCCGAAATTCGCGCTGGGTTCGTGAATCTCGCCGATTGTTTTAAAAAAAAAAGCTTTTTTGGGCCCTGGGGGTCCTTGTGGTACCCCCTGAGCAGGCCTAAGGGGTCAGGGTGTTTCTACCCTGCCTCCCTTTTTGCGCTTTTCGCGTTTGTTTTTTAGGTTTCTTGTGCCTCGGTTCTACCGAGGCACAAGATGGCTGCCAACACTTCCTGATTTGAAGTGTTGACAGCCAATTAGAATACAGCTCGTGCACGGCAGGGTGCGCGCTGGGTGCGCATAGGGTGCGCGGGTCCTCCGAGGCCAGATATATATGTACTTTTAAATGTCATTTTCCCAGGAACTACTGAACTGATTTACACCATTTAAGCAAAAGGCACGAGTCTGAACTGAGGACTACCTCTTTGCCAAATTTGGTGTAATTCCGTTCAGCAGTTCGGGCTGTAGCTGCGGCTAAAGGTCCTATGGGAAATTGCATGGGGAAAACGTGTTTTGGGATCCCCCTTTTTTCTCGACCCCCGCTTGACGAATCACTGTGAAACTTACAGGATAGGAGCGGACTGGAGCTGGCCAAAAGTTTTGAAAATTTCACGAAGATTGGTCAATCGGCGCCAAAGTTATTCCAAATAGACTGTCGCGGATTTCCTATGGAAAATAGGTCTTAACTATATCTACCTACTGGCAATATCCTATGGAAAATAGGTCCTAACTATATCTACCTACTGGTGACTGCCAGTAGGTAATACAGTATATATATATATATATATATATATATATATATATATATATATATATATATATATATTCACAGAAAAAACCATAGGTTTCAGGCACGTTATAGTTAGGAATTAGCATTTAAAAAACCTCAGAAATTCACTGAAAAAACCATAGGTTTCAGGGGTGTTATAGTTAGCTGGACTTTTCATTTGTACAAAACCATTGAAATTCCCCCGTTATAGTTAGTTCAGCTAACTATAACTCGCGCGCCCGCAATGCACTGCTGATGACGTCACATATTACATCACTCATGACATGGTCAGTGACATCACTCATGACATCACTGATGACATCTCAAATGACATCACTGATGACATCACTGATGACATCATCCAGTGAATGTGTGTTTTTCTGAAAATTAAATATGTTTTATATATGTATATCTCAAGGTCGATGGAAGAATAAATGGGTATATAAGTGTCTAAATGGATGATTTGTTTTTGAAAAATTGATTGTGTAACTGACTGATTAAGTGTATCATAGTGAATACATGGCTTAGTGAGTAATGTTTAAATATGTAAATATCTGTATCAGTCTCTCACTTTGTGTATAAGTGGCTGCATGGGTTGGTGAGTAGCTACATGGGTGTCTATATAGGTTATTAGTTGGTTTTTTGAGTATCAGTCTGAGTGTCTGCATGGTTCGGTGGGGGGTATTACGTAGTGCATAGGTGCATGAATGAGTGACTCACTGTTTGTATGTGTTGAACACAGCATGTGTGCAGGACTGTATGGGTGGATGAGTGTGTGTATGGGTGTGTTAGTGAGTGAATGACTGTCTCAATAGTGTCTTTATGAGTAACTACATATGTTTTAAACTAGTATATGTGACTATTGGTGTATATAAGTGAGTATATGTGAGAGTGAGAGATTGAAAGAGTTCCTGTATGAATAAGTATGTGTTTCTATAAGTGATTGTTTAAAAGACTAAGTATGTGTAAGTTTCCGTAGAAGTAAGTGTGGTGGTGTGTGTATAACTGTATATGCAAGTAAATGTATGTTTGATTCTTTATTAGCATGAGTGACTATGTGTGTGAGTAACTCTATGGATGAGTGGCATTGTGTAACAGGATGTATAGGTGTATGAGTACATATGATGAGTGAGTACATGTATGAGTGACTGTATAGGACTGTTGGTGAATGAGTGGATGTGTATGTGGATCTTAGAATTACTGAAGAGGTTGTTGTAACTGGTATTGGTATGTCCATTGTTTTGAAAATTTTAGTCTCTATTTTTGAATGTGTGTATGAAAGGTTATATTAGGGTGAGAGGAGGTCTGCCACTCTATCACAAGGATGATGTCATCAGTGATGTCATCAGTGATGTCATTTGAGATGTCATCAGTGATGTCATGAGTGATGTCACTGACCATGTCATGAGTGATGTAATATGTGACATCATCAGCAGTGCATTGCGGGCGCGCGAGTTATAGTTAGCTGAACTAACTATAACGGGGGAATTTCAATGGTTTTGTACAAGTGAAAAGTCCAGCTAACTATAACACCCCTGAAACCTATGGTTTTTTCAGTGAATTTCTGAGGTTTTTTAAATGCTAATTCCTAACTATAACGTGCCTGAAACCTATGGTTTTTTCTGTGAATTTCAAAGGTTTTTTAAATGCTAATTTCTAACTATGCCTACAGAGATAGGACATGTGAAGAAAGAAGAAAAAATGCACAGAAAGAAACAAAAGAAGTGCAGAAAGAAGCAACAGAAGTCCTCAAATACGAAGATAAGTGCAGGAAGAAGGATAACGTGCAGAAAGAACAAAAAGAAGAGCAGAAAGAAGCCTTGTTGCAAAATCATCCTGTACCCTCAACTTTTTCAGACGGATACTGGTGGTAACTGAGTCTGACTAACCAGTCCTAGAGCCAGTGCTATGTTAAAAGACACTTAGAATACAGTGAAAACACCTACATACACTAGGGAACATTATGCGTTGGGGTCCCCCTGTGATTAGCCTAACCTTCTCTGTAAGCCCCTAGTATATAATAGGGCATGGGGATTAAAACTACCTCTTAAAACAGGCCACAGGGCGTTTTTGCACACGTTAACTCAGGCCCTGTCCCCTCCCTTCACCACTGTGTAAACACGCCCTGTGTCCGTTTTTAGTTGGGAGATTAAGTTCATTTGAATCCTGAGGGTCCCTAGGGTCCAACTAGCCCACTAGGTACCTTCAGTAAGTGCCACAGAGCTGCGTTGCAGAGAGGTGTAAAAAGTGGCACGGCCTGGACCACCTCTCTGCAATGCAGCTCAGTGGCACTTACTGGAAGCACTTGGTGGGCTAGTTAGCCCCCAGGGGCCCTCAGTATTGAAGGGAAATTATATCCCCAATTTAAAACGTGCCATAGTGCGTGTTTGCACACGTCACCTCAGGCCCCGTCCCCTCCCTTCACCACTGTGTAAACGCGCCCTGTGGCTGTTCTAAGTTGAGAGATTAAGTCCCCTTGAATCCTAAGGGTCCCTAGGGTCACACTAGACCACTAGGTACCTCCAGTAAGCGCCACAGAGCTGCGTTGCAGAGAGGTGTAAAAAGGGGCTTGGCCTCAGAACACCTGTCTGCAGCGCAGCTCCCTGGCGCATACTGGAGATGCCTGTTGGGGGCGCGTTTGCAGAGTGCTGCACGGAGGGGGCATGGCCTCCGGCACGATGCCAGTCTTTTATTTATTTAAATTTTTTAAGAAGGGGGGCTGTGTGGTTCCCCTTCTTATTCTAATTTATTGGCCTTGATGACCCCATCCCCCAGGGCCTGTCTCCTAATTATATTTTTTTGACCCCAATCCCCAGGGCCGGCCACTGTTTTTTATTATTTTTTAAAAATATATATTTATAGACACACCTAGGACATGCTGGACAAACCGTACGTACCTATCACCATGACGATTTGCGTGATATTCATTAAAAGGCGACTATGCATGCAATGAATCCACGTGGAATGTATTTACACCACTAGTAAAGCTCTGACATGTCTGATGCCCTACCGTGCCTAATCCTGGTAGACACCCTTGTCGTTTATTTATACAAACATGGGTAGCTATTGCCGGGCACATTTAATACACATGCACACCAAGCCATTCAAAGGGGATTCGACAAAAATTCGACCAAAACTGTGCAAGAAACCCCCTCACGGTTAATAAAACACACATCCACTGCCGGATGTGTAATACTTTTTATTTTACTCTCTGGAAAGTGGACAAACATCACTTGAGAGTCACAGCGCGCTCCTGACAGAGCCCAATGCTGTGTTACACCCACCATTGCCTGCCGAGTGCCACACACCTCTGTGTTGTATTCCACTAGCTAGTGCATATGCTATGACACTCTCTAGCCCATGTGCACTGTAACACCACCCCGTGAATATGTCATGCCACACTTGTCTTCGCACGGGTTATATTGCCCCATCTAACGTGCCTTCCTCGATGCCTATGTTATAACGCACAGTGCTATGCCATACATATTACAATCTGGGATCCATATCTTTGTCACAGTGCATATGCAACATTACACTCCCCAGCACATATTTTATATTACAACTTTAGAGACTAGTTAGGTTACACAACACTGCCCTGTGCATATTACACTCCAAGGCGCATATCGCATAGCACGCGCTAGTGCCTGTGCTATATCGCGCTCTCCAATGAATCTGTCATTGCACACAATGTATTGCATATTATATTTCACGCCTGGTTCATCTTATATCACACTTTTTGGTGCATAGTTTATACCATACACTATATCTAGTTTTCATTTTCAATCGTGCTCTCAGGACTATGTTCTATATAACACTGTGTTCACCTACCCTTTTCACGGGCATTACATTTTGCGATAGGGGGTGGAGGGTCAGGGGGTGTTTCTGCCAAGTGAGCCCGGAGTCACAGTCACAAACGTCCTCTTCTTCCTGAATAAAAGTGAGATTATGCTGCATACTTGTTCATATTTTAAGTAGTTCGCACAGACACAATGTTTTAAAAACAATAAAGTTCCTAATACCCGCCTTCTCTGAACAGTTAGCTTGCTCCCCCATCCCCCTCCTCCCTATCCTCTGTTGTGTGAATCCATGGACTAGCCTCCTCCCTCCTGCCATGCATGGTCTGATGTGCTGCCACTGCCCTCAATTTAGTATGATGTACCAGTCCACTCCTCCTGCCCTCCATTGCCCAATTCTATGCCCCATCATTGACCTCCTGCTTAAACTCTGTGCTTAGCTTGCTGCCCCTATTCTCCTTCCCCCTGCCCTCCGATATCTTTGTGCATGCCCCTGCTCCATCCTTTTTGCCCACCATGTCCCATGGACCTGCCACTCCTATCTACTCTGAGTGTTCTGTTGAGCTGCCACTCCCCTCCCACCTGCCTAGCATTGTCAGATGACTGTAACCTGTCCCTGCCACCTCCACCCTGCCTGTCCACATGCCATGCCCCTATCCTCTTCCTCCTGTCCTACATGGTCCATTGTATTGCCACACCCTTCTGCCCTCCCTGGTCTGTTGTGCTGCAACTGCTCCTCCTGCCTGCCCCGTGTGGTCTGTTGTGAGGCCCCTTCCCCTGAACTTTCTTGTCTGTGCACAGGTCCTGACCCTCCCTTCTATCCTCCATCGTCCTCTGTGCATGCCCCTGCACCCTCCTTCTTGCCCATCATAGCCATTGTGCTGCCACTAACCCTCCCACTTGCCATGCATGGTCTTCTGCGCTGCCATGGCCCCTCCCACCTTCCCTGTGTGGTCAGTTAGCTGCCCCTGACCCCCTCCCACCTTCCCTCCATGGTCTGTGTGTATGCCATCACAGTCTCACTGTTGCTCTTCATGGTGTGTCTTGCTTCTAGTGCCCATCCTGCCTGACCCCCATGGCTATCTTGCTGCTCCTGCCCTGCCCCCTTGCCCCCAGCCCTCTGTTTAAATGTGCAGACCCCTACTCCCTCCCTCCTGGCTTGTCTGTTCCATTGTAATGCCCCTGATCCGTCCCTCCTGCCCTTTATGGTCTGTTATGCTGCAGCTTTCTCTCCTGTCTGTCCATTATGGTCAGCTAGCTACCATTGCCTCTTGCCCCTCTGTTCTCTGTTGTCCATGTGCATGGTCCTGTCCCCTCCCTCTTGCTTTCTATGGATTGTTGTGCTGCACTCCCGTCCTGCATGCCCTGTGTGGTGTATTGTGCTGCTGCAAACCCTGATGGCTGCCCTCCAGGGTCAGTTTGGTGCACCTCTCCATGTCCCTCCTGTCCTCTGTTATCCAAGTCCATATCCCTATCCCATTTCCTTCCATGATCCAATGTACCATACTTGCGAACATTTTGAACTTGGTAAGAGGGAGATTTTGAAAAAAAAACTGGGGTATTGATTTTCCCCTTTGAGTTACATTGAAAAAGAGGATATTGTAGACAGGAGACAGATCAAATAAAGCCCATTTGAGCTTAAAAACATTGGACGTTTCCTGGCTGAATCGGGTCTGTTGGCATGTATGGTTGTACTACCATTGCCTCTTCCTTCTGCCCACAATGGTCTATTACATTGCCACAGCCTTGAAGGAGGGTAGATTTTGTATCACAGGGGGCCCCTGGCCCGTTCTGTCCACACCTGAAGTATGAGACCCTTGTCCTTGCCCTGCCAGCCGCATTTGTAGGCCGTATTAAATTGACCAGCGGGTCCTGTGTTGCTATATAATTATCCTGAGACATCCTTACCACTCAGCCAGCATAAAACCCCTGTGTAGGCCCTTCTGTTCAATATGTAGGCCTCTTTGTTAAATTGACCATAGCTCTGCAATTTTAGTGTATAGCAGTCTGAAGGCAGGTCTGCGAGGCCTTCTGCTCCAAACTAGTAGCCCCCACCCTACCCGAGTGCTCCGTGCTCGGTATCAAAGTTCAACATCCCCCTGAAGCTGTCGACATACAGTAGGCTGCATCCTGGACTGGTACTTGCTTCCTGGGCAGGTTTCCCGCTTTTAAGGAAGTGGCAACCGCAGAGCGTCAAGTTAGGAGAACTGAGGAGATTTTATACATGAATATATTGAATTCCCGTACAATACCCATTATTTTCTGCTTGCTCTATGGAACTTACGATAAGCGATTGGCCTGAGAGACTGACCTTTTCACCCAGTCCATTAAGTGGTTAAATGATGAAATGTCTGGTAAAATCTGCAGACGAAGCTTTTGGGTAGCATACGTAGGTAGATGTAGCGTGCAAAGGAGCCCACAAAATGATATAAAAAGGGAGCACCCACAGATATCGACGGACTACCTCGCCGTCTGTATGTAGGTTAACAGGCTGTGCAGGTTTTCCCCAAGAGCTGGGAGCTCTTGTCTTCCTTTGCTTAAAATGTCTTGCTCTGCTTTGCTTGAAGTATCTAATTCTATTTTACCTATATGAAATGTCATGTTATGTTTAACCATTGTTCTCTTTACTTTTGCATTTAAAAGATTTTGTATTGTAATTGCAGGAATGCTTGCTCTAAGAGTAAACGTGAGTGTTCCTAGGTAACATTTTCCTTGGTGTAACTTGTTTCTCATGATGCATTTATAGATGTGTTTTCTCTCTCTCTCTGTCAGTACATTAATTGAGATACAGAGAATATCATGACAGCTGTATGAATATCTGGATTCTGTATTTTGTACTTTATGTCTCTATTCTGCGGTTTCTTTGAAGTTGCATCTTCTCATTAAACTGTCATTGTATTCTGCCTCCAATTCCATGTCTCATATGTCTGTATTCTTCATTTTTGGAGCAAGCGTTCCTAGGCACCCCGGCTCAAATTAAGGTGCCCCTTTTGTCCCTGACTCACTCTCCTGCTCAGTTCTGTGGTGGCTCCCGGGGCTCTGGGGACCGCCCCTAGCTTCCTTGACCCGTAATAGATCTTCCCTCCAACAGCCTCTCTTGCAAGTCCTGTATTGTTGGTTTGTTGCCCCTGTCCCCTTTCCACTGCCCTCCATAGTCTGTTGTGCTTCCACAGCCCTTCCTGCCTGCTCAGTGTGGTTAAATTGTTGCCTTTGCACCCTCCTACCTGCCTTCAATTTTCAGAGTCCGTGCCCCTGGCCTCTGCCTCTCAACAGTATCCTAATGAACAACTAGATTGCTAACATTCTATATTTATTACAAAAGTGTGGAACGCCTGACATCATCTTGATGTAATCAAAACTGTAATACCTAGAGCATTTCCTTTAGAAATTACAATTATGAGAGGGTCTTATTGGCATCAAAATTAGGGTTAGGGGCGTGGCCAAGATGGCGGGGTGAGCGGACGCTTCCTCCCGTAGCTCCTCCGGCCCGGCCAAGCTTGAGCCCTTTTCTTACGCCTTTCTCCCCCCGCTGAGGCTCAGCGCGGGAGAGGAGAGTGGCTGAGCATCAGGGGTGCACATTGGTGCTGTTTTGGTTCGGATCGCCTCGGGGGAACCCCCCCAAAAGTTCGATCGAGATCGAGGGACGACGGCGAGCCCGAGGGGCGGAGCGCATTGGAGAGCTGTCCGGGCGCCTCGGCTGGGCCTGGTGCTGAAAGTTGCGATCTGGAGGGGATCTGGCCCGCCGCTCGACGGAGACTGAAGGAGCCTTGTGGGAAGGGTCCCGACGGTGCAGGAGGCTTGGGACGGGCGCCCCGGCACTCAGACTTGTGACGGCGACACTTCGCACTGCGGAGGCCCTAGCCCTTAGCCGAGGTACAGCGGACTCCCTGATGGGCTTGGACCATAGGGGCCCCGGTGCGTGACAGACGGGGGCCGGTGGTGGACCTTATTTTACTGTGGGGTGCCTCGGGGGCCCCGGTGGTGTCGTCGGGCCTGGTCGTTTTGGCCTGCTCCGCCCGGCCGCCATTTTGTCCCCGAAGGAGCAGTGGTGGCGGCCTTCGCCGGAGTCCTGGCTGCTGGATGCAAGCGACCCCCGCTGCCGTTGGGCTGACTACCGGAGGGATGTACTGATGAGACCCCCCCGCTGCGGCCCCCTTGGTTGTCTTACACGGGCTCCTGCGGCTGACGGTGACCGGTTTGGGCCGCCATTTTGTCACCTGTGACGCAGCGACTTCACACACAGTGCTTGCCGGCGGCTGAGCATCCCTGGGGCGCCTGGATTGGTGCCCGACTGCGGAGCTAGTGATGTCTGGAAGAGGTGGCCCGAAGAAAGGGGACCGTACCCTGCCGGACATGCTTGGCAGAGCCCAGCACTTGCGGGACAGGACGCAGCCCTCGCCGGGGTCCTCCCGGGCTCCGGCGGATGTGACTGGAGGGGAGCCACCCGTCACGAGGGCCTTTATGGAGGAACTGTTTAGCTCCCTCAGGGAGGACTTCCAGACGCTGAAGCGGGAGGTGGCCAGCGAGGTCCGAGAAGTGCGCAGGGAGGTGGAGGGCCTTGGCGAGCGTGTTGAAGCGGTGGAGACGGAGGGCCAACAGCGAGCGGAGGAGATAGTCCACCTTCAGCAGGACGTTCTTCGCCTCCGGGAACAGTGTGTGGAGCTTCAGGCCCATTCTGAGGACCTTGAGAACAGATCTCGGAGGAACAACATCCGAGTGCGTGGAGTGCCGACTGCGGATGAGGGGTCCGACCTGGGGAGCTACTTGCGGGCCCTGTTCCGAGAGATCCTGGGGGAAGCTGCGGACTTTCCCATCAGCATTGACAGGGCGCATAGGGTTGGCCGGCAGCGCCAGTCATCGGCACCTCCACCGGACATTCTGGCCTTCCTGCCCGACTTTCCACTAAAGGAACGCATCATGGCTGAGGCCCGCAGGAAACAGCCTCTGACTTTCCGGGATCGGCCGGTGGCGCTTTACCAGGACCTCTCCGCCATCACGCTGCAGAAACGCAGGTCCTTTAGGATTGCCACTGACTTTTTGCGCGAGCATGAGACGCCGTACTCTTGGGGTCACCCCTTCCGCCTGATCTTTCGGTGGAATGGAGTGTTACACCAGCTACGCTCCTTGCAGGACGTTTGCGGTGTCCTGGGGCTCACGGCGGCGGAGGAGGAGGGAGCTACGCCGTCGTGGAGGTCCTCGGAGAGACGGAACCGGCGGAGGTCAACGAGGCGGCGCTCGGCGGCCAGTGTGGGGCGTCCGGACTCCCCTACCATCAGAGCGGACATGGCCGACGCCCTGAGAGTGGCAGCCGGGGACTCGACCGGCTCCTCTAGCGTGGCCTTGACGGCCTAACACACACTCCGGGGGGAGATGTCTCTAGCTTCTTTACATGCTTGGTACGGGGCGGGGGGGTTGGGGGGGAGCGGATGGAGGTGAGTGGCTGGACGTCCACTTCGTTCCTTTCTACGGACTTGCCCGTTTTGGGGCTTGACTGAGACAATGGGGTGTTTGAGTTTGTGGGTGGCTAGTTGCCAGGGTTGTGTTTTGGGTGGGGGAGGGGGTTGTTTTGGGGTTGGGGAGGTCCCGTCCGATGTTGTCTATGCCCGCTTTGTTTTGGCCTGTCCTGCGCTGCGGCCCCGCGCGCCCCACCCGCTGATTCCCGGCCCATTGCATGGCGCTCCTGACCCCCGCGAGGAATGCTGGGCCTAAAGGTAGTGACCCTTAATGTTCAGGGTCTGAATAACCCGGTGAAGCGCAGAGCGATCCTATCGTTGCTGGAGGGGACACAGGCGGACATTTGCCTTTTGCAGGAGACACACTTATTGCCCCGAGATTGCCATAGGATGCGTTCTGCTAAGTTCCCTACCCAGTTCTTTTCCTCGGCAGCGAACAAGACGGCGGGGGTAGCCATTCTCCTAGCGAGCTCCTTTCGGGGGGAGGTTTTGCATAAGTGTGCTGAACAGAAGGGGAGGCTCCTTACGTATCGCATGCGCCTGGGAGGCATAGCATTTACGGTCGGCTCTGTTTATAGCCCAAACGATCACCAAGAGCGCTTCCTAGATTCCGCGCTGGTGGATGTCACTGCTTCCCCCGACCGTCACATTATCCTGGGGGGAGACCTCAACATTGTCTTCGATTCTGTGATGGACAGATCGGCGCAGCGCTTCCCGCAGACGGGGGAACTGTCCCAGGCTGGGAGGGCCCGGATTGCGGAAATGGACTTGCACGACCTCTGGCGCTCCATGCACCCCACGGATAGGGACTACTCTTATTTTTCGCACGCACACCGAACCTACTCACGGCTAGATTACCTCCTGGTGAGTGGACCGATGCGTGCCGCGGCCACGGCGGCGGACATCGGGGCCCTGACCCTGTCTGACCACTCCCCAGTCACCGGCGTTTTCCAGTGGCCGGCGGCCTCCCCCTCTCGAGGGGTGTGGCGCCTTCGGGATACCCTTCTACACAAAAAGTCGGTGGTGCAGCGCATCGGGGAGGTCATACAGGACTATCTCACCCACAATAGCAACACTGACACCTCGCAGGCGACACAGTGGGCGGCATTGAAGGCCGTCCTCCGGGGGGAATTTATCTCTATCTCTGCAGCTGAAAATAAGGAGCGGCAACTGAAGAGGGATGAGCTGACAGCTCAGGTCCGGGAGCTTGAGCAGGTCCACCGCCGTACGGGGGCGCCGAGGGTGTGGAGGCAGTTGAAGGCAGCGAGGAAGCTCCTGTCGGCTCTGGATCTTGACAGGGCGGAGTACGCCGCCCTACGCTTGAAACATGCCTACTACACTGGGGGGGACAGATGTGGCAAGCTCCTAGCACACCGGCTCCGGGTCGCGCAACAGCGTAGCGTTGTGAAAGAATTGGTGGGCACGGACGGGGGGGTTGTCTCCGGGGACGCGGAGGTAGCGGAATCTTTCCGCGGCTTCTACGAGGCGCTGTATGCTGAGGAGCCCTCCTCGCCACGGGATGCCGACGGCTACTTGGAGTCGGTGACCCTCCCGGTACTGGATCCGGCTCAGGCTGACCACCTGGAGCGGGACATCCATGTTGAGGAAGTGATTTCAGCTATCGCGCGGCTGAAACATGGCAAGGCCCCGGGCCCGGATGGGTACACGTCGCTATTTTACAAGACTTTCTGCACGGCCGTGGCCCCTGTCCTTACTCGGCTATTTAACTCTTTCACCGAACCGGGAGCCATCCCTCCGGATCTTCTGAGGGCGACGGTCACGGTAATCCCGAAACCTGGGAAGGACCGGGCCCTCTGCGGCTCGTACCGACCCATCTCGCTTTTAAATGTCGACCTCAAGTTGTACACGGGGATTCTCGCGTCCAGGCTGAGTCCACACCTCCCCGATCTGGTGGAGGCGGACCAGGCTGGTTTTGTGCCCGGCAGACAGACGGTGGACAACACCAAGAGGGTGACGCATGTTCTGGAGAAGGCCTCAAGGATCTCGGGGGAGCGGATGTTGCTGTCCGTTGATGCGGAGAAGGCCTTCGACAGAGTTCACTGGCCGTATCTTGAGCTGGTTCTCAAGAAACTGGGAATCGGCGAAAAGTTCCGCACCTTGGTATTTAACTGCTATAAGCATCCTTCAGCGTCGGTGCGGGTCAACGGGTGCAGCTCCGGTGGCTTTGCCATCGAGCGCGGCACGCGGCAGGGCTGCCCTCTCTCGCCGCTCTTGTTTGCCCTATACATGGAGCCGTTTGCTCAGAGGATCCGTAATAATCCGGATGCTGTCGGGGTCCGGATGGGCCAGTACATCCACACCGTCAGTCTTTACGCGGATGATGTCCTGTTGACCTTGGACGACCCTAGGAGGTCGCTGCCTGCTTGCCTCCGGGAACTGGACGCCTTTGCGGGGGTGGCCGGCTTCAAAATGAATATGAGCAAGTCGATGGCGTTAGACGTGTCCCTGGCTGCGGATACCAGGAGGGATCTTCAGCGGCTCTTCCCCATGCAGTGGTCCTCGTCCACGGTGCCGTACCTGGGGATTCTGCTGGCGCCTACATTGCCGGAGATGGTCACGGCCAATTATGCCTCCCTTAGCAGGAAGATCAAGGACGAGCTTGGCCGCTGGAACAAGGGCCTGCTGTCCTGGCTGGGGCGAATCGCGGCGGTCAAGATGACGGTGTTGCCCCAGATACTATATCTTTTCCGGGCCCTTCCGCTCCAACCCCCGGTGGGCTGGATACGACAAATGCAGGCTGACATCTCCCGCTTTGTCTGGCAGGGCCGCAGACCACGCATGAAGAGGGTCCTCTCCACGCTTGCTCCGGAGGCGGGGGGTCTCGGCATTCCAGACCTCCGTAAGTACTTTCAGGCGGCACAGCTACGCTATCTGGTGGAGTGGAGCAGGTGGGAGTCCGACAAACATTGGCTCTTCCAAGACCAGGCAGTGGCGGGCCGCACCTTACAAGAGGTTCCATTCCTGCGGCGCGCGCATCGCCCCCCTAATCTTTACGCTTCCTTTGTTACGCGGGTCCCCCTGCGGGTGTGGGACGCGGTCTGTGAGGCCCGGGGCCTTACCACCTTCCCTTCGCCGCTCACGCCCATTGCGGACAACCCGGACTTCTCCCCAGGGATGGAGCCGGGGGTTTTCTCCCACTGGGTGCAGGCGGGCTGCAGGGCACTCTTCCAGATCTATGGCCCGGAAGGAGTGGTTCCTTTTCAGCAACTCCGCCAGGAGTTCGGCCTGACGGAGCTGGACAGATTGCGCTACATGTAGGTTCGGCATTGGGCCCTCCAGCCCCAGGTGCGTGCCATCGCTGCCCGTCCAATTACACCGTATGAGAGGTGGTTGGCTACTCGGACCTCCGACGCTAAACTGATCACCGATCTGTACAAATACCTACAACCCCCGCCGTTTCACTATTATAACCCGGGGAGGGAGCGTTGGCACAGGGAATTGGGTAGGACACTCAGCCACAAGGAATGGGACAAAATTGCGTATCGGGCGCGGCACTCTGCATATCACACGGGCCTTACGGAGACCTTTACTAAGGTGTCCACATACTGGTATTACACCCCGGAGAGACTGTATGAAATGCATAAACACACAGACAGGGGGTGCTGGCGGAGCTGCGGGCAGGAAGGTACCCTTTCACACATTCTTTGGGATTGCCCAGTGTTGACCGCCTACTGGAAGGAAGTCTTGGACGAGGTGGATAAGCACTTTGGGATAGAGCTGCCGCGACTCCCGGCGTATGTCCTGTTGGGCCTCCCCAATGACCTAATGTACCCACTGAAGTCCCGTAGGGGTAGGCAGATCGCAATCGCGCTGGGGTCTGCGGTTCAGAACATTCTAATCCACTGGCGCACAACCACCGTCCCCTCCATCACCGGTTGGTTGTATAGGCTCTGGCATGTGCTGGGGATGGAGAAGCTGTCGCTTACGGTTGCGGGGGAGATAGACCAATTTGAAGAGCTGTGGCAACCCTTTCTAGCGCTGCTGTCCACTGAATTCCGGGAGCTCACCTGCCCGAGGTATCTTAGGCTTCTCAGGCTGACGCCGCCGGTGGCCCCCGCGGACTAGCTTACATGTGAGACGGGGACCTCCTGGGGAGGGGGGGGGGTGCGGGGCTTCCTCGTTAGGATTACTCTGATGCGGGACCATAGGACGGGGGGGGGGGTGTTGTTGTTTCGTTACTGGGAGGATGGGGGATGGGGAGGGGGGGATTGTGTTCTGTTGAGGGGCTGATGGCTTTTATTGCTTAGATTGGGGTGTTGGATACGCGTGCGGGGATTCCACAGCTTGCATTTCTAGCTTTCATTTACTGTGTCTTTCCCCCTGACTCACCGCGCTACCTATTGCCAACCTCTGGAGTTGCACCCTTTTTCTTTGAGTGTATTCCATGTATCCTGCCCTCCTATCCCCCTCCCCCATGGTTTGTTTTGTCTCAATAAAAACGTTTTAAACATAAAATTAGGGTTAGTGCTCTAAAAGACTAAAATAAGGACATATTTTCTGAGTTTTCAAATAGCGACAAAGCACTTTTAAATTATTTGTTATCTTTATGTTTTTTTATCCAGTTGACCACTTGATTAAATGTTGCACTTAGGGGAGAGGATTTGGTGTTACTTCCAGAACTGCAGACTTTGCAACTGGGGAACCCGGTTGAAGTTTCTGCTTCAGCTCGACATTCTGTGATTCTGGTCAAATCACTTAGTCTCCCCATGTCTACAACCAAAATGAATTTGTTCTTGTGTGATGTAACCAATGCTCATGTAAAGCACTCCAATACCTGACAAGTCTGCACTATATAACACTGCAAAAACACAAAATAATAAGTGTTTTGCACACTTCTGTCATTGGGCTATATTTGGGCTATATCTGGGTGATTTTGGGCTACATTTGGGCTCTTTTGTCTCCGGTGGCCATCTTGGGAGATTTATTTGTTATGAAGTTTCCTAATTTCCTCATGTACTGCAGTCTCCTCAGTAGGAAATACTTTCAGCTTTTTACTTTGATTCCATCAAGAAGGCATTCAGATGTGTCACACATTTGCCATAAAATCAGAATGTTAGCACTCTTTTTGCACATTAGATCACTGTAGTAAAGCTACTGCTCACCAGGGAAAACTGCTGCTGGTATTGAAAGTGCATGTTCCAGTCTGCATGTCAGAATTTTTTAATGAAATAGAAGAGGATTTGAGAAGTCACTCAAAATGTGCCCTAATTTTTCTTTCTGCAGCACTAATCATACTTTTTATGGAAAAATGAACCCCCTCATTTTGTTCCTTTTTAAATTAAATGTTTTAAGAGTTACCACTTTAATCCAAGCAAGATGGCTTCAGGTGTGCCATACGTTTATCATAAGTAGGACGGTTAGCGCTCTAGTAGTTCTTTGGAACACTCTGGGAAGCTGCAGTAGAACACAAAGGAATCAACTGACAGTCTCTGCCCTTGTTGGATGTACATGTTTTACTGAGAATGTCAGACTTCATTCTCACATGACTGAGAAAGATAATGTGAATTTACAGAAAATAAGCTCTCAGTTTAGCTTATAGATCACCTTCCAAACCTCTGTGGTAAAAGCATGAGAAAATATTTTTCTCTCAATCATGATATCCCAGCAGAAGGCTTTTTCACATGGTGAAATCACCTTAGAACATACCACAATTCCTAAAATGAGTATGGTACCATCAACAAATGATTTATAATGTAACTAAAGTCTTAAAACCTTCTATTAACTGCTGACAGCCAATCAGATCTCAGGATGAGATGTGTGGTTAGGCTCCGCCCACATATATATATGCTTTTAAATGCAATTTTCTCAGGAAATACTGAACAGATTTACACCAGACCTGCAAAGGGCACTTCCTTGACCTTATGGCTACCTCTCTGCCAAATTTCAAGTAATTCTGTTCAGCCGTTCGAGCTGTAGCTGTGTCTAAAGGTCCTATGGAAAAATGCATGGGGAAAACGCGTTTTGGGACCCCCCTTTTTTCTCGGCCCCTGCTTGACGAATCACCCCGAGACTTACAGGGTAGGAGCTGAACGGAGCGCCCCATTAGTTTTGAAAATTTCGCGAGGATTCATCAACCGGCGCCAAAGTTATTCAAAATAGAATTTTGAGATTTCCTATGGAAACTAGGTTGTAACTATAACTATCTACTGGCGACCGCCAGTAGATAATATATATATATATATATATATATATATATATATATATATATATATATATATATGATAAAAAGTTCTCCTCGCTTCTCCTCCAAATGTAGAAGGTACGTCATCGATAAGAATCACAGCACCACAAAGTTCAATCCGTTGATATTTATTTGTCAATGGAACAGGGCATACGCAAAAGACGGTCTACGCGTTTCGGCACTCGGCCTTCGACTGGACCAGTAGATAATATATATATATATATATATATATATATATATATATATATATATATATATATATATATATATATATATATTACCTACTGGCGGTCGCCAGTAGGTAGTTATAGTTAGGACCAGGTTCCCATAGGAAATCCGCAACATTCTATTTTGAATAACTTTGGCGCCGGTCGACGAATCCTCGCGAATTTTTCAAAATAGGTGGGGCGCTACGCTCCGCTCCTTCCCTGAAAGTCTCGGGGGGATTCGTCAAGCGGGGGCTGAGATAAAAGGGGGGTCCCAAAACGCGTTTTTCCCATGCATTTTTCCATAGGACCTTTAGACAGGGCTACAGCCCGAACGGCTGAACAGAATTACTAGAAATTTGGCAGAGAGGTAGTCCTCAGGTCAAGGAAGTGCCTTTTGTAGGTTTGGTGTAAATCTGTTCAGTAGATTCTGAGAAAATAGCCTTTAAATCAATATATATATCTGAGCCAGCTTACGGTGCGCTTACGGTACGCTTACCGTACGCGTACGGTGGCGTGCGCGAGCGCGATTCTGATTGGCTCTTAGATCTTAGTAAACATTCGAATCGGTCGAAACCAGGAAGCGGCGGCCGCCATTTCGTGTGTTTCACTCAGAAAAAAAAGAGTGATAACAAGAAAAGGGGGCAAGGAGGAGAGTTACAGACCCCCTAACATTTGTAAGGGGGTCAAAGAAGGACAGAAAAGTACAAAGAAAACATTTATTGATTTTAAAAAAAATCGCGGGGTACGCGTACGGTAAGCGTACGGTAAAAAAAAAATAAAAAAAAAAATGAAATGCAGATTTAAGTGTTTAGATATTAGGGGGCTCTAAAAAGAGCCGTTGTGTTTATGAAGTGATTTTTTAGTGGTACCTACAAGTAAGTACCGATGCAGAGTCTAAGGTTCAAGAGGAAGACTCTGTTCCCTTCATCATTGAAGTGCACACCATCTCCTCTATAAATGTCTTGCATGTCGTAACGCAAGTTGTTGTGGTAAATGGAACCCATACCATAGTCACGGAGGAAAGCAGAAACAGATTTGTTGACGTGCTTTCTTGCTTTGTCAATCTGTGGACAGAAATGATTGGACCAGTTCCATTTTTGCCTTTGGCATATGTTAGAAAACACAAAGGCAGTTTTAGGGAAAAGTGAAAACAGTTGTGCAAAGGTGTCCTTCATAAGCATTTCCAGACCTACCCCAGTCAAAGTGCCTAGGTCATTGCCACCGCAGTGCACTATTATGAGGTCAGGGTGTTGGTTTTGCATGAAGGATTTCACCAATGGCATCAGTTGGTGCCACTTTAACCCTCTCTGACCAATCCATTTAATGTCTACATTTGGCAAAGCAAGGTCTCTCACCATACCTGTTTTCTCTGCAAACTTTTCACTCCAGAAGACATAGCTGTGTCCTACAATCCACACTGTGAACATCTTCAAAGGAGATCTGGATGCACTCAGGAGGTGTATTTCAGTAGAATGGTAAAAAGAAATGAAAGACAGTTTGGAAATGGAGGCATACATATTTTTTTTTTTTAAAAAGAACTGATTGGCTGTTTCATACCATTCTACACTAAAAACTAGGCTGTATGTGTAAATTTATAGAAGCATGTTTTGTATTGGTACAGAAAAATGTGTTACCAAAGAACAGTACTATGGATTTGCTGTTAGGTTTGAAAAGTCAAGCACTCTTGCTCTGTGGAATTGAAACATTGTTTGGCGAACTTCTGACCTAACTCCACACAGCAGTGTTCCATGAGCTGTTGCTATGGTAGCAGGCAGAAGTCAAGTTGGGGGAAGGGTACTAGGCAGAAGTCAAGTTGGGAGAAGGGTACTTTTGGAAAAGGGTTGGTTTTCAACCAATAGAAATGTGTGATTACATTTGAAAAAAAGGGGGAAGCACTGAGATTTGAAATTAACATGTATATATGTGGAAAAAGAGAGGGAAAGTTTGCCATTATCTGGTTCTGCTGAGAGGAGAGAGGTGTAAAGAACAGAGATCCTGGCTCTGATAATCTGCTGTTTGAGTGCCACATTTCTTTCACAACTAACTAATTTTAAAGGTGAGTTTAGAGTTTGAGAGGGGATGTATATGGTAAATTAAGAAATGAATAATAGAAATGCAATTCTTTTTGTTGAAGTTGTGTTTATTATTTTCTGTTTTGGGAGAAATTTAAATGTGAGGAACATGTAAAATAATATGGACTATGTTTTCACAATAAATTAAGGTGTACTGGTATAAAAAAAAAATAGTTTAAGGGTTTGAGGTTGGACTCAGTAATGCAAATACATTCAGCATCACTAAGGCTGGTTGCCCTTGCTGGAGTGTAGGCAGTCACCCAGGTTACAAATGGTGCTGGTCTGAAAAAGCAGTTTGGACATGTGCTTTTTAAAAAATCTGAAAAGTGGATTCATAATGTGTCAGTCTGTAAAAGTGATTATCACTTGCCAAAAAAAGAGCAGTAAGTGTGCTTTCAAATTGGCAAAGAAATTTCGTTTTGTGACTAATGTGAAAACATGACTCTGTGTGCAAAGAGGAATTATAGACAGAGATTTATTGCGTATTGCTCTGGTGATTTCACAGTTGCATTAGATGGAAAGGGGGAGGCATTTTTTGGTGCAGAAGCAGACTCTTAGCACACACCCAGCTGCTTACCATGTGGAATCATGCACAGTATTCACAAGCGAGTGGGGTTTGAGGTTTCAGTCAGTAATGCAAATACATTCAGCATCACTAAGGCTGGTTGCCCTTGCTGGAGTGTAGGCAGTCACCCAGGTTACAAATGGTGCTGGTCTGAAAAAGCAGTTTGGACATGTGCTTTTTAAAAAATCTGAAAAGTGGATTCATAATGTGTCAGTCTGTAAAAGTGTTTATCACTTGCCAAAAAAAAGAGCAGTAAGTGTGCTTTCAAATTGGCAAAGAAATTTCGTTTTGTGACTAATGTGAAAACATGACTCTGTGTGCAAATAGGAATTACAGGCAGAGATTTATTGCGTATTGCTCTGGTGATTTCACAGTTGCATTAGATGGAAAGGGGGAGCCATTTTTTGGTGCAGAAGCAGACTCTTAGCACACACCCAGCTGCTTACCATGTGGAATCATGCACAGTATTCACAAGCGAGTGGGGTTTGAGGTTTCAGTCAGTAATGCAAATACATTCAGCATCACTAAGGCTGGTTGCCCTTGCTGGAGTGTAGGCAGTCACCCAGGTTACAAATGGTGCTGGTCTGAAAAAGCAGTTTGGACGTGTGCTTTTTAAAAAATCTGAAAAGTGGATTCATAATGTGTCAGTCTGTAAAAGTGTTTATCACTTGCCAAAAAAAAGAGCAGTAAGTGTGCTTTCAAATTGGCAAAGAAATTTAGTTTTGTGACTAATGTGAAAACATGACTCTGTGTGCAAATAGGAATTACAGGCAGAGATTTATTGCGTATTGCTCTGGTGATTTCACAGTTGCATTAGATGGAAAGGGGGAGCCATTTTTTGGTGCAGAAGCAGACTCTTAGCACACACCCAGCTGCTTACCATGTGGAATCATGCACAGTATTCACAAGCGAGTGGGGTTTGAGGTTTCAGTCAGTAATGCAAATACATTCAGCATCACTAAGGCTGGTTGCCCTTGCTGGAGTGTAGGCAGTCACCCAGGTTACAAATGGTGCTGGTCTGAAAAAGCAGTTTGGACATGTGCTTTTTAAAAAATCTGAAAAGTGGATTCATAATGTGTCAGTCTGTAAAAGTGTTTATCACTTGCCAAAAAGAAGAGTAGTAAGTGTGCTTTCAAATTGGCAAAGAAATTTCGTTAAAGGGCCTAATGTGAAAACATGACTCTGTGTGCAAATAGGAATTACAGGCAGAGATTTATTGAATATTGCTCTGGTGATTTCACAGTTGCATTAGATGGAAAGGGGGAGCCATTTTTTGGTGCAGAAGCAGACTCTTAGCACACACCCGGCTGCTTACTATGTGGAATCATGCACAGTATTCACAAGCGAGTGGGGTTTGAGGTTTCAGTCAGTAATGCAAATACATTCAGCATCACTAAGGCTGGTTGCCCTTGCTGGAGTGTAGGCAGTCACCCAGGTTACAAATGGTGCTGGTCTGAAAAAGCAGTTTGGACATGTGCTTTTTAAAAAATCTGAAAAGTGGATTCATAATGTGTCAGTCTGTAAAAGTGTTTATCACTTGCCAAAAAAAAGAGTAGTAAGTGTGCTTTCAAATTGGCAAAGAAATTTCGTTAAAGGGCCTAATGTGAAAACATGACTCTGTGTGCAAATAGGAATTACAGGCAGAGATTTATTGCATATTGCTCTGGTGATTTCACAGTTGCATTAGATGGAAAGGGGGAGCCATTTTTTGGTGCAGAAGCAGACTCTTAGCACACACCCAGCTGCTTACCATGTGGATTCATGCACAGTATTCACAAGCGAGTGGGGTTTGAGGTTTCAGTCAGTAATGCAAATAGATTCAGCATCACTAAGGCTGGTTGCCCTTGCTGGAGTGTAGGCAGTCACCCAGGTTACAAATGGTGCTGGTCTGAAAAAGCAGTTTGGACATGTGCTTTTTAAAAAATCTGAAAAGTGGATTCATAATGTGTCAGTCTGTAAAAGTGATTATCACTTGCCAAAAAAAAGAGTAGTAAGTGTGCTTTCAAATTGGCAAAGAAATTTCGTTAAAGGGCCTAATGTGAAAACATGACTCTGTGTGCAAATAGGAATTACAGGCAGAGATTTATTGCGTATTGCTCTGGTGATTTCACAGTTGCATTAGATGGAAAGGGGGAGCCATTTTTTGGTGCAGAAGCAGACTCTTAGCACACACACAGCTGCTTACAATGTGGAATCATGCACAGTATTCACAAGCGAGTGGGGTTTGAGGTTTCAGTCAGTAATGCAAATACATTCAGCATCACTAAGGCTGGTTGCCCTTGCTGGAGTGTAGGCAGTCACCCAGGTTACAAATGGTACTGGTCTGAAAAAGCAGTTTGGACATGTGCTTTTTAAAAAATCTGAAAAGTGGATTCATAATGTGTCAGTCTGTAAAAGTGATTATCACTTGCCAAAAAAAGAGTAGTAAGTGTGCTTTCAAATTGGCAAAGAAATTTCGTTTTGTGACTAATGTGAAAACATGACTCTGTGTGCAAAGAGGAATTATAGGCAGAGATTTACTGCGTATTGCTCTGGTGATTTCACAGTTGCATTAGATGGAAAGGGGGAGCCATTTTTTGGTGCAGAAGCAGACTCTTAGCACACACCCAGCTGCTTACAATGTGGAATCATGCACAGTATTCACAAGCGAGTGGGGTTTGAGGTTTCAGTCAGTAATGCAAATACATTCAGCATCACTAAGGCTGGTTGCCCTTGCTGGAGTGTAGGCAGTCACCCAGGTTACAAATGGTGCTGGTTTGAAAAAGCAGTTTGGACATGTGCTTTTTAAAAAATCTGAAAAGTGGATTAATAATGTGTCAGTCTGTAAAAGTGATTATCACTTGGCAAAAAAAAGAGTAGTAAGTGTGCTTTCAAATTGGCAAAGAAATTTCGTTTTGTGACTAATGTGAAAACATGACTCTGTGTGCAAATAGGAATTACAGGCAGAGATTTATTGCGTATTGCTCTGGTGATTTCACAGTTGCATTAGATGGAAAGGGGGAGCCATTTTTTGGTGCAGAAGCAGACTCTTAGCACACACCCAGCTGCTTACCATGTGGAATCATGCACAGTATTCACAAGCGAGTGGGGTTTGAGGTTTCAGTCAGTAATGCAAATACATTCAGCATCACTAAGGCTGGTTGCCCTTGCTGAAGTGTAGGCAGTCACCCAGGTTACAAATGGTGCTGGTTTGAAAAAGCAGTTTGGACATGTGCTTTTTAAAAAATCTGAAAAGTGGATTAATAATGTGTCAGTCTGTAAAAGTGATTATCACTTGGCAAAAAAAAGAGTAGTAAGTGTGCTTTCAAATTGGCAAAGAAATTTCGTTTTGTGACTAATGTGAAAACATGACTCTGTGTGCAAATAGGAATTACAGGCAGAGATTTATTGCGTATTGCTCTGGTGATTTCACAGTTGCATTAGATGGAAAGGGGGAGCCATTTTTTGGTGCAGAAGCAGACTCTTAGCATACACCCAGCTGCTTACCATGTGGAATCATGCACAGTATTCACAAGCGAGTGGGGTTTGAGGTTTCAGTCAGTAATGCAAATACATTCAGCATCACTAAGGCTGGTTGCCCTTGCTGGAGTGTAGGCAGTCACCCAGGTTACAAATGGTGCTGGTCTGAAAAAGCAGTTTGGACATGTGCTTTTTAAAAAATCTGAAAAGTGGATTCATAATGTGTCAGTCTGTAAAAGTGATTATCACTTGCCAAAAAAAAGAGTAGTAAGTGTGCTTTCAAATTGGCAAAGAAATTTCGTTAAAGGGCCTAATGTGAAAACATGACTCTGTGTGCAAATAGGAATTACAGGCAGAGATTTATTGTGTATTGCTCTCGTGATTTCACAGTTGCATTAGATGGAAAGGGGGAGCCATTTTTTGGTGCAGAAGCAGACTCTTAGCACACACACAGCTGCTTACAATGTGGAATCATGCACAGTATTCACAAGCGAGTGGGGTTTGAGGTTTCAGTCAGTAATGCAAATACATTCAGCATCACTAAGGCTGGTTGCCCTTGCTGGAGTGTAGGCAGTCACCCAGGTTACAAATGGTACTGGTCTGAAAAAGCAGTTTGGACATGTGCTTTTTAAAAAATCTGAAAAGTGGATTCATAATGTGTCAGTCTGTAAAAGTGATTATCACTTGCCAAAAAAAAGAGTAGTAAGTGTGCTTTCAAATTGGCAAAGAAATTTTGTTTTGTGACTAATGTGAAAACATGACTGTGTGCAAAGAGGAATTATAGGCAGAGATTTATTGCGTATTGCTCTGGTGATTTCACAGTTGCATTAGATGGAAAGGGGGAGCCATTTTTTGGTGCAGAAGCAGACTCTTAGCACACACCCAGCTGCTTACAATGTGGAATCATGCACAGTATTCACAAGCGAGTGGGGTTTGAGGTTTCAGTCAGTAATGCAAATACATTCAGCATCACTAAGGCTGGTTGCCCTTGCTGGAGTGTAGGCAGTCACCCAGGTTACAAATGGTGCTGGTTTGAAAAAGCAGTTTGGACATGTGCTTTTTAAAAAATCTGAAAAGTGGATTAATAATGTGTCAGTCTGTAAAAGTGATTATCACTTGGCAAAAAAAAGAGTAGTAAGTGTGCTTTCAAATTGGCAAAGAAATTTCGTTTTGTGACTAATGTGAAAACATGACTCTGTGTGCAAATAGGAATTACAGGCAGAGATTTATTGCGTATTGCTCTGGTGATTTCACAGTTGCATTAGATGGAAAGGGGGAGCCATTTTTTGGTGCAGAAGCAGACTCTTAGCACACACCCAGCTGCTTACCATGTGGAATCATGCACAGTATTCACAAGCGAGTGGGGTTTGAGGTTTCAGTCAGTAATGCAAATACATTCAGCATCACTAAGGCTGGTTGCCCTTGCTGGAGTGTAAGCAGTCACCCAGGTTACAAATGGTGCTGGTATGAAAAAGCAGTTTGGACATGTGCTTTTTAAAAAATCTGAAAAGTGGATTCATAATGTGTCAGTCTGTAAAAGTGATTATCACTTGCCAAAAAAAAGAGTAGTAAGTGTGCTTTCAAATTGGCAAAGAAATTTCGTTAAAGGGCCTAATGTGAAAACATGACTCTGTGTGCAAATAGGAATTACAGGCAGAGATTTATTGCGTATTGCTCTGGTGATTTCACAGTTGCATTAGATGGAAAGGGGGAGCCATTTTTTGGTGCAGAAGCAGACTCTTAGCACACACACAGCTGCTTACAATGTGGAATCATGCACAGTATTCACAAGCGAGTGGGGTTTGAGGTTTCAGTCAGTAATGCAAATACATTCAGCATCACTAAGGCTGGTTGCCCTTGCTGGAGTGTAGGCAGTCACCCAGGTTACAAATGGTACTGGTCTGAAAAAGCAGTTTGGACATGTGCTTTTTAAAAAATCTGAAAAGTGGATTCATAATGTGTCAGTCTGTAAAAGTGATTATCACTTGCCAAAAAAAAGAGTAGTAAGTGTGCTTTCAAATTGGCAAAGAAATTTCGTTTTGTGACTAATGTGAGAACATGACTCTGTGTGCAAAGAGGAATTATAGGCAGAGATTTATTACGTATTGCTCTGGTGATTTCACAGTTGCATTAGATGGAAAGGGGGAGCCATTTTTTGGTGCAGAAGCAGACTCTTAGCACACACCCAGCTGCTTACAATGTGGAATCATGCACAGTATTCACAAGCGAGTGGGGTTTGAGGTTTCAGTCAGTAATGCAAATACATTCAGCATCACTAAGGCTGGTTGCCCTTGCTGGAGTGTAGGCAGTCACCCAGGTTATAAATGGTACTGGTCTGAAAAAGCAGTTTGGACATGTGCTTTTTAAAAAATCTGAAAAGTGGATTCATAATGTGTCAGTCTGTAAAAGTGATTATCACTTGCCAAAAAAAAGAGTAGTAAGTGTGCTTTCAAATTGGCAAAGAAATTTTGTTTTGTGACTAATGTGAAAACATGACTCTGTGTGCAAATAGGAATTACAGGCAGAGATTTATTGCGTATTGCTCTGGTGATTTCACAGTTGCATTAGATGGAAAGGGGGAGCCATTTTTTGGTGCAGAAGCACACTCTTAGCACACACCCAGCTGCTTACCATGTGGAATCATGCACAGTATTCACAAGCGAGTGGGGTTTGAGGTTTCAGTCAGTAATGCAAATACATTCAGCATCACTAAGGCTGGTTGCCCTTGCTGGAGTGTAGGCAGTCACCCAGGTTACAAATGGTGCTGGTTTGAAAAAGCAGTTTGGACATGTGCTTTTTAAAAAATCTGAAAAGTGGATTAATAATGTGTCAGTCTGTAAAAGTGATTATCACTTGGCAAAAAAAAGAGTAGTAAGTGTGCTTTCAAATTGGCAAAGAAATTTCGTTTTGTGACTAATGTGAAAACATGACTCTGTGTGCAAATAGGAATTACAGGCAGAGATTTATTGCGTATTGCTCTGGTGATTTCACAGTTGCATTAGATGGAAAGGGGGAGCCATTTTTTGGTGCAGAAGCAGACTCTTAGCACACACCCAGCTGCTTACCATGTGGAATCATGCACAGTATTCACAAGCGAGTGGGGTTTGAGGTTTCAGTCAGTAATGCAAATACATTCAGCATCACTAAGGCTGGTTGCCCTTGCTGGAGTGTAGGCAGTCACCCAGGTTACAAATGGTGCTGGTTTGAAAAAGCAGTTTGGACATGTGCTTTTTAAAAAATCTGAAAAGTGGATTCATAATGTGTCAGTCTGTAAAAGTGATTATCACTTGCCAAAAAAAAGAGTAGTAAGTGTGCTTTCAAATTGGCAAAGAAATTTCGTTTTGTGACTAATGTGAAAACATGACTCTGTGTGCAAAGAGAAATTACAGGCAGAGATTTATTGCGTATTGCTCTGGTGATTTCACAGTTGCATTAGAAGGAAAGGGGGAGCCATTTTTTGGTGCAGAAGCAGACTCTTAGCACACACCCAGCTGCTTACCATGTGGAATCATGCACAGTATTCACAAGCGAGTGGGGTTTGAGGTTTCAGCCAGTAATGCAAATACATTCAGCATCACTAAGGCTGGTTGCCCTTGCTGGAGTGTAGGCAGTCACCCAGGTTACAAATGGTGCTGGTCTGAAAAAGCAGTTTGGACATGTGCTTTTTAAAAAATCTGAAAAGTGGATTCATAATGTGTCAGTCTGTAAAAGTGATTATCACTTGCCAAAAAAAAGAGTAGTAAGTGTGCTTTCAAATTGGCAAAGAAATTTCGTTTTGTGACTAATGTGAAAACATGACTCTGTGTGCAAAGAGGAATTATAGGCAGAGATTTATTGCGTATTGCTCTGGTGATTTCACAGTTGCATTAGAAGGAAAGGGGGAGCCATTTTTTGGTGCAGAAGCAGACTCTTAGCACACACACAGCTGCTTACAATGTGGAATCATGCACAGTATTCACAAGCGAGTGGGGTTTGAGGTTTCAGTCAGTAATGCAAATACATTCAACATCACTAAGGCTGGTTGCCCTTGCTGGAGTGTAGGCAGTCACCCAGGTTACAAATGGTACTGGTCTGAAAAAGCAGTTTGGACATGTGCTTTTTAAAAAATCTGAAAAGTGGATTCATAATGTGTCAGTCTGTAAAAGTGATTATCACTTGCCAAAAAAAAGAGTAGTAAGTGTGCTTTCAAATTGGCAAAGAAATTTCGTTTTGTGACTAATGTGAAAACATGACTCTGTGTGCAAAGAGGAATTATAGGCAGAGATTTATTGCGTATTGCTCTGGTGATTTCACAGTTGCATTAGATGGAAAGGGGGAGCCATTTTTTGGTGCAGAAGCAGACTCTTAGCACACACCCAGCTGCTTACAATGTGGAATCATGCACAGTATTCACAAGCGAGTGGGGTTTGAGGTTTCAGTCAGTAATGCAAATCCAATCAGTATCACTAAGGCTGGTTGCCCTTGCTGGAGTGTAGGCAGTCACCCAGGTTACAAATGGTACTGGTCTGAAAAAGCAGTTTGGACATGTGCTTTTTAAAAAATCTGAAAAGTGGATTCATAATGTGTCAGTCTGTAAAAGTGATTATCACTTGCCAAAAAAAAGAGTAGTAAGTGTGCTTTCAAATTGGCAAAGAAATTTCGTTTTGTGACTAATGTGAAAACATGACTCTGTGTGCAAAGAGAAATTACAGGCAGAGATTTATTGCGTATTGCTCTGGTGATTTCACAGTTGCATTAGAAGGAAAGGGGGAG